>NW_026575137.1:13413578-14024657 GCF_905146905.1 Nyctereutes procyonoides
AGTGGGAAGGAATGGCTGTCAAGAGGTCTTGAATACAGTGTGTAAGAACAAATCTCTACAGTCAGACTGTTTTTCTGTAAATCCCAGCTCTGTTGCTGCTTAGCTCTGTAACCTTGAACATGTTACTCAATATTTCTGTGTCTGTTCCTTCTCAGATAATCATAAAATGTACTCCCAGTGGGTTGTCTTAAGGATTAACCTAGTTCATGGACATGAAATCCTTAGGACAATGCCTGGCTTATAGCCAGTGCTCAGTAAATGTTAGCTTTTATTATTATTAAAAATTATTATTATTTTTTATTCCACTTGGCTTCCTGTGACAGCCTCCTAGACATTGTACTTCTAGAACACCTCTCTGTTCAAATACTAGAAAGCTTTTATTTTAAATCCAGGAAGCTGATCACTTTGATGGACCAATGTGAGAACAGTGTATGATCTGCAGGTAGGGAGACCTGTAAGAAGTGTGGGACCCCACAAGCCATCCAGGATTTGAGTCCAGCAGTAATGCTGTTTTGGGAACAGCCTAGAATGGAGATTCTTTCAGTAAACCAAAGCAAACTCAGGCCCTGGAGTAACCATAGTAACAGGAGCCCACAGAGGCATCCAGGGTGTGGGATGGGTAAGTGGGTGGATGGATGGATCAATCGATAGATGGGTAGTTGGGTGGGTGTCACTTTCACAGAAGGGAAGCCTGGTAGCAGCAGCTGTGGGCACCTCTGAGATGAAGGAAGTTTGGGGAGCAGGGAATGTGTCCCAGGGTAAGTAGTTGGGCATGATAAAGGGCAAGCAGGCCAGGGCAGAAAGGAAATCTTTCTCTGAGAAATTTCTCCCAAGTTCCCAGCCTAGGGAAGGAGTGAGATCAAAAGAAGAGAAAGGGAGTGGGGCTTTTAGCCCCTGCAGCTTCCACATCTGGTTTCTTGCCTGCAGAGTTTGTGACCTCCCTAGTATCCTTTATTACACACTTCTGCTTAGTTGTCTGCTGCTTCTAACCAAGAACCAAGACCCACATCTTTCTTCAAATGTAGGGTGTGGAAAAATTCCAGAAGAAAGGGAAAAAAGTCTTTTCTGAGGCAAAAACTATTTCTCAGTGCCAGCTCAGGACTCCTAGGGAGACACAGGATGTCTACCAGCTTCTAAACACTCATTGGCAACAGAGAATGTTGGTGCCCCCAATTTCTCTTCTTCGTCAACCATCTCTGCTTCTCCAGTTTCACAGGGCCATGTGATTACGTTCTAGCAAAGGAATGTGGGCAGAAATGAAGTCTTCCCCTTCCAGACCTGGCCCTGAAAACACCTTATGCCATCCTCCACATTCTCTTTCTTCATTTGCCATCTTGATGCAAGGGATCCCAATGAAGGGTTCCAAAGCCCTGGAAGCTGGCAAAGCTCTAGATAGAAGGAGCCTGGGTTCTGGAATCACAAAGTGGAAGGCTGCTCCCAAATACCCAATTGGACTACATAGTGGGAATGAGAAATGATCCTTTTATCTTATTAAGGATTTGGGAATTATTCCTTATAGCAATTAGGCTACCCTAATTAATTCTGCACCTTCTTGAGATGGTCAAAAGGTGAGATTTGGGAACCAAAGAGCCATGTTTGAGTTGAAACACCCCACTGACTGGGCACTAGTAAAATGAGGTTAATAAGAGTACCCAAGTGAGGGCAGGAGACAAGCAGAGAGCCTAGCCCAGAGTGGATCACATCATAAGCATTCAGTCATTGGTACTAGTCACGGTTAGCATTTGAAGCACTTGCTATGTGCCAGGTCTTGCTACAGCTCTTTAATGCTTCTTTTATTCTCACAATAATCTTGTGAGTTAGGGTCTCTCATGGCCACGGACTCAGCCATTGGATTTCCTTCTGCTACTGCCCTCACTGTCAGCACACTCTGCCTCATTTTCTCCACCACCTTCATCTTCATCAGCCACCTGCTGGGCTGAGACACCAGCCACTCCTCGAACACAAGTGAGGGCCTCAAGGTGAATTGTCCTGATCCTGTGTCTCCATAAGCCCAGAGATTAGGACCAGGGCAAGAAGTGGGGGCTTCGGTTCACCCAGGGAAGGGTCAGGAAAGGAGGGACAACAGAAATGACATATTTGAAGCAGAAGAAGAGGAGCTCCTGGGTCTCTGGGGCTCAAATTCCACACTGTGGGCTTTCAGGAGGGCCTAGGGTAGAGGAGAGCCCACCAGAGCCCAAGGGGCAGGTGAAGATGAGACTGGAAGGGCCCCTATCTGGGTGCCATGTTGTCTTCAAAGTGATTTTCCTTGTGGGGACCTTAAGTCTAAATTTAAGTCAAGTTTATCTTAATTATTCCAGCCTCTTCCCAGGATACTCTGGGAAATCAGGTAAGGGCCCCCATGATGGGGAACCCAGGAGGGCTCCCAAGAAGAAGGCACTCAGAGCAGAGATGCAAGAGGCAAGATGTCCAGGCCCCAACAACTGTACCTGCAGCCATGGGACATCTGGGCATCTCTTTTTACTAAGGGACTCAGAGAGGAGAGCTTCAGAAACTTCCCTCCCTTGTTGACTTCCAGGGGGCAAGGGTTAGGGAGCTGCAGGAAGAGAGGAGGGTGGCTTCTGGGGATATAAAGCCAAAGGGCTTAGGCAAAGACTCACATATAATATATTCAGTCCTGCAACCAGAAACAATGCAAAAGCAATATAAATACTTAACCATTGCCTCTTGAGAAAATACTTAATGAGGAATCGCATTCGGAATGCAGCAAAACTTAAAACCCTTTGTTCCTCAATTTTTCTCTTAATCTCCCACATCAGTCTCAGTCCTCCTCTCCCCCATGCCCTTCTTACTGAAGGTCCACTTGAGGCTCAAGCCAACTGCCCAGCTCAGGACAGGCCCCCCTCCTGCTCCCCTCTTCTATTCAGTCGGCCTCTGCCTCTAGCTAGTGTCTGGCTTCTGCAGCGTTTTCCACTGTAAATCCACTCAGACAGGCCTGCTGGCTCCAGCATTCCCAGTCCTCATGACCGCAGTTAGCATAATAAAGGCTCAGGAATGGAGGTCCTTCCAAGGTGCAGAAGAAATCTTGACTATTTCCTACTCACAGATTATCTTTAAGTGATTCAGAGAGGCACACATAGACCAGCATTTATGGTGACCCACTCTGAGTAGGCACTAACTTTACAGTTGGGGTAGGTGTGGGTGTTTACAAAGCTGAGTAAGACACAGACCCTTGCCTTTGGTGCTGACCCTTGAGCTGCACTTATGCACAGAGTTGTGCGTGCATGCCCCCAACGACATGCTGCTCAAGCTCTCAACCTTGGTTCCACATTGTGATTGCTTAAGGGGCTTTAAGAAAACATTGATTCCCTGGCCCTACACCAGGGATTCTGATTTAATTGGTCTGGGGTGAGACCCAAGGCATCTAGGGGCTATTTTAAAAGCTCCTGAGTGATTCTAATGTGTAGCCAGGGATGACACCCATTAGTCTAGCCAATTACTTGGGAGAGCATCCCAGAGTCTGGGGTCCCCAAGCCATAGCCCCAGGCATAGCAACTTCTCCTTTGCCAACTGCCTTCTTGGTCCATCAGAGGAAGAGGAGATGGGGCCAAGACTCAGGCTAGCACAGCACAACATTAACATAGGAGTTGGAGCCTCATTCATTCATCATTCAATCACATATTCAATAACTATTTAATATAAGTTCCGTGTTAGAAACGGACTGCAGGATCCAGCCCAGTTTAAATTGGGCAGTTGGGCCTCTCTGAGGAGGTGACATTTAATGCAAGACATGAGTGGCAAGAAACCTGCTGTGTCAAGCTGCCATGACAAGCAGAGAGAAATAGTAGGTACAAAGGCCCTGTGGATGGAGCAAAGGGGCATGTGGCTAGAGTATAATTGGTGGATACCAGACCAATGGGATACAATGAGCTGGGCAGGGGTGCACCATGAAGGGTCTTGTAATTAGGGTAAGGAAGTGGCTTTGTTTTCAGTTTGATAGAAAACCCCTGGAAGGTTTTCAGGAAGGAAAGACATGACCTGGATCGTGTCTTTAAGAGACGCTGGCTGTGGTGGGAAGGGTGGCTGGTAGGGAGCAGGATGGACATGGGTGACTAGTCTGTTCCAGTGGGATGGCAGGCACCCCAGGGAGAGGATGAGCGCTCAGCTCCTCTGCAGTGGGGAATGTAGGTCAGGCAGCCCAGCTTCCTCAGCCAAGCTGCCAGAGCAGCCCCCTCGCCTGTCAGAGAAAAAAGCCGACTGAGATGTGTGGGCTCAACTGAGATCAGTGCTGACAGGGGATGCAGAGATAATAGTCACCCAGGTGCAAGGATCTGGGCCACTGTCTGGGGGTCCCTTTGTCCCCCTTCTCAGGGTGTCTCTCCCTCCACCTTTCACCCCCCCAGGATCTCCCTGGCCTGCAGGCCAGCCCAGGGGCAGGCCTTGATATGTGCCTGGAGCAGGTGGCTATATTTTAAGATCAGGGCTCAGACCTCTAAATAAACCATAAACACAGCCAGCTTCCCTGGTACAGAAGGAGAGAGACGGTTCTATTTCTCTTCAGCACAGTGGCTGGGAAATAAACAAGTGGCTCTGCCTGTCACATATACTTAACCCTCTGCAAAGACATCTGTCAGACAAACAGAGCTCCTGCCTCAGCCTTTCCAAGAAATAACTGAGATGCCCCAAACGTGGGCTTCTCTTTGCAGCCTTTAAGTTCATTTTTCCTTCAAGGTAGGGCGGGCATGGGGGCTTGCCCTTGACCCCAGGCAAAGCTAACAAGGGGCAGGTGTGAAATCTAAGCTGCCCGGTAGCTGGGAGGGGGGCAGCCTGGCAGGGGTCTGTGGGCCATGGGAGTGGACAAGAGAGTGGTGGAGAGGGAGGAAGTGAAGGGGAATGGAAAGGAGGAAGCAGGGGAAGGGGGGCAGGCGGGGTGTAGAGCCACAATGAGTGAAAGCCCAGGGGGCCTGGGAAGAGCACAGGTAGAGTGGTCACAGGTGTGGAAGAAACAAAGAGAAACAAAGGCAGAGGGGCTCCCTCTTCATGGGCCCATGGAGCGAGATCTCTCACGGCCATAAAAGAAGAAGGAATGAGCAAGAACAAAACCAGACAGGAATAGAAGGAGGCAGGCAGGTAAATAAAGCAGGGGAGGGAGGAGAACCCCAGAGTTACCAAAGCATTTCCTCCCTGTGGCAGGAGGGGGGGCTCCTAATTGGGCAGAAGATGATGTTTACACTGAGCTAAACCAGGGGGAGTCAGTAGTGAGGCCAAGGGAATGGGAGTGGTTGGGAATGGTGGTTGTGCTGCAGAAACCGCACAGACATGTGGTGGCGAAGCAGAAGGGGGCCTGTGAGCTTTAGGGTGGCCAGAAGCCAGCAGCACGCAATGAGGATGGGAGAAGAAGGTCAGAGGGAGCTACCGGGCACAGAAGGCCAGCCCAGCAGGTGCTGCTGTGAAGGACACCTGCAGCAGGGAAATATCCCAGTCGCTACTGCCCCCAAGGTGTGGGAGGGGGTGGAAAAGAAACAAAGAGGCAGCAACGCAGCAATCACGCATGTTCTAAAACACACACACACACACACACACACACACAGACTCAGCAAGGGCTGGCACACTCTCAGCAGCTTTCCCATGGGGATAAAGGAGACCCAGAGGCCTCCAGACTGTAAACCAGCCAAGTGTGGAGGGAGCCACGGACTTCAAATGATAGATCCAACAGACCTGAATAGGGGATGAGGTGTGCAGACTCCAAAGGCCAACCTGGACAGAAACAGAGATGGAGACAAAGACAACAAATACCAGATTCTCTTTCTCTCTCTCTCTCTCCCCCTCTGTCATACACACACACACACACACACACACACACACACACACACCTCTAAAGGCATCAGACACAAGAGAAAGGAAGCTCATGTGGCCCTCATCACCGTATTCTCCCCTCCCATATCTGCCTGCCTCCCTGGAGTTCCCTGCACTTGCAGATCCTGCAGGGATATGGTTGTGGAGCCCTCTCAGCAGGCAACACATCTGCACCCCCCCACACACATATCCAGAGGCAAGTAGCTGGCACAGGGACAGTCCCCTATAAGTGAGGCCAGGCTTAGATTCAGGAACCCCCACAAAAAGCCAGATCAAAGGTCTTCCCCCAGTCTCCAGGGAATCCCAAAGCATTGGTGCTTCACAAAGCACTTGTATAGGTGGGTCCTCAGTGCCAGGCCCCCAGAAAGAAAGGTTGTTTCTGTTCTGGCTGCCCTGTGGGTCCACAGCCACACCACAAAGGTTTTCCCCAGTACTTCTGACTGAGACTTGTAGCCCACTAGCTCCCTGCCAAGCTCACATCATGCACCAGTCTTTGCAAATGGGGTTTATGAAAAGGGCTGAACGTCCAAGGGGGGAGGGTTCCCAGAGCTGTAGGTCCATTTCTCAACTCAGGCTCAAGCCCAACAAGCAGTGACTTAAGGAACAATCTTTGGGGACCAAGAGCTCAGATTTGGGCCACAAGTCTCCTGGAGAATGGGGACACAGATACTGAGGTCATCTACACTGGCCCATACCTGGATGGTTCCCATGGTGTCTACAGGCACACAGTTCTCATTGTGTTTTACACAGACCCTGTCAGTCCCACTGAATGCTACACTATACAGCACACATAGTCACCCATTGTGATGCATACACTGACATGCCCTATATCTCCTGTTCTGACATACTGTACACACCTCCTCACCCTTCACAGTTTTCATTTTTATCAGCACTGCACATGCAGACATTGAAAAATCCTACAGTCCTCAGACTTACACACACACACACACACACACACACACACAGCCCCACCATCCTTTAAAGCCTGCGCACCACACCGGCCTGTACACTACACTATACACAGGGCGTCCACACAGAATTCCCCGAAAGAACTCTTTGCTTCCCAGGAGGTGGATCCCGCCCCTGGCAAGCTAAAATGAGCTGACCTCAGGCTTCCCTGCCCCTTTCTTCCCTCCCGCTGCCTTTCCCCAACGCCCACCCCCAGCTTCAGGAAACTTTTCATCAGATCCCGAAAAGGGGAAACCCGGGGTTCCTCGAGCCCTGCCCTTCCCCCAGGCTCACGCAAGCTACCCCTCCTTCCCCGGCTGGGCTCTCACCCGGCACCCAGAGGGGAAAGGTGGCCGTAGGCAGTCCCCTGCCTGCGCCCTGGGAGTGAACAGCTGTCACCGAGACATAGGGCGGGTGCCGGCCCTGCACCGCACCCGCAGGAGCGCAAAGGGGTCGCAGGGACGCTCGGGTTGAGCGTCGAGAAGCCGAGGCGGCGGCGGCTGCGTCTCCCGAGTCCGGGGCGGCGGCGGAGCCTGGGGCTGGGGCGCGTGGAGCTGTCCGTTCAGCACCGGCGCGCTGCGCCCCAGCGCGGGGCCGGGCCGAGGCGCCCCAGCTCCACTCCCGCTCCGGCTCCCGCGGGCGCCTGCGGCGCGGGCTGCTGTCTCGCTCGGGGGCCGAGGGGCATGCAGGTCGGGAGAAGGGCGCTCTGCGAGCTGCGGGGCCACGCAGCCACCTGGGAGCCTCCCGCGACCACGAGCGGCGGCGGCATCTCCGGCTGGAGACAGCAGGAGACGCTCGGCGGACCCCGCCCGCCGGCCCGGGCGCACACACAGGCGCACACACAGGCGCACACCCGGGCGCACCCGCGCGCACACGCACAGCCGGCCGCGGCGGCCGCGGCGATGCCAACAAGCAGGTCGGGGAAGTTTCCCGCCGGCCTCGGCCGCGGGCCCCGGTGCTCGCAGGTAAGCGCTTCCAGAACGCGCAGGGCGAGCCCTGGCAGCCCCGCTGGGTAAGGCGCGGCGCACGCGGCTCCGGGGCACCGCGCCAGGCGGGCGGGGAGGCCCGGGGCGGGGAGTGAGGGGCTTCCGTCTTGAGGGCTGGACGCAGGGGACGCCAGGCTGGTCCCCCACCCCAGCCTGGGCTGACGGACACAAGCAGCGAACCCCCACCCCCCGGGGCTGCGCGCCCCCACCTCGGCCCAGCCCTGCCCGTGCGCATCCCAGGTACAGTCCCGCCTGTCTGCGGCGGGCGGGCGGGGGCGGCTCCTCGGCCCGCCCACGAGCAAGGTCGGCTTCCTGCCCCCCCCCCCCCCCCGGGCTCTCAGAGTAAAACGGTCCACAGGACCCCCGGGGCGAGGGTGGAGGCGCGGCCACGCTCCTGAAATTGTACCCTCTCCTCCCAAACCTTTCCTGGGGAAGGGGCCAAAAACCCCATGAGCCTCCCCCCATCCCGGTGCCCGCAGGCCTCGGATACCCGCCCGGGGAGGGCCGAGCCGGCCAGAGACCCGCGGGCAGAAGAGAGGGTCCCGGTCCCCGAGTGCCCCGCGCTCACGAGGCGTGATTTCCTCCGCCTGCAGGCGTAGCGCCCCCGCGGCGCGGGCGGCCCGGAGTCTCCAGCATGACCCGCCAGAGCCTGTGGGACGCGTCTGAGGCCAACGTCGAAGATGGAGAGATCCGCATCAACGTGGGAGGCTTCAGGCGGCGGCTGCGCTCGCGCACGCTGCTGCGCTTCCCCGAGACGCGCCTGGGCCGCCTGCTGCTCTGCCACTCGCGCGAGGCCATCCTGGAGCTCTGCGACGACTACGACGAGGTCCAGCGCGAGTTCTACTTTGACCGCAACCCCGAGCTGTTCCCCTATGTGCTGCATTTCTACCACACCGGCAAGCTGCACGTCATGGCGGAGCTGTGCGTCTTCTCCTTCAGCCAGGAGATCGAGTACTGGGGCATAAACGAGTTCTTCATCGACTCCTGCTGTAGCTACAGCTACCACGGCCGCAAAGTGGAGCCGGAGCAGGAGAAGTGGGACGAGCAGAGCGACCAGGAGAGCACCACGTCCTCCTTCGATGAGATCCTGGCTTTCTACAACGACGCCTCCAAGTTTGACGGGCAGCCGCTGGGCAACTTCCGCAGGCAGCTGTGGCTGGCGCTGGACAACCCCGGCTACTCGGTCTTGAGCAGGATCTTCAGTGTCTTGTCTATCCTGGTGGTGCTGGGGTCCATCATCACCATGTGCCTGAACAGCCTGCCAGACTTCCAGATACCTGACAGCCAGGGCAACCCTGGAGAGGACCCCAGGTTCGAAATTGTGGAGCATTTTGGTATTGCCTGGTTCACGTTTGAGCTGGTGGCCAGGTTTGCTGTGGCCCCTGACTTCCTCAAGTTTTTCAAGAACGCCCTAAACCTCATTGACCTCATGTCCATCGTCCCCTTTTACATCACTCTGGTAGTGAATCTGGTGGTGGAGAGTACACCGACCTTGGCCAACTTGGGCAGGGTGGCCCAGGTCCTGAGGCTGATGAGGATTTTTCGCATCTTGAAGCTGGCTAGACACTCCACTGGCCTCCGCTCCCTGGGGGCCACCCTGAAATACAGCTACAAAGAAGTAGGGCTGCTGTTGCTCTATCTCTCTGTGGGGATTTCTATCTTCTCCGTTGTGGCCTACACCATTGAAAAGGAGGAGAATGAGGGCCTCACCACCATCCCCGCCTGCTGGTGGTGGGCCACCGTCAGTATGACCACTGTGGGGTATGGGGATGTGGTCCCAGGAACTACGGCAGGGAAGCTGACTGCCTCTGCCTGCATCCTGGCAGGTATCCTGGTGGTGGTGCTGCCCATTACCTTGATCTTCAATAAGTTCTCCCACTTTTATCGGCGCCAAAAGCAACTTGAGAGTGCCATGCGCAGCTGTGACTTCGGAGATGGAATGAAGGAGGTCCCTTCCATCAATTTAAGGGACTACTATGCCCATAAAGTTAAATCCCTCATGGCAAGCCTGACGAATATGAGCAGGAGCTCACCAAGTGAACTAAGTTTAAATGATTCCCCACATTAGCTGAGAGGACTTGTCATCTTCAAACCCACACTGCTGAGTTGCCTCTTGTGCCTCTGGCACAGTTCAGGCACCTTGTGGTTATGGTGTAAGAAGTACGCCCAACCCTAAAGGGGAGAGATGCATGGGATATGCACCCCAGGTTGCTTTTACAAGTATTTAGAATCATTTTCAGAGGGTGTTGTGTCAGACACCATGCCTTTGCACCCTTTAATGAAATGACACTCACTGGTCTTTGCTTCGTGGGCATAAAATGTTCACCTTTCAGCCAGAGGAGTACCACCCAGAATGCTAATTTTTCTGTTTATTGTGTGCTCTACTCTAGTGCTCGTGGCCCAGTACTGTCTGTGAGTTGTTTGTACTCTTGTCTCTGAGGTTGTCATGTGAGTTTTGTACAAAATGCTCCCACAAGTCCATCCAGTGAAAACACATCTGTGGGTTCAGCAAGAATGTGATGGGATTTTTGCTCAGTCAGGTGAAAACAAAATCTCAGTCCTTTAGCCACCGCTTTCATTTAGTTTTGTTACCAAAACAAAGAATGTGAACTTAAGCACACATGACCGTTGCAAGTCCGTGTGTTGTTTTTACAAATAATCTATAGCTCTGTGGCTTGCATGGGCACACGGGTCACCTTTAGGGTGATGTACACTGATGTTCATCTTGTAAATGTCGCCTTTAGAGAATGTGACTCGGTTAGACATGTAGTGATGATTGAAGTTTTCTTTTTGTTTTGTTTTGTTTTGTTTTCCAAGAAGAGAAGCACTAGGGACAGGGCTTCAGCTAAATAGGCCAAATCGTGGGATATCTGAAAACCTTTCAAAGTCAGGCCTTCATCTTTCCAAGAATGGCCATAGAGACATTTATTTCTGGCTGAGGTTCCTGCTCTAGGCCATTTGATGAAAATTTGCTGTGTCTTAGATATACGCATGTTTCTTGAAATATTTATTTTTTAAGATGTTTAGAAATAAGGTCTTCTTGTCTTTCTCAACTAAAAAGAGGTTTTCTGTCGTTTTAGCTCCCTGAGGCAAACACTATTAGATCGCTAGCGAGGGCCGTAGCTTGGGAACTTTGTTGCCTCCTCTGGAAGCTCATAAAATGAGAGCCCCTTTATATTAGAGCAGAATTTACCTAGATCATTTTGCTTCTAGGATACAGTATGTTATATATGATGCTCTAATTGCCCTGCAGTTCCTGGTATGACAGGGAAACCCAGCAGTGTGGAAGAGTGTACTCAAAATATAGACATGCATGAATGAAGTCTGTGTGGCTAACCCAGGACAGAAATACTGTAGTGCTTACTTTCATTTCAATGACCTTTTGTTGGGAGAAGGTGGGTAGAGGCCAGGAGCAAAGAAAGAGTTGTAAAATAAAATATCATTACTTCATAAAATGTCATAGATAACTGCAAACTTCTTGAAAAGCTTACTGCTACTTAAAAGACCTTTCAATTTTTAAACTTGTGTTGAAAGTTGAGAACACTTTCCTTCTCCACAATGCCCTCTTGCCTCTTCTTCAGTCAAACTAGCACACAACATGGTGAAGGGAACCTAGGGCAGCTCTGTAACATAATTCTCTAGGTAATCAGGTGGTTCTTCAGTTGGCTTCCATTACTGTTTGGTCTTTGGAAAGGCTACTGAATCCAGGGGTGTAAGTGAGGAGTTAGGCAGGCTTTCTATCTAAGGTTTGGGCCTTCTCTAAAGACGTCCATTTTTAATCTTAGCTGGTTGAAGAAGATGCAAACCTCAGGATTCTGTCAGAAGGCTTTGTTACTTATAGTTGCTGTAGCTTCTACAGAGTGGGCAGTTGGTTGGATGAATGCACTAGTCCCTCACACCCTTGAGTCTCCAATTCAAATCCTCCCATGAGACTGGAGCCTCACAGGGGGCATAGAGGTGGCCACCTCCTCGTGCCTGGTGGTCTGCCATCCACGTCTCTTTGTCAGAAGCATCAGAAAAGGTGAGATGACTTGGGGGCGACTGGCTTCCCAGTCAGAAGAGCAGGTTTGTTTTTTAGAATTTGCACATGGTGTACATGGACCACCAGATTTGGCTCATGTTTCCAGCACTAGATGGCAGAGAATTTACAAAATTACCCCAGCTGCACGGAGGGCAGGTGATGGTACAAATTTGTGAGCACTGTTCAATTTGTCAAGGATCATAGTTCTCGGGGCACTGAACATGGTGTCCATGGTCACTGACCATAAAGCCTGTGAAAAGCTGAAACAAGGAAGGAGGCAGAATAAATCAGTCACTCTCATGAGTATTTTTTCAACAGGCAGGTCTTACCACCAAAAAAGAGACCACTAGTGGTTACTCTTGACAGATGCGAAAGCTAAAAAACTGGACTTTCTGTTTTAGTAATGACTTGCATTTATTTGGTGCCTTTCACTGGGGGAATCCCAAAGTGCTTTAGAGACTGTCTTTTTAACATCTCTTGTACATATTTATGCATTTGTATAAAATATTGCTGTGTCCATCCTGGAACTTTAGTCACTTCTGAGAGTGAGAATGTCTTAATAGCATCGACTTCTCCAAGCTGTGGTTTCAGATTAGAGGGAAAGAGAACAACCCAGCTGGCTTGAGCCCTGGAGTTAATTCCCACAAAGGGTGGTGTCTGAATGTGGCGTAGGGAGAAATAACCTTCCTTTCCTTCAAAGTACCACCAAGGTATGGAGTTCACAAGTGCTCTCAGTTGGGCTCTGTGTAACATCTTAAGTAGCTGTTTCTTCTGGTCTCTGAAACTAAACAGGGAGGATCAGGTGAATTTTATGCTTTGTCTCTGGAGTTAAGAATACAATTATGAGGTGACATCATTGGCCACCAGGCTGTCAGATTGACCCATAAGCCTCCTTTAGGGGGACACAATAGAAGCTTCAGATCACTTATTTCCAGCTGTGGCTTAAGAGCAACTTCAACTCTCAGCATTTGAATGTTGTTATTTTCAATGCCATTGGGACAAATGTATGGACCAGGGTCTTCTGACAACATATATGATGAGCATTTCAAAAGTGCCAGTTGGAAGTGACACTGTGTCTCTATTGCATGGATAATGGTTATAGATTTGTATTTGCTGCCAAACACCCTCATTTCCTGGGTTTGTTCCTGAGGAGAGGTGTGTTGTAATGCCGAGCTGATTTGTAGTTCCTAAGGTACTAACTGGTATTTAACATTTGGATTTGTTATTTCTACTTCTCTTAGTACTCAAATAATTGAACTACCTACTAATTCTTGCCTCATTTCAAAGAAATGATTTGTTCTGCACTTTGGGAGAGCAGCAATCTGTACTGGCTCTGTGTTATCTACTTGAAGGCTTAACTGGTATTTCTTGTGTGTTTTAACAGCATGACTTGTTACAGAGTTGTAATTTTCAAAATTGAAAACGCTGTATTTGCGATGTCAGTTTTAACACTCATTAACACACTACTGTGCAAGCATTGAGATGGGCCCTGCTGAACCATTATGTCTGGTGGCTGAACATTAGTCTCCGTGCCTCGACTCAGGAATGAGGAGGAACGCTGACACACTCAGGACCCCAGCCCTGAAGACTGGATAGAAAAAGATTATTTATGCTTCCTTAAGGCACTTCAATTCCATATGGAGTGGTAAACACAACAAGGGTGTTCCGCACTGAAGACAAGAGTTCCTGGGAGAGGCTGGGCTTTTTGAGCATTTGTTGGGAAAGAAGAACTATTATTTATTTTTTTGTGGGCACATGGAAGTGGCAGTCTGTTCACCAGGACCTAGAACCTCCGGCCTGCTTTGTGGAAGGGAAGGTCATTTATTCTTGGAACCCTGGTGAAAACAGACAGCCTTAGGATTTTCCCCTTCCATACTGCCTTGCTTGGTAGCACTGAGGGGCCTGCCAGCTCCATTCCCACCCCTATCAGCTGCATTGTCCCTGCTGCTGCAGCACCTCCCCGATGGGGGTCCTGGATAAGCTAAGTGCCCTGTGGTGTGAATATTGGGGGTGCAAAGAACCAGCCCTCAGCACCTACTTAACTTGGTGGGGCCAAGTTAAGCTATTAGACCATGAGCTATTGCAAAGGCCACACTATACTATAGGAAGGTCACTGAGTTCTACTCCCAGTTTTGCCTTCAATTCTATGATCTCACGTACATCATCTGGCCTTTCTGAGGCTCATATCCCACTGCTACAAAGTGAGGTGGTTGGATTAGATCATCCCTAAAGCCCTGGCCAGTTCTCCATCTCAATGTAAAACCCAGAATTTCTGCAGGCCTCTCCACTCCATATTACAGCAGTGAGCAGGTCCTGATGTCCTTAAGCAGAGAAGAGGGACTGCTCACAAACCTATGTGCTTTCATTTCTCTCTTTAGTCCCCAGCCACGAGAGCTGACAGTTTCAGGAACAACAATACCAGGGAAATCTTTGGACTGGTGTCCATGCCAGGTGAATAGAGTTTAACATAAAGAACAAGTGTCTCCTTTGGGCTTTAAACTATTTATATATCTAATCCAAATTCCTGCTATCAAAAAAAAAAAAAAACATTGGACACAGAGGAAAATCACATTGATCCCATTTGGCCTCAGGGCTCTTTGCCATTGTGTGGGTAGTGTGTGCGGGTGTTCTCTTCTGCAAGACCTGCAGGACGGTGTGCAGCAAGCCGTGTGAACCTGTCTCCGGTCTCCTGGGGGTTCAAGAAAGGTGCTGAGGGACTCACATGCAGCCCTGGGAAGGCTCTTGAGGCCACCGGGGTCCTTACATCCCACCACATGGGGCAGAGTGCATGTTTCCCCTCCGACAGGTGTAGAAATGGATGTTTGGGGATATTCTGGGGCCAGGATGCCTTGCATCTTAAAAGGAAAAACAAACACCTCCTCTTGAGGGAAGAACTTAAATACACGCTCATATGGCTTCTTATCTCCTCTTATTTATCTCCTTTTAACTAGCACTTCTACCTGTGGACCTTGTCTGGGTGTTACATCCAGTTGATACAATAGGTCTTGAAAATCTGCAGTTTCTTTCCCTCGGTGACCTCATTTGTCAATCTGATCATCTTCCTGGCTGAATTCTCCAAAGCAAGTGATTGTGTCTGCAGGTGACAAGCTGATGCTTTTTAGAAGAACATGGAGACAAATGAGGCCTCAGAGATGTGGCTCAGGAGAAAGATCCTCAACAGAAGAAAGGGGACAGTCATGCCTAGGAGGTAGTGCAAGCTCCTACAGAAGGAAGAAGAGATAGGAAAAAGCCAGAAAGAAAGAGGGAAAACACAAGAGGGTACAGACAGAGAGAGTGAAGGAAGATAAGGCAGGGAAAACTGAGGAGAAAGAGCAGAGAATTAGGGAGGAGAGGAGAGGCTAAGTTTGAATGAATTACTGTAGGCCTTCTCTTGAATTCATTTGACTTCCTGTCAGTGTGGCCTGCTCTCAGCCTACCAGTGGCTTCCTGGGAGGTGAGGGGGGCTGGGCTGCACCCCCACCTCCACCAGGGTGCACCTGGCACCTCCACCTAAGAGGTGCACGGTCTGGTAGAATGGAGACGGGGAAGCTCCAGAAAGCGTTTTGGATGAAAAGGGGCGTGAGGCCACGGGGAACCGAGCAGTAAATGTTTCCTGTGGGAGTCTGAGCGGCCTCCAGACGCAGAGACCCCCAGCCCAGACCAGGAGGCCCCCGCGGGCTAGCGGGGGGCGGGGGAGGGGGGCGAGCACGTCAGCGCGGGGGCGGGGCGGGGGGGGGGGACATGGAGCGAATCAGTGCCCTGAGAGCGCGACTCTCCGCATGCAGGGCCCGGGAGACCCGGCTGAGGGCAGATGTGAAGGCGGGGGGCTGCGTGGGAAGGGGCGGAGTGGGTGCCCCCGAGGTGGGCTCTGGGCCTCGGCCTGGGTCAGCGACTGCACATGGGCCCCCTGGGCTTCCGGCGTGATGGGTGGTGGGGTCGAGGGTGGTGCCCCCAGGAGAGACAGGAGCCCTTGGATCTGTCCCTGAGGTTGGGTCCTGTGGCCTGAGTGCCCGGGGATGACCGGAAGGGATGGAGGTATGTGTGGGGGTGCCCAGGAGAGTCTGGCCCTGGACTCCCCAGCTGAGAGGTGGAGTTGGAGGCCCTGGGTGGGACAGTCCAGGAAGGTTCAGGAATAGAACAGAAGAAAGGAAGGTCCCGGCACCAGAAGGGGCACTGGGGCAAGTGAGGCCCCCACCCTGGCTCTCCTCTGCCTGCCGCCTGGAGCTGCAGGCCTGGTTCCCTCTTACCCCTGAGACCCTCCGGGGGGCTGATCTCTGCCACCAGCCTCTGTCCTCTTCATCCATTTCCTTGTTTTATCTCTGCCATCGGTGCCTGTTCCTCCCACTCTCTCCAAACTGCTTTTTGAAAGCTCACCAGTGCTCTGCTGATAGTCAAAATCACTGGCCTTTCCTCAGTTCTCAGGCTCCTCCACCCACGTTCTACCCCATGGGCCAACCTTCACCTTCTTTGCACTCCCTCCTCTGTTGCTTTTTGGACAGTGCACATTGCTGCTTCTCTCAAGGGCTCTGCTTCTCCTTCTCACATTCCCACCAGGGGCTTTGTCCTCCTTCTGACCCTCTTGACCATTCATTTCCCCTGAGGTTCTGTCCTTAGCAGCCCGCAGTGCACTTCAGCCAGGCAGCAGGCTTGACTAGTGTGCACACGCCTTGCATGATGATGATGGGGGGACCCCACATCACTTCTGAGCCCCCAGCACATTGCCTATGCATTTGGGTATCACCATGTCTGAAACTGGACTTCTTAGGGTCACACAAGCTTCTCTTCCTCCCACCTTCTCCCTCACTTCTGGCAATGGAGACACAGTGCTCTCAGCCACCCAGGTTGGAATTTTAGTCATCCTTGGATCTTCTTCACTTACTTAGACATCTTCTCACCATAGCAATCATTTCTTGACACCTAATTGCCGAGCACCATATTAGACGTATGTTAAGGGTATTGCTTATAGCTCTTAAGCAGTATAGACTTTAGAGGTACTTTATTGTGCATTGAAATCATCTGGGGAGCTTTCAACAAAGCAGATTTCTGGGCATCACTCCATCTACAAAATCAGACTCTTGAGGGTGGGTCCCCAGGAATTTGTAATCTTAAAATGCTCCTGTGTGATTTTGAGGCAAGTGGTGTTCAGACCCCTCCGGAGAAACAGTGACTCAGGGAGTCCCCTGACAGTCCTCCCCCACCCCCTCATGCCCGGGCCTAGTGGGCACCAGGTCTTATCACTCCTTTCTTCACTGCATTTTGCACATTGGTCTCTTCATATTCACTCTAAAGACTTCCACCCCGCTTCATTGCTCCTTAGCTCATGCGTTGCTCATTTCCAACGGACTCATCTCCAGGCTCTCACCACCAAGCCATCCTTCCCTGCAACCCAGGCTCATCTTTCCCTTCCTGTATCTTAGACTTACTGGTGACTATTGAAGACATAAGCACTACTGACATGAAGAGTCACAGCTGAGGAAGTGAAAAATCTGCATGGACAAAGAAAAGTACTCCTCTAGGAAGGAGTTGCCTTTCAATGAAGCAATGAGGGGCAGGTGATGGGGACATAGAGATTTGTAAGATCGAACATGAGAGTTGGTGGTACAAAGGGCTTGAATGTTGGGTGACTGAACTCACTACCTGTCCAGCAGGACCAAACCTGAGTCCTAGACTCACGGTCTCCCAAAGAGGCGTGTGAGTCTGTCCAGCACTGAGTCGTCCCTGGACACCCAGGGATTATGGCATGAGGTAGGCAGACTGGGGGAATATGCTAGAAACGGAATTGGGGTTCTCCAGGAGTTTTTTCCACTCAAAACTCTTTTCGTCTCTTACATCTCCAAACATTTAAAGAATTCTGAGCTATTTTCAGACCTACTATGAAAAGAACTGAGGTGTTATCAGTCAGACACCAACCTAATCATTTCCTAAGAGGCAAGCTGGCATGACTCACTTTCGATCTGTCAGCTTTGTATTGGTTTTTCTGGCAAACTTTGTGCGTCTGCCAGGGCTGGCTGTAGCAGGAGCCACTGAATTGTAACCCACTGTGTTCAGGGTCCATTCTTACAAGGGCCACCGTCACAGAGTTGTAGCCTGCATTTGTCTTTGTGGAGTATGCGGGAGGAACAGAGGGAAACTGCAACACACAGAACTTAGGATGTCCTTAGGCTTCCCCCACTTGCTAAGAGAGAAGCCAGACAGCTTTCTTTATGCCTCTCTCAGATTTAAGATTTGAGTATTGCTTTCAGATGAGGTGCTGGTAGAGCTGAGGGGGCCCGGAGGTAATTGTGGTTTCCTTCTCATGGCAGGTGAAGTCACTGGCTTCCACTCTGCCCTTCCCTCTGCCATGGAACTGGGAAACCAACGATGGGAGGCATTTAAATATATTACTATGTAATCTGCCAATTTTAAAACATGAGATCACTGATTATTCAGTAGTCTCATTTTTTTAAAAAGCCCTCTCATGTTGAAAACAAACAAACAAACAAACTAAAAATTGCAGTCAAATCAAAATATCTTACTGGCCTTCGCATTTACCTGAAATCCCCTTCGCCCACCATGGGAATATGTATGTAAATGTGTGTCAAAGCTTCAGAACTAGCAGATGCTCGGAGTCTTGATGCTAACGGACTCATTTGAGCTGGTATTTCAGGGATGAGCTGATGCCTGGAAACTGGAATGTGCAGATGTCACATATTCAGAGAGACTGGAGTGCTGGCCTCAGCAAATGATGCCAAGAGAGGAACTGAGAGGCTGAGTTAAATCAACCAACAGCCATCATCTAGCTGGGTGCAAAGCCGTTTGCCAAGTGCTGTGCTGAGGGCGATGGCAACATCTTCTTCATGTGCCCTCCACCCCTAATATTTTCATATGGGCACCATCGGGTGAAAGGTCACCTTGGATGGCCTTTCAAGAGCAGCTTTGAAATGTCACAGAGGGATGTGTGCATGCACATGTGCATGTATCCATGTGTGTCTGTGGGTCTCTGTGTGAATCTGTGTGTCTGTGTGTCTGTCTATGGGTGTGCTTGCGCCCCTGTGTGTTTGTGAGTGTGGAGGGTGAAAAGGAGGTGGGTGCAGCTGCTCTCCAGGACTCCCAGAGACATTATTTTCATAGGCTTTGCCTGCATTCCGCCCAATTTAAATTACATTTTTCTGCAACTAGTGCCTCTGCTTTATGTCTTACAGCAGCCAGTATTTTTTCTTCTCAGCTCTTATTGCAATTTATCATTTTTGTTCATTGGGTGATGCCTGTCATCCCCAATAACTGGAAGATCCCCGGAATGTTTATCTCCAGTGCTCAGTATAGTACCCAGCACAGAGCAAATGCTGACAAACAAGAAGCAAACCAAGGGCTGAGGGGCCAGCCTAAAGTGTGGAGTTCAAGTCCTCTCATTGGGAGTGATGCTAGAGAAATCGAAGGTTGCTGGGCAGTAGATCTGACTTGCCACCTAACTGAAGTGGGGCCGGGAGGCCTCATAACGGGCTTTCATTGAGTGGACATCCTTAGCAAAGCCCCCCAGGCTGCAGACCTGTGACATGTGGGTCAGGCAGTGCTACCAGTAAGAGTGGATGCACATTTCTGAATGAACTCCGGGACTGAAGAGGGGCTGCCAAGACATTCCCACTGGGTAATGACTAATGCATAAGCCTGTGTGCAGGGATCAATGCATAAGCACCCCATTCCTCTGGGGCAGGTCCAGTAGAGATCATCCACATTGTCAGGCTTTGGAGTGGAGGGCACTGGATGTGCCAGCTGTTGGGATGGCAGGTATCATTTTGTACTGGTTGGAGGGGCAGTCTTAACGTGAATGTTTCATGACTGATCCTCCAACAAAAACCAGAACTCTGAAACTGAGCCCTTTACTTAGATATTTCTTCTTTGTGGCTAGCTAAGCAAAATGCAGAGTGTGTACTGAGTGGGCTCTGCAGTTCAACAACTCGGACACTGATGGAGCTGGTGAGGCATGTGCCACTGTGAACATGTCACATACACTGGCTGAAGTGTTGGGCATGACACAGCACCTTTGTGGCCTTCAGAAGACAGGGGACACCTGATCTGGGCCTTACTGTGAGGAGGGGTGTCAGAGAGAAGAGCAGGTGCCAGGTTCCTGGGGGCAGGACCTCGGAGGTACAGCTGTGGTGAGCATACAGCCTACTCTGTTGGATGGGGACAGACCCAAGAGGGCTGAGCAGACAGGTAGGAAGCTGCCCGAGGTCTATGTAGGAGTCTTGGTGGGGAACTGGGAGGAATTCATTCAGATTAGCTGTGGGGAAGGCCATGGCCAGAGGCTCTGAGAGCTCCAAGCTAGGCTGGCAGGCTTAAGGCAAATTTATTCCATATTTAGCTTTATTTATTTAAATTGTGCCCCAAATATACATATCAAAAAGTTACCATTTTAAGTGTGTATTTCAGTGGTGTTGAGTACATTCACATTGTTCTGCAACCATCACCACCATCCATCTCCAGAACTTTTTCATCTTGCGACACTAAGACTCCCACCCCTTAAACAATAACTCTCCATTCCTCTCCTCTCCCCAGGCCCTGGCCCCTAGTGAGTTCTGTGTTTGTTTTGTTTGTTTATACATGCAGGTAGAGTGGAGAAGGGAGTTCCCACACAGTACAGTGGAAAAACACTTGCACAGATCTGTGTTAACACCTGGACTTGGTCAAGTAACCTCATCTTTTGAACATCTGTCTTCTTAGCTAAAATATAAGGATGAGGATGAGGATGTTAATAGATAACACTACGAAGGGCTATTTGGAGAGCTTGATATGTATTCCTGCATTTAATTGTCCCAACATCCTATAAAACAGGTTCTATAATTATTCTCACTTTGTAGATGAGGATACTAAGCAGGGAGTGGTTAACTAAGCAGCCCAAGGCTGTGCAAAGCCTCTACCTTATAGAATAGGTCATGGAAAGAAAGTGCCAGGCACAGAGTCAGTGCTCAGAAATATCATTTATTGCTTCCTTTTCCAGGAGTCCTGACCAAGTACAGTGTCTGTAGTCTGTGTACACTTGTGTAACAAGAGCTTCTTTATGCCAGGAAATGCATTTTATAGTCATTGACTCATTTAAGTCATTTAAGTCTTCACTACAACACTGGCAGGTAGATCATTTTTAAATGTATTTAAAAATTTTGCATTTTAAAAAAGTACCCATGTGTGGTAGCTCAGTTGTTTTAAGTGTTTGACTCTTGATCTCAGCTCAGGTCTCAATCCCAGAGTTGTGAGTTTGAGCCCTGTGCTGGGCTCCATGCTGAACATGGAGCCTACTTTCAAAAAAAAAAATAGAATTTTATGGGAAGCACTCCAGATTTATATTCCCAACTGCCTCCAGGATGCCTGCAGGGGATATCTCATAGGCATATAAAAGTCAACATGTCTAAAACTGAACTCATGATCCTATCCCTCAAATCCACTCCTACTGAACTGTATCACTGTTTTGGGGTGGCAAGTTGGGGTTCTCAGGGCCATCTCTGACTCTTCAGTTCTTTAACTCTCCAAATCCATTTAGCTAACTTGTTCCACTGGTTCAACCTCCCAAATAGTTCTTGGATTTGCCCTCTCCTCCTCCTCACCAGTCCCATCAGCATTCAAGCCCTCATCCTCTTTCCCTGGATTAGCACAGAAATCTCTTCCTTCCCATTTCTCCCAGGCCCCCAAAACACACGACCTGTTCTGTTAGCCCTCCACTCAGCTCTGTCATTACAGGTATATTTCTAGTTGAGGCATGGGTCATGTTCCAATCATCTGAAATCTCTGGTATGTGTCTACAACTCATTTAGTTGCCTGAATGTTTGCTGAAGGAACTGTCAGCACCAATGACATTACCAGTAACACTAGATCAAACCACTAATGTGCTGGTTTGGGGGAAGTCGTGAGAATAAAGACAAAGCAAGATTTCCAGCTGGATGCCTGAATGTGTCATTGAACTGACTGAGGATTCTTATTAGCTGATTGCAGGTCTGTCATCAATCCTTGGATTGTATATATTAATCACACATATAGTAAATTTATAAAATATGAAATAGAACTGGTAGCAAAATACATAGTATTGCTCTGACTTTACTGCAAGCAGGTACATTTTTATTTTCTTACCACATCATCTTACCATTCAACATTCAGTTGAATGTTTCATTTTATAAAGCACTTTTTAGTATTATGGTTGGTTCCTCATGATGTGGTAAGCCTGGGAATGTTCTGAGAAACATAAATATCCTTTATTCTTCGTACAGTTTTGTGTACCATTGACAACAGAATTAGAGTAACAAAAATTACACTGTCTCAGAGCTGAATAAAAAAAGATTGTTCCTTTTCTCATATTTATGTGGCATATATGTGATACAGCAGTCTGTTTTGTATGAATCAAAGGGTCTGGAACTCCAGACATGTGACCATTTTTACTGTGTAATAACAATAAGGCAGTTCATGTCTCCCTTTTAGAAACTGGGGAAAATTCGTTGAGGCCTTATAATATAGTTGGATACAGGGAATACAGTAGTATTTGTCACATGAATTTTCACATTCAATAGAATAATTATTTTGCTCAGGGGCAAAGTAAATGCTTCCTTAGGCTCCAAAGTCTTGGGTACTGAGTAATCTTGGTTTGGAAGATGACACAGATACAGTGTTGTGAATGTCAGGCCTTTCTCACGAAAGCCATTTGTTTTCAGCTCATTTCTCTGTCTGTATCTTTGTTCATTTATCCATTTATCTTCCTACACAGCCATCCAGCAAATACTGAATGTCATTGGAGATGCAGTGGTCAGCAAAGTAGACAGGATCCATGTCCTCGGGACACCTGGGTGGCTCAACGGTTGGGTGCCTGCCTTCGGCTCAGGTCGTGATCCCAGGGTTCAGGATCGAGTCCCTCATCAGGCTCCCTGTATGGAGCCTGCTTCTCCCTCTGCCTGTGTCTCTGCCTCTCTCTTTCTCAGTCTGTGTCTCTCATGAATAAATAAATAAATCTAAAAAAAAAAGGATCCATGTCCTCATGGAGAGTAATAAAGGTATTTAATATCTAAAAGTTGGATTTCTAAGATTTCTTAGCCATTTGCCTAGATACAAAATTTAATTGTATTTCTTTTACTTGTGGTTCATTCATTAGTCCACAAGCATTTATTAAACATTGCTACATCAGGGCCTATGCTGGTCCTACAGAGATTATGAAAACATGGGCCCAGTGCTGGCTCTTAGGCAGCTTAAGTGATGGGATGGAGGGATAAGTAGGTATGATAATGATACTATATGGAAAGTGCAATGATGGGAATCTATGTCTGGCCATTCAGAGGACACATCCCCGATGAACTTTTTTTTAAAAGATTATTTATTTATTTACTTATTTATTCATGAGAGACACAGAGAGAGAGGCAGAGACATAGGCAGAGGGAGAAGCAGGCTCCCTGCCGGGAGCACGAAGGGGGACTCCATTCCAGGACCCCAAGATCACAGCCTGAGCCGAAGTCAGATGCTCAACCACTGAGTCACCACCCTCTAATGAACTTTATTCTGCAAGTGATGGGAATCCATTGCATTCTGGATTGATGGTGCCAGCAAATGGGATGGGGGGAGTGATCTGAGGGGCTAAACCTGGGTCAAAGACCTGTTAAAGGGATGCTGCAATCATCCAGGCAGGAGATGATGAATGCTGTGGGGCAGTGGGGAGAGGATGGAAATGAAGACACATTCAAGAACTATTTGGAAGTCTCAATTGGCAGAGGGATGGTGTGGGTTGAAAGACAATGAAAATTCAAGGAATCCCAGGTTTCTAGCATTGGTGTTTGGACGATAGATGGTAGCGCCAATTGGATAGAAAATACAGGGGAATAGTATTTGGTAATGCTGAACTTGACGTACGTGTGTGACATCAGGAACGCCTGATGGAGTTTGAAGAGGCAGTCTTGGGCTGAAGGCAGGAATTCAGGAGCCTTTAGCATATGAGTATTTACTGAACAGAGTGTGATGCCACTGACAAATACTAGAAACACCATACAAGACAGACCTGCAAAAGTCATCCCTGTGTTTACTCTGAGAGTATTGGTAATGAATATTGATGTTTTCCAATGGGTCCTGTTAGAGAGATACTTCTTACCTAGGTACTAAGAATGGTTAGGTTTCTTCTGAGCAACTGAGTATGCTTTTATCTTTTTCCACCCCCAAAGTTTAAAATTTTTTATTTCATTATTATAACATAGTTAAATATAATGTATTCATTTTTTAAAGTTTACAGTTTAGTGGTTTGTAATATATTCATAGAGCTATGCAATCATTACCATAATCAAATTTAGAACATTGCTGTAACCCCTAAAAGAAACCTTATACCCATTATTTCTTTCCTTTTTATTGTTGAACCATCTGCCCTGGCATGGATATACCATACTTTATAGTCCAACACTGTCCAATAGATTTACAATGAGAACCACAAATGTGAGCCCATAGCTGATGTAATGTTAAATTTTCTAGTTGTATTTCTAAAAAGTAAAGAGGAACAGGTAAAATTAATTATAATAGGATATTTCAACCCAGTATATCTAAAACATTATCATTTCAGTATGTAATAAACATTAAAAATCATGAATGAGGTATTCCACATTTTGTTTTATACTAAGTCTTTGAAATACAATGTGTATTTTATGGTCAGGACTCATCTCAATGTGGACTAGCTTCATTTCAAGCACTAGTGGCTACCACATTGAATAGCATAGATGGTGTAAACTGTCTGGTTTCCTTCTTCACTTTTGCTTCTAGGAAGCATTGAACCAAATGCAATGTAAACATGTTTTCTCTTAATATGATTCATGGCTCCAGATTGCTGGTCTACTTTTGTTTTTTCTTCATTTTATCTTTTAAAATTTTTTATTTATGCTACTTTGTTATACTTTATGACCCCTCCTTTGTAAATTGCTTTAATTGAAGGTGGAAACTACTGAAGGTCTTGAGAAGAGAACCAATGACAAAAAGAAGATAGATGCTTCAGTTGAGGCAAACAGCTAGCGAACTGATTTGAGGAACTGAGTACAAGCCTGTCCCTTTAGATGCAGCTGCTAACCCCTCTACCCACCTTTCTCTGGTCCCTTTGGCCCAACAGTCAACCTCAGCAAGCCACCATAGATAAAACTTCTTCTGGATAATACCAAATAATAGAAATGGGTGTAGCTGAGTGTGACTGGTAGATAGAGGCACCAGGAAACAGGCCAGATATTACTTGGAATTAACTTATCTAGAAAATATTCAATGACTTAGTAAAACAAAAAATAAAAACCAAACAGACCACATGATTCTGGACCTCTTAAATTGCAGGATACAGAAAGCAAGCAAGACAGAGGATCCTTGATGCATTCCCATCACATGCTTTCATGTAATGAAATTTCTAAGCCACTGAAAGGCATACCGTATGTTCTTTCTCATCTCTCTGCCTTCCCACATGTTCTGACCTCCCTATTGCTCCCCTCTCCCTTTCTTGCCTTCCCAAACTTTTAGGCCCAGTTCAAATATCCCTGAAGTGAAGGTTTCCTCAATTCCTGCTGCCACAGGGCTTTGTTGGCACCCTTCTTCTTGTACTCACCATACTCATGTACCTGTGCCCTGCACCAGACAATACACACCAGCTCTTGCCTAGGAACCATGTTGCCTTCATTTTTGTGTTTCCACATTTAGCTTGTGTTGGTGTGGTGCTCAAAGAGTGTTTGTGAGTAAAGAAAATGCAAGTAGCTAGAGCTCACTAGCTGCTGGGCTGCGTGCTTTACGTGTTTCTCACCCACTTTTCACCACCCTGAAGTTGTTCCTTGATAAAGAGGGTGGGACTTAGGCAAGGTCAAATAACTCACCCAAGGTCATGTAGCACGCTAGTGGCAGAGCTTCAAAGATACCTACCTTTGAGGAGTACCAGTCTGTAAAAGAGAGAAGTTTTGTGTCTTTTTGTAACGGTCTCACATACTGAAGCACTGAGTTTTCTTCACATTAGACAGAGCAGGGATAGGCCTTTTCTACCAGAAGAAGCTATTTCTTCCTTTCAGGCAAGTTTGAAATGGTTACTATAGATAAATATTGTATATATTTGTTTGTTTGTTAAAGATTTTATTTATTCATGAGACACACACACACACACACACACACACACACACAGAGGCAGAGACACAGGCAGAGGGAGAAGCAGGCTCCATGCAGGGAGCCTGACGTGGGACTCGATCCCAGGTCTCCAGGATCAGGCCCTGGGCTGAAGGCAGCGCTAAACTGCTGAGCCACTGGGGCTGCCCATATTGTACATATTTGTATACATTATATATGTTTGCTGTCATTGTTTTGGATACATGTCAGGGGACTGGGCAAGACAACAAGAGTCATTGAACTAAAAAACTAGCAATCCATTCAACCTGTGTGAAATTTTTGCATTAAGGACTTTAAAAACATCGTGTTTGGGCTTCTGTGATTGCCTGCCACACTCAAGATTCTGAATCACACCCCAAATCACTACTTCGCATTAAAGCAATTAATTTACTCTATAAATTGAAAATCCTCACTGAAACGTGTTAAGGGCCAGATTCATTAGTCTATTAATATCAGGTAGCATTTCCAAAGTCTGCATTCTAAGCATTTAAACTGATTTATAGTCATCTGCTGGTATGCTTTAAAAAAACAACAGAAACCTTCTATATATTTCATGAAAGTCAACAGAAAATGAATTCATGAATTTGCACGTGGATTCATTAATAATGGAATGGTTCTACATTGTCAGATTTCTCAGTGTATCTTGTTTTTAACATCAGAGACTTTAGTTCCAACTGCTATTATGTCTTCTCATTTGAATATTTTTGCTCAGAATATTTTCTTTTTAAATAGGAAGGAAAGCTGTCGTGGAGTAAATGGAGAAGCTGAAGAAGTGCACAGCTGCAGGACCACCCCCTCCCACACGCTCTGTACACACTGGAACATTAGGAAGAGAATATTGAAAAACTGAGAACTTTAGTATCAGGTGTTATTTAGCTTCCACTCAACTAATCACAGTTCCCCTTGGAAAATTCTATACGAATGTTAAAGACAACTAGTTGCTTGGCTTAAACGTGGACAGGCACTGAATTTTCTTCTAGAAAAACTTAAGAATGTGTTAGCTTTGAGTGCTCTCTCATAAAATAGAATAGACTTGTTTCCCTATTGAGGAAATGTGGGATATGATACTTTGTAATTTTTGGTTACAGCTGTCATTTTTAACAGGTGAAATCTATTTCCCTTTGCTCTTTTTTTTTTTTGTTCATATCCTTCTCTTTTCTTTTTGAATACGAAGTGGCTTATGAATAGAAGAATAAAAATGGAAAAGTACTGAGAGGTAGGTAAGTTTCTTTAGAAATTCTGATCCGTGGGCTGAACCAGGGCTGGAAGGAATGGTGCTTGCCTGGTCATCCTAAAGCAGTTTTTGTGTAAATGTGACTTGTACAGGTTGCTGAGGGCAGGATGTGCAGGGGCCAAGGGCATTATGGTGTTCTCTAGCTTGTCTCCTTCCCAAAGAGGAAGGACAGGGATTCAGTCTCCAGGAATCTCAAACCCTAGGGATCCTTTGCTTTCCCCAGGTGGTAATACCCATATGTGGAAGATTCCAGCAGAGTTCTAGGTGCAGGACCTCAAAAACAAACCCCTTTGACAACCCAGTACCATATTAGACACCCATAAGACTACTATGAGAAGATATAAAAATTATGGGAACCAGATCCTTCTACATAAGGTGGAAGGATGAGAACCTCCATAGATTTTTTTTTTTTTTAAAGATCCCATCCATTTACATGGAGAGAGGCAGAGACATAGGCAGAGGGAGAAGCTGGCTCCCTGTAGGGAGCCCGAGGGGGAACTTGATCCCTGGACCAGGATCACTCCCTGAGCCAAAGGCAGATGCTCAACTGCTGAGCCACCCAGGCATCTCTTCTTTTTCTTCTTAAAAATCTTTTCAGTTTTTATAAATATAGGATCGTGGAAATGGAAGTATACAGATCATAGAATCCCATAAGGCTATTAACTGTCAATATGATTTTGAGCTTCCTGGGACCAAAGCATGTTGGGAAACCATCAGTTGCATGACTCCTATTTGGAAGGACCAAGAATGCTAAAACTTTTGTGAAACAAAACATTAAGGGCATAAATCTAAAATTTCCAGATGGGTCTTCATAAATGTGGCCATAGATGTTGCCCTTAACAATATCTCTAAAATAGAAAAAGTCTTCAAGGGGCAAGGGAAATGTTTAGCTTATGACTTACTTTGTTTTAGGTAGAAATGAAGTATTTTTAACAATTGAATATTATTCTCTTCAGTGCAAATCACTACCTGAGAGTAGGCCAGGCCCATAAAGGAACACACGTCCAGGATCTAGGAGACTCTAATGCACTTCAGAAGTCACAATAAATTTTCTTCATTCTTGTAAAAGGAACGCACTGAACCAGAAAGGATTAAAAGTATTTTTTAAGCTAATGTCTATGTGCCATATGCCAAGAACTTTGTTAAATATTTTACATGTACTAGAACATTTGATCTTTACAACTGCTGTGTTATTACAGATGAAGACATTGAAACACGGATTAGTTGCATGGTTATTCTTGCCCAGGACAACAAAAGTAAAAAAGAAGAGTTGGGGTTTGAACCCAGGTAATTGAGTTTCTGAGGCTATGTACCTTCCACTATGCTGATTAATGTTTCTCCAAAGGACTCATGCATTATCCAAGCCAGACTAGAATATGTCTCAGTTTATAAGAAACATAGATTTTCAAGGCACAAGAACTCCAAATATAACAATGAGGGAAAACAAATCTTTGTACAACTCATCTTGGAAACTTAATGCACTCTGCTTTTTTTCACCCTACAGATAAAAAGGATGCCATTTCAGAAAATATAGGTCCCATGAAATGGAGAAACATCAGCTAACAATGGTCTTCTAAGTTTTAAGTGAAAAGATCAGCAAGCAGGCTTAGCAACCCCATCCAACGTTCTAAAGTCAGACCTCCTGTGTTTATTAGGCAATATGGTCCAGTGGAAAAAGCAAAGGTTTTGGAGACAGATGCTGGTATTGACTAGCTTTGTGACCTCATTTAATCTCTCCTATCCTTTCTTTCTGAGAAAAAGACCGCATCTTATTATGAAGGTTTGAGATAATGTATCAAAAGTGGCTTAGTAGATGCTCAAAAAGTAATTGATACTAGTATTATTGTTGTTACCATGATTACCTGGATATAATGAGAAAGATTAGCCTTTATGGCTAATGATGACAATTTTGTTGTTTGAGCTAATAGTATTCAATGAAACTTTATTTACTACTAATTTCATCTAACATCCCGGAAGGCATGTAGGGAAACAAGACGATAAACACCAAGTCTCTGCTCCCAGAAACATTATAATCCAATAATAAATCACATAATTATAATACAGTTTGAAAGAAGTCTGGTTTGGTGGAAGAATGGCTTCAAATAAAGCAATAACATGAGTTGGGGCATGATGCAGGTCTTGACTGCCAGGAGGCGGAGTTCATTCATAACTTGGTAGGCAAAGTTCTTCAGGTAGAGGAACGACCCCTAAAATCAGAATTTTAAGAGCTTAATCAAGTGAAAAAAAAAAGTTTGGCATGGAGTCTGGCTACTGATAAGATCCAGTGTGAGAAGAACGTGGGCTTGAAGTTGGTTTTCCGATTGGTGGAAGAATCCAGCCAGTCATTTGCTTTCTCTCTAGGGGTCTTTCCACACCTCAGGGAAATGGTTGGTTGAGGTTCAAGTATTTTGTGTGGACATGGAACAGGGAGAAGCTGACAGACTCCCTGAAGGATAAGCCACCATTCAGTGGCACCAGACTACCCGACTAAGATATATATCCTTGAGACCACATCTCATCAAATTGCTCAAAAAGCAAAGAAAAATAGTTCTCTCTTTAGATCCCCAATTCTTGGGCTTTGTTGGGACCAAAAAAAGTATCTCATACTCCAATAGCATTTTGATGAAACACCTAATGCCTATGCCTGATAATAATTTAGTAGTGCAATGTAACTCCAATTATTTATTTTTATTTTTTAAAGATTTATTTATTTATTATTTGTGATATATATATATATATATAGAGAGAGAGAGAGAGACAGAGACACAGGAGGAGGGAGAAGCAGGCTCCATGCTGGGCCAATTATTTTTTAAAAAAATGATGTTCTATTTAGAGTGTTATATCATTAGTATTTTCAGGATTTGTTTTAATAATTAATCTTTAACATACAGGATAGGAAACAAAGATAGCACTCCTATTGAATGCTATTGTGTCAGTAATTTGAAAAGATTTCCTTTTTTTTTATTTTTTTTTTGAAAAGATTTCCTGTGACTAAGTCAAAAACATCTAATTAATGTATTATATAATTTCTGCTAGAGAAGCTAGATATCCTTCAGTGAGTAGAGTGATTTTTAAACCTTGGGGATGTGATTCCGTAAATAAGCAGAGGAAAGAAGTACAAAAGCACGTAATGTATGTAAGATGTTTAGCATCTGACAAATAATAAGTGTCCCACATAGTAGACATTATTTTGAAATCCATTTAAATAAAAACATTTTCTTCTCCAATTTCTATTGGCTAAATTAGCTCATATTTTTAACATTAAAGTATTTCTGCTAAAATAAGCTAAGTGTATTGTAAGTCTGTAAAATGAGTCATCTAAATCAAAGAAAAAACCTCATCTACAGACTACATATAATGATGCTGGCTTTTCAGCAAGACAAAATCCTCACTCATTAGCTACAATTACATTTACAATTCTGCATTTATGAAAGGACGGGGGTGTGCAGAAAGTACACTTACCTATTTTTGGAATGTTCTCAGAAGCCAAGGTTAAGATAATAAGAGGCTTCTTCTTAAACTCATTAAAATAACTAGAAAACTCTTTCCTTAGCATCATGACTAATCAAGGCTTACCTAGACTCGAAGGATTCTTTCATGGCTTTTGGTTCTTCAAAACTTGCCATGAGTTCTTTTTTTTTTTTTTCTTATTGGTAGGGGGCAGAGACAGAAAAGAGTGGAAGAGTTTTGCAACAGATTATCCTAAAATATTCTGGAGTTTCCTGAGGCTCTAAAATAAAAATATGCTCACTTTTCTTAATTCTCTTAAATATACATGTGTTTGTGTATAAAGAATAAAAATAACAAGAGTTTAAAATGTATTTATATACAAATTACAATGTGATTGGAACAGTCAATGTTTACTATTAAAAGGAGGATTCTTGTTGAGACTGAATTAGTAAGAATGGTTAACAGGCCTCACTGAATTATTTTGCATAAATTCTCTAATTTAGCAAACTGGAGAGAAATCATCTTGATAGGTTTCTTGACATTTCATGTAGGTGGTTTTACTTGGGTGATATCAAGTCAGTCATTGGATTTCATCAAATTAGGCAAGGTATTAGACAGGTTACCGAAAAGACGAACACTTTACAAAGGGGAAGGAAAGGGTAGAGTGCTTGAGTTGACTGACTCAGTATGCTGACCCAAGTAGACTCCATAAGGATGTAGCACAAGCATATGCTGTACAGTCTTCATTGTTAATGACCTTTAGAGACTTTTCAATACTCACCATTACACTTTAACAATCTTATAATTCATATCCAGCCACGCAATTTACTATTCATAAGAACTCAGCAGGGCAGGGATATATATTACTCCAAGGCATGGCCTGGGGTGCAACTGCCATTTTAAGATAGAACTGAAGCTTCCAGAGATGCTCTACCCCCTGTGGCAGTCATTAATGAACCCACTGGCATCTCCCTTCTCTCCCCTCCGGGCACACAGGTAAGGATGCCTTTCCTCACTCCCTTGAAATTAGGGAGTTAGTGGCCACGTGACTAGTTCTGAATACTGGTTGTGGCCACCCTGACATGTGTCACAATGTCAGCACTCCTCCCCTTGCTGTCGTGACCACCAGTGTCGCAGATGGTGGAGGTCCTGGGGGTGAGTGACAGAAGCAGGGTGTCTTGCCAATGTGGGAGGGGCATGGAGCACCAGTGAGGAATCCACACTGAGCCCCTGAGGCTCCCAGTTGTTATGGCTACATCAGCCAGGCTGCCCTCACGAACAGACCTTCCGTACCAGGAAAAGAGAGAATCCAGGTGGTGAGTTTTTAAATCTTTTTTTTTTTATTTTTATTTTTTTTATTTTTATTTACTTAGGATAGTCACAGAAAGAGAGAGAGAGGCAGAGACACAGGCAGAGGGAGAAGCAGGCTCCATGCACCGGGAGCCTGACGTGGGATTCGATCCCGGGTCTCCAGGATCGCGCCCTGGGCCAAAGGCAGGCGCCAAACTGCTGCACCACCCAGGGATCCCGGTGGTGAGTTTTTAAAAGACATAGAGATGATATGTGCTGGGTGGCACAGTAAAATTTATTTTTCTTTATGATTTACACATAGTAATTAAACACACAAAAGAACAAACACTGTCAAGATGGCCATATGTAGCTTAGGAACTGACTGGTCCCAGTTCAATCACACAAATGTTCATTCAGCTTAAAAATGAGTTTCTTTTTAACATTTTTTTAATAGTCCCCAAGGCTTGCACAGTTCAGTACAAATGTTTTTGCTATTTTGTTATTGTCAGGCACATGATGTTTATCAATTCCCAGGAAATGAATGAAATCAACAAAAAAGTCCTGTGACGATTGAGCACAAATTTTACAGAAATAGATTTGATGACAGTTTGATAGTTCAGCTAACAGATCTATAAATGAAACATGAAACAATATTAACAAATTACATTTGTCTTAAGGATTTATTTCTTCTAAAATATTTACCATACTTCTTTGTGCAAGGGTTTCACTGACTTCTTTGGTTTTAAACATTATAGCCCTGTGTGTCCTAAATATATATAGTTCTATTTGTACCAAACATCGAGAATAAAAACATTAAACAAAATTTCAGAAGGTAAAAATGGAATTATTGCTTCAGTATAAAAAAGTGTCTGGGCCCATCTGGGTACTATTGCTATTATTGCTTTGCTTCTATTGGAAAACTATCCTGGAAATCAAGGAATGTATCCCATCACTACCTGCTGAAAGTATAATTTGGTTGTATATTATCATCTATTAATACGCCCCTCCCTTCACTAAAGCTATCCTAATCTTGTCCTTAAAAACAAAACAAAGTGAAACAGCATAAATAAATAAGCTTACCTGGGGATACAATAAATAAGCTACTAGAAATAAGAATAAAGAAGATTATAACACAAAGCTCTTCAGTGCTGTACAATTAAACAATAGCTTCAGATTTTCAAGGTCTCTAAACACAGCGTTGATTGTAGAATAGTTTTAGCGCTGATGAGCACCTGACAGATCTAGAGAGGAAGACATTTCTGTTGTTTTCACTATTTAAAGAATGAAAACCTAGAGGCTACAGTTGTAAATTCTGCCTTTTGGGAATTTACTAGGTATGTACCATCAACGGTTCTGGACTGCTGCCTAGTTGTAGAGCACAAATCTTAGGGATTTAAAAAAAAGACAGTAAGAATATTCCTTCAATTCTTAGTGGTTTCCTGGTCTCCAGAATAGTTAAACAAACAGAAAAAAAAATGAGACTCAAAAGTTTTGCTGCCTTCTTTTCTTCGCATCCATCGCATCCAGAATGGGTTGTCTTTTTGCAGTGTATCTTTGACGAAGCTCTTCTATTTCTCGTTCCATCATGGGGTCCAGTGCTTTTAACCGCATCTGCAGTTCTTCTAAACTGAGATTTTTTAACTAGAAACAGAAAAAAAAAAAAGAAGATATTAACACAAAATTATCTACAATAGGATAAAATCTAATGGGCTTTAGCATGAATATTTCAGCAAAGTCTTTACATCATCTTTGAAATGTAGTTCAACAATTAAAATAGGAATACTTTCTCTGAAGAACCAAGATACCACACCTTGTAAGAACCTTAAGTAATCTTGCAACAAAAACAATAAAAAACTCTGCTTTTAGGAAAGAGCAGAGAGAAAAATAAGCTGATGAAAAGTATTTGTTTTTTTAAAAAAGGCAGAAAGACAAATCCACCAGTGCCAACACACAGACATTCAGGATACGTTCCGAACATATCTACTCCAATCTCTATCCTTTCCAGCTCTGGAGCACCACCATAATTGTGAGTACTTGCAGAGATCACCCAAAATGTGACAAGATTGAATACAGGTTAAATTAAGCATTCTATCTTGCATTTCACCAAGTGTTTAAATTTTAAGTACCTGGTTAATCAGAAAATTAAATTATCTAGAATACTTTTGTCCCAAACATTTTGATATAATAAGGTTTTTAATTTATGAATCAAAATCCTGAACCTGATGTAAACAATGCTGTGTACATTCTGACATAAGCTTGGCTAATTTGAAGATATAGTGCCTATCAATTTTTCACTATGTATATTCTAGTTTGACAACAATGGTAAGATTTGACTAAATGGTATAGGTTGACCATAATGATTTAGTTAAATTATACTGCCTTCTGGAGACAAGACCAGCACATCCCTTACTGGTTTTCTGTGTAACAGCAGGAAAGAAGCCTCATATATATGCAGGATGAGATCCATTCCACATAATGGGATTGGTGGCATCCTGAACTTTAGTGTAATTATTTGTATGTCACAACAGCAAGATATGGATTATCTCTTGAGAAACATATTTTAAGATATCCTGAAATATATAACCTAACACTTGGGCTTTTATCTTATTAACCTTAAAAAAAACCCTAAAACTCTTGTCTCCTTCAGAAACGGGCTATTAAAGCAATGGTGGCAGGTAGGTGGTTTTAAAAGGTCTGTTAGACGATAGTGATTTACAGAATGCTACTACATACTCAGCATCTTGGTAGGTATACTCTAAGGAAAGCAAAGAAGCACTAAACTACTTCCTTGCCTTAAGAAACTTACAAATTAGTCAGAAGGGTAAAGATCAGGAACTAGAAACACTTAGGACCTGACACAAGACCTTACTGGATGTGGGACAGATTACAACGAGAGGTTCTCAGGCCCACAAATAAGCTTCGCAGGTGCAAAATTCTGCACGTTCATGCGTACATTTTCCTGGGGAGAGTATCTATTATTCTTTGTGTGTGTGTGTGTGTTTAAACAGATTCCCAACAAAAAAAAAAGAGAAGCCTCATTATAAATTCAATGGAGAGCAGATTCCCTTTAGGGAGCAGGGACTGTGTTGGTCCTTGAAAAGGGCGGTGTCTCAGAGCAATGAGCAAGGCTCAAGGAGGAAGCCTCGCCATTGTGAAGAAGGACTAAGGTCACTGCAGAACTGGGGACTGATGGGGTCCCAAGCCAGGCAAAGCAGGGTTTGGACTTCAGGGAGTCACGATCTGCTCTAGAGCAGAAGATTCTATGAGAGTAATTCAGACTTGGTTTTAATATGCTAAAAAATTTTGTTTTACAAAGAGAACTGTTTTTGTTATTTTATGAGTCAAGTCACTAAATGCTCTCATTACTTTATAGTCAACATGTCAATTTTAACAAAAAAAGTTATTTTTCAGCTTGATCCTCCATTTTACTCACCTTATCTGGCCCTAAGTTACTCTTGGTTCTAAAAATCAAATTTATTCACAACTGAAAAAGATTTGTTGCCACTGAGGATACTGATAAGAATGAGTCACAGGCTCTGAAGGAAATTCAAAAGAGGATTTCCAAAAATATAGGCATGACGGTGTTACGGGAAAATGTAAATGGGCTCCCAGGATGAGAACTCTGAAGGTGAGCACCACTTGCCTTGGTATATGAAAAGTTCTGGCATATATACAAAATATGCCTTATGAAAAGAAGCTAGCTTACTGTATCATACCATCATATGCATTTATATACAATGCATTGTACTGCATATTATATTCCTTCTTCATTAATTTTTAATCCAAATATTAATCATGCATCTGTTAGATGGTCAAGGATGTTCAAGTCTCTGGGGGGATAAAGAATAAGCCAACAGGGGATCTCAGGACTTTCTAAACTGTATGTACAGGTGATGGTGAGATGAAGGGCCAATACAGACCACACACAGCTATATTTTCCCAGGAAAGACACACTTGGGTGCTATCTACATAAGATCCAATTTCACTTTGTCTCTTTTTCAGCCCATGTTAATCTTCCCATCTCTGAATTTCTACATAACATTAATAATTTAAACAATATAATTTAGTATTTGATTCTAGTCATTTATTATTTCATAATTCATTTTTATGCATGAGTTTCATGTCTCCATGCTAGACATTCCAAGAATTATTTAAACTTTAGAGACTGTACACACACTTAGAAACTATAAAACTGTACTGCTACATATCATGGCATAAAGATAGGTAAGCAGAAATACAGAAAAAAAAAGACTCAAAGGAATGGGTTACTCAATAATTAGGAGAAAGAACATCAAACAAAGCAAACAGTTTTGCATTAAGATATTCCTGTAGATATCTTATGCTACCTAACTGGGGCAAATTATCAACAGTTTAGAAATATTATATTATAGTAGTGGACTGAATTCAGAGAAGACAAGTTTTACTCCTGTAATCAACTGTAATATTTTCAATATGTAAAATTTGTGACAAACAGATCTGTGATATTGGAGAACCATTAGTAGTATTGTTAGTGAATTAGGTGTTCCATATAAGTAAATTCATGAAGTATCTAAATCTTAGTTTTTTAAGTGGTAAAAACTTTGCTTTAACCATTTTGAAGAGAAAATCTTTATAAATACTTTACAGAATATGTTGCCTTCTAAAGCAGAGAGTACAGGACCTAAAGCAACTTTCCCTTGATGATGAATCACCATCATTAATTTCTATTACTAATCTGTGGTGTATGTTAATTTTCTCTCCCCTTTTTGGCTTATTTATCTTCATTTGAGAGAAAGTTGTCAGCTCCTTTTCATGGCCTTCATTAGACATATATCATTCTCTCTTTACTTCAAGCTTATTTATCTGTTGGGAACCAGAAAAGCAATTAATCCTCTAAGGCATTACACTAAATAAGAATAATATATGAAAGAAAGCCTGAGACTGTTTTAGGAAAGATAGAGCATGGCTTTAGTGCTGAACTTTGTTAACACCTGTTTCTAGTGTTTTTCTTTTAATCTGATTTCAGATTTGTGGCTCTAGAAGGTCAAGGTTACAGGAAAGCAGACACCTATGTATGAAACATAAATAGTTGTATTTTCAGGTATGCTGTCAGAGAAATCCTGAGTACTCATTAATTAAAATATTTATTGATATTTTCTATGGACCGAGCACTGTGTGTACAGAGATGAATAAAATACCTCCACAAAAAACTTAAAATCTAGCTGGCAAGACAGGTCTATACATAGCTAATTCTCTGAAGGATGGGGACACTGAGAAGATAGGAAACAAGAGGGGAGAATGGAAGGAGCATGAGAAGAAACATGTAAGGTGCACAAATGCCTGGCATCCTTGTAGATGGCAGCTGGCCACTGGGATGTGGGGCAGACTCATGGGAGGACAGGAGTCAGGAGAGGAAACAGGGAGGAGAGCTAATGGCCGTAAGCATGCTGCTACAAACTTTCCGTAGCCAAGATAGAAATGCTAGATAATTTTGAATATAATTGGTGACAGAATCACGTATGAGATAGAAAAATATATCCAACAGTAGGTATAGAAAATGGATAGGCATGGGGGAAGATGGAGATGGAGGTATAGGAAGGCCTGTGATAGGTCTCTAGACTGCAACAGAGAGGATGAGGCTTGGACTAGGAGAAAGGAAGTGGAGATTGAGAAGGGAACTGGTAAGGCTTTCTTTGTGGAGTGATTATGAAAGATCAGGAAGAGGGAAGGGCTAGGATAACTGCCTTCAAGCTAGGGTGACAGGATTGTCACCATTAATAAGGTAGGGGAGTAAATAAAATTAAGTTTTAGTCTCGTTGCGTTTGGCAGATGAACAAAGCACTGAGATGGAGATGTTAGATATGGGGTATAATTTGGAGGTTTGGAGCTCAGGGAGAGATGAAAGCTACAGATGTAAGGAATCATCAGCATTGAGGCTATAATGGAAGCCCTTGATGACGACAGGATTATCCAGAATGAAGTTTTCTCCTTGATCTTACAATTTGACTATGGTGTCCAACAACAGAAAATCATCCCCAAACTTCAGCATTTGTGATCAGAGGCTCTTCTCATTTTGTTAATAGAAGGAAAATACCAGTAGATTCTAAATAACTAGATTATGGTGTCACCTAGACCAAAAAAAAAAAAAAAAAGTGAAGTTAACTGATAGAACTTTTTACTTTTTATAGAGTGGGTATGATTTATAGACATGAACTTCTGGCTGGGTTTTGACTTATGATTAAGCCCTAATAACATATATTTAGCACTCTGTATTTCTGTAGCTACTGAACCTCCCACAGGCATGAAAATGTTTTGGGGAGGAAAATGCGACAGAAGCAGCTTTCCAATCTCTTGGAGAGCAGTACTGCTTGATGGCTTAGTAGTAAATAGGGTCACAAACCAGAGAAAATTTTATGGACACTCATAATGATAAAAATGGCCCTATAATATTAAACAATCACTATCACCCTTTTAGAAAACTAATTCAAATTAAAACAATTTTGGGAGCTAATGAGGATAATATTAGAAGGAAAAGTTGAACTTCCTGAATTATCAATATTATTGTGACAAAAGTTTCATTCACCAAAATTAGGTTTCTTGAAAATCTTCACAAAAAACGAAGGGAAATCACTTTAGAATTGTTATGTTTGTGGGTCAACAGAGTTTGTGGTAAATTAACTTGAATTTATATTTTTTTAAATATAGCAAAGAAATGTTACTTATGAACCATCTTTCTACAATACAAGGAATTCAAAGCAGCTGTAACTACCATAGCCATCTGTGAGATGACTAAGTTCAAAATAAATTCAGAGTAAACCAGAGTTGGAGTATCACATCTTGGTCTACATTTTTCAGTTTAAAGTTCCGTAAGTGAAGTCAGTAAAGAGAATTTCAAGATATGCATACATTGTGGTTTTTAGTGAACAAATGTACAAAAATGAGTAATTCATCCAGAAATGGCCTTTATATGTTCTAGGCTAATTCTATTTAATAAAATTTGGTTTTGAATTTAATGATAACACAGAACTTGCGCAACTAACCATGAGTCTTAAATTTTCAGGTCTTAACATTCTGAAAGAATACTGTAGTTTGACAATCATTATAAACATTATAGAACTTGATTAAGTGACTAAATGAGCTGACATGCAGTAAGAGAAAGGGCCTGAAAGCAAAGACAGAACTTCTTCAAATACACAGAGAAATGGAGAGGAGTTTTCAGAACAATATGGTTTTATTACCTCAGGCAATGTTTTTCTATTCACAAGAAGTTTTGCTTTTCTTGGACATTTGAAACGACAAATATCAGGGGGCAAGACATATTAAGGGCACAGTATAAAATCAATTTCTATAAAAAGAGTTTAAACTGAGGTCAGGTAAATTGAATCATATGGACCTCTGAGAAACACACTGGGATCTGGGACTATTAAACACCACTGCAACATATGAACAAAGCATTGTTTAACATGAGTATAAACTATAAGGTTGGGTTATGAGTTAAACCTTGCAGAATCTTACTGCAAAAGTAAACCTCAGAGATGACCTACTTTAGCTTCCTTGTTTTGGGTGAGAAAATGGGAGCCAGGTTGTTCAAAGTTACAGTCCTGGATGATGATAGAGATAGGACCTGACCTCGATGGAGATTAATGTATTTTTTTCCCATTATACCAAGTTTGATATTTTTAAAAATTTGTTTTTATTGATGTTCAATTTGCAACATATACTATAACACCTAGTGCTAATCCCATCACGTGCCCTCCTCAGTGCCCATCACCTAATCACCCCATCCCCCACCTACTTCCCCTTCTGCAACACTTTGTTCATTTCCCAGAGTTAGGAGTCTCTCATAGTTTGTCTCCCTCTCTGATTTTTCCCACTCAGTTCCCCTCCTGTCCCTTATAATCCCTTTCACTATTTCTTATATACCAAGTTTGATGTTTTTAATCTAGCACTGCCAGAGTGTTCAAAGTGTTTGAGTCATCATGAATGGGGGTGGGGGTGTGTGTGCTGCTAAGAAATTTCTGGGGTCTTCAACCTGAGCTGAAAGGGAAAATGGTTTGTAAGTGTTCAGTTGTGAAGTCCACAGTGAAGAGAAAACCTTGCAGATGACATTTTTATAGAGCAGTTTTTTAGAATGAAATAAACTGCAGAAATTTAGCAAAAGGTAGAATTACCATCGTCTTTAAGTTTCAGGATAGTTGGTAGACTAGGATTTCCCAGCTCTTGTTTAAAACAAGTCAGACTCTAAATAAAAATCCCAACTTCTAAACAATAATTTAACGATGAGTAGTTTATAGGTTGTTTATAAGTTAAATGAAAAAGTCAAAACTACTTTTCAATAGAAGTCAACATTTGTCTGAAAATCGGTACAGTTTGGTACATAAGTGACAGCTTGAATGTGCAGACCGTTTTGTTAATAATCGTCCTGGATTATCACATTTCATCTGGGAGTAAGAAGATTACAGGTCAATATCCAAAAAAATTATATTTAACAGTATCCCTTAAAAAAAGAAACAAAATCCAAATAAAAGATGTGCAAATTACTAACTAGCTCTTGCATAAAACAGCAACATAAACAACCCAATGACATGATAAGATAGAAAATAAGATTAAGTCTTATAAACTGATAATTTTGATAGTTTATACTTTTAGTCATTAGGATGATTTCTAAACACTATGAGAAGCATTGAAAAACTGCTAGTTACTGGTCAGGAAGAGTTGTCACTAACATTAGAACTTTCTGCAAGTTTATATATCCAATCTAATATAAAGACCTAGGATATCACATTCAAGTGACGACTGAATTACTTTCCAAAATAATATCGTCTTAGGAGCTCTCGGAGGAAAACACTTAGATTTTTTTATATTATTTTGTTTTGTCAAAAATAGTCCTAATTACATGAGAGTTTTAAAAAACTCATAAAAAGTAGCAGAAACAAGATTATAAAGTTTTTAAATGCATAAATGTGGTAACATTCAAGACTTAATGGGTCTACAAGTTGCTGGTATAATCAGTCTGTCAAAATAAACAAGACACCATCATAATGAAGCAAACAGTCTTATATATTAATGTTAACACATTTAGTCAAATAGTCAATCAAGAAAATCCTGTACAAGGTTTGCTGTGTTTACTGGGAAAACAAACTCTTCCTAGCAACTGTTTAAATAAATTTCACAGATGCTACACACCTTATTAGTGGCTTGTGATTAAAAAAATATGGATTGTTAATACTGTATCCTGACTCATCTATTTTCCCATCTGCTAGCAATTCTAACAATATGAACTATCAACAGAATGGCTAACAACAATAATTTTCTATGGCAATTTTGATGCTGAATTGCCTATAGCATTTTTTAAGATTTACCAGTGCATGCCTCAGACTGTTTTGAGTTGTTTATGGCCTAGAGCAACATACTCCTTTCCCCCCTAATATTTCATTTTAGCTCAAATTTTTACTGTGTTGAACAGAATCTGGTTTGGTTTTACAAATGCCACACTTATTTTGTTAACAATGAAAGTAGGAAATACACCAAAGAAAGTACTAGCAAAAAATCCAGTCAAGGCCATTGATTAGTTTAGATATATTTAAACGGGTAAGGGACCTTCTTCCAAAGAACTGAACAACAGGGACAATGGGTATGACACTTAAAAACACTTAAAATATCAATAAAGTAAGGCATTTCCTAATTTAATTTCTGCGCCAAGAAGAATAGAATAAAATAAAAGAGCTCTCAAATCAATCCAAATACTATGAAGCCTGCTAAAGAAAGCCATACATATACATTTAAAATACACATCTAGAAAAATAATGAAGATTGTGACAATTTCAGACAATTGACATACTAGAGAATAAAACTGGAATTCTTCACTATAAATCCCTTGTAAAACATGCCCTTAAAAGCTGCATTAATATTAATCTACTGGCAGAGCCTTCTCCCCAAAATAGGTGCTATTTACCTACCTGGAGGGAGGATTATATGTAATGTTCGAGCTGAGTGGCCCTCAACTTCTGCTGATTGACTGAATGACTATTAATATTTTGGGACTCTAACTAGAAAACGCCATGAAGCATCTGTTTAATCTCAGAGCATCTAGAGTAAATTTAAGACATTTAGATTTTATTTGCATTCCCAAAGAAAAGGGGGAAAACCATTTCTTGTGGGTATCAGTAGAGAAGAGAGAAGTACCAACTACTGATCATTTACAAAAAAGTGAGACACTGTCCTAGGTCCTGGGCATTAAGTCATTTAATCCTAGCAATTACCTTATGGGGTAGATATTACCAACCCTATTTTATAGGTCAGGACACCCAGAAAGACCAAGTGATCCACCTGAAGTCACACAGCTGGGAATGTTCATGTTCACTCACAGACTACATCAAACCCCCTAATGTAATTTGGGATTGAAGCCTACTAAGAGCTGTTTCTTAGGTTTCCCAAGAACCACAAGCACTTCAAAATCAGTGATATCATATGAAACAGTTCCTAACAGATTATTTGTAAATTAAAAATAGGGAAACACTTTTAAAAATACTGCCTTTCCTGCCAGAATATTTTATGTCATTAATGTATTTTAGCTATAATTGGCCTTAGAAAATAAATGCATGTAGGTTTAAGCATTTAATTCAATCAGCTCTCTAGCAAAATAAACACATTTCTACATAGTGATGTGGGATAAATGCCATAATTTTTTCAATAACAGATACGCCATGACAAAATCAACAAGATGGGTCCCCTTGACACAGAAGCAGGACTTTGCTTATGCCCTACTCAGACTGCCCCATCATTGCTTTGGTGTTGTGTTCAGCTTGGATCTAGCAATGAGCTATGAGCTGATGAGCACTACTACAGTTATCCTGACCTGGAGAGACCTGAGCCATCCATACGGAAAAAAAAAATGATGAAATTTTAGTTGCATTCCTCAATAGCAGTTGAGGAATATAAGCATTCCTTATATGCCTTTCAGTTTCTAGTAGTAGTTTTGCCTGCTAAAAATATCAGGAAAAAGTTAATTCATGCATAGCTCTGCTATATTGTAAGCAGCTCTAAAATTCTAGGCTCAACACAACAAAATCTGAGCATATCAAAACCAAACTACTAATTAAATCTTTATAGATCTGTTAAGGGGCAGATGACCCTTCTCTCAGTGATTCTGATAAATACTTGGAATATTTTAAGACATTGATTAAGCTATAAATGAGATTAACAAATGAAGTGATTAACTTTATATATATTGCTTCTTTAAAAATTAACTATACAACTAGTTCTGGAAGAAAATAAATTTTTAGAAAACAGTTCTTTTTTTTTTTTCTTTTTTTTTTTTATAAATTAATTTTTATTGGTGTTCAATTTACCAACATACAGAATAACACCCAGTACTCATCCCGTCAAGTGTCCCCCTCCGTGCCCGTCACCCATTCACCCCCACCCCCCGCCCTCCTCCCCTTCCACCACCCCTAGTTCGTTTCCCAGAGTTAGGAGTCTTTATGTTCTGTGTCCCTTTCTGATATCTCCCACACATTTCTTCTCCCTTCCCTTATATTCCCCTTCACTATTATTCATATTCCCCAAATGAGTGAGAACATACACTGTTTGTCCTTCTCCGATTGACTTACTTCACTCAGCATAATACCCTCCAGTTCCATCCACGTTGAAGCAAATGGTGGGTATTTGTTGTTTCTAATGGCTGAGTAATATTCCATTGTATACATAAACCACATCTTCTTTATCCATTCATCTTTCGATGGGCACCGAGGCTCCTTCCACAGTTTGGCTATTGTGGACATGGCTGCTAGAAACATCGGGGTGCAGGTGCCCCGGCGTTTCATTGCATCTGAATCTTTGGGGTAAATCCCCAACAGTGCAAGTGCTGGGTCGTAGGGCAGGTCTATTTTTAACTCTCTGAGGAACCTCCACACAGTTTTCCAGAGTGGCTGCACCAGTTCACATTCCCACCAACAGTGTAAGAGGGTTCCCTTTTCTCCGCATCCTCTCCAACATTTGTGGTTTCCTGCCTTGTTAATTTTCCCCATTCTCACTGGTGTGAGGTGGTATCTCATTGTGGTTTTGATTTGTATTTCCCTGATGGCAAGTGATGCAGAGCATTTTCTCATGTGCATGTTGGACATGTCTATGTCTTCCTCTGTGAGATTTCTCTTCATGTCTTTTGCCCATTTCATGATTGGATTGTTTGTTTCTTTGCTGTTGAGTTTAATAAGTTCTTGATAGATCTTGGATACTAGCCCTTTTATCTGATAGGTCATTTGCAAATATCTTCTCCCATTCTGTAGGTTGTCTTTTAGTTTTGTTGATGGTTCCTTTGCTGTGCAGAAGCTTTCTTATCTTGAAGAAGTCCCAATAATTCATTTTTGCTTTTGTTTCCCTTGCCTTCAGGGATGTATCTTGCAGGAAGTTGCTGTGGCCAAGTTCAAAAAGGGTGTTGCCTGTGTTCTCCTCTAGGATTTTGATGGATTCTTGTCTCACATTTAGAACTTTCATCCATTTTGAGTTTATCTTTGTGTATGGTGTAAGAGAATGGTCTAGTTTCATTCTTCTGCATGTGGATGCCCAATTTTCCCAGCACCATCTATTGAGGAGACTGTCTTTCTTCCAGTGGATAGTCTTTCCTCCTTTATCGAATATTAGTTGACCATAAAGTTCAGGGTCCACTTCTGGGTTCTCTATTCTGTTCCATTGATCTATGTGTCTGTTTTTGTGCCAGTACCACACTGTCTTGATGACCACAGCTTTGTAGTACAACCTGAAATCTGGCATTGTGATGCCCCCAGCTACGGTTTTCTTATTTGATATTCCCCTGGCTATTCGGGGTCTTTCTGATTCCACACAAATCTTAAGATGATTTGTTCCAACTCTCTGAAGAGAGTCCATAGTATTTTGATAGGGATTGCATTAAATGTGTAAATTGCCCTGGGTAACATTGATGTTTTCATGATATTAATTGTTCCAATCCATGAGCATGGAATATTTTTCCATCGCTTTGGGTCTTTCTCAATTTCTTTCAGAAGTGTTCTGTAGTTTTTAGGGTATAGATTGGTTAGGTTTATTCCCAGGTATCTTATGCTTTTGGGTGCAACTGTAAATGGGATTGACTCCTTAATTTCTCTTTCTTCAGTCTCATTGTTAGTGTATAGAAATGCCACTGATTTCTGGGCATTGATTTTGTATCCTGTCACACCCCCGAATTGCTGTATGAGTTCTAGCAATTTTGGGGAGAGTCTTTTGGGTTTTCTATGTAGAGTATAATGTCATCTGGGAAGAGGGAGAGTTTGACTTCTTCTTTGCCAATTTGAATGCCTCTTTTTTCTTTTTGTTGCCTGATTGCTGAGGCTAGGACTTCTAGCAGTGGTGAATAGCAGTGGTAGAGTGGACATCCCTGTCTTGTTCCTGATCTTAGGGGAAAGGCTCCCAGTGCTTCCCCATTGAGAATGATATTTGCTGTGGGCTTTTTGTAGATGGCTTTTAAGATGTTGAGGAATGTTCCCTCTATCCCTACACTCTGAAGAGTTTTGATCAGGAATGGATGCTATATTTTGTCAAATGCTTTCTCTGCATCTAATGAGAGGATCATATGGTTCTTGGTTTTTCTCTTGCTGATATGATGAATCACATTGATTGTTTTACGAGTGTTGAACCAGCCTTGTGTCCCGGGGATAAATCCTACTTGGTCATGGTGAATAATTTTCTTAATGTACTGTTGGATCCTATTGGCTAGTATCTTGTTGAGAATTTTTGCATCCATGTTCATCAGGGATACTGGTCTGTAATTCTCCTTTTTGGTGGGGTCTTTGTCTGGTTTTGGAATTAAGGTGATGCTGGCCTCATAGAAGGAATTAGGAAGTACTCCATCTCTTTCTATCTTTCCAAACAGCTTTAGTAGAATAGATATGGTTTCTTCTTTAAACGTTTGATAGAATTCCCCTGGGAAGCCAACTGGCCCTGGACTTTTGTGTCTTGGGAGGTTTTTGATGACTGCTTCAATTTCCTCCCTGGTTATTGGCCTGTTCAGGTTTTCTATTTCTTCCTGTTCCAGTTTTGGTAGTTTGTGGCTTTCCAGGAATGTGTCCATTTCTTCTAAATTGCCTAATTTATTGGCATATAGCTGTTCATAATATGTTTTTAAAATCATTTGTATTTCCTTGGTGTTGGTAGTGATCTCTCCTTTCTCATTCATGATTTTATTAATTTGAGTCTTCTCTCTCTTCTTTTTAATAAGGTTGGCTAATGGTTTATCTATCTTATTAATTCTTTCAAAGAGCCAACTCCTGGTTTTGTTGATCTGTTCCACAGTTCTTCTGGTCTTGATTTCGTGGAGTTCTGCTCGAATCTTAATTAACTCTCTTCTTCTGCTGGGTGTAGGATCTGTCTGCTGTTTTTTCTCTAGCTCCTTTATGTGTAAGGTTAGGTTTTGTATTTGAGTTCTTTCCAGTTTTTGGATGGATGCTTGTATTGCAATATATTTCCCCCTCAGGACTGCTTTTGCTGCATCCCAAAGATTTTGAATGGTTGTATCTTCATTCTCATTAGTTTCCATGAATCTTTTAAATTCTTCTCTAATTTCCTGGTTGACCCTTTCATCTTTTAGCAGGATGGTCTTTAACCTCCATGTGTTTGAAATCCTTCCAAATTTCTTCTTGTGATTGAGTTCTAGTTTCAAAGCATTATGGTCTGAAAATATGCAGGGGACAATCCCAATCTTTTGGTATCGGTTAAGACCTGATTTGTGACCCAGTATGTGGTCTATTCTGGAGAAAGTTCCATGTGCACTTGAGAAGAATGTGTATTCAGTTGAGTTTGGATGTACAGTTCTGTAAATATCTGTGAAATCCATCTGGTCCAGTGTATCATTTAAAACTTTTGTTTCTTTGGAGATGTGCTTAGAATATCTATCAATTGCAGAAAGCACCGTGTTCAAGTCTCCAAGTGTAAGCGTATTATTATCTAAGTGTGTCTTAATTTTGGTTATTAATTGATATACTTGGCAGCTCCCACATTCGGGGCATATATACTGAGGATTGTTAAGTCCTCTTGTTGGATAGATCCTTTAAGTATGATATAGTGTCCCTCTTCATCTCTTACTACAGTCTTCGGGATAAACTTTAATTTATCTGATATGAGGATGGCTACCCCTGCTTTCTTTTGAGGACTGTTTGAATGGTAAATGGTTCTCCAACCTTTTATTTTCCGGCTGGAAGTGTCCTTAGGTCTAAAATGAGTCTCTTGTAGACAGAAAATAGATGGGTCTTGCTTTTTTATCCAGTCTGAAACCCTCTGCCTTTTGATGGGATCATTAAGCCCATTCATGTTCAGAGTTACTATTGAAAGATACGAATTTAGGGTCATCATAATACCTATTCAGTCCCTGTTTTTGTGTATTGTTTCCTTGGACTTCCTCTTTCTTTTACAGAGTCCCCCTCAATATTTCTTGCAGAGCTGGTTTGGTGGTCACATATTCTTTCAGTCTCTGCCTATCTTGGAAGCTCTTTATCTCTCCTATTCTGAATAAGAGCCTTGCTGGATAGAGTATTCTTGGCTGCATATTCTCATTTAGGACCCTGAATATATCTTGCCAGCCCTTTCTGGCCTGCCAGGTCTCTGTGGAGAGGTCTGCTGTGAACCTAATACTTTTCTCCATAAAGGTTAGGGATTTCTTGTCTCTTGCTGCTTTAAGGATCTTCTCTTTGTCTTTGGAATTTGCAAGTTTCACTATGAAATGTTGGGATGTTGAATGGTTTTTATTGATTTTAGGGGGTGGGAATCTCTCTGTCTCCTGGATCTGAATGCCTGTTTCCCTCTCCAAGTTAGAGAAGTTCTCAGCTATGATTTATTCAAATACTTTCTGGTCCTCTGTCCCTTTCGGCACCCTCTGGAACCCCAATTAAACATAGATTTTTCCTTCTGAGGCTGTCATTTATTTCCCTTAACCTTTCCTCATGATCTTTTAATTGTTTTTCTCTTTTTTCCTCTGCTTCCTTCCTTGCCATCAACTTGTCTTCTATGTTACTCACTCATCCTTCTACCTCAGTAACCCTCGTCGTTAGGACCTCCAGGTTGAATTGCATCTCAATTGATTTTTAATTTCGGCCTTATTAGATCTAAATTCTGCAGTCATGAAGTCTCTTGAATCTTTTATGCTTTTTTCCAGAGCCACCAGTAGCTTTATAATTGTGCTTCTGTATTGGCTTTGTGACATCAAATTGTAATCCAAATTCTGTAACTCTGTGGGAGAGAGTACTGTTTCTGATTCTTCCTTTTGTGGTGAGTTCTTCCATCTAGTCATTTTGTGCAGTGCAGAGTGGTTAAAAACAAGTTGTACTGGAAAAAGGAAGGAAAAAGAGGGAGGAAAACAAACAAACAAAAAACAAAAAAACAAGGAGGGTATCCTCTGATTCTATATACTGTAAATCCCTCCACTTCCCCTGGAGTGTTCCAGCGCTGCTCAGTGAAGAACTTGCTCTTCCCCTGTCCTTCCACCTGGTCTTCTGGAGTAGGGGCCTGCTGTGCTAACTCTCAGGTGTGTACCTGGGGCAGCTGCCCCACCCCCTGCCAGGTGCATGGCTCAGTGGGAGCTGTTTATCCTGCGAGGCCTCTGGTCCCTGGCAGTCCCGCTCCATCCCAGGCACAAGGTGACACCAGGAGAAACAACAACAGTGGTGGAGGCCAGCTCTCCAGTCCTAGAGTCAGTTCCCGCAGTAACTACCGTAGTCTCCCAGTCCGCAGGGACCTGGATGCTCTGGGGGCGGGGGGTGCTGATCTGCACAGCTCAGGGCCCCAGGTGGCAGGAGCGTCCTCAGTGTCTTGTGTCCTCCCGGCCTCCGCCTGTCCCAAGGGGAGCGCTGGATCCTGGTCTGTGTCCCCTGGTGCCCTGGGCTCCAGGGCCTGCGCCGCTGCCCCAGCTGCTCTCGGGGCTGCGCAGCCCCCTCTGCACGGAACTGCCGCATGAACGGCCGCGATAATTTTTTATTTATTTTTATTTTTTTATTTTTTAAAGATTTATTTATGATAGACAGAGAGAGAGAGAGAGAGAGAGTGAGAGAGAGAGGCAGAGACACAGGAGGAGGGAGAAGCAGGCTCCACACCGGGAGCCCGACGTGGGACTCGATCCCGGGACTCCAGGATCGCGCCCTGGGCCAAAGGCAGGTGCCAAACCGCTGAGCCACCCAGGGATTCCCTAAACTAAACTAAAAATAAAAAAGCATAGGAGGGCTCTTAGAAAATGTTAACAAAAAATCCTTGCCTACTTTAATAAGTCTTATGCAGGGGAACCCTGAGTGGCGCAGCGGTTTAGCGCCTGCCTTTGGCCCAGGGCACGATCCTGGAGACCCGGGATCGAATCCCACGTCAGGCTCCCGGTGCATGGAGCCTGCTTCTCCCTCTGCCTGTGTCTCTGCCTCTCTCTCTCTCTGTGTGACTATCATAAATAAATAAATTTAAAAAAAAAAAAAAAAGAAAAAAAAAAAAAAATAAGTCTTATGCAAATTTACAAGCAAAACTACTAAATGAATAAAACTGAAGTTGACAGCTTCTGCCCTTGTCCTTTCATTAACAATTGTTTTAAATATATTCATAAATGTTACCAATCTAAAAGAAAATAGAAAATGAGACAAAGTAAACATAGAACTGGCAAATTATTAACTTAAGTATGTCTTATGAGGGAGGCATCAACTTTCAAATGTAAATGTTTCAAACTTTCTCAGTTAGGAAGTGGACAATAGCCTTTATGGGGTATGTCATCATCTTAGACTGACAACTAATATGCATAAATCACTTAAAATTAAGATGACAAAGTCATATGCCTGTGCCATTTGCAAACTAAATAGCTTAAGAGTAACAACTTATTGCAAACTAAAATTTTTATGCTTAGAGACTACAGTAAAATGAATTTCTCATGAAAACTTTTTTTTTTTTGGTCTGAGAAAGGCACCAAATTAGATTTTTAAAAATTATTTTTGGTTATCAACTAATTTAATAGGGAACATGGCATCAAACTGGTATTTGTAATACCACCTTGTAAAATGAGTGCATTCCTAAATGTTCTCAGAACTTTCCAGCACTGACTTGGAACAAGCTATCACCTCTCAGAGGCAGCAAGACTTTTGGTGAGATCTTCTCTTGAGCCAAACACCTGCTTGCTGAGTGCACTCACCACTAATGTGGACCTGAAAGCAGAGGCAGAGACTTCACAGAGACTGGCTGATCTCATTTTGCATCTCCTGGGGAGCCAGGAGATTGTGGTCACTAGTGGAAACTTGGGGATCAGAATGTGAGCTCTGGCTTGAATAATATACATTTACATGAGGTAGTTCTGCTAGTAAATCTTAGCATTTTATTTTTCAGGATGAAATTTCAGCTCAGCCTTAAAAAGTCCAATTTTAATAAGGATAAAAGGAAAAATACATCTTTAATTACTGATCAAATGAAAGATATACTGTTGGTTTACCTCCTGTGGAAAAGTAACAAAAAAGTATATGGCTATTAAATTCTATGTGCTCTTGAGGAACCTGTTGTTAGCAAGTGACTGGCTATTCAAAGAGTAATAATACACAGGATATTTTTTCTAAAATTATTATTTTTTAAAAAGATTTTACTTATTTATTTGAGAGAGCATGAGAGGGAGGAGGGGCAGAGGGAGAGGGAAAAGCAGACTTCCCACTGAGGGCGGAAGCTTGACTTGGGGCTCCATCCCAGAACCCCAGGATCATAACCTGAGCCAAAGTCAGACGCTTAACCAACTGAGCCACTCAGGCCCCTGAAATTATTTTGTGTTAACATACAATATCAGGTAACTCCCAATCCTTAATAAATGACCTAACAGACTTAATGATGAGTACCTGGTACCAAGAGATGCCAGAATTCTCTGAAGCATCCCCCCGCCCCCCCGCAAAGCATTCTTATACAACAATATTGTGAGTAAAATTTCCTTTGCCTTATTAGATTCAGAGTGGAGGTATAATACCGGAAAAAATGAAGTAATTTTGAAAAACACTGTATGCAAAGAAATTACCTTCCCACTGACTTGCAGTAAGCACTGCAATCTGGTCCACACAAACTGTCCATTTCCAGCTTCCCATGACATCCAGCCTATTTTTAGTTAGGAACAACCTTGTAAATAAACCTCTTTCTGCTATAGTTCTTTTAACCAAAGTGCATGATCTTGTAATTGTCAGGCAGGCCCACCCCAGTCTTGTGGTCACCACCAGGCACATCTCTTCTACTCACCAGCAGGATGAAACAGGCACTGGCCCCTTCTCAGAGATATGCTCAAAGCCTCCTCTCATCCTACTCACTCTAGAGTTTTCTAAGTAGACCATACTCACTCTCTCAGCTCACCTGCCAGTCAGAATAGCTGAATGTACTGGACAATGCTGTCCAAGAGAGAGGATACTTTCTGTAAAATACTGAGGCAGTTGTAGATGTTGTTAGCTATCTCCTAGTTTTCTTAAGTTTTTCAATCACCAGAAATTTTGTTTTTTATTGGCTTTTAATGAGTGTCATCCTGAATTATACCAATTAATGATAAAGAAGGCAGATTTCCTATTGGTAGTTTTGCTAGGTCAACAGCAGAGGAAGTTTCCCCATTCCCTGTCAAATTTCTGCTCTGAGTATAAAAGAGAAGGCAGTGTTTATTGATTTTTAAGTTGTGGGTTTTTAACTTTGCAGGGTGACCAAGTATTGAATAAGTGGTAACTATTTTGTAAAATCTCTTAAATCCCACGAGAAATTAATGTCTAGAACACCAGAGAGCAGCAAAAATGAAAGCAATAGGATGGAATACAATTAAATTCTCCTAAATCCACTGAATTGTAACCAAAGGGATTTCCAAATGAGCAAACCTTTCCTGAAAGAGGCAGGGGTGACATGAAAACTTGGCTGGCTCAGAGTTAACAGTTTGACAAAGGAGGGGAATAGGTTTCCAGCTCAATTCCTGGTCCTGTGAAGGAAGATGGGCCACTCTCGGATCAATGGTGATTGGAACTGAGAAAACATGACACTACTGAGTTCCACAGATGTGATTAGTGGCAGCTCCTGAACCACTCTCACAAGGGCACCATCTCAGCCTCTGAAGGGCTATGTCGCTGGCTATCCGGTACCCTCTAGTGGCCAAATTCGGCACCACAAGATTTTTGCCTTTTTAGAATATATATATTCTTTCTTTTTTCTTTCTTTCTTTCTTTCTTTCTTTCTTTCTTTCTTTCTTTCTTTCTATCTATCTATCTAATCTATATCTATCTAGAACAGTATACAGTATTTTGAAATCTTTCTCGGTTAAATAAAGAATCATTAACATCACTACTGGGCTACAGGTAGGTGGGAAACTGCTTACCGGGTGCAAATTTGGCACCCCACAAAGCAAGCTATTATAATCACTCAAAGAGATTCAATGTTCCTCTGAAGGTGTTTAAAATCCCCTGGGTGAAGCTACTCAAATGAGAAGATCTGGTCAGTACTTATTTAAAATTTAAATCCCTGAAGGTACTTATTTTATAAGTATTTATAAGTATTTTATTTTATATTTTATTTTCTATATGGATTCATATTACTGTAAATTTTACATGCATAATAGCTAACATCTAGGGATGCCTGGGTGGCTCAGCAGTTGAGGGTCTGCCTTCGGCTCAGGTCGTGATTCTGGAGTCCCAGGATTGAGTCCATATCGAGTTCCCTGCGAGAAGCCTGCTTCTTCCTCTGCCTGTGTCTCTCTCTGTCTGTGTTTCTCATGAATAAATAAATAAAATCTTAAAAAAAAAATAGCTAACATCTATGAAGTGCTTAGCCCTGGCAGACACTATGTTGTTATCTCTGCAAAATAGTACTACTGATACCACTGTTTTTCTGAGTTAATATTTTCAGAGGCACTAAGAGTTTAAACTTACCCCAGATATTTAGCTACTAAAAAGCGTGGCCACAATTTTGAAGCCAAGGCAGCCCAATGTCTTAGCTGGAACTTTTAAACATTACACTATTGTGAAATATATTAGTTTATATATTTATTATATTTGTTTTTATTTATATTTAATATATTAGTTTATATGTTTATTATATTTATATATTTATTATATATAGTTTTTAGTTAGGAACAACCATGTAAACGAACCTCTTTCTGCTATAGTTCTTTTAACCAAAGTGCATGATCTTGTAATTGTCAGGCAAGCCCACCCCAGTTTTGTGGTCACCACCAGGCACATCTCTTCTACTCACCCAGCAGGATGAAACAGGCACTGGCCTGTTTTTTCAAAAAGAGACCGTTTCTTAGAGATTTTTAAATTAGCTAGAGAATAGCATAGAGACTTGCCAGTCAATGATGCTTAAACGATAAATGAAATCCCTATGCCAGCTGTGTTCATTTCTTAGAACATTTCTTCAAGTATGCTTTAGGGTCGAAGGGGGAGCTTCTAATTGGCCAGGAGAGCTTGTGATCTAATATTTTTCAGACGATAATATATTTTGAGATATTTTACAACTTACAACCCATATTTGTAGATATATCAGATGGACCTCATAATAATTCTGTGAAATGGGACAGTCTGGAAATGGGCATTATTCTTACTTTATAGGTAAGATTAATGAGGTTTAGAATGACTAAGTGACATCCTTAAGTAACACAATTTCCTCAAAATTCCAGATGTCTCAAATGATTGAATGTACAAGGAGTTAGGCTAAGTCTATAATCTTTATCTTCTGTTACATGCAAAACAAAAATGAGAATTTCCATGAGAAACCAAAAGATATTTTACTAATGCCAGAATATTTGGTTTCACATTATTTCTACTTTATTTCTATAATTAACAATTCAATAGTAATTACTATTGCTGAACAAGAAGAAGGAAATGAAAATCAGAAAGTAAAAAGCTATGGATTATAAAATCCCTACTAAGTTGGGAGCAAAATGGCCCCCAGATTATGAAGGTAAGATTAATAATCATACACAGCCCTTTATAAAGTATCTTCAAAAATTTGTTACTTTTTTATAACCCCTGAGAGATCATTCAGCAGCATAATAGCTTTTACATGGCAGATTAAGAACATTTCAAAAGTACTATAAAAGCAAGCTATTACTTTTGATTAAAAGAAAATGACTTGTGATTCGCACTACAAGACAAAGTCCCAAATTCTTTCTGAATATAAAGTGTTGTAGTTGAGAAACATGACCGCCCACCCATCTTCCATATGTTCTGTTTTAAGGGAAGACGTGTACCTCCCTCTGATCCAAGACCAGGCTGTCCTGGGGTAGTCTTAGAAACTAACTATATGGTTCTTTTCTCGTGTGTGCCACTAAACTCTTTAAGCATTAAAATTGAAATACTTTCCAAACATACCCTGTCTTCAACAAAGCACACCACCCATCTACAGTTGCCACAATTTTCTTCTCTTTTCTCCTCTTGAAATTCAAACTTCTCAAAGGTGTGGAGAAAAGAGTCTACTTTCTAAACTGGTAATCACACTTGAACTCTCCCTACACTGGCTTCTGACTCTGTCATGCTCTCCAACCTGCTCCTTGGGTCACTAAAGTCAAATGATTCTTTTTATAGTTTTTATTTTGTTTAAGTCCCACCCCCAAAAGTTCCACTTTACCCTGTTGTCCACCCCCTCCCTCATTTCCTTCAGGTCCTAGCACTTAGTAGGTGCCCAACAAAGGCTTGTTAAATAAGCTAGTAGACACAACTAAGCATAAACATATCCCCATCAGTCAAAGCTCTTCCAGCCTTGTAAAATATCTTTTCAAGGTCTGTAGTTCATCTTGATTCTGTTTAATTTTTGAGGTGGAATTTTGCCTTGGCTAGATACTGAAAAGCTTGAGTTCTTAAGAATCAGTGTACAATTCTTCTAAAGAGCTGGCAATCACAGACAAAATAGTAGATATTACTATTTTAGGAATATCTCTTAATAGTAGGTATATTAACAAGGGATGACTCATCATCACCCAGTCTGTGAATCATCAATAATACATTAATAATAAGAGCCATTTTACACTTCAAAAACTACTATGGAAGATTCCGTTCATCAATTTATCAGTGTTTATTATCACTAAGGCACATTTACAGAAATTCAGAACATTCAATCATTAAAAATGCTACTGTGATGAAATTTTCTGAAATCAGAGTTCATCTGTATATCCATAATCAATGAACTAAAATGTCTTAATCAATGTATTAGCATAACTCTCAAATAAGGAACCTCAATTCAAACCGTTGACATCTTAATCTTAATGTTGGGTAGAAACCAGAGGCTAGTGGGCTCCCAGGTTCATGTGTCTGAAAGGCTTCTGCTTACGATGGGACTATAAGCTTGGTTAGACACATCAAGAACAGTGGCCAGAAGAGGGGGCACAAGGTAGAATTCATGTGCACAATAAATAATGGGGGGAAAGATTGTCATAGCAGAGATGGCCTATCTTTGCTTATCTCCAAAGCCTTCATTACTCAAGCACAATGAAAACAGTTTTAGAGTTGACTGCAATAGTTTTTTTAGTAGATTGTTCTGAAGGCTGCTATGTTTTGGAAAGTTAAAAAGAAAATCACAGTATCAGAAACATTAATACATTATAAGATTAAATACTATTCACTGAAGAAAACATTCCATGTAGTATTATAAAAATTAGGTCTGAGCAGAAAAAAGTGTGTATTTGAAATATTTTAAAATAAAAATGAACAGATCTCTTCAGGTTGTTTAAAGCATCATCTGACAGCTATACTACAATAATACTAAGCATCAATCTTAAAGAAATGAAACAAAACACTGCCACCATGCTCCTGTAGGCTAAAGCTCTGAGAATCTTGTAAATAGCAGATTTAACAATAATAATCCCCTCCCCCAAACTCTGAACTGCTCCCCTAAAATTTCTTGTTCTATGTGCCAATGACCTTTCTTAGTTTACCCCCAAGTGGCATCATATAAATGGCTGATTGAATTGTTATTTAATCATGACAGGTAATCATGACATATTGGTCATGACATAGTCATGACATTTGGTCATGATTAAATATGGCAGACAGAGGAGCATGATGTTCTAGTTAATTTTAAAGTGAACTAATATAAAAAATAGCGAAAGGGAATAAAGGGGAAAGGAGAAAAAATTAGTGGGAAATATCAGAAAGAACATAGACTCCTAACTCTGGGAAACGAACTAGGGGTGGTAGAAAGGGAGATGGGTGGGGGGTGAGGGTGACTGGGTGACGGGCACTGAGGGGGGCACTTGATGGGATGAGCACTGGGTGCTATTCTATATGTTGGCAAATTGAACACCAATAAAAAATAAATATATAAAAATAAAAATAAAAAAAATAAAGTGAACTATCTAGCACTGCTCTATCTACACCTTAGATACATTTCAAGGCATATTGGGCAAAGAAAACATCAAAATCTGACATGTGACATTTAATCCAATGTACTTAATATAGTTAAAAGTTTTCATTAAAACTATTGGGAGAGAAAAGTTTCATGTTCCATGTGTATGCAACGTCATAATGTCCTCTGTTTTTTCAAGGTAATTTGCCAAAACCAAAGGTATGGAGGGAAGGTGAGAATCATGCAGTGATTTTCTTGCAGATGTGAAGACTTGGGAGCACCTCTAGTGCAGTGCCCAGAGCTTTACTGTCCCACAAACTCTAACATAAGCAAACTTGGGATCATACTGGTTAGGTGATGAAAAGTCCAAGGTAATTATCAGGACTACTCAGAATTGCAAAGGGCACTGACATGAGGTCGTAGGAACAGAGTTATACTTTATATTTATCATTAGTCTTAAATGGCTATGGGTAAATGCTCGGGTGTGTGAGCCTCTTGTAACTAGGATATCCATTCCAATAGAAAAGGGGGAAAAATTGATTCCAGGTGGGAACAATGTTGCCCCTCTCTCTTTTTTTTGAAGTTGAGAACTGACAATCATGTTATTGGCAAATGAAAAAGGCAAATGCAGGAACAGATTTTAGAGATGCAATAAGACAAATCTTACAAAAAAATCAACGTGGTATTTTTAATGACATAAAGGATAGATACTGAGCAAGTGATAATTATTCATAATGATTTCATTTCAAAAATAACCACAGCCAAAATTATTTTTATACTCAACCCCCAAATTTCCCAAGTTCCCTAAGATTCATAAATTATATCATTGTTGATTTCTTCAACGTAGCACCAAATACACATTCATTAAAAGACATGTCTTAACTCAGCGCCATAGCAGTCAAGGTACATCTGCCATGGCCATGGCTGAGGACTGATGGTTCCTATCCTCCTCTTCTCTACAAATCCCACGCATGGGTTCCTTCTCAAGAGTCCATTAGCATTTCATTCAGTTACTGCCCATCCTACTAGATGTTCTTTTCCAGAAAGGGCCACCACTGAAGCTTTGACAGCTGGACAGGCCCAGGACAGCTATAATTCTGGGGTATAAAGTTCCACTACTGGCCTATCACAGTATTAAGACTAGGAGAAATGGCCCTAACAAAGGAAGGCAAGGGACAGGGAAAAGAAAGGACACAGAAAGAAAGCTCTAGGAGTCTGTTCCAGGGTTTTTCAACCTTGGCTATATTGATATATTAGGTTGGACAGCTCTTTGTTATGGAGGGCTGTCCTGTGCACTGTAAATGGCTTGGCAGCAACCCTGGCTTCTACTAATTAGATGCCACTAGCATTTCCCCCAGCTGTAAGAGCCAAAAATATCTCCAAACATCACCAAATGGGTCTGGAGTGAGAGGTTTTGGAGGCCTGGTTGAAAACCAGTGGACTTCTCTGAGTGTCTTGGACAGAGAGAGGTGTAGGAAAAAAATTCAAAAGAGGGACCTGATTTCAGACCTGTTAGCTATGTGTAGAAGAAGTTAATGCCTCTTGGAATATGCTTCTCTCCCTCTGAACAATACTCAATGTAATAGAAATTTTAGAGTGAGCATAAGGATAAGGGCACTAGAGGTCAGAGAAGTGAGAGAAATCTGTAAGGAAGAATTCTAACCTCAAATAATCTGCCCCTCACTGACTGGGTGATCCCCACATGTATCTTCCTAAGAGTACTCAAACTTTTTTTCTTAAGGATCTAGCTTATAAAGCCCATCAAGAAGTAGACTGAGATGGGGGGGGGGGATGGGCAGAGAAAGGAAGGGGAGCTAAGAAGTGGAGGGCTTACCATAGCTCAACCATGCTTAAGGCAAATCAAGTTTGCCTTCTCAGCAGAGAGTAAAAACCTAAAACATAGAAGAGGGTCATAGTGAAGCTTCTTAGCCGACTTTTCCAGGCCTGATACCTGGGCTTCTCACTGAGGAAGCTGGCAGAACCAAGAAAGACTCTTCCAGTCCCCAGTGTTTCCAAAGGGACTTCAGATGAGTAAAACCAACCTGAGGAAAGCAAAATGACATTTTATTTTCTGCCTAATCATTTATTAAGTTATGTGGCTTGAAGAAAATTATCTGAGTTCTTTTTACTTTCTGAGCCCCTCAAATAAAATGTAAATACTAGACCTCACTTCAAAGGGTGGTTCTGGAGATTACATAAAACCACATGGCAAAGGCCAAACACAAAGGTGGTCATGGCTGGCTCCTTTCTCTCCTGTCTCTCCTCCTTTCTAAACTCTTTACCTTTCAGCTCATGCACACAGGCTGACACCCCCACCGCCCTGCACTAACAGAGCTTCCCTCCATCCACTCTTACATACTCTACTTCCTAGCTTCTGTTAGCATCTTGTTCTGAGATCTTCCTCTCTGCACATTTCTGATGAGGTGGCAGGGGTACCTGTTGCTAATACATCAAAGTTCTTTCATCTCCGGAGACAAGAGTACACATCAGGGTGACAGTGGGGAGGACACAGAAACAAGGATGCCAGTTGTGAGAGTGACAAACTTCACCTTTGTGACTCTTTGACCCTTGGCCACTCTGACTGATTCTACCCAGGTAAAGATATAAAGGAATTTTTGTCTGTGTGTTAGTACAGGCACATAGGTTAGTAGGCAGGTAAAGGGTCAAAAAGCATATAAGAATTCAGCTTTTGGTACATTAGAGTAAGCTCCTAATAGACTCTTTCACAGATAACAGCCTTCAACTGTGGACAAAATATAAAAAGCAACTACTCTAGGCTCTGAAGAGTCAGCAGAAACAATTGTCCCTTCCACAACAAAACATTCGCAATGTCTGGGATATAATGAAAAATTACTTGACATTTCAAGAATCAGGAAAATGTGATCCACTCTCAAAGGAGAAGACAATCAACATAGACCCACCTTGATATGATCCACAGAGAGAAATTGACAGGACTTCAAAGCAGTTATAATTAAAGTCAGGAAGGGAAAATATGCTTTTGATGAATGAAAAAAATGGGAAATCTCAGCAGAGAAAGAGGAAACATAACAAAAATACCAAATGGAAATTTTAGAACTGAAAAACTGAATATCTAAAATAAGAGTTTACTGGATATGCTTAATGGCAGAATGGAGATGACAAAAGAGCTGCTGGAAAAAGATTAATAGAAATTATCCAATCTGAACAGAGAGAAATGAATGAAAAAGAAAAAAGAGTTTCAGGGACTTTGGGGATAATATCAAATGATTTAACAGGTACACCAGACTCCCAGAAGATAGAGAGTCAGGGAATGGGGCAAAAGAAAAAAAAAATCTAAAGAAGTAATAACTGAAGGAGTCCCTGGGTGGCTCATTCAGTTAAGTGTCTGACTCTTGATTTTGGCTTAGGTCATGATCTCAGGGTCATGGGATCCAGCATTGCACTGGGCTCCGCACTCAATGGGAAGTCTTGAGATTCTTTCCCTCTGCCCCTTCCCCTACTCTGTCTCTCTTTCAAATAAATAAATAAATAAATAAATAAATAAATAAATAAATAAATAAATAAATTAGTTAGTTTATCTTTTTAAGAAAAGAAATAATAACTGAACATGTAAATTTACAGATTTAAGAAGCTCACACTCTAAAGAGGATTAAAAGCACTGATCACAAATACTTTTCCTAAATTTGCTGAAAAACAAAAATAAAGAAAAAAGATCTTGAAAGTAGACAGAGAAAAATGACAAGTATATGTGATATATTAATCCCTTGTATATAACAATTCATATCATCATAGACTTCTCTTTAAAAAATATGGAGATCAGAGGACAAGTGGAACATTTTAAATGTTCAGGGGGAAAATATACTTCACTTTAAATATAAAGGCATAGATAGGTTAAAGTAAATGGACATAAAAAGAAAGCATGCAGACAGGAAACACAAGAAGACTGGAGCGACTATACCAATATTTGGAAAAAAAACTGTAGCACCTGCCTTGCTGATACAATATAATTTTTTTTTTAAGAAAAGGAACATTCACCAAGAGCAAACAAAAAGCCTCTTCAAATGTACTATGGCATTGAATTCAAACCATATCAGAAAATCTAGATGCAGTGTCTCTTTATAACAATCTTGACATCCTAATTACTGCAGAGGCCACCCAGACAAACTCAACTTTAGTTATGCTTTACACTACTATCTCCCCACCTCCACAGTGAAATTCAACAGAGTCAGAAATTCTCTATTTGGGGGAAAGATTCAGGCTATGCTCTTGCATCACAACTGGCTGGGGAAAACACACAGACACATATATACATACACACATATAAAGCAAATATGGAAAAGTGCTAGTATTTGTTGATTCTAGGTGATTAGTGTGTAATCACTGTACTATTTTTCAGCTTTAAAACAGTTCCACAATGAAAAAATGTTGAAGGAAAGTTAGCTGGAAGAACTTTATTTCAAATACCTTCCCCTGTCTTTCCTCCATATGTGTGTGTGTGTGTGTGTGTGTGTGTGTGTGTGTGTATTTTATTAAAGAAAGGGATGGGTCGGTGCGGGGGGAGGGGGACGGACGGGGGGAATACTTTTAAGCAGACTCCATGTCAAGTACAGAGTCTGACACAGGGCTCCATCTCACAACCCTCGGGTCATGACCTGAGCGCAAATCAAGAGTCAGACACTTAACTGACTGAACCACTCAGGAGGCTCTTAATATATTCTTGCTGGGGAGAGAGGAATGGTAGGGTACTGGCTATATATTCTGAAGAAAAAAAGCCCTCACATGATTTTGATATACATCAACTGCTGCTAGAAAATCCACATGGATAAGCACTGCCAGAATTTATGTTAAAACTTTTTGTCTCGGGATCCCTGGGTGGCGCAGCGGTTTAGCGCCTGCCTTTGGCCCAGGGCGCGATCCTGGAGACCCAGGATCGAATCCCACGTCGGGCTCCCGGTGCATGGAGCCTGCTTCTCCCTGCTTCTCCCTCTCCCTGTGTCTCTGCCTCTCTCTCTCTCTCTCTCTCTCTCTGACTATCATAAATAAAAATTTAAAAAAAAAAACTTTTTGTCTCAAGGTTATAAAGTCTAGAAGTCTTACACAAAGTTCTTACACAAAGTTCTTAAACATCCAAGACAGCTATCATGCATTCATTAAACAAATACTCCTTGAAATCTACTATGTGACCAACGTATTAGTGAATAAACTAGCAGAAGTCCTAGTCCCTGGTCCAGTGAAGAAGAGACAGTAAGCAAACATATGTAAGACGTTGAGTAGTGATAAGTACTAATGAAGAAAGAAAACAAAGTGGGGTAAGGGAAAGAATGACTGCCTGTAAAGTGACTAAATGAAGTGAGGATGTCTGTGAGAAGAGCATTCCTGGCAGCACCAGCCAAAGCACAGGCCTCAGGGAAGGAGTAGACTTGACTCTACTTAAAGATCAACAGGTAAACCAGCACAGTCAAAGCAAAGTGAGCAAAGAGTGGTAGGAAATGAAGCCAGAGAGATGGCTGGGTGCTAGGACATGAATGGAACCAAGAGGTTTTACTTTGTAATGGAAAGGTTCTGATATATTTTAAGCAAAAAAGTGACATAATTTGACGTACATTTAAAATGAATCAATCTGGCTCCAGAAAGAAGGACAAAATATGGGAGTTAGGAATAGCAATAGAAAAATCAGGATTATCAACTGGCTGTTGCCAAATATAACCACTATGAGTGGAAAATACATAAAGAACTTTTTACTACTCCCCTCCTTCAAAGGCAGGAAAATAAATTAAGAGATGGGAGTAAATATTATATACTTATCAATTACTAAGGCTCAAGTACCTGTCTCTGTTGGTTTGAGTAAGGAAGGGTACTTCATCTGGAAGAATTATTCGTGTGAATACACTTGACATTTTTTAAATAATGGAATGAAGTTTTGAAAATCAGGTTTCCCTTGTATTTGTCAGCTAGTCCTCCCATACTAAAAAAAAAAGTCATTGAAGTGTAATATTTATTCAACTGAAACTGGTTTCACAAATTTCTCATACTTTCCTCGAGCTAGCATCAAAGATTAACTTAAAAGGTCATAAAGGAATTCAAATTCAAGGTTTCTGAATTCCTGCCTGCCCCATCTCAACACTTAAAAGTAAATGCAAACATATCCTCAGGTTGCTTCATCTATAGCATTCAGCTTCCCAAGGATCTCTAAAAGACAACACCCTGCAGGTGGATTTGACATGCAAATCTTGAAGATAAAAAAAATACAGCATTCCTTCCGATCAGTTATGTACTCCTAAAACATTATTTCTCCCTGAATAGAAATAAATCAGAGTTCTGAATCCTAATAGCAATTAAGGTCAAATCTTAATGTTCTCAAAATAATTTTATATTGCTCTTTTAAAATGTTCTTCAGTTAAATTTTAAATAAGAATGACATATGAGAGACAGCTCAGGTGTTTTTATAAATCCTGTGAGAAAATTATATAAAGACCAAAATGAAATATATAATAAAATATAGCAATTTGTAAATGAGGGCAGGGATTGGCAATGCCTAGAATGGGTAGGTCACTGCATCTCCTTATGAGATGGTCCTCAGGAGTTGTTAAGTCTCAACATTTGCTCAGCAGTGATTCAAGGACCAACACTCAAATAGCACCTCCTTTGATACTCTGTGCATGACCTCTAGCTGCTTAGTGCCTAACTCTGCACACATGTCAAACAGAGACGAATAATTGCTAGCTACCTCTCAGCAATTTGAGAAAATTTAACGAGACAAGGGAGCCAGACCTCCATGGTGAGTCAATTATTCCCTGGGTGGAAGTTACATTATTTGTGAGGTGCTGTAACCCTAAGGATAAGACACTGTTGTACAAGTTTTACAAATAGCTATTCTTGATTCCCTGAAGTGTTTACATTAAAGCTTTCAGAATAATGCACTCACCAAGTAACAAATGGTCCCATGTTTCATAAAAAAAAGTTTGAGTTTGATGGAATGAAATCATCAAACAGATTTTATAATGTTGTTTTTCTCCTGACTATTAATAAAAGAGAGTACACCATTTGGGACAAATGGGTTTAAAGGAACAGACAGATAAGGAGGAATGGAAGGTTTCTAACTGAATCCAGACCTATTAAAATAGCCTGGTACTATGAACTATATATTTCATTGAGCCAAGACCAGAGTCCACTAATTCCAGCTTGCCCCAGGCAAGGTCAGGGTATTGCTCTAGAAAGAAAAGACATGGATCTGGTAGCAAAATATGCTTCAACTCTTAAAAGAAATATGGCCCAATATTAATAGACAGTTGATTAATAGAATACATATAAATGAAGGCAGTAAACAAATACTTAAATTTGGATTAGTCACAGGCTCTTTAAATAGTTCACACAGGATGGTCATGCTCTCATAAGTTAAAATGGATAAAATTGATTTTTTACACCAGATTAGCCACACAATATTAATCATATGAAATATTTCCCTGAAAGTCTTGGCACAAAAATAGGCCAATGTGTTCTGTTGTGGATATTTTTTTCCAAAGTAAATTTAGATGGGGGAGAAACTTTAGAAAGCAATCACAAATTTCAAAATCAATAAATTCAAATTGTTTTTAAGGCAGTGAATGCATAGGCCTGCCAAATGTTGTAGGAAATTGATGTACAATCTGTCTGGCAGCTGGACCATGTGAAAAAATTTTAGGAACGACCTTAAAATAACCAAGCTTCTGAAGCCTCAACAAAACTCATTTTAGTAAGACCATTTTCCTGATTCATAAAAAAGATAAGGAAGGTGTGCAATAACCAATTTAATATAGGGTGTGGTGAATTCTCTTGGGTATTTTTAATTGGTACTTTCAATTTGGGCCTGGGCTCAGAAGAAAGGTTTATCATTGCCATGAAGAGCAGCTGCTTGGTGGCATGAAAATTAAGTTATCCAAAAGAACACAGCAGTGTGTTTGAAAACAGAGGGTAAGTTCCAAAAAAACTAAGATTGCCATTTCTGTTCAGTGAATATTAATTTCTTAATACCTTTTAAAAGCTGCCTCTACCAATCTGGTAGTAAGACTGAATGGGAACAGTTGGTTTCCCAACACAAGTGCCACTATGGCTTAAATACTTAACGCAGCCCACTTTCCCCTAAGTCCCACAAGTTTTCAAAAGGACCAGAAAATATTTACACAAAGAAAATAATTCCTTTCTGGGCGCCTGGGTGACTCAGTTGGTTAAATGTCCAACTCTTGATTTCAGTTCAGGTCATGATCTCGGGGTCATGAGATTGAGCCACATGCTAGGCTCTGTGCTGGGCGTGGAGCCTAATTAAGATTCTTTCTCTCCTCCTCCCTCTGCACACTCCCATCTTTCTCTCTCTCAACAAAGAAAAGAATTCCCTTCTATAAAAACTGGGGCGGTAGAGGGGGATGCCAACTTTTGTCTTTAAGAATAGTTCAGTTTGGGGATCCCTGGGTGGTGCAGTGGTTTGGTGCCTGCCTTTGGCCCAGGGCGCGATCCTGGAGACCCGGGATCGAATCCCACGTCGGGCTCCCGGTGCATGGAGCCTGCTTCTCCCTCTGCCTGTGTCTCTGCCTCTCTCTCTCTCTCTCTCTCTGTGACTATCATAAATACATAAAAAATTAAAAAAAATTTAAAAAAAAGAATAGTTCAGTTTGATACCATTCAATACTATGAGCAGATGCACTAACATTTTATCTTTCTGTTCACTTAAAAATTACAAAAGCAGTACACATTTAATGAAAACATTCAAACCATATCAATACGAAAATCTACTAGTGAAAGTCCACTTCTGACTCTCCATTCCCAGCCACTTAACTCACTAAAGAAAACTGTGATTTGTTGTATAAATTCCACACTTTTCCCCAACGTACACACACATGAATATTTTTACAAAAACAGAATCAATTTTTTTGTCTTAGAACTTTTTATTGCACTAGAGAGTATATCATGAACAATCTTCTATATCTGTATATACAAATCTACCACTTGCTTTTAGTGGAGGCAGATAGATACACACACACACACACACACACACACACACACACACACTTAATTGCAAAGTTCTTCCAATTGTTCATTCATTCATTCTACAAACCTTTTACTGGACGTCCACCATGTTACAAATGCTGTTCAGGTACAGTCCTAGGCTGGGCATGATAATTGCCAGAGAGGAAAAAAAGCAATTGCAGGTGCTACTAATATAAATTGGGGAAGGTGGGCTTTCTTAGAGGAGGTACACCTAAGATTAGTCTTAAAGAGAAGCTAGGTAAAGAAGTGAACAGTCTACATTAAATTTAAATATGAAAATGCTCAGTTCATGAGGTTTTTATACCAATATATGTACTTCCATGTTAATGAACTATTTCACCATATTTTTTTCCAAAGTAAATAAAAGAAAATAAGTGAAACTAGATTTTCTTTTTTTTTAATTTTTTTAAAAAATTTATTTATTTATGATAGTCACAGAGAGAGAGAGAGAGAGAGGCAGAGACACAGGCAGAGGGAGAAGCAGGCTCCATGCACCGGGAGCCCGACATGGGATTCGATCCCGGGTCTCCAGGATCGCGCCCTGAGCCAAAGGCAGGCGCCAAACCGCTGCACCACCCAGGGATCCCCGAAACAAGATTTTCAATAGTGTAACTAATACTGATTCATTTAAAGAATACTTTATATAATGGAAAATATAAGCTTTAAAAATTTAAGATCCTCTTTTATATATATGTATAATATATACTAATGAATGTATACACATATACACAAACTGCACATTATAGCATACTGAATACTGAAGGATAAAATAAATAGGGTTTTTTTTTTTTTTTTGCATTCTTGACAAAAGCAAACCTAGTCATTTGATGGGTGCAAGAATTTTGTTTATAAATCCAATGCTTTTAGAAGCAGGCCAAGAAACAACCCATAATCAACTAGTCCATTTGAATTTAACATAGAACCATTACTGTTGCCCTAGAAGTCAATTCATTTTAGCCATCCAAAATTTTATGGAGTATGTTTTTATGCAAATTATTACATGAAGCTCTGAAATATAGTCAGCTTAAGTTATAGTCCCTACTCTCAAAGGGCTTCCAATGCATTATCAGGGGCATACATAATCTCAAATCAGTATAATATAAAAACAGCACACACAGAAAGAGATTAATTCTAACTCGGGGAGCTGGATAATGTTTAATGGAAGGCTCACGTGTCAGCTGAGTGGAATTTCAACTGGCAAGACAAGGATGAAGGATACTTCCAAATTGTAAGAAAGGCACAGGCAAAGACAAAGAAGTTGGATGTTGCCATGTGCATGGTAGAGGACAGGGACATGGCAGGCGAGGCTAGAGCTCAGGGGCACAGAGAAAGCAGCAGTGAGAAATAAGGCTAATGAGGTAATGGGGGATGCTCATGGAGCACAGTAGCTGCTTATCAAAAAGTTCAGCCTTTATTCTATAGAAGCCATCATAGATACCTCAAAGGAAATGATATGTTCAAAATAATGCTATGTGAATAGGAATGGGAAAGAAGACACAAATGGGGAGACAGCCTAGGGAATCATAACAAGCTCTAAGGAAGAGGTGATGAACAGCTAAGGACAGTAGCAGCGGAAATGGGACGAAAGGAATAGAGTGAAAGATACTTTTTGGAGGCAAAATGAAAAAGGTAAAGAACTTGGTCCCAGATTTGAATTTAGGCTTCTCTAAATGCTTGTTTTCTGGCATTAGGCAAGTTTGGCTCTTAAGTGATAACTTCCTCATCTATAAAATAGAAATAATGTACCTACATGTGTGGAAAAAAATTATCAGAAAAACACAGGAAGTTGTCTAGATAAATCACATCCAGTTACTTTTTCAACACCATATAATAACAAAGAGGAATAAAATGCAGCTCTTATCTGGCTGGGGAAACATATATAAACACAAAGGAGAGAGACAATCTAAAGGCATTGAAGACTGGGTAAAGATGGTGAATTGATAAGGAAGTTCTCACAGAGGTGACATCTGAAGCAAGCTAATCACAAGTTGGAGGTGTTTTCTTCTTCCCTTGAATGACTAGGTCCTCCACTTTATGGCCTGGTTTTCAACTTCACCATATACATTATGGGGCAAACCCCTAGGACACTGTGCCATTTGAATTTTAGAGGGTAAAAGGCAAGTCAGGAGAAAGTAGTAGAAATAAAGGTGGAGCTAGAGGAGGAAGGGAAAAGGCAGAAAGATTAGAGGAATAGGAATGAATCTTAGGCAAATATCTTCTCAGGAAACAGTACTTGAAAGAAAGCCAAACAATATTTAGATTCCCAGTGTGCTACAATGTCAAGGCAGCAAAACTCAAATGAAAAAATCTAACGAGTTCCAGGTGGCAGTTTAGTAGATTTTTTTTCAGTAGGTGAAGCTGAGTTGAGGTGGCCATCAGTTGTCAGTGCCCTATCCGAACAAGTTTTAACCTAACTTCAGGCAACAAATATAAAGACTTTCATTTAGACTGCATCCATTTGTCTACTAAGAGCCCAAATAACTTGTCCTCAGAAAGTAAGAGAAAAATATGGTTGCAAAGATGTTGTCCTTAATTCTTTCATATCTCAGGTAATTTTATCTCATTTGCTTGGTAAATATTTACTGAATGCCTACTCCTGACACAGTGGGAGGATAAAGGAGTGGGTATGATCCAGATCTTGTCACCCAGAGTCTCATAAATAAATTTACTATAAAGTAGAAAGTGATCAATTTAATGAGTGGTACAGATAAGTAAAACCCCAGCATAAAGGAGGGAGAGAGTACTTTCAGCTGAGAAGATCAGGATGTGGCACTGGCAGTAGGACAGGAGACTATGCTGTGATATTCACGTGATACATATTTAATGAGTATACATAACATGCAAGCCGCTCACCTAAAAGGCAGTGACGCTGTGAGGTGATTTAGTCCAGCTCCTTTCCTGAATTCACTAGGAAATGAAAGTTCAGAGACCCAAACAGACAATTCAAGCACATCATAAGCAGAGGTAAAATTAGAACTGATATCTCCAGGCTGCAAGTTCAGTACTTTCTACTACTTTACTCTGTCTTCTTCAAATCCTTGTCTAAAGATTCTGTGATGGACAATCCTTATTTCAAAATGTACCCCCATTCCATTTCTGCATTAAATCCAATTTGTTGTAAAATGCCTCCTCTAACATGTAGTTAAAATCTACCTTCATTTCTAACCAGTGACCCCCTCTGAAGCTACACAGAACATCCCACGGCCATATGACCATTGCTCACATACTTGAAGACCGTGCTTGTGGTTCTATTATTACAGAATCAGATATCACTGTGATTGGGGAACAGGCATTGAATTAGGAAGATGTGGATATGGAATCCAGCTTCCACATCTAGTCGGTGTGTGATCATGAGCAAGTCTACTTAATTTATATAATCTGTGTCCTCATGTAAAAAATGGGATGTCTATTATCCTTCACGCCTCCCACAAAATGTAACAGCTAATAGCTATCCATGATGGAGAACTGGTTCAACTTTTGGTGCAACTAAGAATATTAGAGTTTCTCTATATACGTTAAGCTAGCACAGAATCACTTGAGGAAAGTTACAAAACTGAAAAACTATGGCAGTGCTCCCCAATCTCTCCTGTTCTCTCCCTCTCCTCCAGTCTCCCATTTCTCTCCTCTCTGGCACAGGCCAGTTAACAAGTGACAGCTCTGAAATATTGAAGAAAAGCTAGGAAACTATCATGGCTTCACCATAGGATGTATGCAGAGAGAGCTGCTGGCAAAAGTGTAGAAGTTTTATTAAGATAAAATACTGAAAAATATTCTCCTATCATATAAAGCACAAATTTGCTTCTTTCCTTTTTAAATTAGAAAGATCTTCAAGGGTAGCATTCAGATACAAACTGATACAGTGTCTCCAATGTATTAAAGGACTGAAAATGGTACAAGGATTGCTCCCTCTGTGGTTCATAAGTTCTAAACAATGCTGTGCAAAGCTGACTGTGCTTCTTACTTAATTAACTAGGGTGGGGAGGGAGTGGAAAGGAAGAACAGAAGATTTGGAGTTGCTTCTTTTCCTACTTTCAAATATTACAAACCAGCTGGTAATGTTTAGTAGCAATAACCTCATCTGCTAAGCACTGCAACAAATTTCCTGTATTTGGTACGAAGAATGTATCATGTCTCAAAAAATGACATACTGACAGGGAATTTAGTGACAGCCCCTAAAGATAGATAGATAGCACCCAGGTATGAGAAAGTAGTCAAGGACTCACCTACATGATCTACAAACCGGACACATGGTTTGTGGAAACAGAGGCAGAATGAGTCAGTGCCCTTAAAAGAAGGGCTAACCTAAGAAATGGAAGATGAAAATGCAGAGGAGAGGGAGCTATCCCTTAATATGTTTTACCTTTCTTCTGCAGAATAACATTTTTAGCTGGCCCCACGACCATAAAGGCAACATTTTCCAGTCTCTCTTGCAGCTAGGTGTAGCCATAAGACTAAGTAGTGGCCAGCATTATATGGCAGTTTCTGGGCAACTTCCTCAAAAGGTGGAGGGGGCATGCCCTTTCCATCCTTCTCTCCCCATCCTGCTGCCTGGAATGGAGATGCCTCCATATTTGACTAAGAAAATGAGAGCAGATCCCAAGAAATGGCAAGTGGTGATAACTTCTGACATCTCTATTTTATTAGATTATATTCCTGGAATTGGGTAAAAGGATAAAAAACATTCTCAAGTTTTTCATACATATAGCCAAACTGCTCTTCTGAAAGTTTAAATTTACATGTGTTTCTCACCTTCTTGGCCCAATACTAAGTTAATCTTTTTTTTTTTTTTTAAGATTTTATTTGACAGAGAAAGAGGGAGCACAAGCAGGGGAAGAGGCAGAGGGAGAGGGAGAAGCAGCCTCCCCATAGAGCAGGGAGCCTGATGAAGGGCTCGATCCCGTGACCCCAGGATCATGACCTGAGCTGAAGGCAGACACTTAACCAACTGAGCCACCCAGGCACCCCTTAGTTAGTCTTTTTATGATTAATTGTTAAGAGCTCTTTTCATACTAAGGGGATGGGCACCCTATTACAAATGCTTCTTTCTTATTTAGCTTTCATTTAGTTGGTTATCTTGTTACTGTGCAGAAATTTTAAATCTTTATATAGTCAAATAAATCCCTTTAAAAAAAGTGGTTCTTGCTTTTACTATCATACCATTTTTTTTTTTATGTAGGCTCCATGCCCTGTGTGGAGCCCAATGCAGCACTTAAACTCATGACCCTAAGATCAAGACCTGAGCTGAGATCAAGAGTTGGATGCTTAACTGCCTGAGCCACCTAAATGCCCCTTCATTCCCATACATTTAAAAAGCCTTCCCCACAACAAGACCACATACATATTTTTTCTTTCTTTCTTTTTTTTTTTAAAGATTTACTTATTCATGAGAGAGAGAGAGAGAGAGAGAGAGAGAGAGAGAGAGAGGCAAAGACACAGGCAGAGGGAGAAGCAGGCTCAACACAGGGAGCCCGATGCGGGACTCGATCCGGGGACTCCAGGATCATGCCCTGGGCCGAAGGCAGATGCCCAACCACTGAGCCACAACCAAATACATATTCATCTACATTTTCCTATTAATCTTTTACTTTGAGTCTTTAATCCATATGGAATTTACTTTCTTCACACATTTAGCAGATTGTACCAACACTACATTCAACACACTCAATAACAGATAGTAGTGTGTATCTCTTCCTAATAATTAAAAATTCCACTTTTATTCTCTTCTATTTTACTGTATTTTCTATTATCTTTTTAAACTTAATACTATTTTAACTGTTGTTTACTCAAGTAACATCGTTTTTTTCCTTTTTTCTTTCTTTCTTTCTTTCTTCTTCTTCTTCTTTTTATTTATTTATTTTTTTTGGCAAAAGTCTGGTTTATTCTTCCAGGTAAATGTTAGAAATACACTGTCAGGTTTGGCAAAACAAGCAAACAAAAACAAACACACACACAAAAAAAACCCCTGAAATTTTAATTGGAATTGTTTTGAGTGATGGAGAGAGATTTGGAGTGGGAGGGAGAACACATAACTTTAAAACATTAAATCTTCTCATTCACAAATATGGAATGTTTCTCCACTTATTAAATTGTTCTTATGTCCCTTAGTTAGGTCCTATAGTTTGTATAGTTAGTTCTACAGTTTCCTTAAGTTCTATAGTTTACTTCATTTTATAAACTTATAAGTATGGTTATAGATCTTCTTTCTCTATTTATAAATAGAATCTTCAAAAACATTGATCTGTGCTAGTATAGAGGAAATAATTTTAAAATTTACTTTGTAACTGATCTTCTTACTGCTTAGTTCACAACTTTTAATAATGTGTATAAATGTTGGCTGATTATCTTGCGTTTTCTAGTTAGTCAATAATATTTTACATTGCCTAAGATAGTATTTCTCGCTTCCTTTACAATATACTTCATTTTCTTGTCCTACTGTATTAGAATTTTTAAAACGATATTAAATAGTAGAGTTAAATAATGGTAAGAGCTGACACTCTTACCTTTTTCTCCCCTCTAACTTTACATCTTTGGGCACTTTGCTCTTTAGAGAAGTTTACACAGTTGTTATGTATCGGTCTTTCCCAACCCCCATCTATACTGTAAACTCCTTGAAGGCAAAACCGTGTTTTAGTAATCTTTAAAATAACTGCAGCACACAGCACAGTGTCTTGCACAGAGAAAACAAATCAATAGATTAGCGGTTCTCAAACCTGGTGGATCACTGGAATCACATGGGAGCTTTATTTTAAGGTTTTGTTTTTTTTTTTTTTGAGAGAGAGAGCAAGTACATACATGCGCACATACACACAGGAACAGTTGGGAGAGTGGCAGAGGTAAAGGGAGAAGCAGACTCCCTGTTCCTTGGATTCCCAAGACTGAGAGATCAATGACCTGAGTGGAAGACAGATGCTTAACCAACTCCAACTGAGGTGACCCCATGGGAGCTTTTTAAAAAATTGCAAGTTCCATAAACCACTTACAAACTACAAATTCTCTGTTCATATGGAGGAAACCTAGCTGTTTTAAAAGCTTCTTAGCCTGTTCTTATGATCTACCAGGTTTAAGAACCAATACTGTAATACTTTTATCATTCTTGGAGATTCTGTTTCAGAGTCAGTGATCTAATTTTTAACAAATCTTTCTAGATCCATATGGAGGCAAGATTGGAAATTACTTAGATGGTAATTTATAGAAGGGATTAGATTGTTTTTTTTTTCCCTTATGCTCTCTGCATTTTATATTTTTAATACACAAAAGTGAAGAAAGCAAGACACAGAAAAAGATAATCTTCCATCTCTCCATCCTTGAAGTAACAATTTATAATATCTGTTAGTGGTATCCTTCCACACCTTTTTCCTTGCTTACACAAGATAAACACAAAAGTGTTTATGTGTGTGTATGTATGTGTGTAGTTTTCTTTTTTTTTTTTAAGATTTATTTATTCATTCAGAGAGAGCTAAGAGAGAGGCAGAGACACAGGCAGAGGGAGAAGCAGGCTCCATGCAGGAAGCTCGATGTGGGACTCGATCCTAGGTCTCCAGGATCACACCCCGGGCTGCAGGCGGCGCTAAACCGCTGCACCACCGGGGCTGCCCTGTTTTAACCAAACAAAATAATAGTGAACCCATTACTTTGTAATTTGGTATAGTATATTTAAAATATGTTATTGCAAATATCTAACAATGAATGGTCTCAAGATCATTTGGCATACTTATTAGTAAAATGAAAACACGTAATGTTTTCTCAACCTACTACAGACCTAAAACTAGCAATGAGTATGAAAACATTTTAATTTCATTTTAATTTTTTCCTTTTTTAATCTGTTAGCAAGTACAGAAAATTTTAGAAACTCAGCTAGAAAGTTTAAAAATTAAAACTAAAGTTAATATACAAAACAACATGGGTTCATAAATCAAAATAGCATCTTAAAACCATGAGAATAGTATTAATATCAGAAGGCAAAAAATGGCACATAAAGCTTTCTTTTCTACACGGATAATAAAATAATTAAAAACCACAAAAAAACCAAATCCTATCATAGATGTTACTTATACTTCATTATTACTCTTTGTGTAGACAAAGGCTATTTTTAATGCGCAAGTAAAAGTAAGTCTCAACTGACCTCCACTTAATATGCTTTAACAGAACACAAACGGTAACACTTAAGTGTATGTCTGAAATTAAATTTTCTAAAACAGAACTACTAATAGGAGGAAAGAATAGAAATTACTGGCTAAGACAAAAAGATCATATTCTAAAAGACTAAGTCATGACTTGGTGAAGTCACTACATTATTCATTTGTTATTACTAAATTTTCATGAAGTTTCTTCTCCAAGAAGCTCAATGAAACACCCTAATGAGTATTAAAACAGTGCAAATGAATATTCCTAAGTTCACCAATACTGATAATGAGAAGATAGCGTGGGAGTGGCAGAGAAGGAGAGAGTAAAAGTAAAAATAAAAGCAACAACCAAAGTAAGTTAGAGATCTTCCTCTCTCAAAAGTAAGCTAACCTGCAATTTCTGGTTCATTCTACAAGGATCCTTCTCTAAGAGGAGGATTTAAAGAAACCGATGTCTTCCTGACTGTCAGGAGTTTGTTAGAAGTGTATTTGATTGTTAAGTTGGAGTGGGAGAGAACACAGTGGGGAACCAAATTTATCTAGAAAAGGCGTGAAACTGAGGAAAGACCTAAAAATCTAGTATCAATATGTTGAGAAGAATAATTTTCAGAGGAAATAGTTTTGAGAAAGGGAACAACATTCACTGTGGTGGTTGGCAGTTAAAAGAAGTGACCCTAAAAATAGTGTTTTGCTTTTCAGGCAGGAATGAAATGGATTTTGTGGGTCAGGAAATCAGGGAAACTTACAATGGTAGTTCAAGTTTGAAATAACTAGATATTTCATAGGAGAATTGATCACTGGAAAGGAGATTAATGATTAGGTGACATCTCCAACTGCTACTCCCCTCCTCATCTCCAAGCCAGGGTCCAACCCTCTTTCCCTAATTGCTCTGACTCAGAATAACACCTCTCTCTTCTCATCAAACCTGGTTTCTCTTCCTGGGTCTCTTCCCCTCTTTCCTTAGGGACTTCATTCCTTTGATTTTCTTCAGTCAATCCTCAAACTCCTGCCATAGCTCTTTCCTTTCAGTACATACGAATCCTCAAGCTTTTCATATCTAAACTCAAACCAAAAGAAAAGAAAAAGTTTCTTTAACCTTATGTACCCTTTAAGTATCATCTGATCTCTCTTTTCACAAGTCACTCCTGGAAAGAAGTCTACTTCTTCCTAATTTACTCCTCACCCTGAAGCAACCCTGCTTTAGGGCCTCATCATTTCCCTGTGGCTGTTCCATTTAAAAAGCAACACTGATCTTCTCGGTGGCAAATCTAATCTCTAGTTTTTAGTCCTCATATAAATGAATCCTGCTTAAGCTTTTTACACATTCACCTCTTCTTTCTGGAAAAGATCTCCTCCCTCAGTACCTAACACATCACATCATTCAGTGGAATTCTCCCTCCCAGTTATGACTTCAATGATGCCAGTTCAAAAATTATCCACAATTCTGAATCTCTAGCCTTGATAGATATTTCTGTGGAGCTCTGATTCCAAATGTTTGACAATACTTACATGTCCAAAACTGACTCATCATGTCTCTCCTTAAAAAAGTCACTCATTATTTCTTAACTTAGTGAATGGAGCCATCACACACCCTGGGAATCACCTGAGATTCTTCCCTCTTCCTTACTTCCCAGAGTGAATCACTAAGGACTAGAGATTCTTTCAAAACTGTTTCTTTGCATTTATTGCATTGCCTTTGTTCATTTCTCATTTGGACCATGTCGTACTGCAACAGTCTCCTTAGTGATTTTTCTATCTCTAATCTCAATCCATGTAACTCAGTTTCTAAAGGAAACTGGGTTCTAGTTTTTCAGCGGCTCTCAGTTATCTACAAGCTAAATTCTCAACTTTGTCTGGATAAATGTACCTGTCTACTCTACTTCCTCATTCCCACCACTTCCCAGCACAACTTTATGCTCCAGCAACAATGAACATGTCTTCTGTGTCTAATTCTTCCGTACATGCTGTAACACCGTTTTCCCACTTGTCTGCAAGTATATCCTTACTTATTTTTAGATATCTATTTAAATGCTTATTTCCTTAACAGCAGCCTTTTTCTCTATCAGGTAGACTTTGGTGCCCTTTTATACATTCTCAACTGTAATTCTGAAGATTCTTCCATTAAACAATTCTTTACTGCATTATAACTGCTTGCATGGGCATCTTAAGCATTTCACTGGCTTACATTACGATATTAAAATAGATCTCTTATCCCAGAACAGTGGTTATCAAACTATTCCCTTAACTTAAAAAGTTTTATAACACCAAATGTCCAGAAAGATCTTTTAATTAATTTTAAGCTATTTGAGTTAATCTCTAGTTAACTAGATATGGGATAGGTGGGATAAGCGACCACCTCCTATTATTTTTGTTTTACCATTGTCTAGTATAGGATCTAGCACAGAGTAGTAAAGATCTGTAGCATCTACCCAAAGAGTATTTCACTGAACAAACACTGTCTGAATAACTGTTATTAGCCAGAGACCATTCTTGGTATTAGGATACAGTGCTGAACATGACAATCAAGATCTCTACCTTCGAGGAAGGAGATGACAGATACTTAAAAAGTAATCCCAAATGTATATAATGAGAGCTTGACAAGAGACTACAGAAACATTTATTGGGAGACCTAACTCATACTTTCTTCTAAGTGAATCAATTTTAAACAGTGCCTAGAAAGACAGGCAAACGACAAGCAAGATAAAACAGGAGTTGGTGATGCTCGAGAAGTCCAGGAAAACTAAAACACAGATACTGCAGAGTGGAGAACAGCAAGGAAAAAGCCAAGAGGCACCTGCAGCTGAATTGTGAAGGGATTTCTAAGAGAAGTTTAAGCTTTGTGCTTCTAGTAACTGATTCTTACTTCTCCATGAATCAAACCACACTAAATTAAACACCTGTTTTCTAAAAGGATACTTTCCTGAACTATGAGAAGAAAAAGTACTCCAAATAAAATTCTTCACAGACGTCCCATACCACGGCACCCACTGTGACTAAGCACTGAGGAAACAGATTAGACTGGAGATGTTTTGCTTGCACATCTCCAGGGTCTGTGAAAATGAAAACAACTGAGACTCAGAACTCTCAGAAGTGATCGGAGCTCTAACCATGAACTAACTCTGTGTGGCAAACAACATATTACATATTCACTTTTGAAACAGGAAGAGTATACTTTACTTTTTATTTGGGATAGAACATGAGATTCTAATCTTTTGGTTTTCCATTCAGATGAGCACAGTAAATGGGATCATACTTCTCTAATACAGGTACTTTTTTTTTTGGAAAGTCTGTGAACACTTTAATTTAAAAGCCATGGATAGCAACCTAGAGGAGCTCTGACCATGCAAAATGTTTTATAAATAGTTCCATGTGCACTGTTCATCTGGAGTCTCACTAGAGATGGATAATGACCTTGTATTTTGTACTCATTTACTCTGAATTAGCCAAACCTCTGTTTTTAATTATGTACTTAATTCACCTAGCATGGTCTAATTACAGAAAACAAAACATCATTTAAACAAAAGGTGGCCTTGAACTTAATTTATCAAAACACCAGTTAGTTGTAAAAGTTTTCAGTTTTTAATAAACTGCCAAGACATGCAACAGCAATTTTCCAAACGTGATCATACACTTTTATAGCAACAGATTTACTACATAATCAAACATCTGTATATACTTTGAAATCTCGATGTGTTGTCTCACTATTAATGCAAATCTGCTTAAATTTTGATTGACCTAAAGCAAAAAAATCTTAAAGCTGAAGTACTACACATTTCTTACATATTCAAAGTCATTTTGGCCTTGAAATGGTAAGTTATTATAACCATGGCTACTTATTTGAGAGATGTTCCAGAACTCTATGAACTCATTTGTAGAATTTTCCCTGACACCCCCAGTGTAGTAGCTCTGCTCTTCTATGCTACTATAGCACCTATGTATCTCTCAACCATGGTGTTTACAATAATGAATTGCAATTCCTGGTTTAAAGATCTGTTTCCTGACTAGATTGCCAACTTCACAAAAGCAGAGTTTATGCCTTTTATCTCTGTATTTACAACATGGGACATGATGCCTAACGCTACAGCAAGTTCTCAATACATGTTTGCTGAATTAATGTATTTTAACACAATACTATAAAACTATCTCAATTTGTGGATGACATGATCATGTATACAGAAAATCTTAAGGAATCCATCAAAAAACTACTAGAAATCACAAATGTTCTGCAAAGTTGCAGGATACAAGATCAACATACAAAAATCAATTGTATACCTATACAATAGCAATGAGCAAACCAAAAATGATATTAAGAAAAAAGCAATTCCATCAAAAAGTCTAAGTATTTGGGAACAAATTTAACAAAAGAAGTGTAACACTTACACTATGAAAACTACAAAACATTATTATTGAAGAGCCCAGTAAATGAAAAGACATCCCATGTTCGCAGGCTAGAAGATTTAAGATTGTTCAGAGGGAAACAGTCCCAAAGATGATCTACAGAACTGAGAGATTCAAAGCAGTACCTCCCAAATCTCAGCTGCTTTCTGTGTAGAGACTGACAAGCTAAACCTAAAATTCATATAAAATTAAAGGAATTAAAAATAATAGCCAAAGCATGAATGGAATACCATTCAGTCTTAGAAAGGAAATCCTACCATGCTACAACAGGGATGAACCTTGAGGACATTATGTTAGTGAAATCAGCCAGTTACTAAAAGACAAATATTGTATGAGTCCACTTATATAAATAAGGTATCTAAAATAATCAAATTCATAGAAACACAAAGTAGAATAATGGTTACCAGGACCTGGGGGGAGGGGGAAACAGGGAGATATTTAAATGGATATAGTTTCACTTCTGCAAGATGAAAAGAATACTGGAGATGAGTCGCACAACAATATGAATGCACTTAACAATACTGAACTGTATAATTAAAAATGGTTGAGATGGGGGCTCCTAGATGGCTCAGTCTATTAAGTGTCTGCAGGGCTCCCTGCTTGGCTAAGAATCTACTACTCCCTCTCCCTCTGCCCCTCCCCTCACTCATGTGCGTGCATGTTCTCTCTCCCATATAAAGAAATAAAATCTTCAAAAAATGGTTGAGATGGTAAATTTTATGTTATTTTTTAAAATCAAAATAAAAAGATATTTTAAAAATGAGCCAAAACAATCTTTGAAAAGAACAACAATGTGGGAAGACACTCACTTCCTGATTTCTGATTATGGAGCTACAATGATCAAGATAGTGTGGTCCTGGCAGGAGGACAGGCATATAGAGCAATGGAATAGAATTGAGAGTCCAAAAATAAATCTTCACATTTATGGTCAATTGCTTTTCTGTAAGACTGCCAAGACAATTCAATGGGGGGAAGAATAGTCTTTTCAACAAATGGTACTGGGACAGCTGGATAGCAACAAGCAACAGAATGAATTTGCACTCCTATCTCACATCACATTACAAAAATGATCTCAAAATGGACCAGACACTTAAATGTAAGAGCTGAAAGTATAAGACTCTTAGGAGAAAACATAAATCATCTTAATATTTATGACCCTGGATTAGGCAAAACTTTCTTAGAAATGACACCAAAGCACAAGCAAAGACAAACTGGACTTCACCAAAATTAAAAATTTGTGCTTCAAGGGACTCCATTAAGACAGTAAAAAGACAACCCACAGAATGGGAGAAAATGCCTGCAAATCATGTATCTAATAAGCAATTTGATGTGGAATATATAAAGAACTCATAACTTAGTAACAAAAATATTAATAACCCAATAAAAATGGGCAAAGGACTTGAAGATACATAAATGAGAAATAAACATATGAAAAGATAACATCATTAGCCATTAAGGAAATACAAATCAAAACTGCAATAAAATACCACTTCATACCCACCAGAATGGCCATAATCAAAATATAGATAATAGCAAGTGTTGGTGAGGATGTGAAAAAACTGGAACCCACATAAACTGCTCATGGGAATAGAAAATGGCACAGCCTAGAAAACAGTCTGGCAGGTCCTCAAATGGTTAAAACCTAGTAGCACTATCATATGATTTGGAATTCTATTTCTAGGTCTATATCCAAGAGAAATGAGAAGTCCATACAAATGTCCACACAAAAACATGTGCAATATTATTCAGAGCAGCATTATTTGTAATAACTAAAGAGTGAAGAGAATCTAAATGTCCATCAGTTTGTAAATGAATAAACAAAATGTGGTTACACTGCTACAATGGAGTATTATTCAGCCATAAATAGGCATGAAGGGCTGATATATGCCGTAATATGGGTGAACCTTGAAAACATGCTATATGAAAGAAACCAGACACAAAAAGCCTCATACTACATGATTACGTTTGGATGAAATGTCTAGAATAGGCAAAAGTATAGAATGAGGAGACAGAAAGTAAATTAGTGATTGTCTAGGGGTTTGTGTGGGGGGAGGAGGCTGGGGATGCTGGTTGGAGGTGTGGTTTAATTCTGAGGGTAATGAAAATGTTCTAAAATTGATTGTGGTGATGGATGCCCAACTCTGTAAATATGCTAATATAGTGATAGTTCACTGAACTATAACATACTTTAAATGAGTGAATTGTGAATTATACCTCAATAAAGCTATTATACACATACACAGTGCTTACAATATTAAATGACTGAAGTAGGTTTCTGGGAAAGCAGCAAACAATGATGAGAAAGTACAAGGCTGCAAATTACTAAAGCCATGTCTTCACACCTAAACTGTTTCCTGATTCCTGACAGGAAAACTACTGGCAATATAAGCAATTTATTTACGTTTTAGATACATTACAACACAGACATATAAACGCTGTCCCTCTCAGCAAAGAACTTTTGGCTAGTGCAGTGGTAATAAATAACCTAGCTAAAGAAGCCGTAGTTCAAATTCCAAAGTAAATTTTTCTTAAAAAGCAATTAGGCAAAACTAGAAGATTAAAAAAAAATCATAACAGAGTATTAGAAATCTCATACAGAAAATGGTAGCAGCAACCCAAGAGAAACAGTTGTTGAGTAAGAGAAGGTCATAGGCTGTCATGAAAGGGGTTTCAGCCTGGTGAAATGAAAAATTAGATGTGGATCCAGTAAAATGAGAGCTGGGAAACTAAGAGAAATCACATAAGAATGAGCCTAGAAATATGCAAAAGATGGGAAATATACAGGTAGGGAGAGCTGTGGCTGAGAATGGAATTTTTTGAATATATGAAAAAAATCCCCCTAATCTTTCTGTTTTTAAATCTTCATGTGAAGGTGTGGACTGACTCAGGAGTAGAGAAAATGTTTATTATCAAGTTCTTCCAGTGGGGCTGGGACAGAGGGAGAGAGAACTCTTAAAAAACTGCTAAGGAGGGGATCCCTGGGTGGCTCAGTGGTTTAGCACCTGTCTTCAGCCCAGGGTGTGATCCTGGAATCCCGGGATTGAGTCCCACATCAGGCTCCCCACATCAGGCTCCCTGCATGGAGCCTGCTTCTCCCTCTGCCTGTGTCTCTGCCTCTCTCTCTCTCTCTGTCTCTCTCTGTCTCTGTGTGTGTGTGTGTCTCTCATGAATAAATAGAAAATCTTAAAAAAAAAAAAAGCTGCTAAGGAGAGAAGATCCCAGAAACCAGTCTCTGTGTTCCATTCTGGAGCAACCTGGGTCTCTCAGCTCTAAGTGACAAAACAGAAGGGGTAAGAACCCCCACTGTGGTAGGTGCCACAAAAGCATGGCATGGCCCTGCCCTTCAAGAGATTTTGTTCACAAAATATATCATTATTTCATGTTACTATGATAATTCTTATCAATATCTGGAGCCCTCAGGAGGATCTTTTGTATTTCAAGAGTCTATGAACCCAAATTACTCATCAAGATCACCAATGACCTGTAACAGAAGAAAAATTTGACAGCTGCCATATTGGTAAAAATTCAAAACTCTAGCAACAGGAGTTAGAGAGTACGGAGCAATGGGAAACATGTACAGAAATTTTCATAGCAGTACTGTTTGTGATGGTAAAAAGAATGAGAAATCACTCAAATATTAGTTCATAGAGAATGGGTACATAAAACTATGGAATAATCATTTAATGGAATACTATATAACATTGAAAATGTATGAACTAGAGTTTCATGCATCCTCAAAAACATACCTACCACTTTACCAGGTGCTGTGTTGCAGTCAATAGTTTGACTCCACTACAGTGAAATTCATTTGGACTTCAACTTACAAGAAATATAAGAATAAATTTGTGTTAAGTCACTAAACAACTAAAAAAATGTGTGTGTATATACACATATATTTATATACATATAAATATATATATTTAAGAATATATACTGGTTGGCAAAACTAAAAAGAACAGAAATAATTACCATAAAGCAAGTACAGTGGATATATCTATGGGGAGGGGAGGAGGACACACAGGGGACTTTCATGGAACTGGAATGGATATTGCTTGACCCAGGTGGTAGGTATTTGGGCATGTGTGTATTATTCTTTAAACTGTAAATACAATATTTGTTTCATAAAATTTAAGGATATAAATACAAGTGCAAGAATTATAAAAAGGTAAAGGTAGAAACAAATACAAATAAAAGCAACTTTAGAAATTTATGTTGTTGTCTTGAGTCAAATATTTTTAAATGCTATATACCGTGACAAAAGGAGCATAAGTTACAGAAAAGGAAAAGGAATGTATATATTGTTCCTTAACCCATTGTGATAAATTTCAGATATCCCTAGAAAAGTTAAACCAACAGTACAATGAACACACCTATATATCCTCTGCTTTGGTTCAACAATTGTTAACATTTTGCTGTATCTGTTTGCCTGCTTTCCTCTCTCTCTCTCTCTCTCTCTCTCTCTCTCTCTCACACACACACACACACTTTTTATTTTGAACCACTGGAAATTATATGCAAAACATCTTGGTATTTTGCACCTAAATACTTCAGCACACATCTTCTGAGAATAATTAAGTACATTTTCCTACATCACTGATTACTATCACTGTGCCCAAGAAGATGGTTGGTAAGTCTATTAATCACCTTATATCCAGGGACTACATATCGTTCTGAAAAACAGAAAGCTTGGGAAACTATTATAAGAATAAAGCTAACTGAAAGATTACCCACCATAAGTTCACTGAATATTCTGAGGGAATATTTATTTTAAAAATCACTGAATTTATTACCTATGAATTAAGTTTAACTAGGGCAAGATGGGTGCGGCCAAATTTCCCAACAATGTATACAGTTATCAAATTTTTGAAATAAAAAAATCACAACATGTGGCTTGACACTGGAATGGAATATGTGAAATTAGAAACTCTCCAGGAAAAAACAAGCTGTGTGGTCACAGCAGAAGGCTACAAAGAGATCAGGGTGGTTCTGCTGTAAGGCAAGTTTAACAGAGACTACACAGGGAAGTTATCCTGAGCTGAACCCAAGGAGAAAAACAGTGTGAATATCAAGACTCCCACGCAGGATGAGCTAGGCTCTTGGGGCATAACTATATATGTATTACAACTGATTTTTAATATATAGAAAAGTTAAGTACCCTAGTATTTAAGGTCCTGAGAGTCCTGAGAGAGTAAAAAGTATTTTATTTCAGACTTCAAGTACATCTATGCTGCCTTAAGAAATACTTTGTATTATCTATTATTATTCCAATAATTGGCAAATTCCTAAGTCAAAAAAAGATACTCCGTCATCCTACTATTATAATCCCCTACCTAGCAGAGAGGTAGAAAAAATAGTCATGGCTCATACTGTATGATTCTATTTATGTGAAATGTCAAGAAAGGCAAAGCCATGGAGACAAAGATTATGGTTGCCAAGGGCTGGGGGGAATGGGATGTCAGTGGGAAATAAGGAGTGACTGCTAATGGGTGGAGGGTTTCTTTGAGGGGTGATAAAAATATTCTACAATTGATTGTGATGATAGCTGCACCAAACAAAAACAAAGCTGCACTAAAACAAAAACAATGCTGAATTGTATACCTTAAAAGTAAGAATTATATGACATGTGAATTACATCTCAATAAACTTGTTATAAAAATTTTTTAAAATAGTTATGGCCGATAATGTTTTAGATTAATTAAAAAGACATAATTTATGAAAATACTATGGAAAAATTAATTTAAAATAAAGTTCTTAATAACTGAGGACTAAGAATTACTATCACAATTTGACGAAATTAATTGAAGCAAAATTACTTTTTGGTGCACATGTTCCAAAAGCTTTCTAGTAAATATTTTAAACATATGGCCTTGATCTCTTTTAAGATGCAAAAGAATTAAGAAAGGTCAAGTTAAAAACTAATGATGTATTCTTACATGCTTTATAAAATGAGTAAACAAAAGCCCAGGGAAACTGGTCTAAAAAAATAAAAAGCCTTCCAAAACTCATTCCAAATTTGCCCAATCAAGCCTTTTCCTAATTATCTACTTTTGACTTTTTCTAATCTAAGAAGTCTGTCTAATGATCTAACCTGATAGAGATTCTGCACATGATGAAAGGGCACTTGCAGAAAGTAAAATAATTATAGGAACAAAATACCTTTCCCTCTCTTCACTTAGACAAAATATGTTTAGACAGGATTAAACAGCAATTTCTTAGGCAGTTCTCTAAGGTTTTTTTAAACACTCTTATGGCTGGCCCATCAATATAAATTGTGTTTTAAACTTCTTAAAAATTGCACATGTAATTCATGCTCAAAACAATTTTGGTAGAGTGGTGTTTGTATATGTGTATGTGCGCAAAATATATTTTTGTTTAAAAAATCTAGATTCATAGCATTAAAATCCTTAGACTGTTTTATATAAACTACCTTGTGAACCTTGTGTTGAATTAGATGACAATCATGCAGATTATTAATAGGTTGGTGAATTTAATGAAAACATCTTTTTTTTAGTAAAGATTTTATTTATTTATTTGAGAGAGAGAGAACATAAGCAGTGGTGAGGGGCAGAAGGAGAGGGAGAAGCAGGCTTCCCACTGAGAAGGGAACCCAGCTTGGGGCTCGATCCCACGACCCTGGGATCATAAACTGCCAAAGGCAGATGCTTAACTGATTGAGCCACCCAGGCATCCCTAATGAAAACATCTCAGTGGAATTATTTTAGTAAGGAAAATTACTTTGACAGACTTTAAATTTTGATTGGATTTGATTCCTCTTGCCTAGTAATCAAACAGCTTTTCTAGCAACAATGGCATAAAATAAACCAATCTCATAAACCTAAGCCTAGAGTTTGTCATAGATTAAGATGACTTTCAAACTTTCAAATGACCATAAATCAAAATACATACTGGGGAATAAAACAAATATGAGAATATAATAATATTCTAACAAACCATCTTTTAACAAGACTATAAGTAAACTTAAAACTTATCAATATTAAATAATTTATCTACATATTAAAATTAGTATTCCATATTCTATCAAAAAATTCTTTTTCTACTCACAGAAGTTTTTATAGAATAATAGAACTCAACAATAAAAGTTAATCCAAAAAATAATTAATACTTTTCTAATACTTGCTAAGCCTTTATTTGAAATATATCTATTCCTCATTAACATTTACTAAACTCACTTCTTATTTAATAAAAGGTCTTTACTTTAAAATTTTATAGGGCTTAATATCAAAGTATTTTATTAAACAGTAACCTAGAATAAATTCAAAAGAAAGGTTTAAAAAACAAAAGCACTAGCTTTATTTTTTAAAGATTTTATTTATTTATTCATGAGAGACACAGAGAGAGAGAGAGAGAGAGAGGCAGAGACACAGGCACAGGGAGAAGCAGGCTGCATGCAGGGAGCCCAACGTGGGACTCGATCCCAGGTCTCCAGGATCACGCCCTAAGCTGAAGGCGGCGCTAAACCACTGAGCCACCGGGGCTGCCCAAAAGCACTAGCTTTAGAATGGATCCTGTCAATATTGGCATTCAGGTCCACACAAACGTAAAGAGAAAATCAGAGCAGAAATTGGCATAATGAAAGAACAATTTTGAAACTTATCATTCTAATACATAATAAATTTCCATAATGAAGAAAGGATTATCAGGGACACCAGATGCGATTTTCTTATGATGTTACTAAATATTATTTAACAGTCAAATTCAATTTAATGCCTAATCCAGAGCCACATCACAAATATACTAGGTACATTTTTGTCTATGTCAAAAGATGGTTATGTATGCTATTGTTCTCCTTGCAATTTCTTAATTAGTTTTGCAAATAACTACAGATTTTTCACGAGGCTACTGGCTGCATGTTCCCTAACCCCATCCACAGAATTTCCTTCTTTTTTTAGTCCCCGTAACATCAGAGGACTTTTAAACTGTAAATAAATCCTAACTAGTTAGAAGATTTATTCATAGATGTTCTCAATAATATTATGAACTAGTATCCTTTTGAACTATTAATAATTTATATAAGATATTTAAATCTAGTTTTTTTTTTACAGCCAGAATTCACATTTGTACAAATAAGCAAGCACCAAACAGACTGAAGGTGAATTTAAAGATGTACTGTTAGTTTTACTAGTAACTAATTCTTTGTTAAGTTTAATAAAGTCACTGGCAGTTGTTTGCTTTAATTTGGAAGCATCTGATTTGACTAGGGGTTAAGATCTAAAGTTTAACAGCTACATACAGATAAAGTAGGATGCTTTTTATTCTGAGCAAAGTAGGAAGAGCAGATCACAGTATAGGGGATCTTTTGCAAGTGATTCCCTTGACTGAGTTAATTTTTAAAGGGGAAAAAGAAAAGCACAGAGAGGATACTTACAGTAAACTTTTGCTGAATAAACATTAAAAACTAAAAAGGAGGTTTAATTGTTGATATGTTACTCTAAAAATAATAACTAAAAGTAGAACCTTATATATTAATATTTAAAACAAGTAATCCTGGGGCACCTGGGTGGCTCAGTTGTTTAGTGCCTGCCTTTGGCTCAGTTTGTGATCCTGGGGTCCTGGGATTGAGTCCCACATTGGGCTCCCAGTTGGGAGCGTGCTTCTCCCTCCCTATGCCTCTGCCTTTCTCTCTGTGTCTTTCATGAATAAACAAACAGAATCTTAAAAAAAAAAAAAAAAAGTAATCCCAAGTAAGTCTCAAAAAATATAAAGAACTACATGTTCTAACCTCAATATTAACTACCTTATTAATATTTTTCCATGGTCTGGAAATACCAATTTAAAAAAAAATTGGTTTCTATTCAATAAATGAATAAAGACTAGTGAAATCAGTGCTTATTCATATGTGTTGAATTTGAATCACTTTAAATGCAATATCTAGTAACTTAATATTTATGTATGTAAAAATTTAAAAATATAACAAGATACTTAATTTTAAAAATATTAAGTAGCTACCTGTGATATATACCTGTATATAAATGCCTGTGATTATTTTTATTCACTAGAGATGCAAATAAATTAAATTTCTTTCCATTCTAAGAATCAGAAAGAGAATACATAGTCATGCTTAGGAATTTTAGAACATTTTCCCTTAAGGAAAAGCTAACTGATGCTACCCTAATTACAAGAAGCCAAATATACTGTTAATTACATTGATATGAAATTGAGTAAAAGTATGAACTGGTACGTTTCTTGAATGCCTTCTCTTATACTGTTATCATTTCTTTTTAGAATTTATCATGAATTTAAATAATAGCTTCCTAACAATGATCCAAGAAATGTATGGGCACATAAATATAATCCCCTTTTCGCTGGAAATCTATTATGTATCTGAACACAGAACACAAGGCCTGAGTAGAAAAATTCCAATGTTTTAGGAGTACTTTCCCAGCCATTAGAGGTTGGTTTTATTTTTTCATATTTATCTCAAGTATTAATACAAAACAAGTTTTTCCTAAATTATAAAATAAAGGTGACATTAGAGGTATATTCATTTAACTCAGAGAATATGCGTTAAGTTACCAACAGCAAAACTGATATACATCATAGTGTTTTTTAATGTTTTAGCTATGAAACAGAAACTGGGATGAAAAACTCTGTATGTATCACATTTAAAAATAAGCTTTAGCTTTTCAAATGGATGATTTTTTTATCCAAATAATAACCATAAAGAGATGATGATGTTTGGCCTGAATTTTTCTAAGCTCCTTTGCACAATAAAAAAATTCTGTTTATATTTAGTTAAGCCTTCAGACTCAATGTTTATAGAGTAAACAGACAAATTACAAGGTATCATCTTGGAGATATAAAATGAATATAATTTTTGAAGTCTCTTTATTATAGAATTCTAGATGGCAGGAACCAGAACTAAACAGATACACAAATATTGGTCACATATGTGCAGTACCCACTTGATATTAGCATGAACCTAAATTTTTTTTTTTTTAAGTAGGCTCCACACCCAGCATGGAGCCCAACATAGGGCTTGAACTCATGACCCTGAGACCAAGACCTGAGCTGAGATTAAGAGTCAGATACCCAACCGACTGGGCCACCCAGGCACCTTGAAGCTAAAAATTCCTTATCAGAAAGTAGGTAAAACAGACATTATCTATTATCTTATTTAAATCACTCTGAAAGAAACTTAAAGCTAAATATTTATTATCTATAGTTGTACCGATATTTATATTTATAATCTATAAGAATTATCAGTCTGGTCCATGTGATTGCAAGGTCTTATGTATCCAAGGCCAACAGAATTTCTGTAATGCATGAATTCTGAATGTTAGTCAAACATTATTGTTGAGTCAAAAGTTAGTCTCAATTAAAATTTCACATTTTCACCTTAAAAATTTTTGAGCTTACTGATTCCACCACACTATTTTTCAGATTAGTGGGTAGGGCCAACTTACCTATGGGTGAAATTAAGTGCTTCTATGTCTATTCCTATCAGTGACCTAGGGGCTTCCCCAGGGCAGGAACTTGTTTAAATTATAAGCATGCAGAGTTTGGCATGTAGTGAGGACGAAAAAATGTTAAATGCATAAATGATGAATGAAGGAAAAAACTAAAATATTTCTGTAGAGATAGAAACATGAAGTGCTCTTAAATGTATTTATCAAGTCAATAATATTTATTCTTATAAAAGAATGCTGAGTGAGACTTTTTGGCTGTCCCTGGAGACTAATGCTCATAGCAAAGAGGAAGATGGGGCACAAGTACACTCTATCTTAAAGAGAGCCACTGACCAAATGTATTTTTAGTCTTTTGTATAAGTTCTATATATTTTGGATATTAAGCCCTTACCAGACATATCATTTGCAAATATCTTCTCCTCTTCAGTAGGCTGCCTTATTGATTTGTTAATGGCTTCCTTTGTATGAAAACATTTCTTATTTTGGTGTAGTCCCAATAGTTTAATTTTGCTTTTGTTTCCCTTGCCAGGGGAAACGTATCTAGAAAAATGTTTCTATAACCAATGTCAAGTAAATTATTGCCAACAATTTTTTCTATTTTTATGGCTTTGGGTGTCACATTTAGGTTTTGAGTTTTTGTATGGTTATAAGAAAGTGGCCCAGTTTCACTGTTGTGCATGTGAGTGTCCAGCCTTCCCTGCCCCACTTATTGAAGAGATTGTCTTTTTCCCATTGTATATTCTTGCCTTCTTTGTCATAGATTAACCATATAAGCAGGGGTTTATTTCTGGGCTTTCTGTTCTGTCTCATTGATCTACGTGTCTATGTACTGTGCTAGTATCATACTGTTTTGATTACTACAGTTTTGTAGTGTATCTTGAAATCTAGAATTGTGATACCTCCAGCTTTTTTTGTTCTCAAGATTGCTTTGGCTATTCAAATTTGTATAGAATAATAAAAAACAAATTTGGTAAGAGTTACTTTCCTGATAACAATTCTGTGCTGGCTATCCACTGCTCACAGGATTAAGGTTAAATACATGCTAGAAGCAGTCTCAACTTGCTGTTAAGGTCTTTATAACCTAGGTCATTCCTGCATCATATTCAGTATTACTCTGTTCAGTGGGCATTATCTCCATTACAACCTGTTCTCTGGCCCAGCTGAAGTGTATAGAAATCTTTCTGTTTTGCTGGCAAAGCCAACTCATTCTGAACCCTGCACTCTGCCTACCCCGTGTCCAAATACCTACTTTATTCTAATGGTCTTTAGTTGTGCTTCTACCCAGTTTGGTTTTGTGTCATGATTCAACTATCCTCTTCTTTCTTTGATTAATGACTTAATCTTAGGACTTAAGCTAACTTCTTCACAAAGGCTTAATAACACTGTGATTGTTGAGCAGTACTGAGCTATACTCTAAAGTCATAGTTCCTGGGTTCAAATTTTGGCTCTGCCACTTAGAAGCTATGTGACTTTGGCCACTGAACTAATTTGTCCTTTAGTTTCCTCAACTTAAAAAAAAAAAAAAGTTGCGTGTGTGGGAGATAACAATACCTTCTGCAAAGGGTCACTGTCAAGAAAGTACTTTGAAATATATTCAACACATAGCAACCCCTCAATATATATTGGCTATTATTTTTATTAATACTTAGTTTATTAGCTAGAAGCAAAAGGACAAAAACATTCTGAGCACTAGAATTATACATGCAAACAAACTGCATAACACTCTGAATTTAAAGAACTAGTAGTTAGAAAAACAATGTTAGATGCTGAAGTTTTAAAGTTAACGCAGCTTCGTATCAGGAATTACAGCAAAATGGGACTGTATCCAAATGAATGAAAGCTTGAGAGTTTTAATGTGGAATCAAGAGAAAAAAAGTATAAACGATTCTAAATAAGGAAGAAATTCTTGCAGATGAGAGCAGCTTATAAAATACAGAAGGAAGCTCATAGGTTGACTAAGTTCTAGAAAAGACAGGAATATCCACTCTCACCACTGTTATTTAATATTATACTGAAAGGCTAAACACAGCAATCAGACAACAAAAAGAAATAAATGCATCTAATTATCAAGGAAGAAGTAAAACTTTCACTATCTGCAGATGACATAACACTATATATATAAAAAACCTGAAAGGTTCCACCAAAAAATTGCTAGAACTGATACACAAAATAAGTAAAGTCACACAATACAAAATCAATCTAAAAGAACCTGTTATATTTCAATACACCAACAATGAAATAGCAGAAAGAAAAATTAAGCAATCAATCCCATTTACAACTGCACCAAAAACAATAAGATACTTAGTAATAAACATAACCAAAGAGATAAAAGACCTATACCCTGAAAACTATAAATACTCCTGTGAAAGAAACCTAAGATGACACAAGGAAACAGAAAGACATTCCATGCTCATGGATTGGAAGAATAAATCCCATTAAAATGGCTATGCTACCCAAAGCAATCTACACATTTAATGCAATCTCTATCAAAATACCAACAGTGTTTTCCACAGAGCTAGAATGAACAATCCTAAAATCTGTATGAAATTACAAGACCCAATAACCAAAGTGACCTTGAAAAAGAAAAGCAAAGCTAGTGGTATCATAATTCTGGACTTCAAGTTATATTACAGAGTTATATTACAAAACAGTATGGTACTGGCACAAAAATAGACAAATAGATTAATAGACCAGAAAAGAAAATCCAGAATAAACCCACAACTATATTGTCAATTAATCTTTGACATTGCAGGAAAGAAAAAGACAGTCTCTTCAACAAATGGTACTGGGAAAACTGGACAGCCACATGCAAAAGAATGAAACTGGACCACTTTCTTACACCATACACAAAAATAAACTTAAAATGGATAAAATATCTAAAATGAGACCTGAAATCATAAAAATCCTAGAAGACAAGACAGACAGTAACTTCTCTGACATTGGCCGTAGCAACTTCTTTCCAGGTATGTCTCCTGAGGCAAGGGAAACAAAAGAAAAAATAAACTACTGGAACTTCATCAAAATAAAAGGCTTCTGCACAGCAAAGGAAACCAACAAAACTAAAAGGCAACCTACAGAATGGGAGAAAATATTTGCAAATGACATATCTAATAAAGAGTTCATATCTACAATATATAAAGAACTTATGAAATTTAACACCTAAAAACTAAATACAAATCAAAACTACAATGAGATATCACCTCACACATCTCAGAATGGCTAATATCAACAACACAAGAAACAACATGTGTTAGTGAGAATGTGTTTATCAACTGATAAATGGATAAAGCAGATGTGGAATATAACTCATCCATCAAAAGAATGAAATCTTGCCATCTATAACAACATGGATGGAGCTGGAGAGTATAATGCTAAGTGAAAATAAGTCAGTCCAAGAGAGAGACAAATATCATATGATTTCACTCACATGTGGAATTTAAGAAACAAAATAAGTAGGCAAAGAGGAAAAAGAAACAGAGGCAAACTAAAAAAAAAGACTCTTAACCTTGGGGAACAAACTGATTGATGGTCACAAGAAGGGAGGTGGTGGGGGGATGGGTGAAACAGGTGATGGGGATAAAGGAGGGCACTAGTTGTGATGAACAATGGGTACTGTACGGAAGTACTGGATCACTATATTGTATACCTGAAACTAGTATTTCACTGCTTATTAACTAAAATTTATTTTTTTATTAACTAGAATTTAAATAAAAACTTTAAAAAATAACAAAAATGATTAATTTCTACCATATCTAAAAGAGCTGCTGTTAAATGCTGACTGTTAAGGGTTATGCAATGACTTAATTTCCTTAACTCAGTTATATTAAGAACTTTTTCCATAAGATGATATCTAAATACTATAATAAAGTAAAATGGAAAAATAGAATTTGCTTAAAGATATTAGCTGTAATTAACTGATCTCTGCTACTCATGGGTGGCACTTTCCTGTATCTTATTTCTATCATGCCTTATATGGTTAACCTAAGGGAAAGCTTTCAGTGTTCAGAGTCAGACAAGAATGATTAAAAGTTTAAAATTAAAAAGTAAGGCAATTTCAGAAATTTTGTACCATCACTGAAGTTTTAAGGAGATAAGACAGAAAATTTATTTTCATCAAAGAGTATAATCACTAAAACGATTAGCTGTTTTAGATCTTTCTTCCATTAGCAACAATAATTCACATTTCATTTGGCCAGTTACTAAAAGAGCAAGGCTGATTATTAGCTTTTTATATATTTATACATTTGTAACTTTGACTATTATGTAGCTTCACTGCATTCTCACATTAATATAGACAGTAAAAAACTAAACTGAAGGCCTATAAAATTACAATTTGATAACCCCACCCAGGTTACTGAGCCTTTTTGTAAGACCTTAGTAATTAACAACAGCTCTAATTATACCATACACTGTATATCAAATTAAACATGCACTATTACTTAATTCATAAAGAAAAAATAGTTCCTTTATTAAGAACCATGAAAAATGTCTCTTCAAAATAAATTAATGAAATTAAGATGTTTTCCAAAATTCTTTTATCTGCTACTATATATTAGTTTGATATGCTCTTTCATCTCCTTAAGATTTGTCTATATTTATAGGAAGATTTTTCTGCTATTGCTAGGCAAATGTATGAACCAAAACTAGTTTGGTTTTGAATCAAGACAACTAGGCTTTCAATTAAAAACAAAACAAAAAATTTAATTTACTGGAAAGCCTTCCAACATAATGAATCTAACCTAATGAAATTTTTCTATTTGAATGAGTGAGAAGTACTATGGGAAAAAGTCACCAAACTAATGTTAGGAAGGGAGAGAATGGTGTCAGTATTAGCTTAACCATGCCAACAAATCTAATAAGCTCAAAAAGAACAGTATACTTCTGTGAAAGATATATGCTGGAAATTATGATGAAAGCTACTTATGTAAAAAAAGAGTTCTGCCACTAAGCTACCGTGTATATACTGAATATCAGAATTAAGTACGAAAGTACAAACATAATTTTAGATTTAAAGAACTTTCATTTATGACAAAGGAAAAAGCAAGTCTTCTATTATTAACACATTATTTACACACACACACACACACACACACACACACACACACACACGTAACCTCAGTTAGTCCTAACAACTTATTTGAAATCTAATGGTTTCTTTAAGAAGTAAACACTATGGGGCTTCAGTTTTAAACTAAAAGGTGATAAATTATATTGTTTGCTCTTTGATCCTAAATGCCATGATTGGTTCTTAACATCTCTTTTGATGTAATGATCCCAACAGTCCCCACTGCTTATTGACCAAACATTCAAAATGGGGTTATGAACAAAAAGCCCACATAGTCAAATTAACTTCCTCAGACATTAGCATTAGCTATAACATATGCTTGGAGTATCATATCTTTGTTTTAAAATGTAAAGTAGCCAATTTTTCAACACAATCCTCTAAGTAAATGACATTTTTAAAAGAACAAATTACTATGAGGAAAGTTTATGCTTGTTAGAACTCTTCTTGGTAAGCCATTTCTCTTTTTGCCATGTGCTTTAAACATCTTAATAAATTCCAACACGATGACAAGAAACCACATGGTGCACCTGTGCTTTCTATCTTAATTAATCCAATAAGTACAGGCCTGCTCACTTTAATTTGTAAAGGAAATGATGATATAGTCGGTTTTAACTTAAGGTATTAATTATCTAAATAAGCAGAATTAGCTTAATGTTCCAGTAGACCTTGCCCGGATACAATCACTAAATAACATTTTCTGAAATTATGGAAGTTTTAAACAGCATATTTGGGAATAAGGAAGCAAAATGCCCATTTTACCTAAGGTGGCCAAATGCATTAAGTTATATTGAAGAACCAATGTAGCAGTTCAGAGACATTAAAGTTTTTGTTGACTTTAGCTACTATAGAATCAATTAAATTCAGTTTATTTGCCCAGTGATTAACTATTACTATTTTATTCCTACCTGTATATAAAACACATATCTTTCAAGAAGGCTACTCTCCTTCCAAAAAAAAAAAAAGGTTATGACTATCTTAAATGCCTCAGTATACTGATAGTCAAAATCTTACAAAAATTCTACATGGACCTAGAAAATCACATGCTATAACTGTGCACACACCACACCATCTGTTGGATATGACTGCCAGCACAGATTTCGTGAGCTGGCAAAGGACTGAAATAGTCAAGAATTCTGCAAGTATTTCAAAGTACAGGCTTCTCATTAATTTTAATTTCCTGTTGGCTCTACAAGGAAGGAGTGCATAGTGAAAGCACAATGTGCCACATATACTCAGGTTCAGTGCCACATGTACACCTGTAATCATAAACTCTTATCCAGGGCTATTCACTAAAACACTTGAAAGTCTGTGTTTATTTCTTCTTTGCCCCAGAAGAAATAAATCTGCAGTATCTACAGTTATCTTTTCATACTTTGTTAATACTCTTGCAAACATCTGGAAATACTTGACAATAATCACTTAATTAATGCAAAGCTAATCGATGACAATATGCTTAAATACCTCATTCAACTGAAGTGGTTTCCTCAGTCCACATAACTAGGGACTGAAGAGAACAAGAAGTTCTTTGACTAAGGGGTATACTACAAGGGAAACTTCTAGCCAACATCTCTTTGAAAAGATAAAGCAGATGACAAGACTACTACTTTGGTCAAAACTGGTGATGCCGCTGGCTTCAGTTTTCACCTCCAGACCTTTGACAGGGCCTGGGTCGCTGATGACTTTCCAAAGGGCTGGTGTTGCTACAAGTGTCTACACGGATTTTATATTCCACCACTGTCTCCACTTGATTACCCTGCATTAAGGCCGACTGCTGTAGGAAGGTGAAAAGATCCTGAGAAAGAATATTTCTCCAGAACAAAGGACGATTCCTAAAATGCACATGGTGACTCCAGGAGCACTTTCTCTGGGTTTGCTGTTTTCTATGTTTTGCAGTAGTGAGGTGTTTGTTTGCTTATTTGCTTCCCTGGAATCATACAGACTTGCCAATTAAGGGATCAGTGTAAAAACACATAGGAAAGTCTAAAGCAAATTTACACTTGGATTTTCTCCTCTGCTACTATTTTTTTTTAAAGATTTATTTATTTATTTATTCATGATAGACACAGAGACACAGGAGGAGGGAGAAGCGGGTTCCATGCCAGGAGCCCGACGCGGGACTCGATCCCGGGACTCCAGGATCGCGCCCTGGACCAAAGGCAGACGCCAAACCCCTGAGCCACCCAGGGATCCCCTCCTCTGCTACTATTATTGAGACTTTTTTTCTAGTTGCTCTGGATGATAGCTCAAAAGAGCAACACAAGTTGAATAAATATTTAAGAATCATAGCAATCAAGAAAGGTTAATTTACATTTCAATCTGAGTTAAAGACCAAAAAATGGCTGATTTACCTAATCCCTCTTACACTAGTAATTATTGTCAATCCAATTTTTTTCTTTTTTTAAAGATTGGAACCAATATAGTAGGTTAACAGATGGTTTTAAAGTTTTTGTTCTTATTCCAAGATCTTTATGTTACTCAAAATATATCTATTTAAGTATGATACTGTAATTTCTGCAAAACATGATCTACAGGCTCTCTATTTAACACTAAACAATCTGGATGCTAAGGCTGTTTGGAAATAATTCTAACAAAAACTGAAACATCAGACTAGTGCTATAATAAACAGATTTGCCTTTTACATTTGTTTTAGGAATCTTCATAGGCACACTCTTTATAAACAGAATTTTTTAGGATAATTAAAATAACTGGTTTAATTAGCCTGAATATATTTTGTCCTCTCTTTATATTACCTCCAAATTGGTTAAATCATAAATTAATACTATCACCTCATTACATCCAGAACATTAACATGAAACAAGAGTTCACAGGAAAATCCAAAGGACAAATGCTTAAATAAAATATACAAATTACGTTGCATAGAGGCTTTAAGATAAACAATGCTTCCTACCTACTCTGCATATCTGTCTAGCAAGTACCTCTCTGAATAAGTTTGTCCTTTAGGAATCTATCCTGAATACTACAAAAGACAATGGAGTGTTCTCTTTGATTTTTCTTTCCGAAACCTATTTTCCTCAATGCAAAAGGAGCTAAGCCTTCTATGTGCTGGAAATATGGTCAAAACAACCTTGGGTTGTTTTACGCAACTTCTGCTTAATAGACAGAGGAATCATATAAAAGTCCAGTTCTTTTGGAAGGTAGCCTTGAGACACATCATAAAGAGGGAAGATAAACACATAAACCTTAGCACACTTTATATTTTGATGAGTCACATTTTTAACATTCTATATCTAATGTATGATGGGATGAATAAGACCAGATTTCCCTTATCATTACCAGCTGGTGTTGTCAGTGGAAATCTGTCTCTGCTTCCAGTCCATTTCCCTACTTTGTAAGCAAAGCATCCCATCCGACCCCTTCCACTTTGTCCCGCCTGTGCTGCCTTCCTACTCCTGTAGCCTCTGTACGCTCTTCTTTGTCTTTTACCACACTCACCAGACTCTTGGCAATTCTTTGTTCATCCCCTGGTCATCCTTCTTTTACTCATCTCCTTTTTATTCCCATTTACATTCCCATCAGTAGCTATGACAATATTTTCCACTTTCCTCAAAGTGATGAGAAGGTCGAGCAGTTCCAGCTGACAGATGAGGAAATGCTGGAGAAGAAAGAACTGCTCTAGTAACTCTGTCATTGCCTGCCCCCTCCCACTTCTCTTTTAAGGCTATATGTATGCCCTGTATATATCAGAAAAGAAGTAATTCTGCAAAAACTGGATCTGGTCATGCCTCTTGAAGTCTCTTTCCTACTCTAAGGACATTTTCTCTCTCTCTCTCTCTCTCTCTCTCTCTCTCTAATTTTCACCTTCTACTATCCAGTTCTCACTTAACCAAAATTGTATTCTTTAATCTAGTAAGTCAGCTATTTCTGTTTTTTAATCCTTTCTAATGTCTTATTTCCCTCACCTCTAGTCTTTTCCTATCAATCAATCCTGCATGCTACCATCGAAATTAACATTATAGAATATGTTCATCATGTCACTCTCCAACTTAAAAACCTTCAGTGTTTTTTTCTATTATCCAGGAAATAAAAAATTTAGACTTTAAAATCTTCCATATAAGGCTTCAACCATCTGAGCCAGACCTACCTTTCCACTTTATTTATCATATCATTCCAAAGAACTTAACTTCATAAATTTATTTACCTATAGTGCCCAGCACAATTCAAAGCAAAGAGTAGGACATTTGTTAAATTTGATTAATGTTTTCTAACAAATTTTGGAATTTTCAGATAGAAAGACTCTAAAATCTATGATAGCTGATGATGTTACCAAAAGTTTACTTATAGGAATGGGCCACTGGAAAAATTAATGTTCTAATTCACAAAACTAGAATGAGCCTAAGAGAGACAGTTGAAAGCTGTGCGTGTCTAAAAAAAAAAAAAAAAAAAAAAAAAAAAAAGAAAGAAAGCTGTGCGTGAAAATTAAAAAGGTAACTAAAAAAAAATAAAAATAAAAAAAATAAAAAAAAAATAAAAAGCAAGGTAACTGAAATGGTCCTTACCAGAATCACAAATGGCCTCCAGTTCCAAATTCAATATTCTAATTTCTGTTGCATTTTAATTATGACAATTTCTAGTAGGATGTTTGCAAAGATGATTACAACAAATCCTTTCATTCCACAGAGCTCTCTACAATGTGACTCTGCTGTTCTCCCCATTGTGAGGTAAAATCTATTTCCAAATCTCTTGAATCTGGATGGCCTTGTGACATATTTTAACTTAACAGAATATGGCAAAAATGACACTATGAGAATTCTCCCCTTATTTATTTTAGTGTGGTGAAATATGTATACCTTAAAATTCACCATTCTGACCATTTTTAAGTGTACAGTTCAGTGGCATTAGGTACACTCATACTGTTGTGCAAACATCACCACTGTCCATCCCCAGAACTTCTTTCACTTTGCAAAACTGAAACTCTGTTAAACACAGTAACTCCCTACTTTCCCTCACTCCCAGCCCCTGGCAACCACTATTCCAATTCTCTGTTTCTATGAATTTGACTACTCCAGGTAACTCATATAAGTGAAATCACACAGTATTTGTCTTTTTGTGACTATTTTAGCATAGTATCTTCAATGTTACAACATTAGTCAGAATTTCCTTCCTTTTCAGGCTGAATAATATCCTATCATATGTATATAGCACATTTTGTTTATCTATTCATCCATCAAAGGACACTTGGTTTGTTTCCACCTTTTGACTATTATGAATAATGTTGCTATGGACATGAATGCACAAATCTCTGTTCAAGGTCCTGCTTTCACTTCTTTGGGTTATATACTCAGAAGTGAAATGGCTGGATCACATGGTAATTCCATGTTGGATTTTTCTGAGGAAAGCCATTTTATTTTCTACAGCAGGTGAACCATTTTACATTCCCCCCCTGCAGTACATAAGGAAGGACTCCACTTTCTCCATATTCTCACCAACACTTATTTGCTCTCTCTTTCTATATATGTTTATATAATATTCATCTTGCTGAGTGTGAAGTGGTATCTTATTATGGTTTTGATTTGCATTTCCCTAATGACTAGTGATAGCGTGTCTTTATTTGTCAGCCACTTGTGTATTTTCTTTGGAAAAATATTTGAGTCCTTTGCTCATTTAACTTGGTTGTTTTTTGTTTTACTGTTGAGTTGTAGGAGTCTTTATATACCCTGAATGTTAACCCCTTTATCACATATGTGATTTGCAAATGCTTTCTCCTATTCCATGGATTGCTTTTTCACTCTGTTGATAGTGTTCCTAGGTACACAAACATTTTAATACAGCTTAATTTATCTTTGTTGGTGGTGTTGTTTCCTGTGCTTTTGGGGTTATATCCAAGAAATCACCACGAAATCCAATGTCATAAAGATTCTCTATTTTTCTTCTAAGTTTTATAGTTTTAGTTCTTATGTTTGGATCTTTGATTTATTTTGAGTTAATTTGTGTACATGATGTAAGGTAAGGGCCCAACCTCCCTCTTCTGCATGTGACTATTCAGTTTTCTCGGCATCCTAAGTTGACAAGACTGTTCTTTCTCCATTGAATGGTCTTGGTACCCTCATCAAAAATCATTTGACCATATACGGGACAGTTTACTTCTGGGCTCTCTATTCTACTCCATTGGACTATATGTCTCTTGTTTTCATTACTGTAGCTTTGTAGTAAGTTTTGAAATCAGTTAAGTATGAGACTTCTAATTCTAACTTCATTTCTCTTTTTCAAGACTGTATTGACTATCTGAGTCCTTGAAATTCCACATTAACTTTAGAATGGATTTTTCTATTTCTGAAAAAAAACGTCACTGGGATTTTGACAGAGATTACACTGATTCTGTAGATTGCTTTGGACAACACTGACACCTTAACAATATTAAATCTTGTAATCCATGAGCATGAAATATCTTTCCATGTATTGGTATCTTTAATTTCTTTCAGCAATGTTTTGTAGTTTTCAGTGTATAAGTATTTTATCTGCTTGATTAAGATTATTCCTAAGTATTCATTCTTTTTTGATGCTATTATTAATGGACACTGTGCAGGTTCCAGGTATAGGTCTGAAGAGGCCTTACAACATCTGCTGCCATCCTCTTGGTAGGCTGCTACTGCCAGATAAAAATGCCAGTCTTGCCTGATAGCATCATATGGCCTAGCCTAGTGTGGGCACCACTGCCAGGGACACAAGACTGAGAATTTTAGAAAGATCATTCAGATCCAGTCAAGTTGCTAGATAATTACAGCCACTTGAGAGACTGGAGGTGAGACCAGCAAAAGAACCACTCAGTTGAACTTAGTCAAAATGCTTACCCACAAAATTGTGAACACATAGTTGCTATTTTAAGCCACTAAGTTTTGGAGGTGGTGGCAAAGACTAACTAAAACAGAATTAAATCCTTTTATTTGCTATTTCTTCATCAAGGTAACTTATTCATTACTTTGCAGCTCATTTCAAACTATTTCCCAGAGGCTAAGACTTATTCCAACTAAGACAAGACAGAATTCTAAGACAAGACAGAATTCTTTGATGCTAAACACTCTACATAATTCATCATGTTCATGAATGATTTAAAGCTTGAATGTTAGCATTCTAAATAGTTTATGATTTTTTAAAAAGTAGACAGCTTAAAATGATATCTTATCAGAACTATAGAAATACAGGTTTTATTTACTAATGTCTAACTTTAAAATAGAAAAAACAAAAATAAGTAGATATTATAATTAATGTTTTCAGGCAAACTTGTGCCATCGCTAATATTTGCTAGCAATTTGTACTAACTACATTGGGGACAGATTTTGAAACTTTAGTATCTGATTATTTAAAAATACAAATAATCACAATATTTAGGAGAAAAGTACTTATTAACATTAAAAATATTTATAATCCCAAAACTAAAATTTAGAGGCCTGTTGATTAAGCAAAATGGCTTAATATTACTTAAAAAATTTAAAGATATACATATATCTAAAATTCTATTTACTCATACATAAATGTACTTATTAATATATAGCTATAAAGGATTGTCGTTATTTTATGTGGAAAAAAATCTTACAAAACAATATGTAAAAGTAACATTATTTAAAACATGCTATAGCAAAAATTTACTTCATAAAAACTTTTACTCCATTAAAGAACTCATTTGAGAATTTACTCCCGTGAGATGTGGAAATAGTTGCTTTAAAACAGTTTACCTGTATTATATGCATTCTTTAAAATAAATGAGTAACAAGGAGTAGAGCAGAAGAAATAAAGAGAAAATATAACAAGCAATAAGGCATAGTTTTATATTGAAATTTATATGCTAACTAGATATTCAATAGGACTATTATTTCTGACAAACCAAGTGGCATAACACTTAATCAAGTAGAAACTAATTCAATTAACTTTCAAAGTTGAGGTAAATTTCTCAGTCTATGTCACAAATAGCTTTGCATCACTTATTTTGGAAACTGAATTAACTGTCAGAAGTATCTCATATTTGCATTATTAAAAACATTTTTTGACATGGTTGTCATTTTAAAGGGTCCTAGACATTTCCTCTAAATTTAGGCTCTGATATAAGCAATTATTTACATTTTTCTGCAAGTGCCTATCTACAAGTAAACTATGGTCTTATCATTCTCATATCCACATATATAGCTACATGTTGAATATTAATATGCAGTCTAAATTTAATACAAACATACAAACTATGCTGCTCAATGTGATGGTAAAATGAAAAAGGATAATAAAACACAAGTGGAAGAATTAAAATGTACTTACAAAGTCAAAGTCTCCATCTTGAGGAACTTTCCAGTTATCAGGAAAAACATTTTTGGACATAGGGAAGGGTTCATGCATGTTCTGATTACAGTTTTCATGACTCTTATTCTTGAAGTCCTGTTTATCGAAGTAGTCCATGAAAGATGGTCTTTGTACTTGTGGTGAAGTTGCGTTTCCTTAGGTAAACAAAGAACACAGGGAGGGTATAAATTCTTAAATTAAAAGAAGCTTTTATTGAGGTACTTTTTTTTTTAATTCAGCAATATAATACATTTGCACTGGTCATATTCAAGGCTAACACTGTCAATTTAATGAAGAACAAAGTAAAACAAGATAGTGAAAAAGCAAAAATATCCAGGCCACATAAAAATTCAACTAATGATTAATTAGGCAGAGATCCACAATATTCTTAGATTGTAGAAATCTTTAAGAATTTTGGCAAGATGGGATGCCTGGGTGGCTCAGTGCTTGAGCATCTATCTGCCTTTGGCTCAGGGTGTGATCCGGGAGTCCTGGGATAGTCTCACATCCAGTTCCCTGCAGGGAGCCTACTTCTCCCTCTGCCTATGTCTCTGCCTATCTCTCTCTGTGTCTCTCATGGATAAATAAATAAAATCTTTAAAAAAAAATAATTTTGGCAAGACTATCATAATTTTATTAAAAATCATTTCAATTATATTTGAAATTTGTCAAATGAAGTAAAATTTTAAAACCTAAGTGTTTAGTTTTAAGCATTTAAGCTTGTATTGTTATTGTCATTGTGCACCCTCAAGCTAAAGAAGTTATAAGGACTTACCCAGGTTTGTCTTAGACGACTTCCTTCTAGTCTCTCTAGCTGATTCCACCTCATCCTGGACTCCCATGGCTTTGCCTGCCATATTTATATCTGACTCCTAACTCTCACTTCAGCCTAGACCTTGCTTCTAAGTTCTATTTCTAAAGTTCTGCCATATTTAAAGTCAGAAAACCAATTTTTTATTTCTAAAGCTCTCTTCTAAGTTCTATCTCTGACTTTCCTGCTGCTTACTATTGAATGACTCTACCTGAGGTGAGTTAGTGTTACCTCAAACCTGTAAGTTCTTTCTTTCTTTCTTTATTTATGATAGCCACACACACACAGAGAGAGAGGCAGAGACATAGGCAGAGGGAGAAGCAGGCTCCATGCACCGGGAGCCCGACGTGGGATTCGATCCCGGGTCTCCAGGATCGCGCCCTGGGCCAAAGGCAGGTGCCAAACCGCTGCGCCACCCAGGGATCCCTCAAACCTGTAAGTTCTAAAGCCAAAGTTCAGTTCTAAAGCTCAATGTCCTTAAGGTTCATCCATGTTGTAGCATGTGTTAAAATTCCCTTCCTTTTTAAGCTAAACAATATTCCATTATATGTATATGTTACATTTTGTTTATCCATACATCTGGCAATGAACACCTGACTTGCTTCCATCTGTTGACTATTGTGAATAATGCTGCAATGAACATGGGTTGTACAGATAGCTCAAGATCCTGTTGATTAAATGTTTTTAAGATAACTTTTCTTTTAAGTTAAACAAATTTTTCTTTATACATCTGCAGATCTTTATTTACAAGTGATCTTATTTTTTAATACCTACGCAGAGGCCTTTTTCATTTTTTTGCATGAGTGTTTTGACAGTTGAACTTAATCCCTGATCAAGTGAGTCACTATGATACAATGTAAGCAAATAAGAATAACTATTAGTAGAAGTAATGCTTATGTTTTTTATTTTCAGCCTATGAATTATGCTTTTTATATACGTTTCTGAGTTTACCTTTTCATTAAATTGTAAGTTTCCTAATGCAGGAAACCCAAATCCTTTACCCAAATAATTTCACTAATAAGATAACTATGATCGTCAGTGAGTGTTTTTGATTATCCACCCAGATGTTCAACATCAATGGCATGAGGAAGAGCTAATGGGATGGTATGTGGCTTTTCAACATCATTACTTTTGAATTAGTAGAGGCTGCTAGTATTGCATTACTAGCAACTGTGTATTGGCAATAATAAATTTGAGAAATTATTGTGACTACTACAGTTCTTAGAATGATCTGTCTCAGTAATGTCAGAAGGAATCTGATATTCAGAGTATGCATGTTAGTGGAAAAACAGAAACAAAAAACTGTTTATCTAAACACTCATCCTCCAATTAGAGCTGCTCAGGCTTTAGAAGGCTTGAAAATAAGTGTGACAAGACATCTGGGACCCAAATGGTACCCCCTGAAAAGATACTGAGGCAGTCCATCAAAATTAGGATAAAACATCAACATTCATAGTAAACTTTAAGGACTTAGAACACTCTCATATCTCAAATACAAAATTCATGAAAAAAGAACTCCTTAGGGACAGTGTATCATGGTAACAGCCAAAGTTGCCTTGAGATTCCCTGTCAGAAGAGACGTCAGTGGTAGGTTAAAAATGAACAAAATATAGGAGAAAAGTTATAATAGCTTATGATCAATACATGTAATAGAAAGACCTTGTGTTTACAGTATTTTATTCAACTTTCTTCTCTAAAATCTCCTACTGTTAAAAAAGGAAGTTAATTAATCTGACAAGGCTAAGTTACTGACATTTGGATGGGACATATATATTCCATTAACATTTTCAACAGATTTTACGAATTCTCCATTCATCTCTGGGCCTCATAATTACAAGACATCTTTCTCAGTCTTCTGAATTGAAATTTGGTTCCTATGACAACCTTTTATTCCAAAATAAATCCAGGAATTTAATCCCAATTATTCTCCACCTGTGCCCCTTTCATGAGAACAAAAATAAAATATTACAAGTGTAGCTCAATAGATTTTCTTTTTTTTTTCAATAGATTTTCTATAAAATAACTGAGTAAATCAAATGATGGAGGGGGAGAAAAATAATCCCTCAAATGAAACCTTTCTTTGCTCAATACTCTTTTCTTTTTTCTTTTAAGAGTAATTTTGTAACAGGATTATTTATTTGTGTTCTAAGTTCTTATTTTAACTAGTGAGTCTTAAGATGGGTCACATGCAGAAAGATCTCAAAACTCTGACATTTGATGCAAGAGAAGGTTATCAATGTTTATATAGCAAAACCAGAATCAGAGTGAGTAAAAATGATTTCACTGGAAACTAATTCCTGGGAAAGTAAGAAATCCATGAATATCACAATTACTAACTGCATTTGACAAATACAGAAAATGTTTCATTGAAACAAACCTCTAGATAGCATGCTTTTAAAAATACATCTTGTATATGTAGGTGCTTTGAGAAAAAAAAAAATTATGACACCACTAGTCCACTGAGGAAAAGGATACTCCCTGACCTCTGCTCCTCCCTGCTCCCCCAACCAGGCCAGGCTCACGCTGCTCTTAGTCCTTTCCTTTCGAGGCAGCACTCACTTCAGCACAGAGACTCTAGCTAGCCTTCCTTGTTTTCTCCTCAACCAGGAGCAATGATACTCTTCATCCCAAAATTTTCACCAATGTCTTGGTGCTGCACTGAAACAGTCAGGGATTTCTTGATATATCAGTGACTCTTGATTCAGATCTTTGTATCTGAGTAAATACAAGGTTAATCTTGGAAACTAATATTTATAGAGTGAATATTCAAATATGGCTCACATTTTAAGAGCACCAACATGCACAGGCAAGGGGAGGAGAAAAATAAAATCTCCAAAGTTGTTTTTCCAATACAGAGAAAAATGTGGGGGAAAACTTAAATCTTTTATAAAAACCTTCATAACTATACTTCTATCCCAATGATCCTGTGCTGGTTCTAACCCTATCTTAATCAGGAGCTTTATCCCAAGTCATGTGAGCCAATAATAGTGTCCCAGTGTTTCCAAGGGAAAAATCTGCCTACCTAATATCTACAGATCCTTCCTTCCTTAAGGAGAGGGATGGCCAGGTAACACAATTCTGGCTAATGATACAAAACATGAAGGTTTCTAGGAAAGCGCTATTTTCTTGATACAGGTTCTACTCCACCCTTTTTCTTCTTGCTCTTTCCTCCCACCTGGAATGCAGACTTGATGGCTAAAGATCTAGCAGTTATTCTGTAAGCAGCAGGACAAGCAGCAGGACCTCAAAATGGTATCAACAGAAGGATCTCTAATGATAGCATGAAATAACTCTATCAATGCAGGACACTCTTGTTTCTGGATTTCTTGTTAAATGAGAAAAGAAATTAATCCCATTTTGTTACATATCACCAAATTTAGACCCTGATACTTTTCTATTCCCAAGTAGAGGATGCAGGAAGTGGTAGGAGCAGCAATCTTCAGTTTTACTATAGGAATACCCCAATTTGAAACTTGAAATCTACTATTCTACACAGTGGATTAATTTTCACTGCATTTCAGATACATCATAGTTTTAAGTGTCTTTAAAAAACCTATGGTAAAATGCCTGTTGGATTCCACACTCAAAATTTTGGAAAATGACCCATTCCTAAGTTAGAAATAAACATTCTCACAGAGAGTTAACAGAAGTCTAAAAATCAACTTAAATAAAAGAAGGCAACTATTCCATTAGATTTTTCTTTTTGAACGACTTATAACAAGATATGCTGATACATATTTTTTATTCAAATGTATGTGCTTATAGTTTTCCATTGTTTAAACAGTATTAACATTTAGAACATATCTTTGTTATATGTGAAGAAAATTTTAAGGACAATTTTTAAAAAGTTCTAAGGACAAAAACAGGTCAGGTTTGTTTTAAAAGTAATGGGTTGGGGGGCAGCTGTAATTGCCTAGTGATGTTTAACTACTTAGGAATGCCAAACACATGCCCACAGGGTGCAGTGGAGTCTCCAAGGAGATGCATGTTCACAGAAGTGTGGGACAGACAAGATGATGTTCCTGGCTCACAATTTATTTTTTAAAAAAGGAAAAAAGAAATAGTAGGTCCTTCAACAGAAGAGTGAAGCAGGGCAGCCCGGGTGGCTCAGCGGTTTAGCGCCGCCTTCAGCCCAGGGCGTGATCCTGGAGACCCGGGATTGAGTCCCACGTCGGGCTCCCTGCATGGAGCCTGCTTCTCCCTCTGCCTGTGTCTCTGCCTCTCTCTCTCTCTCTCTGTCTCTCATAAATAAAATAAAATAAAGTAAAATAAAATAAAAAAAAAGAAGAGTGAAGCAGCACGTCTTGAGGTTGCAAGCTCTGTCTTATGTGATTATGGTTGCTATGGCAAATACTTTTTTTAAACACAGAAAGAATAATCACATTAAATTGACAACAATTTCTCCAGTTACAGCTGAATTCTGACCCTCGCTTATAACAATATATTTGTATTTTTATAATAAATTTAATGTCTCAAATGACCTTGTTCCTCAAATTTGGCCCCAATTCCTTCAACTACTTGCTGTGGAACTAAAAATTCCTTAGCAATAAAGAATTTAAAAATCACCACTTGATCCCTTTGTGCATGTGAAATTTTAAAGAAAAAATTTGTTTTCCTTCTCCTTCACACATTCCCCAGAATATGCACAAGGAAACTAAATTGTATGAATATAATACCTTGAGCAAATATGCCAGTCTACCTACAATTAGCTATTAACTTTCATAATTTGCACATGTCTTCCAAACAGGCAAAATGCCTTCAGGGAAATTTAAACATAGAAAGGAATTTCCAAAACACTTGAACAAAATGTAATTTGTTTAATTTTTAATTTCTCAACATGAGCATAACAAAGACAGAAGTTAGGGAATGAAACAACAATTAATCACAACTTTAGCATAAGATATTTTGAGATCAAAGGGATTTATGAATATTACCTAATTTGTTCTAAAAATATTTTAAGATGTGGGTGTTCCACCTGATTAATGATCTTGGAAATCTGTCCTTTAATTTGTTGCCAAGAGTATGGTGAATACATATAAAAACCAGGATGTTAATACAGAAGCTACTGACATCAGCTCTTTCTTAACTTCATCAGACTATTTTAAAACAAAGGAGGATACAGACAACATGGAGAAGATCCAGAGGCTATTCATAAAGTTTAAAAGCTTAGAAAATAATACCTGCACAAAGGTTAAAGGGACTGAAACTGTTCAGCCAGAAAAAGTCTGAGGATACAATTTAGTAAATATCCAAGTATATATGAAGGATTCTTCCACAGAAAATAGTGACCAGCTGTTTTCCATCTTCAATGAGGACAGAATAAAGGGAAACAGATAAATTGAAGCCCAAGAATTTTAGTTAAATAAAAGAGATGATTTCCTGTGTGAGTAATGACCATTGTAATGGCCACTATGTGTCTATGGAAACCCTTTCTTCAAAGGCCTTTACAAGAAAGACGGATTTTCATTTGCACAAGGAATGCTTCTATTTACATGCCTATCTGTGCTTTTGCTAGTAAAAGAGGTATCCTATGACCAAAATATCCGCACCAACAGGCCCAAGCTGGGTCACACAATATTAAAAATTCCACAGACCAAGAGCACACATAAGAGCAGAACATATTCAGTACCCACAGGCAACTCCAAACCACTCTAGCCACACGTTAGCTAGATTGTTTGTACCTCTGTAAAGGAAAACCAGGGGATGCTAACTGCCCAGTATTACTATAGGTATTTGCACCCAGCTGCAACTGGGAGCTGTAGTTTACTGTTGTCACCTTTATTACATCATGGGCAAGATCAATCTTATCAGTTAAAGATGCATGCAGCAGTTTTTCATGGAAGAATGGTAAGATCTCTGATGTGGCAACAGGATTTCCCCTACACACTCTGCTACACTGGTTAATTGTTTCCTGGCAATCAAATTCCATCCTTAGTGATTTATTCCTTTGGCCCAAAGCCTTGTAATTTTTGGGAAAAAAAACCTCACGAATATAAAACATTATTAATCACTTTATAACTACATATCTGATGCTTTCCTAAAACAGGTTTTGGGAGGAAGAAGGAAGAAAAGGATTTGAACCAGACCTTAGAGAGATGTTACTAAGCAAAGAATGGGACATGGAAGTTGCTTAGAGCAGATGATCTCTCACTTATAACTTCGTCCAGGGACATTACATGAATGAAGAAGAGGGAATATCCAAAGGTCAGTCTCTCCTCCTTGGTATCTCTCCTAAATCCTTTTAAAATCAACCTAGAATCTATTTCCAGGATAAACTTCTAAAAATCTAAAGCAGAACTTCATCTTTTTTCTCTTAGTAATTAAGTGCAACTACATAAATGTACTGTCCAACATGAAACAATAAACTAGGATATATTTTAAAAATCACTATGTATTACAGGTATATGAGAAGATGACATTTTAAAAATATGTATTCAATTATAATTACTTGACCCTATATTTAATCATTGATAAACAGGTTATGAAAGGTTAATATAAACAATATAAAACCTATTTGGGGAATATGAATAATAGTGAAAGGGAATATAAGGGAAGGGAGAAGAAATGTGTGGGAAATATCAGAAAGGGAGACAGAACAGGGATCCCTGGGTGGCGCAGCGGTTTGGCGCCTGCCTTTGGCCCAGGGCGTGATCCTGGAGACCCGGGATCGAATCCCATGTCAGGCTCCCGGTGCATGGAGCCTGCTTCTCCCTCTGCCTATGTCTCTGCCTCTGTCTCTCTCTCTCTCTGTGTGTATGATGACTATCATAAATAAATAAAAAAAATTAAAAAAAGAAGATTTAAAAAAAAAAAAAAAAAAGGGAGACAGAACATAAAGACTCCTAACTCTGGGAAACGAACTAGGGGTGGTGGAAGGGGAGGAGGGTGGGGGGTGGGGGTGAATGGGTGACGGGCATTGAGGGGGGCACTTGACAGGATGAGCACTGGGTGTTATTCTGTATGTTGGTAAATTGAACACCAATAAAAATTAATTTATTAAAAAAAATAAAACCGAAACATGACAAGTTATTCCTCTACCTGTTCCTTTTTTTTTTTTTTTTAAAGTAGACTCTAAAGCCAACGTGGAGTCCAATGCAGGGCTTAAACTCACCATCGTGAGATCAAGGACTGAGCTGAGATCAAGAGTTGGACACGTAACCAACTGAGCCACCCAGGTGCCCCTCCTCCACCCATTCTTAATACAACATGGCCTCCACTTTACTTTACATCTGGCCCATTCTCTACTCAATATGCTCTACTGTGCGAATACCCCAGGTAAATCCTAGGCCCTGAGAGCAGAGTGAAGCTGTTAATTTCTTTATTCTAAAAAAATGGTTTTCAGTTCTAGCCACACTTCAGAAGTATTTGTATAGTTTCATTGTTTTGATTTTTTGATTTATTTTTTAGAGATGCCCAGGCCCTCCTCGGGCCTGCAGAACCAACATGTCTGAGGGGATACTGCTCTGATGTACACTTGTGAAGTTAGTTACCCAGACCCAGGATCAGGGTTTATCTTGTAAATCAAGTCCACTGCTCCAGCCTGTGGGGATCTCTGAAGATCATGATTGTGTCTTAGAATGGATTTTTATTTGGCTCCACTTTGTGACATTTGCCAATTTTAACAGACTTTGATTCTATAGCTTCATCCAAGTTTCTGTAAAAAATGTTGAGCATAGCCGGGGCTGAGGTCTAAGCCCTACAGCATACAATGAGAAACCTTCTCGTTGACAATTTATGATTTAACACTATGGTTGAACGAAATTTAGTAACCACTGTATTGCCCCTGGAGAGCAAACACTGCATTTCCCAGAATCTCCCTGCACCTTATCCTGAATAAGCATGCTTTTTCATGAGTAGGAAAGCAAGAAGTGAGGCAGAGGCCATGAGTCTCTGGCCAGTGTGGTTATGAAGATATGAGGGTCTCATAGCAGCATGCCAGCATCCAGCTACCAGCCTCCCACGTGCAGTAGCACTGATAATGTTTGAATCCCTGTAGAACAACAGGGACTGAGTTCAATCAGTACTACTGAACTCCAGAGGCCAGGGCTGCCTCCAGATTCACTGTCTTCCTGACTACAGCAGCAGTAGTAGGTTCCATACCGGGTCACTTCTGTGATACAGGAGTCATCCCGGGAAGCCTAGTCGACATAGCCCTCTCCTCCAATCTTTCCACTGATTTTGTTAATATTCACATCTCTGACTTAAATCTCTTTATGTTTAAAACACCCGGAACAGTTTGTTTCCTCCAATAAACCCTGATACAAGCCTATTCAGGTAGAACCATTCAGCCCTTATAACAGACTATCAGCCACTTCATACTACTACAAGGATATCTTAAAGAGACCTTGTCAGATACTTTTCCAAAATCCTAAAACACAATATCCAAACCCAGGGCTTCTTCTAGCCTAGAAGTTTAGCAATTTCCTTTCCAAAAAAGGAAATTATATTATTCTGATATGATTTGTTCCCAGCAACCTATGCAGAGTTACAATGATCCAGGCCTCCTTTTCTAAAGGATTCACAGATGTTCTAGACTCCTGCCCAAGAAGGATGTCAAGTTCACCAGCCCATGAATAATGATATGATTGGGGGGCCAAACCTGGGTCTGTATACTGGTTCTACCAGTTACTTGCTATGAGACCTTGGACAAGTCAATTCACACTGCCAAGTCTCAGTTTCCTTAGGGACAAATGGTAGTAACAATGCCACTCTACAAGGTCCTTGTGAAGGGGCAAAGAGATCATGTATGCAAAGTCCTGAGCACAGTGTTGGCCCATGCCAGACCCTCCACCAATGATAGCTTATAATTTGATAAATCCACCCATTTTTCTTTTCTGAAAGTAAAAAATAATAATAATAAAATTTAAATTTACTCTTTCATGCTTCTGTGATACTTTTCCCCATTTTTCTCAAAAAGACATCAAATTTCACAAACAGTGTAATATAGTTCTCCCACTTACAAGTTATCTCAACACACATTATCGGTCACACTCCTCCTTAGGAGATACGAGGTCAACTGAGTGCTCCATTACCATTTCCTCATCTTGCCATTCAAATCATTCACATTTATGTCTGTGTTACTCTGTTCATTTTGGAGGTCATTATTCTCTATAGAATCCCCTCTGGCTATCTTACTGAATAACTAGAAATGGAGCAAGGTCTGGGAGGAGGTTGGGGAAGGTGGGAGCAAGAATTTGCCTTCAAAATGAAAAGGACAGAGCCACTGAGCACACTGGCTGGATTATGTGCAGTCCCAGGAAGACCAGGCCTCCCTCACTGTGTGAGAAGCAGGGACGGGCTCTCCAGATGCTCCAGCTTTCCAAGCTGCTGGAAGGCCAAACTCACAGGCTGAGCAGATGGAGATTAACCCTTACTGATGACCTACTCTGCTAGGTGTTTTATGTATTTACCTAAACTAATCCACACTCACACACACAAAAGAGAAACAAATATACATCATATAAGCTCAGAAAAGATGAACACAATTAAATGTGGTCTGACTTTAAGTCCCATGGTGTTTTCATTTTCACTATACCACATCATTTGGTCAGGAAATATTTAGTGAACTTATTCTAGCGTGCAGGATGTTGCACTGAGCATTGGGAATACAGTGGGGAGCAGAGAGGTAATCATCACACAGCAACAAGCAATGACAACATAGTGTGACAACTGCTGTTCAGAGTAACACCATGAAGTGAGGTGGCAGTCTATGGGAGGGGCTAATATCCCCAACCTGGGTCAGTATGGGAAGCAACCCCTTAACCAAGCCTACGAAGATGAATATGAATTAGCCAAAGAATCAGCAACCTGCTTATACCTACTGTCGAACATTCATAATTCCAACTGGATAAAGCACAATATAAAAGAATGGAGACATTCATTTGTAAATACTGGCTGGTGCCAGACTGAAAGACCTGGCTTGCCATGCAGAAGCTCTGAGGAAGCCCTAGGGGGATGCAAGTGGGTGCCATCACTGCTGAAAACAAGTTTGGAGAGTTCTTCTGGGGACATACCCTTATGCCCACTTTTTAAAAAAAAACAGATCAAATTTTAAGTATTTCGTTACTTTTCTTTGCTTCCCTTCAAAAGGTCTTTTTAATAATTTTGCTTCCTAGAGTCATATCACCACACTTTTCAGAAGTAAGGAAAACAGGTCCATAATTTCTAGCTTCATGAATAAAGGTATAAAAGAACATGCAAACATAATTTAAACTGACAAGAATATGATAACTCATTTGAGACTCCAATGGAAAAGGTTATGGAAATCAGGATCTTCAGCATACAACATTGTAAAGATTTTAGAAAATTAAAAATAATATATTGCTATTATTTGAGGGGGAACAAAAATGCCAAGAACACATTAGCAAATGTGGCTTGGTGTGACATAATCTGAGAACTCATATCAACTAATGTAAGAAGTTTTAAAGAAGATTTAGATCATGAAAAACTATTATACTATAGTGACAAATCCTGCGGGTTACACTAACAACACTTGATTAGATTTTGGGGAACACATTAAGTCCCACATTATACAATGATGTCTAAATTGCAGATACTTAAAATACATGTAGAGTTGGCTCATGGGACTTAAAATTTGCTAAAGTACATAGACAACTGCAAATGTATAAGCCACTATTTGCTCAACTTAAAAATGAGTTTTCAGGGGAGCCTGGGTGGCTCAGTGGTTGAGTGTCTGCCTTTGGCTCAGGCCATGATCCTGGGATTCTGGGATCGAATCCTGCATCGGGAGGAGGACTGCTTCTCCTTCTACCCATGTCTCTGTGTCTCTCATGAATAAATAAATAAAATAGTTTTAAAAAAAAAGCTTTCAGTAAAATCTCTGAGGCCAAAAAATATCATACTTAGGACACAAAATTATAACATATATTGAATGATTTCTGTGGCTGTCAAAAGTAAAACTCACTACAAAAAATATGTGGAAATCTGCACTGTAATTTAAAAATATGATGTCTGATAAATCACCATCATATATCTCTTCCTTGAAATATAATCCAACATGAATTAGACTGCATAAAAACTAGTTTTTAAGAATCACTGCTTGTATTTAATGTTCAACTATGTGACTGCATAGAAAAGGTTGTTTATGTAGTTTTGTAGGGAGCTCAGTAGCTCTCTAGAAGATAAAACAAAGCACTCAAGGGTCATCTAACTGGTCTGCTAAGAATTATACAGTTTGACTAAAAGAATTTTATCAGCTGTAGAAAAGTGAAGCTACATGCTAATGGATAATATGTTATAAACTGTCTTATAGAGTCTTTTTAATTTACAGGGCACATAACTTATACCCTAACATGGCTTTGGAGGCTCTGAGATCATCTAATACAGGTGGGTAAGCATATTACAGATGCAGAATGCCTACTGTAGTCAGAAGCCTAGCTAGGAATACAAGTTTCAGGTTGCTTTCCAGGGTAAAGGCTCAGGAAACTCAGCAGTTGTGGGATATTAAAAACAAATTCATATCCCTTTCCCAGTTCCCACCTAGGAATAACTATATGGCAATCTGCTCCCATTTTGTGCTGCATGGCCCTCCCTTTCAAAGTATACAACCATAATGTGCTGTATGTACTAGGAAATGTAAAGAAAGCAAGAGCAGTGAACAAATGGATTGAAGCCACGATGTGAGACTTACTAAGCAGCCTCATGGGGGGGGGGAGTAGCAAAAAGAAAACAGAAATGTCACAGAGGAAACTGTTGCCTATTTCCATTTTATAATAGCAGCAAATCCCTGAATATTTATAACTTTCTAGGCTTTATAATGCAAGAAATCATGTATTACTGCTTCTGTGCCATTTAGAAGCAGTTCTGTGTAGTGGAAAACAGCCTCCTGCTTAGACTTTGACGCTGACCACATGTGACCATGGTAGGAGTGGGAAGAAGTAGGGCAGGAGGTGTCAGGAGATAATTAATTTGCTTTTGCCTAGAACTGTGAAATCACAATGCCCTACCTTATTAAGTGCAATCTTAAAAGCTATATATACACAAAAAAGGAATGCTGGTCTGTGAAAGTATCTCTATCTTCATTATTCTGTAAGCAACAAATGAGAGAGAACGTCTTAATCATCATTCTAGCCCCTGCAGCACATCTGGTACTGCGCCACACACAAGACAGGCGGTAGTAAATATGCACTGAACCAAATTTTCTGCATGAGTATCCCTGTCTCTTGATCCTTCTTTCCAGTGCTTCTTCTTTTCCAAAACAATCCCCTATTTCTTCTCTTAGCTTGCACCCCCTACCAATGTGGCTTAAATGATAATTTAGACAACATGAAATAATATTATGTTGTATTTACTGAAACAGATTTTCATGTTCACTTTCTTATTAGAAAAGTAAATGTTAGGAATGCTATCTTTTTATCTCTAAAATACTTTCCAAATTAAGTTAAGTTATGGGCTAGCATCTTTTAACAGAAAAAAGTTCCATAACCTAAGTTAAAGATGTACTGTATTACATTTTTTAAAATGTATTTATCCCATACTTTTTTTTTTACTGTTAAATCATGCCCAAAAACAAAATTTTACACAACTGGCTGTAAAATATAAGAACTATCCTGGTTTTGATAGAAATGTGCTTTTAAAATAGAAAATTAATACTCAAAGGGAAAAACCACATACTTTTCATAGTTCCATCTTCTTCTTCTTCATCTTCACTGTTTATAACCATGGTCCCCAGGTCAGACTCTAACATTGTGCTATTATGTTCAATCATGGTCTGGGCTCCTTCACTCATCGTGCTCGTGGCCTTCATCGTGCCCACACTCTCTGAGCTAGTCTTCACCATGGTGTGGGAATCCAGCTCATCTTCATCCTGCAAGCACAAATACTGCAATGAAGGAAGACTTTTCTAAGGCAGCTGGATTTCTTAATCCTTAACAACATGACAAGTATATTATCCTTTTTTTACTGACGTACAGTTGACATACAATGTTACATTAGTTTCAGGTGAAATAGTGATCCAACATTTCTCTATATTATGCTATGCTTACCACAAATGTAGCTACCATCTGTCACCATATAATACTATTATAAATACCATTGTCTATATTCTCTATCCTACATCTTTCATCTTCATGACTGACTGACTGACTTATTTATTTATTATTTTTTAAAGATTTTATTTATTTATTCATGAGAGACACATGGAGAGAGAGGCAGGGACACAGGCAGAGGGAGAAGCAGGCTTCCCACAGCGAGCCCAATGCAGGGCTTCACCCCAGGATCCTGGGATCACGACCTAAGCCAAAGGCAGATGCTCAACCACTGAGCGACCCAGGTGACCCTCCATGAAATATTTATTACATAACTGAAAACCTATAGCTCCAACTCCCTTTCACCCTTTTGCCCATACTCCTTCTAATATTTATATAAATGTTTTATAATAATTTAAGAACATTTTACTTTTAATAATGAAAAATATTATTATAACTACTAACATTAATATAAAGACACACACGAGTGTTATCATAAGAGCCAAAGTTATCCCAAATAACCTAAAGTTCTAGATAATTAAAGTTCAAGCAACAGAAATTGTTTGATGAAATGGAAGGTTGCTAGTTGTTTTTTAAAATAAGGATTAACAATCAAGAAATGGGCAGAAGACATAAACAGACATTTCTCCAAAGAAGACATACAAATGGCCAAAAGACACATGAAAAAATGCTCTACATCACTTGGCATCAGAGAAATATAAATCAAAACCCCAATGAGATACCACCTTACACTAGTCAGAATGGCTAAAATTAACAAGTCAGGAAACGACAGTCAGGAAATGTTGGCAAGGATATGAAGATAGGGGAACGTACAAGCGTTCCCTCTTGGTGGGAATGCAAGTTGGTGCAGCCACTCTGGAAAACAGTATGGATGTTCCTCAAAAAGTTGAAAATGGAGCTATCCTACGACCCAGGAATCAAACTATTAGGTATTTACCCTAAAAATAAAAATGCAGTGATCCAAATGAGTACCTGCACCCCAATGTTTATAGCAGCAATATCCACAATAGCCAAACTATGGAAAGAGCCCAGATGTCCACTGACAAATGAATGGATAAAGAAGATGGTGGGGTGTGTGTGTGTATAATTATTATATATATAATAGAATACTACTTAGGTGTCAAAAAAAGAAATCTTGCCATTTGCAACAACGTGGATGAAACTAGATGGTATTATACTAAGCAAAATAATTCAATCAGAGAGACGATTATCATATGATCTCACTCATGTGGAATTTAAGAAAAAAAACAGAGTATCAGAGGGGAAGGGAGGGAAAAATAAAACAAGGCAAAATCAGAAAGGGAGACAAACCATAAGAGACTCTTAATCATAGGAAATGAATTGAGGATTACTGGAGGGGGGGGTGGGTGGGAGAATGGGGTAACTGGGTAACGGATATTAAGGAAGACACGTGATGTAATGAGCACTGGGTATTACATAAGACTGATGAAAAAAAAAAAGACTGATGGATCACTGACCTCTACCTCTGAAACCAATAATACATTACATGTTAATTAACTGAATTTAAATATAAAGACTAAAATAAGGATTAAGATAGGTAAATTATCAACAAATGCAAAGCAAAGAATATGGTGACAAAACAAATACAAGACCGCACACTAATGACAGAATATGTTGGCACTATTCTAACAGCCAGAACGTTTACATGAGTTTGTACAATGCAACTGAGTCTGTTAAAATTATGATAAATATATATAACATAAAATTTGCCATTTTAATAATTTTTCAATGTACAGTTCTGTGGCATTAAGTACATTCACAGTATTAATGCAGTCATTACTAACATCCACCTCTTTAGTCTCTCCTGTCTGCTGCCATCACGTCCCCAACAACAACCACTACAGAGCACAGTAATCTTCATTAGCTACCTGAGAGTAAAAAAGTCAACAGGTCTTCCTAGGTTTACTCTCTCTTTGATTCCCCATATTCAATCAGTCAGCGAGTTCTTCAGAAATCTCTCTCCCAGCTCCATCTCTTCTTTTCTATCCTAGTGCTACTGAGTAAATTCCTTACCTCATACTTGGGTAAATAAAGAAAAGTTCCCTGATAAACAGTCTTACCCATCCTGACTTTCTAGAATCAGACAGATATTAGTACAAATCCTGGCTCAAATCACTTAACAGACATAAGACCTTTAGGCAAGCTATTTAAATTCTCTAGACTTTAGCTCCTTTCATTGGAGTTATGAGAAAAGACATGCAAAATGCCTATATATGAGAAAAGACATGCAAAATGCCTACATATTACTAGGAACAAAGTAGTTTCACACTCCTTCAAAATCCATATACCGCACCAAACTTTCTTGAATATTATTGTATCATAATATACTACTCTCTAATGACCACAGCTCTTGCCTGAAGTAAAAATTAAACATTTCTGCTTAGATTGAAATGTCTTCTATGTTTCCTTATTTTAGCTGGCTAATCCTATTTTCCCATTGTTCACATATCTTCTAATTTAGTTACGCTGACCTTCACTGAATCTCCAGCTGCTATAAACCCATGCCATGCCATGTCATTATGATTTCCTCTTTGTTCATGTCTTCTGTACCCAGAATGCTCTTTCCTCTCTATCTATTTTAACTAAAAGTTATATAGTCCCAGATCAAGTATCTATTACCTTCATGGCTAATTCAGTCTATTAATTATCCCCTTTTCCAAACTTCTATAGAACTTGTAATTTGCATCGTACACTTCTGCATTTAAATTTATGATCTCATACTGTGAATACCTGTTTTGTAAAATCTTTTATAAATATAAGTATCTTATAGATGAGAACGCCTTACAGTACCTCTGAATCTACTTTAGTGTTTCATCTGGTATTCCATATACAGTAAGCATTCATTATATATTTACTTTTTCACAGAACTATAAAATCATGAACCTGTAATAATTCAAACTCTCATTTTATATATCTGAAAAAAAATGAGGCTTATAGAAAGTAAGAGACTCCCCCCCCCCAAGGACAAATGTCTAAATGCAAAGATGTAAATAAGAAAGCAGTTCCTATTATTTCTTAGTCCCTGCTCTATTAAATGCAAGTACCATATTTCCATTTAAATTCTGATCTACTTGGGGACACCCAGGTGGCTCAGTGGTTGAGTGTCTGCCTTCGGCTTAGGGTGTGATCCTGGGGTCTTGGGATCAGGTCCTGTATTGGGCTCCCCGCAGGAAACCTGCTTCTCCCTCTATGTCTCTGCCTTTCTATCAAATAAATTAAAAAAATATTTTTGATCTAGGGACACCTGGGTGACTCAGTGGTTGAGCATCTGCCTTTGGCTCAGGTCGTGATCCCGGAATCCCGGGATCGAGTCCCACATCAGGTTCCCTGCAGGGAGCCTGCTTCTCTCTCTGCCTCTTTCTGTGTCTCTCATGAATAAATAAATAAAACCTTAAAAAATTTTTTTGATCTACTTGAATGCTTAAGATATATGTACAGCTTTACAATTTTAATAACTTATGTCTAATAACCAGCTGCTATTCCCAAAGAGTCTTCTACAAATTATTTGGTCCATCCTAGTGAAACCCACCATCTTCTCTTATTTATACTATTAAAAACAGGTATTAAAATTGTTAAAAATTATACACTATATATGTAAACTATATACATATATGTAAATTGTTAAAAACTATTTAAAAAACAGCTTCTGCACAGTTTTCACAGTTTCCACTTTTGCCCACGTCAGCCTCCCAAATAACAGACTGGTCTTTTCAAAAGATAAATCAATCACATTATGTTATTCTCCTGCTTGAAACCCTGAATTTGGCCTCCTATCACACTTAGAATAAAATCCAAAATCTTTCTCGGCCAAATGTCATTTGACTCAGTAATATCTGCCAAGCCTATCTCCTATCATATTCCTTCTCACTCACCAAGTCCCAGCTATGCTGGCCTCCTTGGTGTTTCTTCTAGCATTCTAAGCATGTTGCTCCTGGAGCTTTTAAATTGGCTGATCTCTCAAGCTGGAACTCTCTTCCACAGGAGAGCTTTATCCTTTACTAAACTCAAGTCCCTGCTAGGATGTCACAACCTTAGTGAGACTTTTTTTACCACCAAGTTAACATTAAAATCTCCATCAATCTTTTATCCTTCTGTATGCTTCAAAGCCTTTTCTCTACCACTAGAATGTAGGTTTGAAGGCAGAAGCTTCTTTTTTTACTGATGAATTCCCAATGCTTCATACAATTGGCACATTAATAGGTACTTATTAAAAATTTATTTAATGAATGGCTCTATTTATATTTTCACTTATTAATCATTCAATAAGCACTTATTATAAATTTACAGTATGTCAAGGAGTAGACCAAGCATTGGAGATACAAAGAAAAATACGAAACAGTTTTGTTCCATTTTGCTTTTTTTAAGGAGTTAGTGTCTAAGAGAAACTGACTGACGTGAACAATAAATTCCAAGGCAATTTGCTAAGCACTATGAGAAAAGTGTTGGCAAAGTACTATGGGAGTACCAAGAGTAGAGCCTCTAACTCTGCCTATAACAAATGAAGAAAGCCTCACAGAGGAGGCTGCCCTTAAATTAGGTCTTAAAAGATACACACTATATATGTAACATATATGCATAAATTTGAGTGATATATTACTTCTTTTTTTTAACAGAACCAGACTCAGACATCCCTTCTCAGCTCAGACACTCTGAGACTGAATTAAGTGTCATATTTTGTACTGTCATAGCACCTCACACTTAGGCCATTCATATGCTTACTATACAATACTGTAATAGTCGTCTATACACTTGACTTGTCCAAATCTCCCATTAGATCTTAAAATCTGTAAGTGCAATAACTAAATCCTAACAGTTATATTCCTGGTATTGAGAACAAAGCTTGTTCTTATTACACGTATCTATTAAACTAATGTCAAAGCCCTTATTATGAGGTAGTGCCAAAGCATAGAACTAAGGACAGTGTTATGTAAGTTCTAGAGTAGAAATTTATTTCAACTAATTTAGTGTTTTAAAATATAGAATGGCTATTGAAGAAACTTTGAGAGGGAAAATAATGGTATTAACTAGAATTGTTAGTTGATCATTTCTCTAATAACCATGAAAACAGTTATCAATTATGTAGAAGTACTATACTAAGCACTTTCTGTAGAATATTTCCATTAATGCTCTTATCAATTATGTAAGATATTATTAACTCTATTGTGCAAATGATGAACCTGAAATTCAAATGAGCTTAATAATTTGTCTAAGGTCATACAATAAGTAGAGGGGTAAGGATTCTAATGAGGTCATTCTGATTCTAAAGCCCAAGATCTAAATTCTAATTTTATAAGGCTTTAAAATTATTTACAGCATTTCTCAAGTCTAGCTGAATTTGTATTACAAGTTAGCCAGAGCATGTTTTTGTTACGAGAAAGAAACTGACATACACACAAACCAACAGATTTGTACTTGGTCCAAAAGTTTAAAAAAAAAACAAAAAACAGAAACTTGAATTTACTCTTTCTAGTAGACCCTACTGAAGAAGGCAAAAAGTTGATTTTCTACCAGTTCTTTTAAAAAATTGACTGCTAGTTTAATATCTTATTTTATCATGGTTGCAACCAGTGTAATTCCCAAAACACTAAATCTATTTTTATACGTGTGAGTCATTTCTCTCTTATCCTTGTAAGATTCAGTGCTATGACAAACCTAAGAAACATTCCATTTGGTTGGTATGAAATAATACTTTTAGTCCTCCTATATGCCATATTAGAGGTGAATCTACAAGGGGATAATTAGAGTTGCGCCTCTGGATTAACACAACTGGCTCAGACAATCTATAAAATTATAAAAACAGGAACCAAGTTTGGAAGGGACTGCTTTTACAGCATATTATTTTCACTTATATAGTCACTTTGCTAAAGAATGCTAATCTAATATACAAACCGGCAGTAAAAAAAATAGCAATGCAAGAAAACCAGAAGACTCAATTCACTAATCAAAGAGTGGCAATCCAACAGTAATTAATAAAGTACAAATGGAATGAGAACTGGTTTATATGAAATTTGAAGACTTGAACACTTGGTGATGGTAGTAAAAACCTTTCAGTAACACTTTTTACTTTTTTTTTTTTTAAGACTTTTTACTTTTAAAAATGATTAACTCAAATTATTCTTGATATTTTAGAGCATTAAAATTTCATTTGGTATTTTTAGCATTTTCAATAGAAGTTATTTAAAATGTTTTTCCAAAGTTATACTTCATTGATATATACTCTGTAATTCCTCACAAAAGAAAAGCAGAAGAAAAACATGTTGATACTTTATAGAAAAAGGGTCTGTGGAACAGATGCTTCTCCACTGTAGAAAGGAGCCAATTCCAGTAAGGAATACAATAGCATTTCAATCAGTGGTCATCATATGCCAAGAATGCAAAACAGAGTACTGATGATAATCCAGGTTATGAATCATAAAATCCACATGGAATACAAATATTTGAAAACATTATTAGGAAATCCTACTCCATTGCTAAGACAGATTTATGCTGTAACAGTCTGAGAAATAATCAGACTTTGCATTAGGTATCTTCACACATGTAATATTTATTACTTTAAAAGGATTTTGTAAATATTCATCTACTCTTTGATTTTAAAGATACTTACACAAACACTTTAAGAAAGCATTTGCTGTTTGTAACATTAATGAGACAGACTACCCTTAAATAGGTGTCCTTCTAATTAGAAATATTCTAATTATTTCTCTTCTTGAAATATTAATTACATCTTTATTACTATTTATTACAATTATACAACAGCACATTAACAGCATATAGCAGTGATCTTAACAGTTTTGATTCAACTAGACAATTCCACTGAGAATACATCCTGCTATACCATAAAATATATGTTTTTTTCCCCAAAACTATTTTTAAGGGAAAAAATGAATGTGTAAGATATACAAGTGAACCAATTATACAAGAAATTGCAATATTACAGTGGTGTGGACATCTTTCAAACCTTTTAGAAGTGCTAATCAGAATGACACTGAAACAGCAAACAATGTAACAAACATACTCTAAATGCATAACTGAGCTTTCAAGATATTAAAGGAAATCTGCAAGGGTGCCAAAGGAAGCTGGGAAACTGAGAATAAGCTAAATCTGACGTTAAGGGCTGCCCTAGAGGCTTAAGATGATGGAGGTGGGGGTAGGGATGGGGTATCCATTTTAGTGGATAAAAGGGGACAAGTGACAAGTCTTTGAGTTCTCTCCAAAGTGGAACTGAAACCCCTGCATAAAGTTGGGGATTTTGAGGGTCTACAACCTCAGTGAAAGTGTGAACAAGAAAAAATGTACTTGCATAACCCACAAGGTCTGGGGAACCTCATGCAGAGAAATTAGCCTAATGCATTCCTACTATGAAGTACCTGGGGTGCCTGATGGAAACAAAAATCTACCCTGAGTAGGGACTCAAACTCAATCTTCAACCCAGAACTCACACCATTCTCAGAAATAAAATCAAGCAAGAGTTGAATTCACAATCCAAAAGATAAATAATGTATTATACTGAGTGAAGTAAGTCAATTGGAGAAGGACAAACAGTGTATGTTCTCATTCATTTGGGGAATATGAATAATAGTGAAAGGGAATAGAAGGGAAGGGAGAAGAAATGTGTGGGAAATATCAGAAAGGGAGACAGAACATAAAGACTTCTAACTCTGGGAAACGAACTAGGGGTGGTGGAGGGGGAGGAGGGCGGGGGGTGGGGGTGAATGGGTGACGGGCACTGAGGGGGACACTTGACGGGATGAGCACTGGGTGTTATTCTGTATGTTGGTAAATTGAACACCAATAAAATTAATTTATTAAAAAAAAGGTAAATAATAAACAAGGTACCGAGAATGGGTAGGAACAACAAACAGAATTAACACACCTTCCTTAAAATTAAGTTAACCCCCTTAGAAAGTTGCATCTTTCTAAGACAAAAATTTCTAGGATAAAAATTAGGAGTATACAGTGGCATTCTAGATTGGAAAAAAACAAGTACAAAAGTAGAAATATTCTGGCTATAAGGGAAGGCATTAAGTCAGTTTGACTGCATTAAAAAGTGACCTATAGTTTTATAGAGTACTCTATACACTAAGAACCTGCATGAACTGCTTGGCAGAGAAGTGACAGGAACCTTGGAAACTAAAGGATGACTAGGAGAAAACTGGAGAAAGAGAGCTTGGAATCAGGTTATTACTGAAATCCAGATTTGAGGTAATCACAGCCTCATAGTACTGAAAAGGTCTATAGAAACAGGAACCACAAGTCAAATCTGAAAGAAATCTTGAAAGAAGAATCAATATATTACAGAAACTTTCTGGACAGTTAAGTATCAAAATAACTCCAATACTCTGAACTTAAAGAGATGAAACTGAAGCTAAAGAAAATAGCGTGAAAGATTCTCATTTGAATAGATGAAGACAGAAAATAGACAATGCCAGTTATTTGTAACTAAAAAACCTAATGGAATTTGCTACTTCATCACATGATGAAGGCACTGAAATCTTATGATCAATTTGTGGTGAAAGGGTTAAATAAGAAATCAACAAGGCATGTACTGTACAACTTCAAGGGAATGGACATACAATTGGGGGAGAGTATGGCAGGAATCTTTCACTTTTCTCCCTGTTCATAACTAAATTCGAAGTTGTTGATTCTGCTAAAATGCTAACATGTGTCAATAAATAAATCTGAGTTATTACTTGAATTAGTAAAGGCAAAAATCAAAGGGTACATTTGCTTGTATTTCTCACATCCTGGAAGAGCCCAATGTACAAATGAACTAAAAATACCTCTGTGCTATATAGCAAGGTGAAAATACTGGTGTGACACACCGAGCATTACCTTCAAATTTCCACTTCCAAACACTGCCTTCCTTACTTACCTCACTGCCTCTTTATCAATAAACCCTGTAGTGTCTATTGTTTCTGTGTTACCAGCAAAATGGCCCACAGCAGAATCAGCTGGTTAACTCTGGTCTCATTAATACCACATTCAACCCAACTGAGCTAAGAAATACTGAGAAAGCATCAAAAAATATTCTCCTTCAAACAGCTGCCCTTAAGCACCGCTTCAATGTCTGACAGGCTGAAAAAAGTAAGAAATTGGTATTTACCAATTAAAAACTACCAAGATTTATAGTATCTGAAACGTGTACAAAGAGTGAACTTTCTTCCCACTGCTATAAGTAGGTGGTCCTTCTATTTTACTACAAGAGCAGCATAAGGGCTGCTACAGCTGCTGTCTTTGACATACCTGTCTTTAACAGAAACTTCTGCCTTCAAGGATCCTAACTTTTTGCATGTTCACAGGCATGGTTTAAAGTTACATCAAAGCGTTTAAGATCTCCAAAAGTCATAAAAGACTTGTTCATCAGTACAAACCTAAATAGTGAGAAGGTGTGTGGGCAGGACTTCAGAGGCTCCACAAAGCAAGACTGCACAAGTTCTTGGCATTATATTAAAAGTTTCCAAACAAAAGATTATCTTACATCCCTTGTGCACAATACTAATATACAAGAGAGTAAATTAAAAAGTAAAAGCAACTTTAACCATGATTTTTCTTTTTTCTCTTACAGCCAAAAGCATGTCAAAATATTAACAAAGTATAAAGATTATAAAAATCAAATATTTAAAAAAATAATATCTTTAAAAATCGTTGTTGTTACAAGCAGTTTATAAAAAATTCCACAAGAGGGCACCAAAGACAAAACACTCAAACAAATTCCATTAGATTTTTACAGATAATCCAGGTTTATAAAACAGGTTATTATATTTACTAACATACTACCAGTACTTTTAAGAAAGAGTGGCTACTTATTTTAAGCTGATATATTTCAAAATATCAACCACAATTGTCAATTCCACAAAACTGACAGAAACATACAATAGGAAATAACATTCATATTAATTTATCACTGCATTCTAAAGTTTTATATTAAAAGATTTATGATTATATATCTTATGTTTGTAGAACAAATATAAGGGATAATTTGTCTTTGAAATTTTTCTTTTCCTTGTCCTTTATGCTTTTCCTGTTCTATTATGATACTGTTTAACAGCAAATAGAAACTTTAATATACATTTAAAAGAAGAAATATTACTGTATAAACTTAGAAATGATAAAATTATGAAATGATTTTGAGAAGTCACGCTCCAAAGCATTTAATTCAGAAGATGACTGAGGCACACTAAAATAACAGTAATTTTGATGTGTAATTTACATTACTGATACAAATGATACAGAGGAGTGTCAGAAGCAAAAAAAACAAAAAACAAAAAACAAAACATAAACAAGCAATCCCCTCTACACCTCCTAACGAAATATTTATCACATTTGGTTTAAGAATTGCAAAAGGAAAATACTTCAGTACCAGTATTATGTACCTTATTCATTTTAAAATGAATTCATTTTAATATGAATACAGTCTGTGCTGATGATAATCATGTGCACTATGCTACATAATAAGGAGTAAAAGTTGGGTAAAATCTATTATAAAGGTTTTACTATAAAGACAAGTATATATTATAGATATAGCTGTTGATTCAGAATTAAATATATATTAAATACTGTGTGCCAGGCAGTGTGCTAAAATATTTTTTGTCCTTGAGAAATGCACAGTTTAGTAGAAAGAGGCAGAAAGTAGATAAAGTCAAATAAATATTCTCAGAGGTAAAGAGAAGATACCATACTGGAACCATATATAGGAGCACTTCCTCAACTGAAGCATAGAAGAGCATCATGAAACATTCCCCCTTTCCAGAGGAATCAATGTCCAAGATGACTCCTGAAGGATAAGGAGTTCATTGCGCAAATGAGTGTGAAGTAAGTTGTCTAGGGAGAAGTTGCAACTTGTAATTTTCTTTAAACACTTTTTAGCAATCCTATTTTTGCTTATGGTTTCACTATCAACTGCAAAAAGCCTGTTGATTCCTAATCACTTGTGCTCTCCTTTAGAGTTCAAACCTGTATATCCAACTGCCTGCTACACAAAATGATGTGGATGAGCTAGGGATACCTCAAACTAAACAAGTGCTAAAGCAATCTCATCTTACCCAGAGGGTCGCCTTGGAGAGAGTACTGCTGAGAGAATATTTCACCACTGTGTAAGGGGTGGACAGAAAATGTGGTTAAGTGAAGAAACAAGGGTTCTGACTACTGTATTGTGAAGTTTGTTAGCAAATAGCTTGTTGATTTTTCCCTTTTTATTTTAATGGTCAAAATAGAACTATATTTTTAGGCTGAGGAAAGAGGCCCTAGAAGAGAGAACATGAATGACAGAAAAGGCAAGTAGAGAAGACATCTTTAAAGGGAGGTAGAAAGAATATCAAGGGGCAATAAAGCAACAATTTCTGTTCTTAATGCACATCTTTATCACACTACTTGTCATATCATATTGTGATCAGTCATCAGTTCACTTGGTGTCTCGTGCACCAGACTGCAATCTCCTGGTATGCAAATATTATCTTAGTTTTCTTCTAAATGAATATTTATGAATGAAAAAAAGATATATCCTCTGAAACAGGGAGAAAGAGAACCCTAGTGACGATACAGAAATATTAAAGGAATACTGAGATCTAGTTAGTGCAGTAAGATAAAAAATATATATACATATAGATATAATAAAGATTGCAGGAAAGGAAATAAAACTACCTTTATTTAATTTATTTATTTTTTTAAGATTTTTTATTTATTTATTCAGAGAGACAGAGAGAGGGAGAGGCAGAGACACAGACAGAGGAAGAAGCACGCATCATATAGAGAGCCCAACGTGGAACTCGATCCAGGGTCTCCAGGATCACGCCCTTGGCTGCAGGCGGCGCTAAACTGCTGTGCCACTGGGGCTGCCCAAAACTACCTTTATTTCTAGTTGACATGACTATGCAGAAAATTTCAAAGAATCTACAAAAAAACTCCTGGAACTAATAAGCAAGTACAACAAGGTCATAGGATGTAAAACCAAAATAAAAAATCATTTGCTTTCTCTATATAACAACAGTAAAAAATCAGAATTTGGAATTGAAAGCAAAATTCTTTAATCTTAAATGCCAACTCAATCCCTTAGTTTTCTAAATGAAGCAACTTGGAATTTAGGCCAACTGACTGTGAGTCTGTAGTGTCATACTTTTGGTAAGGTAGTTTGTATCCCGCTGTGTTCAAGTGCAACAACGGTAGGCCTTGGGTACTCAGCAGAGCTGAGGATAGTTGGTTTCTTTCTTGCTTGCTTTTTAAACATTTTTATTCAATTTATATCAAAAAAATTCTTCCATTTCTCTCATTCACCTATTTCCCAGCCCCAGCCTCTTGCAGCAACTAATCAGTCCTCTTTATCTATGAGCTTGCTTTTTGGTTTTTCTGTTTTTGTTTTTATTTATTAGATTCCATACATAAGAGAGATCAAATTTCTCTGACATTTAGCTTAGCAAAAGGTCCATCCACGCTGTCACAAATGGCAAGATTTCACTTTTTTATGGATGAATAGTATTCCATTGTATATATAACACTATCCATTCATCCATTGGTAGACACTTAGGTGACTTCTATATCTTGACTATTATAAATTATACTGCAATGAATGTGGCAGAATGTATATGTCCTTTTGAATTACTGTTTTTGTTTTCTTTGGGTAAATACCCAGAAGTACAATTGCTGGATCATATGGTAGTTCTATTTTTAATTCTTTGAGAAACCTCCACACTGGTTTCTATAGTGGCTGCATCAATTTAAACTCCCACTAACAGTGCACAAGTGTTCGTTTTCTCCATGTCTTTGCCAGCACTTGTTATTTCTTGTCTTGATAATAGCCATTCTAACAAGTGTGAGGTGACAGATCATGGTTTTGATTTGCATTCCCCTATTTTTTGAGAGATTCTTGATTACTGATTCCATTTCTTTGCTGGTTATGAATCTGTTCAAATTTTCTATTTTTTCCTGTTTCAGTTTTGGTAGTTTATATGTTTCTAGGAATTTGACCATTTCTTCCAGATTGCCCAATTTGCTGGCATATAATTGCTCATAATATTCTCTTCTAATTTTATTTCTGCAGTGTTGGTTGCAATCTTTCCTCTTTCATTCTGATTTTATTTGGGTCCTTTCCCTTTTCTTTTCATAAGTCTGACTACGGGTTTATCAATTCTGTTAGTTCTTTTGGAGAACCAGCTCCTAGTTTCATTGATCTGCTTTACTGTTTTTTGATTCCTGTATCATTTATTTCTGTTCCAATGTTAATTATTTCCCTTCTTCTCTGGTTTTAGGCTGTATTTGCTGTTCTTTTCCCAGCTCCGTTAGGTGTACAGTTGGGTTGTGTATTTGAGACTTTTCTCCTCAAGAATGAGGAAGGCCCATATTGCTATATACTTCTCTCTTAAGACCACCACTGCTGTGTCTAAAAGGTTTTGGAGTGTCATGTTTTCATTTTCATTTGCTTCCATGTATTTTTTAATTTCTTCTTTAATTTCCTGGTGAAGCCATTCATTCTTTACTAGGATGTTCTTTAACCTCCATGTATTTGTGGTCTTTCCAAATTTTTTCCTGTTCTTCAAGTTTCATAGCATTGTCATCAGAAAATATGCATGGTATGATCTCAATCTTTTTGTATTGGTTGGGGCCTGATTGGTGACCAGTGTGTGATATATTCTGGAGAATGTTCCATGTACAAAGAAAAGAATGTATATTCTGCTGCTTTGAGATGAAATGCTCTGAATATGTCTGTTAAGTCCATCTGGTCCAGTGTATCATTCACAGCCCTTGTTTCCTTGTTGATTTTCTGCTTAGATGATCTGTCCATTGCTATGAGTGGGGTGTTAAAGTCCCCTACTATTATTGTATTATCAATGATTTTCTTGTGTTATTAATTGATTTATATATTTGGCGGCTCCCAAGTTGGGGTTATACATAAATATTTATAATTGTTAGATTTTCTTGTTGGATAGACCCCTTTATTATAATATAGTACCCTTCTTCATCTCTTATTATAGTCTTTGGTTTAAAATGTTGTTTGTCTGATGTGAGTACTCTGGCTTTCTTTTGATGTCTACTAGAATGATAGAGGTTCTCTACTCCCTCACTTTCAATCTGGAGGTGTCTTTTTTTTTGTTTGTTTAAATATTTTATTTATTAAGAGAGAGAGAGAGAGAGAGAGAGAGAGAGAAAAACAAGTAGGGGAAGCTGCAGAGGGAAAGGGAGAAGCAGGCTCCCAGGGAGCCTGATGCAGAACTTGGTCCCAGAACACTGGGACCATGAACTGAGCTGCAGGCAGATGTTTAACTGACTGAGCCACCCAGGCACCCCTGGAGGTGTCTTTGGACCTAAAATGAGTCACTTGTAATCAGTATATCTATGGGTCCTGCTTTTTTTTTTTTTAAATCCATTCTGATACCCTGTCTTTTGACTGAAGCATTGAGTCCATTTACATTCAGAGTAATTATTGATAGGTATGAATTTAGTGCCATTGTATTACCTGTAAAGTCGCTGTTTCTGTAGACTGTCTCTGTCCTAGTCTTTTTTGCTTTTGATCTCTCTTTCCTGCTCAGAGGATTCCTGTTAGTATTTCTTGCAGAGCTGGTTTAGTATTCATGAACTCCTTTCATTTTTGCTTGCCTTAGAAACTCTATTTCTTCTTCTTTTCTGAATGACAGCCTTGATGGATAAAGTATTCTTGGCTACATATTTTTCCCATTTAGCACGTTGAATATATCATGCTATTCCTTTTTGGCCTGTCAAGCTTCTGTGGACAGGTCTGCTGCTAACTTTATGCGTCTACCCTTGTAGGTAAAAGACCTTTTGTCCCTGGATGCTTTGAGAAGGCTCTCATTATCTTTGTATTTTGCAAGTTTTACTATATATATTTTTTAAAGATTTTATTTATTTATTCATGAGAGACACAGAGAGAGGGAGAGAGAGAGAGAGAGAGAGAGAGAGAGAGAGAGAGAGGCAGAGACACAGGCAGAGGGAGAAGCAGGCTGCATGCAGGGAGCCTGATGCAGGACTTGATCCCGGAACTCCAGAATCATGCCCTGGGCAGAAGGCAGGTGCTAAACAGCTGAGCCACCCAGGGATCCCCGCAAGTTTTACTATAATATGTCTTGGTGTTGATCTGTTTTTGTTGATTTTGAGGAGAGTTCTCTGTACCTCTTGAATGCCTGTTTCCTTCCCCAGATTAGGGAAATTCTCAGCTAGAATTTATTCAAATAAACCTTCCGCCCCTTTTCCCTGCACTTCTTCTTCTGGGACTCATATAATATGGATATTATGCACTTACTGGAATTGCTGAGTTCCCTAAGTCTATATTCATGATCTAATAGTTTTCCTTCCCTCTTCTTTCCAGCTTCATTATTTTCCATAATTTTATCTTCTATATCACCTATTCAATCCTCTGCTTCTTTCATCTTCACTGTGATTACATCCAGTCCATTTTGCATCTCAGTTATAGCATTTTTTATTTGGCCTGACTAGTTCATCTCTGCAGCCAGGGTTTTTCTGCTGTCTTCTATGCTTCTTTCAAGCCCAGAAAGTATTCTTATGACTGTTACTAAATTCTTGTTCTGATATATTGCTTATATCTGTTTTGAGCAAATCCCTGGCTGTGATTTTTTCTTGATCTTTCTTTTGGGAAGAACACTTCTGTCTTATCAGTATGTGTAGGTTTCTGTCTTTTGTGTATTATGAAAATTTGTTACATTTCCTGCTTCTGAGAGTAGTACTATATTAAGAAGGGGTCATACACTGTCCAGGGCCTAGTACTTCAGGAAGTGTTTCTGGTGTATGTATGCTGGGTACACTCTGCTATTTTGTTTTGGCTACTCTTTCCCACAGGTCAGTCCTCTACAGAGTTTCTCCCTGCTTGCACTAAGGGATGTCTGGACCTTTAACTAGGTGTGCTTTGATTTGTTTGTTAAGATATGCCTGGGGGGGGGGGGCGGGGGCGGGGAGGCCTGATCCAAGAAAAAAGGAAAAGGAACAAAAAGCAAACAAAAAACTATAAGCCTGATTACAAAGAATAAGAAAGAAGGACGGAAAAAAGAAAACAAAAAGCAAAAAAAGCCTGATCCAAAAAGTAAGAAAAGGAAACAAACCAACCAACCAACAAATAAAAAATTATAAGCGTGATACCAAAGAAAAAAGGGGAAAAAAGAATAAATAACAAAATAAAGGGAAATAAATTAAAAAAAAAAGAATAAAAGAAAGCCTGGTTCTATTTCTGCCAGAACTGAAGCTGACCCTTTGGAGCAATCTATGTAATCAGCAGACCTGGTACGGGGGTGGGGGTGAGCCCTATTTTGATCTTCTGAGGGATAGGCCTGCTGGACTGGCTCACAGTGAGACCTGCTTTTGCAAAGATGCCTCTGCCAGGCACGGGGGTGTGGGGGTGCTGTGGGGATGGTGGTGGTACAAGGGACTCCAGCCTCCACCAGAGATGCTGTGTTTCTCTCTGAGGTCCAACTGTGCTGGTAGGCAGTGGTGTGGGTTGGGGGAAGATGGTCCCACCTTCTGATCCCTGGGGAGGGGAAGGCGTGGCCACCACTGTTCAGGAGGCCCTCACAGAAGAGTGAACAATCTCCTCTCCTATGTCCTAGGCTTTCATCAGACTGCTGCCCTCAACCTGTCTGTGCCCCAGGTTGGTGTCCTCAGGACCATAGTTCTGTTTTATCTCTGGCTGGTGGCTGGGATTCAAACCTCCAGATCTTAAAGGGCCCAGCAAGATGTGGACCTGTTTCTCTCCCAGCACGCTCAGCACCACTGTTCCAGAAAAAGAGCTGCACAGCATGCATGATGGCTGGATTCTACGATGATGCACAGAGAAAAGCTGCCATGGGGTTATCTGCCCTCTGTGCTGGCCTCTCTCCCCTGCTGCTAAATGGCCAGCTTGATGACTCCAGGAGGGCCTGTTGTCCTTGGAGAGGCAAAATATCCTCTTCTAAATGTACTCCAAGGGGGGTGGGTGGCAATCCCAGTCAACCAAGGGGATCCCCTCCCTGTAGTATATTGTGCCACTGCAGCATACTGTTCGAACAGTATGTGCCACTCTCTCTCCCACTCTCTTCCTTTCTCCCTAATTTTACTCCATAAATAAAAAGGGCTTCCTCCACTTCACAGCACCATGGCTTTTCTTCCCCCAATTCACAGATCTGAACCTTGCATCTGCCAAATTGTCTCCTTCCAATTTTGCAGACTGTTTTCTTAATCCTCAAATCTATTTCCTAGTTGTTCAAAAGGATTCAGTGTTGATCTAGCTGTGTTCAAGGGACAAGGCAAGCTCAGGGTCCCCCTACTACTCCACCATCTTTACTTGTCCAGCATTCCTCTATTGATTAATGACATTGAGCATCTTTCATATAACTGTTGGCCATCTGTATGTCTTCTTTGAAATAAAGTCTATTCAGATCTTCTGCTCATTTTTTAATTGGATTGTTGGGTTTTTGCTATTAAGTAGTGAGTTCTTTCTGTATTTTGGTTATTAGCTTTTTATCAGATATATGATTTAAAATTATTTTCTACCATTCAGTAGGTTGTCCTTTCATTTTGTTGATGGTTTCCTTTCCTGTGCATAAGCTTTGTAGCTTGATATAGTCCCATTCATTTATTTTTGCTTTTGTTACCTTTGTTTTTGGTACTAGATTTCAAAAATCATTGCCAAAACCAATGTTAATGAACTGTCTATCTTTTCTTCTACAAGTTTTATGGTTTCAGGTCTTATAGTCAAGCTTTTAATCCATTTTGAGTTAGTTTTTTGTGTATGGTGTAAGCTACTTATCCTGTTTCTTTTCTTTTCTTTTTTTTAAGTAGGCTCCACCCTGGACATAAAGACCAATGCAGGGCTTGAACATACAAACCTGCGATTAAGACCCAAGCTGAGATCAAGAGTTAGACACTCAAATGATTGAGCAACCCAGGTGCCCCATCCTGCTGCATCTTTGGCATGTAGCAGTCCAGTTTACCCAATACCATTTATTGAAAAAACTATCCTATCTCCATTGTATATTCTTAGCTCACTTGTAAATTAACTGACCATATAAGGGTAGCCTTGTTTCTGGGACCTCTATTCTGTTCCACTGATCCCTGTGTCTGTCCTTATGCCAATATAATATGGTTTTGATTATCATACTTTGTAGTGTAGCCTGAAATCAAGGAGTGTGGTGCCTCTGGCTTTGTTCTTCTTTCTCAAGACTGCTTTGGCTATTCAGGTCTTTTGTGGTTACATACAATCTTTCTGTTTCTTTCATTTCTGTAAAAAATGCCATTGGAATTGTGATAGGAATTGCATGTATCTGTACATTGCTTTGGGTATTATGGACATTTTACAATATAAATTCTTCTAATCCATAAGAATGGAATATCTTTCCATTAATTTGTATCTTCTTCAATTTCCTTCATTAATGTCTTACAGTTTTCAATATACAGGTCTTTCACCTCCTTGGTTTTATTTATTCATAGATGTTTTAGTCTTCCTGATGCAATTATAAATGAGATTTTAAAAATTAATTTCTCTCTCTGATAGTTCATTATTAGAGTAAAGAAATGCAAAATATTTTTGTAAAATGATATTGTATCCTGCAGCTTTACTGGATGCATTTATTAGTTCTAATAGTTTTTTGATGGAATTTTCAGGGTTTTCTTGATATAATATCATGTCTTCTACAAATGGTGACAATTTCACTTCTTCCTTTCCAATCTGGATATCTTTTCTTTCTGTTTCTTGCCTAAATGTCTGGTTAGGATTTCCAATGCTGTGTTGAATAAGAGTGGTGAAAATGGACATCTTTGCCTTATTTCTGATCTTAGAGGAAAAGCTTCTGGCTTTTCATAGTTAAGTATGATATTAGTTGTGTGCTTGTCATATATGGCCTTTATGATATTGAGGTACATTCCCTCCACACCGGCTTTGTTGAGAGTTTTTTTTTTTATCATAAATGGATGTTGAATTTTGTCGAATGCAGAAGCATCTACTGAGTGATCATATGATTTTTTTATGGGGTGGGGAGGGGCAGAGAGAGATGGAGAGAGAGAATCTTCAGCAGATTCCAGGTCAAGCATGTGAGTTCAGTGATGGGCTCCACCCCACACTCTGAGATCATGACCTGAACTAAAATCAAGAATTGGATGCTTAACCAACTGAGCCACCGAGGCACCCCAAGATGATCATATGATTTTTATCCTTCTTTTTGTTAATGTGGTATATCACATACACTGATTTGTGAGTATTGAACCACAAATGTATGAAACTAGAAATCAGTTCTAAAAAGAAAACTAGAACATTTATAAGAATGTGGAGATTAAAAAAAAAAAAAAAGAATGTGGAGATTAAACAACATGTTACTGAACAACCAGTGGGTCAACAAAGTAATCAAGAGAGAAATAAAAAAGTACCTGAGACAAACAAAAATGGAAAAATAACATACTAAAATTTATGAGATTAAGCAAAAGTAATTCTGAGAGGGAAGTTCATAGCAATAAATATCTACTTCAAGAAAAAAAGAGAAGGCTCAAATAAACAACCTAACTTTACACCTCAAGGAATCAGAAAAAGAACAAATGAAGCCCAAAGTCCCAAAGGTGGTAGAAGGAAATAAAGATTAGAGCAGAAATACATGAAACAAAGACTAAAAAGACAACAGAAAAATCTATTAAATGAAGAGCTGGTTCTTTGAAAAGATAAAACTGATAAGCCTTTAGTTAGACTCCCAAGAAAAAGTGAGAAGACTCAAAACAGAAATGAAAGAGAGGTTACAACTGATAACATAGACATACAAAGGGTCATAAGAGACTACCATAAACAATTATACACCAACAAACTGAACAACCTAGAAGAAATAGGTAAATTTCTAGAAACATACATCCTACCAAAAGTGTATCATGATGAAACAGAAAAATAAAAACAGAATACCTAAACATATCAATTAAGAGCAAGGAGATTGATTCAATAATCAAAAACCAACAAGCAAAATTCCAGGACCAAAAGCCTTCACTGGTAAATTCTACAAAACATTCAAAGAAGAATTAATACCAATCCTTCTTAAATCCAAAACATAGAAGAGGGGAGAACTCTTCCAAACACATTTTACAAGGCCAGAATTACCTTGCTACCAAAACCAAACAAGTATGCCACAAAAAAAGAAAATTATAGGCCAACATCCCTGATGAACACAGAGGCAAAAATATTCAACAAAATATTAGCACACCTGAATTCAACAATGCATTAGAAGGCATGCATGTTGTGATCACATGGAATTTATTCCAGGGGTACAAAAACAAACATTTTTAATAGCATCAAAAAAAAAAACCCACCCAAAACCACATAGGTCTAACAAAATATGTACAGAATCTGTGTACAATGATGAAAGAAGTCAAAGTTCTAAACAAGTTGAGAGACATTCCATGTTTATGGATTAAAAGCCTCAATACTGTTAGGATGTCATTTCTACCTAACTTAGTGTACAGATTCAATCAAATCCCAATAAAAATTCCAGCAAGCTAATTTGTAAACGTTGACAAAATGATTCTCAAGTTTATATGGGAAGGCAAAAACCTAAACAGGCAACACAGTTCTAAATAAAGAAAATAAAGTTGGAAGACTCACAGTACTCAATTTTAAGACTTCTACTATAATCAAGACAGTATAATTTTGACAAAAAATAGACACATATATCACTGATAAATCAATGGAACAGAATAAAAAGCCCTGAAACAAACCCATAAAAATACAGTCAACTGATCTGTGAAAAGACACAAAAGACAACCTGGAATGCCTGGGTGGCTCAGCGATTGAGCGTCTGCCTTCAGCTCAGAGCGTGATCCCAGAGTCCCGGGATCGAGTTCCACATCGGGCTCTTTGCATGCAGCCTGCTTCTCCTCCCTCTGCCTGGGTCTCTCCCTCTTATGTCTCTCAGGAATAAATAAATAAATAAATAAATAAATAAATAAATAAATAAATAAAATCTTTTAAAAAATATATTTAAAAAAAGACATAAAAGGCAACTCAATGCAGAAAGGATAATCAAAGGGTGCTAAAACAACTGGACAACCACATGCCAAAAAACAAGGACCAAGACACAGATCTCATGGCTTTCACAGAAATTAATTTGAAATAGACCACAGACCTTAATATAACATGCAAACCCAGAAAACTTCTGGAAGAAAATAGAAAATCTATGTGACCTAGAGTTTGGCAGCAGAGTCACTGATAAACACTAAAAGCAAGATACATGGAAAAAAAACCTGATAGTGGATATTAAAACTAAAAACTTCTCCTCTGTGAAAGACACTATTAAGAGAATAAAAAGAAAAACCATAGGTTGGGAGAAGGTATTTCCAAAACATATATTATACAAGACTTGTGTCCAAAATATACTAAGAACTCTTAAAAATCAATAATAAGAACAAACAAAACAATTTTAAAAACAGGAAAATACTGAACGGACACTTTATCAAAGAAGATATATAATTGGCAAATAAGCACTTAAAAATGCCCAACATCTCTATCATTAGGAATTGCAAATTAACACTGAGATAGCATTAAACATTTATTAGAATGGCTAAAAAGCAAAAACACTAACTCCTATGAATTGCTGGTAAACATGCATAGCAACATAAACTCTTATTCACTGTTGGTGAGAATTACAAAATGGATAGTTTGACAATTTCTAGAATACTAAACAAACCATAAAATTCAGCAATTATGGTCCTAGGTATTTACCCAACTGATTTGAAAACTTACATCCACATAAAAGCCAGCATGCAAATGTATACAGCACCTTTATTCATAGTTGCCAAAAACTAGAAGTAATCAAGATGTCCTTCAGCAGGTGAAAGGATAAACAAACTGTGGTACATCCACAGTGAAAACATGAGCTGACAAAAAGACATTGATAAATCTTAAATGCATTTGGTTAAGTGAAAGAAACCAGTCTGAAAAGGCTATATGTCATTATGGAAAAGGCATAAATATAGACAGTTAACAGATGAGTGATTACCAAGGGTTGAGGGGTAGAAGAAGAGTTGAATAGGTAAAATGTGGGTATTTTTTAGGGTGGTAAAACCATTCTGTATGACACTGCAATGGTAAATATGTACCACCACACATTTGTCAAAACCCACAGAAATTTATACCATAAAGACTGAACTTTAATGTACACAAATTTTTAAAAATCACTTAAGAGGTCTGGAGATCTCAGAATGGGATGCGACATACACACAAATATACTTGTATTACAAATGTATAAAAGAACTTCACTAAAAAAAAATAACTTCACTGAAGGAGGTAGGTAGAAAAGGTACTAACCTAAGTAACCTTAGAAGTGAGTCAAGTCAGTAAGACTAAAAAAGAACTGTACATAAAAACTGTGTCCTAGTTGATAAAGTTGTTTCCCATGGGGCTATGGATTAACAGTTCTGAAATCACTATACATGTATACAGGAATTGAATATTTAGCAAAGGAGTAGTAGATAAATGGGAGCTAAGTTTCTCACCACTGTAGAGGAAGGTTATAAACAAGCAAGGGGAAACACATAGAATGATCCATGTGATAATGAGTTAGAGATATCAATATGAACTCATGTTCAGCTTAATATTGACACAGAGAAATATAGATACAGATATATACAAATACATACATATATAGATATATAATTCATAGGTATGTGTTCATACACAGGTTAGTATAAATACATTTGTTTTGTCAGCTGAGAGGGTCTACAACACCCCACCATAGCAGTAAGCACACCAAGTTCAGGTCTTTGGTTTGAACATCATTCTCTAATGAAAGGATCTAGGTTCCTAGGACTCCAGGACTGTGGCAAGATATATACAAGATATACAAGTATCTTACAGTGTTAGAGAGTAATAAAATACTAAAAACAGAAAACAAAAATCCTAAAAAAAAAATCCACAACTATGGGGGTATGTCAAAGACCTAAAGGTGTCAACTGGGGAGGCTTTCAATTGTCGAAGCTGGAATACTTTGAGAAACAAAATAAATAAAGCAGTATTAAATTCAAATTGTAAAGTGTAAATTAGATAACCATGAATTAATATTGACATAAATGACCGAATAAATGAGAATAGACAAATCCTCTGTGTAGAAAAATGACATGTAATATATATATAGACACTCACAAACAGGAGGGGCATGACTCTCCACTCCTTAAGTGTAAGCTGTATAATGTGATTTCTTTCCAAAGTGTGAAGTATGGAAAGGGGAAAAGAGTAATATTATCGTGAGGAAACCTGATAAACACTAACACAGCAGGTGATCATGGGTAACATCAACAATAATAAATCATGTTGACAGAATGTATTTGTGATATTGTGACATAACAAGAAATATGTGTTTAGCAAACTTCAACATGTACATGCTCTAAAAAAAAATAAAAGAACACATAGAAGCCTGTCCTACTTTTCAAATGGCATCCTTTACTGGATAAGATTTTTTAAACTTATATGGCAGAAACAATCCAAATACCTTTGCTTTATATATTCTGCTATTCATGTTCCTTGGTAACAAAAAATATTGTATTTTTAAAGTTCTACTGAATTGGAAGAGCAACTCTATTAGCAGATACTCTTTAAAAAGTGGACATTTTAGAGGCAATTTAAGTATTTACAGTAAATATGAACCAATACAATATTTAATCATCTCACACTACAGATTTGAGAGTATCTTCCATTAACATCTAGGAAACAAACGCTTTCTATGTTATACAGTTGACCCATCTCAGAACCAAATTTATATCACATGCTCAGAAATGCCAAGAAAAAAAAATCTTTGTTATGTTTAGGAATGCTTAAACTAACACAAAAACCTTGATATTGGGATTAACCTGCTGTAGAAATCTCTGTTTGCAATTTAATTTTTAAAATCTGTACAATTACCTCAACACCTATCAAAACATGTCAATTTGTCAGGATGTATTCTCATCAGACTAGCTTTTTCTATAATAGGTATAAAAATCAAATTCATAAACCACTATTTCCACTCATGTCCCATACCTTTCTTGAATAAAAAAGTATTTAAGGAGATTTGTTTATAATAGTTACCCAGGACACAGGTGTACAGAACTAAAATTTTTAAAAACAACATATCTTGAAATGGTTATCATAAACTGTTTCCTTTTCAAAAGTCACATTGAGAATTGATGGAAATATCTAATTTTAGGCCACAAATTTTTCTCCATCTTTAGTAAGCTGAACTATGTAGAAGAAAATTAAATTTGGAAAAATTATAAGCTGATATTGGTATAACTCCTAAATTCTCAGGAAATTGCACTCACTGAGAATGGAAAAAGCAGGATCCACAATGAGCTCAAGTATTAATACTGAATATCAAGTATAAATGTCTCTTACAATGTAGCAACTCAATATGGTGAATTTCACAGCTCAAGATTTTTAAGATCAGGAAAAGAATTCAATCTACACTATTTCAAAATTTAGCTTTATGAAATTTTTTAGTGGTCCCAGGCCAACCTGGCTCTGTGTCCTATTAGCCCCATCACTAGATAAGGCCCAATCCAGGCCCTACTATAAAGGTTGTCAAAGAATACAGTCCTTCAGGATAAAAATAAATGCAGAAATAAAAACTGGCAGTACACATCTCCCACCATGCTGAAAAAAAATTCATCTTTTTGAAATAATCAAAAAGGAGGGAAAACTAATGGGGGAAAACCTCAATGAAAACAACCAGGGTATCAAAATACCCATCCAAAACCTCCTGGCATATCCTAAAAGGTGACCAGTCTCTAGAACTATAACTAGCAGGTACTGGCCAAATAAATCTCCCAAATTGGAGCAAGTTAAAAAAAAAAAATCAGCAAGTTTCATGGGTCACCAAGATGAGTTACAAATGAAAATAAGGAGAGGTTACAAATCAACAACCTTGACATCACAGATATAAATGTTAAGACAAAAATAGCATCAATCAGATAATGGTTTATTATAATTATTTTCAAATGCTCGAGGTTGGAAGGTCCAAAAGTGCACCTTTCTTTAGTCCACCATCTAAAGAGAATTAGTTGTAATAGACAACACAGTGGTTCAGAAAAAGAGAAATATCCATTTACTTCTTATCAACTACTAATTTGCCTTAAATTGTCCTGGTTTTGTGTGTTACTTTTTAGAAGTTTCCCTTCCCTGCTTGGGTCACTGTGATTTACAAACTGTCCAGAATATCTAGAACAGAACAGACTATAATTTTTCTTTGAATTGTGCTAATTTATAAGTACTCAGAGTTAATAACTATATGAAATTTTACAGATTTACATATATTTAATATCATATTAAAACTCAATGTTTCAAATTATGATTTCAGAACACTCAAGAAATTACAAGTCATAATAGTTTCCATTAAAATAGAGGACTAAATATGTGGGTTTGTGCCTATCCCTCTCAAAACTCTTCCAGAATTATAAAGGCACAGAAAAGTAAAAATTCCTAAAGACAAAGATTATGGGAGAGAGAAAATAGCAAACAGGAGATGTCCAAAAATTTGGAGCTTGAAAACAGATAAATATATAAGTAGCAACTAACTCACCAGACCGAAGAAATCTAAAACTTAAGCTTGCATGGAGAGAAGTCACAAGAAACAAGCAAATTCAGGCCTCAGGCAGTGTATGCTACCATTTTTTTCCCAGTAAAGTTCACAAGTCAACTAGTTCTACTCTTACATACAGAATTTTCAGTAGGCAATTTTAGAGCTTCTCTCATATACAATAACTAGACCTTTGAAGAAAGCCCATAAAGTGAAGTCAGAGATCAAAACAAAGAAAATAGAGACAAGGTAGGAAGCAAAAGAAAATTCAAAGTGATAATGAAACAACAATGTGGAAGAAGAGAACATTTTGGAAATTAAATATTTGACATGGGAAAAAAAATAGAAGGTTTAGAAGATAAACTTGAGGAGACCTCCAAGGAAAAACAAAAAGAGAAAACAATGGAAAAAAAAATCACTGAATGATAAATCTAAGAAGTCCAAAAACCAAATAAAATAGTGCCAGGGAAAGAGAGAGAAAATGTACAAGAGCAGAGACAAGTAAAGAGATAAAAGTATCATGAAAAAGCACACATAAAATGACAGCAGTTATAGTATTTAACTGAAAGGGCCAAAAGACACTTCACACAATGAATGAAAAAAGATCTACAAGGCACATTGTCATGAAAAATTTAAACAATAGGGAAAAGTAAAGATCTAAAAATCTTCCATAAAACAAAAAGATCAGGTATCAGATTGTCATTTGTCTTCTGCCAAGTTAGAAAATAGAACAAAACCTTCAAAATTTTAGGGGAACATTATTTCCAATCCAGTATTTTATGCCCAGAACTTTATACTCAATCTCTTAAGGGTAAAGGTAGAAGAAAGATAGGGTCAGATAAACAAGGGCTAAAAAATAAACAAACCCTGCTAATGTCTGGAAGGTCCTGGAAAATAAGACCTATCAGAATGAGAAAGAAAACAAGAAACACAAGATTCAGGGAATAGAGGATCCATTATAGAACAGAACAAAAGGAAATTTCCAGAATGATGTTGAAGGGAGGTCTTAGTCTGCTCAAGACTCTAGAAAGTAGTCAGTACAGACTAGAGGAGGCAAGAGGGCCAAAGAATGCATAGAAAAAAGTATGAAACTAATAAATGATCTATGTTTGAACATACACAAGTCTATGGCTCCTACAGAGAGTGTAGGAATGTAGCATTTGAGAAAAATCAGTGATAGGTACATAGAAAAAATAACAACAAACAACAGTAACAAAAACGGAGATGATCATTAGTTCTAGAAATCACAAAAAAAGAGAGAACATGTAACCAAAATATATTATAATGTTTCTCTGCAAACAGTATTTATATAGCCATAACTATGTAAACACTGAGTAGGGGTTTTTAAAATTGTGATTTAACTGTATGCAGAAAATGAAAATAAAAAGTAATCAATTCTGTTAAGGAATTTTAATTTTGAAAATCAAAAATTTTACCTCAAATATAAATGTGCCTTACTAAATCTAATTTACTTTCAGGAAGTAAAGGAACGAGAATAAATTTTCTTTACTGGTTTTCTTCAAATATATTTTTTGTAAGCTTAGAGCATGTTTCCAAAAATCTCTACCAATTCTTCCAAACACATCTGGCCACTTAAAGTTTGTCTTAAAATACTTCAAAAGAAATTGTGAATATAAATTTTCCTTCAAATTTGATCAGTGACAGCATCCTGTTGGCCCTTTGAGTAGCAAACTAGCAGCAGCACCAACTACTACCAAAGGAACCAAGACACAGAGTTATATGTGAACACAATCAGGACTCAACTCCAAGCAGTTTGTCCTGCTCTTAGATCAAGTCTACCCACCTCATTTAACCAACTAGGGACATTACAGGCTTCTAGACTGAATGAAGTTGATTTTTCTTTTTCTTTTTCTTTCTTTCTTTCTTTCTTTCTTTCTTTCTTTTTTTTTTTAAGCTGATTCTTTTATCTATTCTCTACCTAGGTCAAAAAGGTCTTACCAGGTAGACCGATTTGAAGTTCCCTTATGAAACAGGGGCAGGGAGAAAGTGGAAGGTTCTGAAAAATGCTCATATGGAGGCTATACCATCATCTGTAGGGGGGGGTGAATTTTTCAAAGCACCCTTGCATTTCTCCCCATATCCATGATGAGAATTACTGCTTCCGTGGATTATTTAAAGGTGATGCACCACCCCAAGACCTTAAGGGCCACAGCCTGAGAAGCTTAGAGTTCAAACCATAATGAAATCACCAGAAAGTCCCCATTTCTTTTCCAAAAACAGAACCTCTAAGACATAGTCTCAGGTCAATTAATAGGCAGAATCTTTTTCTTTGAGTCATTACTAAATTAATATGAAATTTAAAAAACCTTCCTTTAGGTGGAAGTGAAAATTAAGGGCCTGATACATGCAAATAATATAGACGTGCATATATATATATACACACACACACACACACACACATATAACATCAAGAAGTATCCTACTTTTTACTCAACATTTCACTTAATATACTCTTCTAAATCTGTTCAACTCCTTGTATTTTACTTAACTCCATGATCTACATGGGAAATGCCTAAACTCCTATGACAAGGCAACTCTTGTAAACTATCAATCTTTTAATCTTCTTAAAAGATAACTGCTTGTCAAGGTGCATTTGGTACCTTATCTCATAAATTCAACTTATTAACACCATCTATTCTGCTTTTAAGTAATCATCCAATATACCACATGTGGAATGTTTCCCTTGTTCTTTTACTTAAAAACAATAAGCACTAACTCTTTTACTGTATAGATATTTAAACATTCATTCAACTGCCTGTATAATATTTCAATAAAACACACCAGCTAACTTAAGACTAATTTTTTTTTTTTAAGACTAGCCTTTAAAAAATCATTGGTTAATTAGAGTTTAAGGACTACATGGGAAGACGAAGAAAGGATATTCTCATTATCTTGTAGCTAAAAATTTAGGACATGGTTATCTATAGTAGCCAGGGAGTAAAAAAAATGTACCTAATAAGCTGGGTAGTCTAGCTAGGGAGATTTCCAGGCAGAGTGTTTAAGGTGATGCCTGGTTTCTTCCTGCTGCTTACAACAAAATGCAAAAGGAGAGAAATAATCTTAAGAAAGAATTAAAAAAAGAATCAAGACTTGCTGGTTTTGTAAGTTCCTAGCCTCTAAGACAGCAAGCAATGCTACAATTATGAGGAAGCTTCCAAGCAAACGTCAAATCCAAAACACATTCAAAAAACATCATTTAAAAATCAAGCTGCAGGGGTGACTGTAAAATCCTTTGCTAAGACCTCAGAAAGAGTCAAGATAGGTAATAGGGCTTTTTAAGAAGCTTAAAAGCATTGCCCCATAGCAGTCTTAGCAGGAACCCAAGGTAAAGAAACAATTATTTCAACAAAATGTGTAAGTGTTGCCTGCTCTAATGGAATGAATCACAATAAGATTCATAGGACAGCCACAAAGCTTTTTTGGCAGAACCACGAGCACAGTCTCAGTAGGACTCACAACTCCATTCCATTGGTCTATATGTCTATACTTATGTCAGTACCACATTTGATTATGACAGCCTTATGTTAAGTTTTGAAATTGGGAGGTAAGAGCTCTAACTTTGCTACTCTTTTTCAATATTGTTTTAGCTACTTAGAGTCCCCTTGGTCCATCTGAATTTGAGGATTGGCTTTTCCATTTTGCAAAAAAGACCACTGATATTTTGATAGGGATTGGATTAATCTATGAATCACTTGGCGAAATTGTTATCATAACATTATTATGTCTTCCAATCCATTTATACAGGATGTCCTTCCATAGATTTAGGTACTCTTTAATTTCTTTCAGCAATGTTTTGTACTTTTCACTGTACAAGTCTTTAACCTTCTTGCTTAAATTATTCTGATGAAAACATAACTGATTTTTGTATATGATCTTATACCCTGTAACTGTGCTGAACTTGTTTATTAGCTCTAGTAAATTCAGATGTTTTTGATAAACACCATCCCGGAGGCTGCTCTAGCTCAAGGGGGGCAAAACAAGGGCAAGTCTCTGTGCTGGCCCCTCAGGGAACCACCAGGCAGGTCAAAATGCAAAGCCACAATTTTTTGAGAACAAGGTTCTTACTGCTTTCCCCTATCACCTCTTCTTGTTGCTGTTCCCACAGCTGCTGCTAAGCTAGAAAATGGGGGATGGCAGGCATGTAAAACTGTGGAGGCAGAGATTCTTGGAGCTCCCTACTCTACCATTTTCCATGACCAGTAACTTATTTTAACAAACAGAATGTGGGGGATCCCTGGGTGGTTCAGCGGTTTGGCACCTGCCTTTGGCCCAGGGCGCGATCCTGGAGTCCCAGGATTGAGTCCCACGTCGGGCTCCCGGCATGGAGCCTGCTTCTTCCTCCTCCTCCTCCTCCTTCTTCTTCTCTCTCTCTCTCTCTCTCTCTCTCTATCATCAATCAATAAATCAAGCAATCTTTAAACAAACAGAATGTGGCAGAAGTGACAGTGAGTAACTCTTGAGACTGTCATAAAAAGCATTAAGATTTCCTCTTGGATCACTTACTCTGAGAGAAGCCAGTTACCATGTTGTGAAGACTCTCAAGTGGCCCTAGAGAGAGTCCTACATGGCAAGGAACAGAAGCAGCCCACCAACAGCCATATGAATAAGCTAGGTTAGAACTCCAGTCCTTGTCAAGCTTTCAGATGACCGCAGCTCTCACCAACACTTAGACTGCATACTGCAACCTCATAAGAAACCCTGAAAATCATCCAACTAAGCCACTTTTGAAATAAGTGATCTGCAGATACCATGAAATAATGGATGTGTATTGCTTTAAGCTACTAAGTTTTGGATCGTGATATTTAAAGCTGAGACTCAAAAAGGTAAGAACCAAGTGACTCCAGTTCTTGGAACGAAGTGTTTCAAGCAGAGAGAGGAAAGGTGTTTGGCACATTAAAAATAAAAAATTAGAAAGAAGATCAATCAGTGGAGAAGAGGAAAATAGTGAAGAAACAGATCATAGAAATGGCAGAAAGTCACCAAAGTGACTATAGCAAGGTCTTAAACCTAGTAAAAACTGGTACGTTCTGGAGTAATCAATGGTTCTTTAGGCATCAAAAATGGAAACTGGCCTATAATTTAAGCAAGGAAGACAGAACAAAGCAAAACAATCATCTGCCCACTGACAGCTAAGTGAAGGCAGGTCTACCTGACTAGCACTCATATGAAGCTTGCATGAGGTGAAAGCAAGGCAGATGGGTGCCACCACAGAAGAGCAAGAACTAGACATTTTTGTGAATATAAACTTACCAGAAATTATATAACTCTGATAAGCCAATGTTGTTTATTTCTAAAGTACCAGTAAACATTTGATTGCAAAGTAAGCATAAAGTATTGATGAATGAACATGGGAGCTTACAAGTAAAAACCTACTTTTACTCTTGGTTCTTCATTAGCTTCATCAACTTTGGTAAATCTTTCCTCTCCTAACCTAATTTTACTCATCTGCCATATGGGATAACAACACATAATATGTGACCAATCTTACTTTTTCTAAAGATAAAATGAAATAATATATGATAGAAGTGCTTTAAAAACTACCCAAAAAATCTAGAAAAAAATTAACATTTATAAATATCAACTAGAGAGAAATCAATTAACCATATCTATCAATCAATACGCAGGAACCTAGGGTGGGATTTATAAAGCCTTTTGAAACCAAGAACCAAGGTCTTTACCTCATTCCATATCACTTATTTCACTTTGTAGAATATACAAACCCAAAGTTACAGATAAAACCACCTTTATAAAAATGTTATTTAAAATTCTGAATGAAGTCGTTAGTAAAAATCTTACATCTAGAAAATAATTTTAAAATATCTTTCTCAGCAGGCAGTCCATAGTCACTGCCAAATGAATAACTGGTGTAGTTACATGTCTAAAAAAAATATGACCATAAATCAGCTCTGCAAAGACGTACACTTGTCCTTGTCCTGGGCTACCTTATGACACAAAGTTTAATAATTGATGAAAAGGGCATAAAAAATTTTCAAAAGAAATCCCAACTGGATACCAGTCTCTGAAATTTGAAACAACTATAAATTAGCAAAATAATATTTTTAATAACTATAAGATTAGAACTATAACTTTAGTTAACTATAAGATTAAAACAAACTTCTATGGGAAAATAAAGATATCATCAATGACATTTTCAATCAGTAGAAAAATAAAATGATATTTGTGTTTTCAGATTTTATAACTATCTGAATTTCAAGAGGTATTCATCTCTGGATCTTCCAGAAAGAAAATTTATAATTTAAAACAAGGAAAACATCATTATTAAAGAACAGAAGCATTAGACATCATAAAATGTGATACATAATTATGTTATTTTGTTATTAAAAGTGACTCAGAAGAAAAAAATGGGTTTTTTGAGGGTATTTACTAACCGAATTTTCTTCCTCCTCTTCCAATTCTCGCTGCTGCTCTTCATGTCTTTTAGCTTTGATCTCCATAGCTTCTGTGATCAGGTCTCTTAAAATCGATACAGGCTTTGCATTCTTGATAAAAGGATGCTGGAAAAGTAAAAGTCAATGGTATAAATTCAAAAGATTTCTCTGAATTATGCCTAAAATATGTTAAAACAATATATAAGTGCTTCATAGGTTTCAATGATTATTTCAACCAGAATTAAATGTAAACATTAAGAAAAGAGAATATTTCAGCTGCTTTAGAAATAAAGAATTTGTTTTTAGGTTTACTTGTCTTTAGAAAACCATTAAAGCACACATAAAAAGTGCAATCCTTTTAATAAAACTACATTACCTTTAAAAATGTAATTGTCCAAAGGAACTATACATTAGGTAGTGAAAAAGATAAATTTTTTTAAAGACTGGTGATTTTCAGTTACCACAGGGGAGGTGGGTGATGAGGATTATGGAATGCACTTGGTGTGATGAGCACCAGGTGTTGTATGGAAGTACTAAATCATTATATTGTATACCTGAAACGAATATTACACTGTATGTTACTAACTGGAATTTAAATAAAAGCTTTAACAAATTAAAAATTAGTTAAAAACATAAACAAGAGATTGGTGATTATATTACATATAAAAATAAAATTATTCTAGTAATATGTACAAATTTAATTAATCTTAAACTGACAGTGATCAAAAGGAGGGCAACTACTCTGCTACTTCTTTTACATTATTTTTTTACTTTAGTATATTTTGAATAATATAATAATCTCCAATGGAGAAATAACAGCAATAAAAGAAAAATACCTTTCAGAAAATATTGTCTCATTTCTATACTATTAACTTCTTTTTTTATATCATCCTGATCTAGCTAAAATATCTGAGTTTGCTACAATTCTTATAAACAGAAGGGAAACCACCAGAATAGACCAGGGTTTTCAAAGACTTTTTTTTTTTTAAAGCGGGAAAGAGAGAGAGAGAGAAAGAATATCTTAAGCAGACTCCACACCCAGCACAGAGACTGATGTGGAGCTCAATCTCACCACCCTGAAATCATGACCTGAGTCTAAATCAAGAGTCAGGCACTCAACCGACTGAGCCACCCAGCACCTCTTTTATTGAAGGGGTGGGGTAGTGTGAGAGAAAGTAGAGGGACAGGTTACAAGTACAATTTGAGATAGATAACCTTTCGAGGCAGCCATACAGCTTCAAAATGTAATTTTCACAATTATATGTCAATAGATAGTTATTTTAATAAAGATGAACAGAATATAAAAATATTTCCTTCAGGAAAGAAGAGAAGTTCAGACATTCTCAGATGAAGGAAAACTAAGAGAATGTTACTGTAGATCTATCTTTAAAAAGTGGTTTCCAGGAAGTCCTCTAAACAGAAAGGAAGTTTAATAAAAGAAGGGACTGTGAAAAGCTAAGAGAAAGAACAATGGAAAGAGCAAAAATGGGGTAAACACAATAGAATCCTCTTATTCTTCTGAGTTTTCTCAACTGCTTAAAGGTTAAAGCAAATACTATAACACAGTTTGATATAGATCTCAATGTATGAAGAGAAAGTATTCTGACTACTGTAAATGAGAGGGACAACAAGGTAAATAAAGTTTCTACTCCTTAGCTGAACTGGTCAAATAAAGAATAAGGCACATGTCACAGGAGTGCAAAGAGTAACCAGGATGCCATCTATAACAGCCAAGCCCAGGGGTCAATTCAAGTAATGGCAACTCTCAGTCAACCTCACATTCTCACAGAAGGACATCCTGGAGCAGGAGCCCACTTCAGGGTCTGGGTTTCCCATGAGCAACTCTAGCGCTGTTAGGCTGAACTTGAAACCTGTCCTTTCATTTCTTTGGGGTTTTAATTTCCTCATCTTTTGAAAACTACTATGAGTTAACTAATAATTTCAAAGGATCCTTTCAGTCCATGATTCTTTTAAATTTATACAATTATTATGTTGTACCATGAGAATAAACCACTATAACAATTCACCATGAATTTCTTTTTAAAATTTTCTTTTTCTGGGATCCCTGGGTGGCGCAGCGGTTTGGCGCCTGCCTTTGGCCCAGGGCACGATCCTGGAGATCCTGGATCGAATCCCACATTGGGCTCCTGGTGCATGGAGCCTGCTTCTCCCTCTGCCTGTGTCTCTGCCTCTCTCTCTCTCTCTCTCTCTCTCTGTGACTATCATAAGTAAATAAAAAAAATTTTTAAATTTTCTTTTTCAGGATCTAGAAATCAACATGGTATCATCTGTACAGGTAGGCTATAGACATGTCCACTAAAATTTGGTGATAAGGCTGTCCTCTGAGAGCCATAACATGTAAGACATGTGCAAAACCCCTTTAAGAGGTAGAATGGCTTCTAGGCATCTAGCAAAGTAAGACTCAAATGCGTCTAATGAGACTCAATTATTCTATCTAGTACACATGTATTAAGCACTGGATACCAATAGGTGATACAAACTTATCGAAACACCAAGGAATGACAACTAGCCTAATAAACAAGGATGAGAGGACGGCTTCCTGGAGGAGTAGCTAATCTGAATTCGAAACAATTAGATAAGAGTAGGAAGGAGCCTGTTGGTGAGCGGGGTTTTAAACTAGGTAGGGGATGGGGAAAACAGTGTGAGAAAAGGTACAGAGGATTGAAAAAGCATGGTCTGTATAAGAAATTACAAGTCCATTATTTCAGAATCTATAGAGAAAAAAAAGGAGGCAGCTAGGGGTCAGTTAAGAAGCTAGACCAGGGGCATGCCTGGGTGGCACAGTCAGTTAAGCACCCAACTCTTGGTTTTAACTCAGGTTGTGATCTCAGGGTTGTGAGATTGAGCCCCAAGAGGGAGGCTCTGCACTCAGCATAGTCTGCTGGAGATTCTCTCTCCCTCTCTGTCTGCCCCTCCTCATGTGCTCTCTCTCAAATAAATAAATAAATCTTAAAAAAAAAAAGACAAGAAAGAGTACATTATAATAGAGGGCCTTGAATGGTCAATAGCACAACAGAAAAAAAAATCAAGAAAGCAAATATTGGTTTATAAGCACTATATTAAATCAGTTGCACAACTTGCTCTTGTCATAAAAAAAAAAAAAAGATGTTTGAGCTAAACCAACTAGAAGGTAACAGAACTAGAGAGTAACAGAAGTTGTTAATGTAGCCCATACAACTCAACTTCCTGGACAGAAAACAGAGTAGAGAAAGAGTGGAGAAGGGGCAAATGGAATAAACCCACAACAGTCATGTTCACTGTGTGATATTTAGTGAGTCATTTAACTTTTCTGGGCTTCAAGACCTTCATCCACAAAATTAAGAAATTGTATTAGAATATTTCTTTTTATTAAAGATTCATTTACTTGGAAGTGGGGGGAGAGAGAGAGAGAGAAAAAGAAAGGGGGTATGGGGAAGGGCAGAAGGAGAGGGAAAGAATCTCCAGCAGACTCCCTGCTGAGCACAGAGTTCAATCTCATGACCCATGAGATCATAACCTGAGCTGAAATCAAGTCAGAGGTTCAACCGACTGAGTCTCCCAGGTGCCCCTAGAATATTTCTTTTTTTTTTTTTTAAGAATATTTCTTAAATGCTTTTTTATCCTAAGGACTCAAAGGAAAAAAAAAACAAAAACCCAGAATTTCTTAAGATTAGAAAAGATTATAGAAAAAAAGACTACAAAGAAACACTAGTTACATTATCTAAAATTCAGTTAACAGTTATATTTGGATTTATTTTCATCACCATTTTTTGTGCCCTATCTGTCCCACTTTTTCTGTTTTAAATTTTTTTTTTTTATTTTTTATTTATGATAGTCACACAGAGAGAGAGAGAGAGGCAGAGACACAGGCAGAGGGAGAAGCAGGCTCCATGCACCGGGAGCCCGACGTGGGATTCGATCCCGGGTCTCCAGGATCGCGCCCTGGGCCAAAGGCAGGCGCCAAACCGCTGCGCCACCCAGGGATCCCAACTTTTTCTGTTTTATTCCCCCCTCTCCTTTCTTACTGTCCTAGGGGTTAAATAATTTAGATACTCAATATGATAACAATACCGAATGGCTCTTGATTTACATGCTCAAAACTCCTTTGAAATGCTCAAAATATTTCAAAATAAATATTTCAATTAATTTTTGAAAGGCAGTATTTGCATCTAACATAGAACTCAAAAGGCTCAAAAAGAGAATTCAGCAAAATGTATGTCTCCATGCCACTCCTTCTTCTCAGCCTTATAGTTGCTTTCTCTGAGGTCAGTTTCTTGATTATTTTTCCAGAGCTGCTCCACTGCAAGCACTGGCGCATGCATACACACACACATGCACGGTTTATAGATGAAAAACATTACAATGAAATATATAATTATATTATTATTGTATATTAATACAACATATTGATGACATATATGATTGTGTATTATAACCAATAGTATAAACTACAACGATACATATATACACATATGTGCAGGTGTGTGTACTCTGTCAGCCACTCCTCCCAGGGGACTGCTTCCAACTTGTGGACAGATATTTATGTTGTTTCTGATCTTTTGTGGTTACAATGTACTATGAATACTTTTACACATCAGTTATGTCACACATGGTTAAATTTTTCTGTAGAACAAATTTCCAGGAGTGTAATTGCTGGGTCAAAAAAGAATGAACTTCCAGATATCAAGTTTATTAATGTGAGGCCCACTTATTATTAGTTTAGACCTCTAAGCCAATTGGGAAAATAAAGATACAAACACTTTTTAAAAATGTTACAGGACACCTGGGTGGCTTAGGGGTTGAGCGTCTGCCTTTGGCTCAGGTCATGATCCTGGGGTTCTGGGATCGAGTCCCACATCAGGCTCCCCACAGGGAGCCTGCTTCTCCCTCTGCCTGTGTCTCTGCCTCTCTCTGTGTGTCTCTCATGAATAAATAAATAAAATCTAAAAAAAAAAAAAAAAGGGACGCCTAGGTGGCTCAGTGGTTGAGCATCTGCCTTTGGCTCAGGTCATGATCCCAGGGTCCTGGGATGGAGTCCTGTAGCAGGCTTCCTGCGGGACTATGCCTGTGCCTCTGCTTCTCTCTGTGTGTCTCTCATGAATAAATAAATAAAATCTTTAAAAATAAATAAATAAAAGTGTTAAATTATTTCTAATTGCATTAAATGTCAAGGTAGATTAAAAAAAAAAGCCTCCTGATACTCTGGATATAAAATATACTCATACCAGGGGTACTGAAAAGTATTTAGATAATCTTATAACCAGTATGTATATATAGTATGAAATCTTTTCAAGGGGCTCAAGGATCTTGTATTTATATACCATATGGTAGATCAAAAAGTCAAAGACGAAATACTGAGGCAAGGAGTAACACATCAGGGGAAAAAAAACACAAAAAATACTAACAGTGGAGAAAATAACTCACTTCTGAAATGATAACCCTTTGGAAGTTTTGTTTTACTTTGGAGAAGAGTTGACAACAAAGAAACAGAAAAAAGGGGAAAGGCAGAAGACTGAATTTGGAAAACAGAAAAGAAAAAAATGAGACAAAGAGAACATGTAGGAGAAGAATGATGTGTATGTCTTTGATAATCCATATTTCCTTAGAGATTTACATCTTGAGAAATCAGTTAATAAAACCCTCAACAATTCTGGCCAATGTGAGACAGTTACAGAGTATAAAGAAAATATTTTTCCCTTAGATGCATAAATACTGACCTGTAAAAGTTGTGTTGCAGTAGCTCTCTGCTCAGGATTCTTCACTAGGCACTTTTTAACAAAATCAGTGAAATCATCAGACCAAAGTTCTGGCTTCCTGAATGTTGGTGGTGGGTTTGTGGGAATCATAAAAATAGCCTAGCAAAAATGAAATAGCCAAAAGACACAGTAAGAATCACGACAGAACACCAAATAAACAAATCTATCTTTCTATCAGACTCTAAACCTGAAAAACAAATTTAAGCTGTTCTAGGATTTCCAGTAAGATTGCAATTCAGGAAGCAAGTCCATCTGCTACTAATGTAATCATTTCCCATTAAATTTCCTCTATTTGAATTGTAGCTCATTGAGCACATCATTCTTTATTTTATCTATTATTTTTAATCAGTCTCCAAACAAGACTGCAATTCTAACCCTTTTACCAAACTAAGGACATTCTCTAATTAAACAGATGTATTCCCTAATATTGCTATTGCGTGCCAGATTTACTTCCCATTTCAGTTTTATATAAGTACTGCTGCTCAAAATGGACAGCAGCAGTCCAATCTGCTTCTGCAATCCAGAATATTTAAATATAAATAAAAGTACTACTGTGATTTGAAATAATACTAATAGAGCTAAGACTTTTATTTCCTTTTCTAAATACATAAGTCAGGATTCCAAATGCAAAGTTTTGAAGGTAATATAACACTTAAATTTATTGCTAATGATTTAATTTAGTATTAGTATCTTAGTACTAATTAAATACATTCAGATAGCTCAAAATTCAAAAGTTTTAAAAAGTCTTCCTGGCATCCCTGTCCTCCTAGCTATCTAGTCATCCTTTTTCAACCAAAAGAGTCAATCCCTAATGTTCTTAGGAAATCACTATATATAATGAATTAACTGATCCTGTTGTTATCTACAATAGTTCCTGATAAAATATTATCACTAAAACATCATTTTCTTTGAAAAGATATAAAAAACAAAAACACAATAAAGTTAAAACAAATGTGTCAAGCACTACTACTACAATCAACTGTGACAATAAAGTTGAAAGTCATCCAATGAAATAAATATAAATGAGGTAAAGATCATTAAGTAGAGAAAATATAGTCTTTTCGACACATGGTATGGAGAAGACTGAAAATACATATGCAATAAAAATGAATTTGGATTCTTTTTTTTTTTTTTTTTAATTTACGATAGTCATACAGAGAGAGAGAGAGGCAGAGACACAGGCAGAGGGAGAAGCAGGCTCCATGCGCCGGGAGCCTGACGTGGGATTCGATCCCGGGTCTCCAGGATCGCGCCCTGGGCCAAAGGCAGGCGCCAAACCACTGCGCCACCCAGGGATCCCTGAATTTGGATTCTTATGTTGTATCATATACAAAAAAATTAAATGAAAATGGATCAATGACCATAACAGTAAGAGCTAAAACTATAAAACTTACAAGAAAACATGAGGAAAGCTTCAAGACATTGGATTTCGCAATAATTTCCTGGATGTGACACCCAAATCCAGGCAACAAAAGAAAAAATAGGTAATTGGGCTTCATCAAAATTCAGAACTTAGGGCAGCCCGGGTGGCTCAGCAGTTTAGCCCCACCTTCAGCCCAGGGCATTATCCTGGAGATCTAGGATCAAGTCCCATGTCAGGCTCTCTGCATGGAGCCTGCTTCTCCTTCTGCCTGTGTGTCTCTGCCTCTCTCTCGGTCTCTCATGAATAAATAAATAAAATCTTTTAAAAAAAATTCAAAACTTATGCATCAAAGGACTCTATCAACAAAGTGAAAAGGGAGTGAAACAAAGTGAAAATGGGAGAAAATATTTGCAAATCATAATATCCAGGATATATAACTCAACAACAACAACAACAACAAAAAAAACCAAACAACCCAACTTAAAAGATGGGCAAAGAACTCAAAAAGATATTTCTTCAAAGAACATACAAATGGCCAATAAGTACATGAAAAGGTACCAAGCATCACCAATCACTAGAGAAATGCAAATCAAAACCACAATGAGATACCTCTCATATCCATTAGCATGGCTATTATTTTTTAAAAACAAAATAACAAGTGGTGGCAAGGATGTGGAGCAAATGGAATCCTCATGCTTTGTTGGTAGGAATGTAAAATGGTGGAGTTGCTTGAAAAACAGTATGGTAATTCCTTAAAAAATCAAACATAGAATTATCATATGATAATTCCACTTCTGGGTACGTACCCAAAAGAAGTAAAGGCAGGGAATAGAACAGATATTTGTACACCCAAGTTCAGAGCAGCACTATTCACAGTGGACAAAAAATGCAAGCAACCCAAGCATTCATCAACAGATGAATGGATACACAAAACAGTGTTTATACTGTAAATACACATGCAATAGAGTATTGTTTAACCTTAAAAGAAAATTTTGACACATGCTACAATACCCATAGACCCTGAAAATATTATGCTGAGTCATGAAAGGACAACATTATATGATTTCTCTAATATGAGGTTCCTAGAGTAGTCAAATTCATGGAAACAGAGAATGGAATGGTGGTTGCCAAGAGTTGTGGGAAGGGGGGAATGAAGACCTAGTGTTTAACAGGCAGAAGAGTTTCAACTGGGAAAAATGAAAAAATTCTAGAGGTGGGTGATAGTGATTGCCGTTCAGCAAATGTGAATGTACTTGATTTCACAGCACTGCACATTTAAAAAGGTTAATTTTATGTTATGTGTATTTTACTACAATAAAAAAAATATGGATGAAGGATAACAAAGTAGTAATCAAGGTCAGAAGTATCTGTTAAGTGCCTGCCACACAGAAAGCATGGTGTTGAGCATTAAATGGAGCTCAAAGCAGCAGCAGGAAATATTGCTACTACCCTAAACAAACTTCTAGCCTAGTCTGATAATGAAAGCACAAACAATAAAAGAATTAAATAACAGTATAATAATAAGAGAAATGATACAAGGCACACAAAAGAAAGGTCATTCTCCTAATAAGGAAAAGCAAGAGAATGGAATGGAATGTTCCTCCAGTAGGAGGAACAGCGAACAAGCGAACAAATGACTGCCTGGTAAGGGACTAGGAAATGAGAATATTAGAAGGGGAAAGGAGGATATGAAGTTTAGTCAGCAAGAAAGTACACACCTAAAAAGTTTTTTCTGGAGTGTATGTGTATTTGTTTTTGAACTGAGTTGTTTATAACCCAAGAAGTAGATTAAACAAAAACAAAAACCCTAGAAACACTCTAACTATGGAATAGAAAAGGCAGTTAGGGGCTAGTAGAGATGCTCCAAGATAAGTAAGGATGAGTTCAAACTAGGATGGTTTCTACAGGAATGAAATGGAAGAAATAAAGCAGGAGATACTATAAAGGAAGAACCAAGAATATATCCTAACAGCATTGTTTGGGAGGGGTGGAAAAAAGGAGAATGAACAATTACGCTAGAATTCAAGAAATAAAAAAAATCGGTACTTTAATTGCAAGGCACTCAGGTATTTTAACAATTCACCATATCATTCTTTTGAAAGCCCTTACAGAAAGGAGGGAAACTGAGTGGGTAAAAATTAGAAAGGAAGACAAACCACGAAAGACTCCTAACTCTGGGAAACAAATGGCTGCAGAAGGGGAAGAGGGTGGGGGGACGGGGTAACTGGGTGTCAGGCACTGAGGAGGGCACTTGATGGGATAAGCACTGGGTGTTATACTATATGTTGGCAAATTGATTTAAATAAAATACATATAAAAAAATAAAGCCCTTATAATATGGTACAATCACTGGCTTCTCACTTGGAAAGTTCCAGAGGACTTTCCATGGACAAAGCAGTGAAGATTCAATATCCAAAGCTGCTGATACTAGGATAAGAGTTAATTTCTTTATTAGTATACTTATCTTCTTTCAAAGTGGGAAAATCCTTTAATAGAAGAGATTATTCTTATACATCTTAACCTCATATTTCACGTATTTACATCTAAGTCCTCTTCAACAGCCCGTTTTATGACACACGCACCTATCAAATGACATTTATCAAGTACTTTCTGCATGTTCAAAACTATATTCTAATAAAGTAACAAACTGATACACCATAGGCCAAATAACATTAGTGGACATATTTTGTTCAGGCAGTATCAAGTTCACATTTCAACAAGGTAAGAATCTGCTGGAATGAGGCTAGTTTTACCCAGGATGTTCTCCCTTTTACATGGGCCTCGTTTAGTCTGGCTCAATTACCTACTTTACCTGATGGCTCCTTCAAGTACCTAACTTTCTGAGCCCTGCTATTACAGATTGTAAAATAAGACACATCTCTCAAAGCCACAGTCAGCTTGTGGAGGAGAAAACTAACACATAAAACAAATAGCAAACAGTGAAGGGCTAGTAAATAAAATTCTTCTGTAAATAACCTAATTAATCTCAGCTCCATAGTTGGAACCTAGTCTGGCTTTAAGGATGGGTAAATGGGGTTAACATCAGCTGCTGGAAAAGGCATACAAAACTACCTACTACTTCAATTTTTCTTTTTAAAATATTCTTTCATACTTTTACAGTGAAAGAAGCATTTTAAAAAAATTATTTATTTATTCATGAGAGACACAGAGAGAGAGAGAGAGAGAGAGAGAGAGAGAGAGAGAGAGGCAGAGACACAGGCAAAGGGAGAAGCAGGCTCCATGCAGGGAGCCAACGTGGGACTCAATCCCAAGTCTCCAGGATCACGCCCTGGGCTGAAGGCGGCACGCTAAACCACTGAGCCACCAGGGCTGCCCCTACTACTTCAAATTAAAGAACAAAAATAAATTTGAACTCTCATCTCTGCAAAACCGGTTCAAAGCACCCACGTAAGCCCCTATATAGACTGACCTCAAACTGCAGGTAAATGATACTAGATTGTCTTGATAAATGTTGTTCATCTGCACTTGTTACAGATTGATGGCTAACAACTCAATGATTTATGTTCCTGTAGCTAATGCTGCCCTTTGAACTTTGAGCCAATGAATTGCAGTCTTATCTTCAGATAATCTTAACATATAAGGCTCACCTCGGCAGTAGCTATTAGAAACTCGAGGATAAAAAACTTAACTCTCTTATTTACCCAGTACTATCATAAAGATCCTAAAATGTTCACCTTCTATTCTCAAACAAGCAATTAACTGCATACAGTTCAAACAAATAAGTCTTATTATATGATCTACCAAATGTAGAGATGCTAAAAGTCTCCAGGAAAACCACTATACCTTTTATTTCCACTTCCATTTCTTTAGGTTAGATAATCAATAACAAATGGGCAGACTTTCTCACAGACTTAATTTTGTTCAACTAATTTAACCTCATCATGAATCATAAAAGATCCTCTTAAGAATCTCTAGGTTTTGTATGAGCTAATTAGGTAATAGGCCCCTGCTGTAGAAAGTTTTGGCAATCAGTGGCTAGCCTTAGACTAACAATTCACTCCCTTCCTTGCCACCAACCAAATCGCATGGACACACATTACAGCCATATAATTTATCTTATCTCTAACACCATTTTGATTGAAGAATGTTAGTACAATAAATGATATGATTATCCTTGTGTTTGTTTCTACACAATGTGTTGCTTAACTACATATTGAATCTCTGATTAAGTTTTAGAAAGAACTTCCCTGATCACAAGTAGTCTAAAGAAGCCAAGAAATATAAGTGCCTTAAAAGAACTAATTGTCTCCATGCTTGGAATTTCATGCCTTAGGACTCCAGGAGTACCCAGATGTGGAAAGAGCTGGAGCTGAGCAACTACAATGCCTGCACTTTATCATTTCAGTGGAGTGAGTCAACACATAAGCCTGAAGTGAAGGTAGATGGATTTGTGAATGTACAGAAGCAATGGACACGCCGGAATAACAAAGGATTCAAGAACCTCAGATATAGGAACAAAAAGATTATCTTCACAACAAATAAATGAGATAAAGAATGAGAAAGCACTTTTATAAAACTTCAAAGAACCAAACAAACGTAGCTGTTTCCTGATAGCAAACATAATACATAGACAGCAAGCTACTAAGTCAAATAAAAATTGATAGCTTCTAAAACGGATATATAGCAATAATAATTTTTTAAAAACTACACAAATTAGATGGCAAACAGTAAAACAGAATGAAGCCAACAACGAAGCCCAGGTGGCGCAGCGGTTTAGGGCCGCCTTCAGCCCAGGGCTGGATCCTGAAGGCCCGGGATCAAGTCCCACGTCAGGCTCCCTGCATGGAGCCTGCTTCTCCCTCTGCCTGTGTCTCTGCCTCTGTGTGTGTGTGTGTGTGTGTGTGCATGTGTGTGTTTCTCATGAATAAATAAATAAAATCTTTTTTTAAAAAAAATGAAGCCAACACTGAACCCAAGTCAGAAAATAGGCTTGAGCTCTTAATCATCCTCTGACTGTGCACCTTCAGTTTCTTCAGATAAGTGAGGACACTGGACTAGTATTTTTTAAGGTTCCTTTTTGAGTCTAGAAGACTCTGGCACACTAACTGCCTAGCAATTGAGGAGTTAAATACTCACCAAACACTGTTAGGAAAGGAGATGGAAGTGGGGTCTCAGGACAGGGAGGGAGAACAACAGGCCTACTAGACGTTAATACAAAAATACAAATCTACATTTTTATTATCACTCCTTCAAATGCAACTTTGAAATAGAGAATACTAAAAACCAGAGTGAACCTTGCTCTTAGGGTGCAGCTTCTACAGTAAGCACAGTTAAAGTATCGTGAACATGACCTCACAATTCACTCCAATACCAGTTGCAGGAACTGCAATAATCATTAATCTGTCCAATAGGCCAATTTGCCTGCCTATGAACCAAATTAAGGGAAGAGATGTGGCTGGTGTCCTGGCAGTACAGAGTTAGTAAGAGAACCAGCCCTAGAGGTCTAAGCCAGCTTAGATAGAGCTGGGTACAATAACAATACCTGACCTATTTTACTTCTCTGTGCCTATTTTTACATATGAGAAATGAAAATAATAGTACCTACCACACAGAGCTATTCTGAAATTTAAATCAGTTAACCCAAGAACAACATGTACAATGGCATCTGTTACCCTGTAAACGCACAATACTGTCAGCTATTTTATTAACCCCAATTTACCACTGAGACCTACAAGGGTAAACTAGCTTACTCAAGGTCACACAGCCAGTGTGTGTGCCCAAAACTGGAACTCAGGTCTAACCACTCCTTAGCTTCTTTACACTACCTCTATATTTCCATTAAATTTCTGCCACAGATAAGCCTATTATAAGATAAAGCATCTATAATTTGAATACTGAGTCTCCAGAGAAGAAAATGGAAAGCTATTTGTATAAAGACAGTTCTAGTTCACTTTCCGTAATGGTGGAAAATCGCAAACAGAAAATACTATTAAGAAATGGCTAGTCTACTATATTATCAATAAAGTGGAGTAACATATTGCCATTAAAATGACAAATATGTGAATTACAAAATTACAATCAAGCGTTTTATTTTATAAAAGGGTGAAAAATGAGAACCTAAAACAACACTCTGTATTGTATGATTATCTTCATACAAACATGACATGTAGCAATAAAGAGTGAAAGATGATACAGAATCTCAAAAATTCAAAATATCAATTCACAACTGTCTACAAGACTGCATAAGATTCTTTTTTACATTTTTTTATTCTAAAGGCCACTATATATTCAACTTTTATTTTTTATTTTTATTTTTTATTTATGATAGTCACAGAGAGAGAGTGAGAGGCAGAGACACAGGCAGAGGGAGAAGCAGGCTCCATGCACCGGGAGCCCGATGTGGGATTTGATCCCGGGTCTCCAGGATCGCGCCCTGGGCCAAAGGCAGGCGCCAAATCGCTGTGCCACCCAGGGATCCCTATATATTCAACTTTTAAAACTCCACTCACAACTGATTCAAGTCTTCATTTAGAACCATCGCTCAAGTTACAGCCTACTGCAGTCTGCCTCTACAACCACCTCACACAAGCACAGTTTAAACTCCAACACCTTTCATGGCTTCCATCTTTCAAGACTGAAATGTAATGTCCCTTTAATACAATGCAAAAGTATTAAAAAATATATAGCTACAGAAGAATAAGAAGCAAACAAAAGCCAAACTTAAGGAACTTTATCACTCTACTCTCTCCCCAGTCTCCCAAATTAGAATTCCTGTGTGTGACCAGTTCAACTTTTGAGCACATAAAATGTATCCATACCTGCATTACAAGAATTTCTTAAAAAAATACTTTCTTCAAGAAGCTTAGAATCTAAATGGGATAGGAAAATGCACACCAGATCATTGCAATAAATAGTGTGTTAAAATAGATGTGAACACTGGGCATTATAAGATGACTTAGCCCAAACTGATGTTTAAAAATAAAAAAAATGAGACTGAAACTGAGTCCTAAGGAATGAGTGAACTAATGAGTCATAGAAAAGAGAACAGCATGTTCAAGATGTAAAGTCTGAAACACCAGGGGTTCTATGAGGGAATGTGACTGGTTTCAGGCATGGGGAAGGGAAATTACAAGATGAGCCTGAAGCATCTTATTGGCCCTTAAAGACTTAAAGAAAGGAACCAAAGACCAACAGAGTCATGTCAAAATAAGTTCTCTGAACTTATGGAGGACTTAGCTCCACCCATAAAAGATTTTGATTTACTTGATTTGAAGTAAGGAACAGGCACAGTATCTTTTATCTCCCAAATAATTCTAATGTTCTAGAAAATAAAATATAAGGCAAGTATTATCACTCCATATACCCCAATTTTAGTACCTCCCATATTTTAATTTGCACTCTGGTTAGTTATACACTCTAAATGCCCTGGATAACATAACTTAAAGGCAAAGGCACGGTGCCTCAAGTTTTGTACCCCCACAGTCACTTCTGCAAAGTAAAACCTAAATTTATATTGAAAGTGTTGATATAAAGACTTATAGTTAAATATGGTTATTTGAACATACTGATATACCTCAACTCCATTCCAAAAATCCTACCAAAGGTCAGTAAGAATTAAAAAAAAAAAAAGTGACAACAGCAGCTCTACCCCTAAATGGCTATGTGGCTTTGACTCAAGTCTTAAGTCTTCATTATAAAAGAAGTAAGAATAGTGTAGTGTCATTTGTTATTTTTTAAACCCATCCAACTTAACTTATATAAGTATATACATCCAACTTATAAACTTATATAGTTATTATATAACAGCTTACCTGAGACATAATTCACATATCCTACAAAATATGGACTATATCCAGAATCTGACCACGTCTCAACACCTCTACTTTTACCACTCTGGTCTAAGCCAGCATCATTTTAGCTGGACTACTAAAAAAGTAACCTCACAGTTCACTTTGCTTCCATTCTTGTCCTGCTACAATCCCAACTCAACAAAGAAGAATAAGTCTTTTACATCATATGTCAGACCACATCAATCCTTACTCAAAACCTTCCACTGGCTTCCTGTCTCACTCAGAGTAAAAGCTAAAGAGCTCACCATGGCTTACTAACACTCTAAATGATCTGGTCCTCTGCTATCTGTCTGACCTCATCTCCTACTTCTTACCCCTCCTGGGCAGTTCCAGCCATATAAACCTCCACCTTGTTTGTTAAACACCAAACATACTACCACATCAATTTCCTCTGACTAGAACACTCTTTCGCTAGAAATCTGCATGTCCCATTAACTAATCGCTTTAGATCTCGACTAAAAGTCACCTTATTAGGCCTTTCTTGACCATCCATATATATTCTGTATCACAACCCTGCCGTTCTGTATCCCTCTTATCTTGCTTTATTGTTCTTGTACAGTGGCACTTGATACATTACAGTGTTTGAGTATAATTTATTGTGTCTATCTGCTACAATATAAACACCTAAAAGGCTGGAACTTCATTTCATTCGCTGCTGTATTCCAATACCTAAAATATAAGATGAATTAATAATATATGACAAACTCAGTCTCTCTCAGCTTTACTGAGATTTTTTTATTTCAAAAAAAAAAAAAAAACAAAACAAAACCGTGGGATTTAGATATAATGACCCCTAAGGCACCTGTACAGCTTTAAAATCTACAAACCTAGCAAAGAGACAGAACTAGAGAGCTAACGGTAATGCATAAAAATGTAAACCAGCCTTCTAAGAAAAGAAGGAAGATTTGACAGTAAATGATTAACTACCAAAAGAGTAACGTATATATGAGAGGTACCTCCAAATAAACATGTGAAAGACTTTATAATAAAACTATATAATTAAGCACAGAGAACAAGACTATCTTGCCAAGATTTGCTATCATTGGCAAAAATCCATATTAAACTCAGCTTCCCCAATTCCAGATACAAACAGAATCACAAATTTGGCAACTCACTGGAGAGAAAGACTGAAGTACAATCTGGGTTCACATTAAAGTTACCTCATTCTTCTCAACTTCAATCTGACCCAGAGGAAAATTTTTAACAGATTGTGTTGGACTAGTGCCATACTATACTCAGTAAGGTTCAAAATTAGCATTTTAGATACTAACCTAAAGGATTTGTATTTTGTTTCCCTAAAACTAAAGTGGGTTAAAAATAAAATATGATGAATTATGAATATAAGATGAGTTATTTAAAGAAACATTTTGTCAAAGGAAAACCAAATTATAACATCAGTCCTTCCCTCTTGTGATTTCATTCATGCAGTGTCTCACCCAGGTCTGAACACATGGTAGCACTCAAGTTGATAAGAGATAATTATAATTCTCTTCTTTCCTCTCAAAGTTTATTCAGATTTAGTGATACTATATATATATATATATATATATATATATCCACCTCAAACTTCCTAGTCATCAAAAAATGCAAATAACAATTATGTACTTCAACTTTTTATACAACCATTTATTTTATACCTATGTCACAAAGCACTGTATTCTAGATAGACACTAAAGTCACAAGATAAAAGCTACCATGCAGCTCTCAATAAATTTATAGTCAAACAAAGTACAATAGAGTCTGATAAATTCTGTGATGTTGGTATACAGAGGGTGCTAAGGAAGCCCAGAGGAAGGGTTTCCAGGTTGGACTGTAGAAGAGAGATTAGAGAAAATACAGGTACAGAGAAGTAACACTGAGTGGAGAGTAACAGTAAAGAACCTAAAGTATCTGTAAGTATTAGGATGGTTAAAGGAAAGTGGACATCACATAAATAAAGAGGTAGGCAGAGCCTCAAGGCTTTGTATAACACCTTAAAGAGTTTGGCTCTTAACCTAGAAACAAACAAAAGAAACTGATTTGAAGTAAAGGAATAATATGATCTGTGTTTCATTTTGGAATGATCAATCTAGCAGGATCATGAAGAACACTTTGGAAAGGGGAGTGAAACCAAACTCTAGGAGACTATTGTAGAAATCCAAAAGAAAAAATATGAGGTCTGAAATAAAAAAGCAAAGATGTAAATGGAAAGAAGGGATATATTCAAGACATATTAAGGAAGTAACACAGGTAAAAATTGGTAAATAACGATAATTCATTACTGAATTAGCTTAGTGGCAGAGAAACTATATATAGTAAGGAAAGGAATTGCAAGAAATTTAGGAGGCAGCCATCAACAGGCCTTGGTGATTGACTAACAGTGGAAGCTTGGACAGATGAGGTACATTCTCTAGATTTTCAACCTGGCAACTGGTAGAGGGTAGTGCCATTAGCCAAGATAAAAAATATAAAGGTAAAAACCAGGATGATGAGAAAACAGTGTAGAGATCTGGAGCTATTGGATTTGAAGTGTCTCATATGACAGTAGAGAAAAGATTTATCTAAACAGGTAATTTGAAATGAGTCTAGAGCTCAAGACAGATAAAAGGAAAGCCAGGAGATAAAGAGATCCCAGAAATCAAAAGAGGAAACGGATTTAAAGGAGAAGAAAATGGTTACCAATGCTAAATAGAAGTAAAAGTTGGTGAAAATTTTTAGTAGAATGGTAGGAGAAAAACAACCCAAGTAAATGGGAGGGAACTGAGGAAATTGAGGCAGTAAGTCTTTTCACACATGGCTCTGTGTGAGACACAGCGGCAAGTGAAGAATAGTGTAAATCCAAAGGAAATTTGTTTCTTTCTTAAAATGAGAAGAATATGAGCCTGTAATGTTCCATAACAAAGAAGAGGTAAATGATGGATAGAAGATGGAAGCCAATAATGGAAAGAGCATGGCCTTCCACTTAAACCAGAAAAGAGAGAAATTAAGCCCTTAAAGTTCAGGCACCTAAATTAAAGCCAGTTAAGCAATACTTTTTTTTTTTTTAATGATAAACATCCTGCATGCTGAGGTTATTTTTAAAAAATTTTTGTTAGGTAAATTTTGACACATTTACATATTATACATGGTAAGAATAACTGTTGTTGGTATTACATTTACTCTATATAGACAATGTGTATGGCAATGTACTAAGGGGCTTTACAAAAATTATTTCTTTTAATCCTCATCAAAACCCAATGAAGGATTACTACTCCATTTTGTACATCAAAAAACTGAGGCATAGGGAGGTTAAATACCTTATCCTTGAAAATTCAGCAAATAAAGGACAGGGTTGGAAATTGAACCCAGATACTATAGCTCCAAAGCCAATATTCTTTACCAATAAGTTATAAAGCCTCTACAAATAAGGAATACTTTTGGGTCACTAAATTAGCCTTAAGACAACATATTTCCGGGATCCCTGGGTGGCGCAGCGGTTTGGCGCTTGCCTTTGGCTCAGGGCGCGGTCCTGGAGACCCGGGATCGAATCCCATATCGGGCTCCCGGTGCATGGAGCCTGCTTCTCCCTCTGCCTGTGTCTCTGCCTCTCTCTCTCTCTCTCTGTGACTATCATAAATAAGTAAATTTAAAAAAAAAAGTTTAAAAAAAAAAAAAAACAACAAAAAAGACAACATATTTCCTATCAGAAAATATTTCTGATTTTAGAATAGAAAAAAAAACTGGAGTTTACTGATAAAAAAAACCTGCTAAACATTAAATTTTAAAAGCCTAGATAAATTATAATATATTATTAAAAATATCTCACCCCTTAACATCACTAAACACAGTCTTCTCATCTGTATATATATATATGTATATATAGCAATATATATATAAATTTTACCATGCATCAGAATTCCTTGGAGGGCCTGTTAAAATGCAGATTGTTAAACCTTGCCCTGAGAATTCCAGATTCAGTAAGTCTAATATGGGGGCCCAAGAATTTGCATTTCTAACAAGTGCTCAGAAGATATTAATGCTATTGGTCTAGGCACCACACTTTGAGAACTATTACCTCATTACAGTAACTCTATATAAGAGTTAAGTGACATGAATATAAAAACCTAGCAGAAGGTAGACAAAAAGTAGTATTTGCAAAACCTATTCTTCGAAAGTTTACCTAATATAATTCTCTCAATGAAGCCATATATGCCTTCTACGATTCCAAAGTACCTCTAAATTAAAAGAGAACAACATTGATATTATTAATCAACATTTGTGGGGCATCTCCAAGGGTTTTACATGAATCATCTCACTTAATTCTCATAACAACTCAGGATAACAACTATAATTATTCTCACTTTATATACAAAAAAAAAAAGAGATATGGAAGAAACAAATTTGCTCTTGGTGATAAAACTGGCATGGAGAAAAGCCAGGACTCTACCATTGCAATTACACTATACTAACTGCTAGACTGTATAGTACTTGGATGTTGTTTAGATAATAGATTTTTGTAAATACCAATCTCAATAATTTCCTTATTTATTTTTACATTATTTAACTAATATTTACTGCCTATTATATGCCAAGCCTCATATTATGCAACAAGGAATATCAGATTTTTTAAAAAAATGGAAAACCCAGTGCCTGCTCCCTTGAGACATACAGTACAGTGGGGAAGACAAATCTGAAACCAAAAATCACATAAATATTTCCATAAATAAGTGTTAAAGACAAAAAGGACAAGGTTCTTAGAGATTAAAATAGGAAGATCTAGCCTATCTATAGCTATTGTACTTTACCTTCAGTGTCCTACTACAAGGGTATAAGTAATGCAGAATATAACTTTCAGAATGCCAAATAACTACATTTTAAAGTGACACTTTTGAAATCAAATTAAGTGATTCAATTATAAGATCAAAGTCACAAAGTTTGTTCCTTTGGCAAATGTAACTGTTGCCTCTCTGAAACAATGTAATCAATATAAAAAACTAATAAAATTGCATCTGAAGGGGCCTTGCAAATATTAGTCATGATAAAGGGAAAATAACATGCCAAATAACATGCCAAGTTCCTGGCAATCCTAGTAGTGTGGAAGAGAACTTCCATTTTGGACAATGCTAACTTTCTTAAGATTAAAGAAATTAGATCCATGACTTAATGTACTTCATTTGTAAGGTTAAAAAAGAAAAACAAAAATAAAAAAAATTCCTTTATAGTAAGTTTCAAAGGAAAACCAATATTCTGTTATAGGGGGAAAATGTCTAAAAGTCCAAAATACTGATCTTACAAAAAGACATGAAAGGTAAAATCAAGTATGAACTAGGTCTGGATCCCCATTATCTTCAGTTTCTATTTATCAAACAGAAAAATCTTTCCAACTTTCTCCTTTCCTGTATAAGATCAAAACTATGCGATATTCTGTTTGTATTACAATTACACTAATTCAATGCAGGTCACTTGCTTTTTACTGAGTCCAGATGACATTCAGTAAACTAAACATGGGCCAATTAGTTTAAAAAAGAGAGAAAAAAAGAAAAGAAAAAAGAAAGAATGAAAAAAAGAAAAGTGCATTCTGATTGCCTTTGGGGAAGTCATACAGTGGCTACAGAGCATGATGGCCTGACCTTCATTCTGGCTAACACCAATCATACGCTAATACTAAGGACTAGCATTTTTCATTCCTTTCAGATTTCTCACATTTGAAAATTCTAATTTAAATACATATTCTGGTGAAAGTGAGGACAGTACTGTTATACACAGATCCCCAGTCTGGGGATACAGACCTGGTTTTCCTTTCCTTAAACTCAAATGTCTTATTTTGGAGCTACTAAGAGGGAATCTGTATATTGTCTTAAAATGTCTGATTCTTTTAAAATCCATTATTTTTTCTTATCACATCCATGAATAAGTAAATAACACTGCTAAGTTAGCTGACACAAAGAAAAAAAGTCATTCTATGGCTAATCAACCTACACCACATGACAAACTGGGTAATAAGAAGATATATTAATAACTAAATAATAATTTTCTTAATATCAGGAGCTGGCACTCAACATTTTCTTATAGTCTACTGTGTAAAGAAAGGTGGTTTACTATTCCTTTTAAACTCTGCTCACTAATATGCATTTTGGTTAAAATATAAAAATCTTTAAAAGGTTGTAATGCAACTATAAGTTAAAACTTACATAAAATCATAATCTGAAATCAGATTGCACTCCTACATAAAAGCCACATTAATTAATTCTTCACTATACTTACCTATCATTAATTGCTGGTATTTTAAGTTAAAAATCATTTACCATTATCATAAAAATATAAGTCTCCAAATGTTTAAATTAGCCTGATTTTTAAAAATGTTGTTATTTATTTTTAGCCTGATTTCTGTAACTTGTATAAATTTAACTGAAGAATATTATGTTCCTGCAAATGTTCATGAATACAAAGATAGAGTAATGGAGATGGAAATTATTTACTCTGCAAATCCTGACTGCATGACTGTTAAATCACTTACATACGGCCAAATGGTCTACAAGGAAGCAGGGAGGTCCTGAAATTGTGTACTCATATCCATTTTCAACTACTGCACAGGTGACACACTCAATCAAGTCATTACTGAAACAGAATGGGAATAGAAGGCACTTGGTGAATAAAGGTGACTTCTCTAAACAACAGATAAAATGAAAAAAGAGACTATCACCATCTCATATTAAAAAGTAGCTATCAACTATAGATTTAAGAGTATTTCCTACTCTCTATGGTGTTCAGTAATGTAGGTTCAACTCTGGACACTATATTATATTCAATATATGGGATATAGAAAAATATGTATAAAATAATTCAGTAATAACAAACTCCTTAATAATAAAGTTTCTTTTAACAAAGTTGATATTCTCTGCAGACAATCAACAGAGCTTATAGCCTGCAGAAGTTAGCTGATGATTAAGGAAGAAGAAATACTGGCACCATATCTAGCACAGAACTATGACAAGCAGGCAAGGGACCAAAGCCCAACCCAAGGGAAGAGCTCAGCCAAGTGATGGATGCTTAACTGGTATGTAAGAAATGTGTAGTCCCATATATGGGTTAGTGGAATAAGGCCCATTCAGTCCAACTGAAGATCAGGAAGCCCAACTTACCAATTTAGGAAAGCCTGAGAAAGAAAGCACAATGAAAAGGAAATTTATATCCTAGAACCTACCTCCAAAGGTTCTTTTTTCTACTCTTTACAACATAGTACACTATCAGAAATTTCCTCAACATAAGTGCTTCCTATTCTAAAGAAATGCTTTGGAATTGTTAAGTGCCTTGGAACATAAACATTAACACAAAAAAAAGGTCAAAACTTTATTCATTCACTTTGTATCCCTAAGTCAACTCTCTCTCTCTCTCTCTCTCTCTCTCTCTATATATATATATATAAATACAATGTATCTATGAGCAACCCCAGATCACATAAACTTTTCTGCATATGGAATTCACTGTCAACCAAATTTCTCAATGCTTTTTACCTACACTGCTGTTACTCCATATCTCGGCCCAGTGCTGACCTCCCTGCCTAGCCTTGTTTATGGGGGATGAGGGTGGGCCAATATTCAAATTTAATATACATTTAATTTTATCTTCTTTTTTTTTTAAGATTTTATTTATTTATTCATGAGAGACAGAGAGAGGCAGAGACACAGGCAGAGGGAGAAACAGGCTCCATGTAGGGAGACTGACGTGGGACTCAATCCCAGGTCTCCATGATCACGCCCTGGGCTGAAGGTGGTGCTAAACCGCTGAGCCACCCGGGCTGCCCTAATTTTATCTTCTTGGACTTAGAACTATTGCTTCATCCTGCAAGATTTTTCTATATCCTGATGATGCCATTTAATAATACTTACTTTCCCTACTTTCTTCTTTACAAGTATGAAAAACATGCTTTCTTGAAGTCATTTACAGAACATGTTCAATCGCTGAGAGAAACAGAAACTAAGAGCTTACTTCATGTATCTACTTATAACAGCTGACAGTAAGATTTCATAAAGACGCTGATTATGAACTAGACTAGGAAAACAGGGTATATCCTGGCACTGGGGCAAGAGAATAGTGTGGGTCAGAGTAGTAGCAGCAGGCACTTACCATGCTACTCATACTAAGAAGATAATCAAGAGTCAAGGGATGGAGAAGGATAACACCAGCAAAGACAGAGAGGCAGTCATGACTTTAGAGTGTGAGAACAGCCCAGTTAAGCATTTCTAAATAGAAAACCAGAATGGATACATTAGGCAAGACACACGTATATTATCAAACTAAACATTTTAAACTTTATTAAATAGCCAAAAGAGTTGAACATGGGGATCCCTGGGTGGCGCAGTGGTTTAGCGCCTGCCTTTGGCCCAGGGCGCGATCCTGGAGACCCGGGATCGAATCCCACGTCGGGCTCCAGGTGCATGGAGCCTGCTTCTCCCTCTGCCTGTGTCTCTGCCTCTCTCTCGCTCTCTGTGTGACTATCATAAATAAATAAAAATTAAAAAAAAAAAGAGTTGAACATGGAGCACAGAAAAAGTAAGAAAACATGGCAGTTTCACTCAAATATTTAAAAGAATACTTGCTCATCATTAAATCAATAAACACTAGTCTCAAAAACTTAACAATAACATACAATGAAATGTGGGTAACAAAAATCTTATTCAAAGTAGTAGTTACAGTTTTAGAAAACAGATATTTTAAATATCAAGTAAAAAACTAACAATAGGTAAAACGGGCTTATGGTCTAAAATACATCACTACATATTACGGGAAAGGGTTACTATTATAAAATCTATGCACAGAACTATAAAAATGCAATAGTTACACTGGTCTGTAGAAACAATATTCTAAAACTCACAATGCAGATATTAATCCCTCTAAAATAGACAGGGTTTTAAAATATAATACTTTAGCTGCCTCAGTTTCAAAGTTAAAATTTGCCCTTTCTTTGTTGAAAATGACATGGCACTATGAATGCTTAATTTAAAACAGAATTTTTAAAATCCCACATAATAAATTCTCATAATGTTTACTACTTTCAATCAGCTGCATGACTGCTAATGTTTTGGGGGAAATTTTAATTTTGTGCTTCTTCATTTGCTTTTCAAAACCAAATGTATATAATGGTTCTTTATGCTTGTATAACTAGGTTTGATCTAAGGTCACTGATATCTTTGGTAGCTTTTTAAGTGCTTTTCCATGTTAACTAAAGCTTTATTAACATATTGAAAGAAATAAAGTAGGATTTATATTTCTTCAATTTCCAAATTTTGGTTCCTCATTTTAGAAGAGAAAGAATGCTTCCAGCTTCAAAACTTTTTAACAGTTTTCCCTCTTTTAAGTTTTCCTATGCTATTACATACTCTTTTTATTCAAAATTATGGCAAGGGTTTAAGGAAGGTATTTCTTTGTAGTTCTCTAATTTTGTGAAAAAATGTGTTGTATAAAATGTAATATTTCATGATGTATTAATGAAACATTCCTAGTATTAATTTCAACATATTTAGATTTATTTCCAACCTATTTTAATACCATTTTTCTTATATTATTTTCAACATTTTCATTGTTGCCAATAAATAACATTATAATCAACTACCTTATACTTACTATTAAATAAAAAATAAAAAAACCCAAAAGCATTTCCTTGAAAGGAATATTCTGATATGTTACTTCAGTTGTTCTTGGTCAATTGTTCATGTTTCCCTCTATAAATATACTATACTTTAAAAATTCCTATATAAACATTGTGTTAAATATTACAAATATTTTTGTTCTCAGAAAGAAACCATAGGCCTTCACGTAAAGTTTATAGATCTATTTTCCAGTTCACTGTAAAAACATGAAACAAAAAGGACAATTAAACTACTTACTCATCTTAAATATTTAAGAGCAATACTATGAATTTAGTCACATGACTTTCCAAGTATATTTCCTAATTTCCTTCACTTACTACTTTAACTGTGTAGTTTGCAATTCATGAATTTCCCAGCACTACATTTTCTCACAGAAGGATTTCTCTTACTAGGTAGTATTAACACAAAACGTTTAAGTATTACTTAATAAGAGATTAAATTTAAAAAATATTTAGAACTTCTATTTTCATTTTTCTTTCCTGCTAATTAACTTTTGACCACTTCACTGTTTATTAAACTACAGATCCAAATTGGTTAAATTTCTGCCCTCCAAACCAGGAGCCACTCTAAAGCAAAGGTGTCAGCTGACTGCAAGCTCTATTGGAGCTTATCTACTAATTTAAGCATTCATTCTAGACCACTTTGTCAGATTTGAATCAGTCTAACAACAGAAGAATATTCTTAAATATTAAAGGTTCTAACTTTGATATATAACATTTATTCATTTAACAAACACCTATTAACTACCTACTAAGTGTCAAGCACTGTTCTAGTGGTTAGCACGTATTAATGAATGAAAGAAAGAAAAAATTCCTACTCTCATGGAGCTTTCACTAGGTGGTAATAAGTAGTATTAATTTACCATTCCTGGGCTTCACACCAAGAACAAAAAGTTGAAGACATTGTCCTTTCCTTAAAGAATATTTAATATAATTATGGTAGCAACAATAAAACCACAATTCAAATGATCACATAATGCTACAAAACACAAGTGTCAATGGTAGGGAAAGCATTACAAAGTGCCATGGAAATAGAGAGGAAATCATCTCTGCACACATGTTACTGGGTACACCACCACAAAGACTACAATTCTTTCTGCTTACATTAACTAAATATAAGCATTCCATCCTGAGAATAGGAATCCCTAGGACAACAACAAATTTTATATCCAACTCTATGATATCTTTTCTAGAGGTTAATCAAGGTGCTACCTTACCTGACCTTCATAATCTGCATCCCATTAGCATCTTCAATGGTAAATGAAAAGGGTAGGAAAATTCAAGTATCTTCATTTTGCCAACTGTTAGTAGTCAAGAAAAAGGTTCTCTCAGGATGACAATGAAACAATTCTGTAAAATTTCTATGTCAAATGGGCCTCAATAACCCATACCATCCTTATCTCTTATTCATATGAAGACATTAGCTATCTCTTATGAAGTGCCTCTAGTGAGAGTAGAACTGTGAAGACCATTTATATACATTATTTCTAAGGCTTACATCTTTGGATTGCTATTTTTATTCCCCTATTTTGTACATAAAACAACTGAGGATCAGCAAGATTATGTAATTTGCCCAAGATGGTACAAAATAGGGCTGGAATAAAAACCAAATCTGTCTGAACACAGGGCTCTGAATAGGAAGGATATCAGGGATCTTTCACTCTATTTCATAGCCTCTCACTCCCACAGGGAATCTCGTACTGAGTACTACTAATTCCCTTCTTATAGTTATTCTAACCATCCTATATATAGATATATATGTGAAATGATCTAAATCAGGTAATGTCCTGAAAATAAGAGAGAGGGGGGGATGACAGAACAAAATCTCAGGTATAATGTCATCCAAACAAAACTGTTTAAATATACTCTGCAGTATTCTAATCAGTCTCCAGTGGCAACTACAAAAACTATTTAACAATATTTCAAAAAGCACAATTAAAGAAATAATAAGAGATCTTCATAACAACTTTATTACCTCAATTACCTCATCTCCCTCTGGCTCACTTCAGCCACACTGGCCTCCGAGTCAAGCCTCTAGGAGCCACGTATAGTCCCATATCCCAGATTTTATACTCTCTGTTCCCTCTAAACAAAGAGGTCTTGGGATCCCTGGGTGGTGCAGCGGTTTGGCACCTGCCTTTGGCCCAGGGCGCGATCCTGGAGACCCGGGATCGAATCCCACGTCGGGCTCCCGGTGCATGGAGCCTGCTTCTCCCTCTGCCTGTGTCTCTGCCTCTCTCTCTCTCTCTGTATGACTATCGTAAATAAATTAAAAAAAAAAAATAAAAAGATTTAAAAAAAAAAAAAAAAAAAAAAAAAAAAACAAAGAGGTCTTAACTCATATATCCAAATGGCTTACTCCATCATGTCCTTCAGACCCTTGCTTTAATGTCTCCTTTTACAAGACTTCCCCTACCATATTTAAAAGTTCAACCAGACCTTGACATGCCTCATTAGCATTTTCCAAAGTGCTAATCACCATCTAATACTATATATTGTCCTTGTTTCATTTATTATCTGTCTAATCCAACTGGAATGTAAACATCATGAAGGCAGGAATTTTTGTTTTATTAAGTGTTATACCTCCTGCCCATAGAACAGTGCCTAGTGCTCAATAAATATTTACTGACTGAACGAATAAACTTATCATTTAGAAACTAGAGAAAATAGGAGTTAGATTTTAATATTGCTAAGGAATTCAATTAATGTTTCTTCAAAAGTATAATTCTATTTTACTTAATATATATTAAACCTTTCCATCTTTTATTCTAAGATTTTATTTATTCATGAGAGACAGAGAGAGAGAGAGAGAGAGAGAGAGAGGCAGAGACACAGGCAGAGGGAGAAGCAGGCTCCATGCAGAGAGCCCAATGTGGGGCTCCATCTCCGTAACTCCAGGATCACTCCCTGCGCAAAAGGCAGACGCTCAACCACTGAGCCACCCAGGTGTCCCTAAACCTCCCCACCTCGTAAACTATTTACTTCCTTAGTCTGGTCAACAATTGTCTTTTCATTGCTTTTTAGAAGTTTAACATGAAGAGAAATCCAAAACTTTGATTTTAAAAGTCAAAGTTTAAATAAAACTAAAAGCTTGTATATACACATCTATTAGTTCTCACTTCTATAAACTGTTATTAATAAACACATAACTTTTGAGAGAAAAAATCATAGATTAAGAAATAAAATTAAAATTTTGATGTTTTGACATCCTTTATATCAAATGGGCATCAACATCTATTACACTGAATGTGTTTAATATTTCTAAATCATTATAAAAGCTTCTGAGAAAACTGAGCTCATACAGAAATGTGCTGTCATCAAATATTATAAGACATTCACATAGCTAAAGCATCCCAAATACAACAGAAATTACAATATCACAACATACTGAAGCTTTAAACTATCCATGTCTTTCATGTTTAACAAAGAATCTCTTATCCAAAAAGATTATTTAAAAATCTTCTTTTTGAACAATAACCTTTCTCTCCTAAGATAAACAAAGGCCTATGGCACCCCCCCATTATATAACTTTTTATTACTTCAATTAAATAATTAACTGATCCCAGCATCTTTTAATATCACCCCTAAACATTTGGAAAGAGTAAATAACCTAGAGATCAAAATACACAGTAAAACCATAGGAACAGCAGTTTTTCATTGCCAGCTCTCTCTATATAAACACTGAATGCAATTCTATGAAAGTATGGCTCCACATATTAAGATGAGGAATATGTCTGTTTACATGTGTCTCTTTCCTGCTCTCTATTATACTGGAACCTGTGTGTGCCTCTGTGGTTAAGATTTACTTCATGTTCATATTAAAGTCCCATTTCCAACACTTAAAACACACAGCCACAAAGACCAATTACAACAGTTATTAGTACAACCCTTGGTGTACCAGAGATTTGGGAGTTCATAAAATTGGAATTGATTGTTTATGGACAATTACAGGTACTGAGATTATTTAAAACATTTCAATTTTTGTTTTGCTCTACTGAACCAGAGAGTCTCATTTAAACAACAGAACCAGATGCAGAGATTTACATATCAACTTTTAATCAAAAATCACCACTAATGTCTTAGCAGGGTGGCCATCCTCTTGCTCATTAAAGAGTCTTTAAAGATACAGTGATTCTGAGAAAATGGTAGTTCTGGGGCAAAACATTTTTAGATTATATAAAAATATGTTGATAAAAAATATTTTACTTAGCAAAAATATGTTAAACCTGGACTTTCAGCTTAAAGAAACACATAAGATCTAAGAAATAATTGCATATGTTGGACACTATGGAATAAATAAGTGCATTTTTCAAGCTTATAAAGCTGTCTGAGGCTAAATAATATCTAAACAGTACACTAGAAGCATTTTCTTGCTAAATACTGAATTACATATTAAACTGTAGCAAAGATAAATGAATCTGCTAGAAAAAACTTCAACTGAATATTTGCAAGCACCAATTTAATGTCATACTCACAAATGGTAAGCTACTTTAAGCCTGAGAGTGTGTCTGATTCATTCATCTTTGAATTACTAGTGCTTGAACATAGAGCTGATAGTCAATAAATACTGAGGGAAGAAAGGCAGAAAGCACAGTAATGTTGAAAAGTAAAGTGTGTGCCACCATCATCCCTCACCTGGATTATTGCAATAGCCTCCCAACTGGTCTCTTTGCTTCTACCTTTGCCCATCCCTCTCCACAGTCTAGTCTCAACCAAACTAGTCTCCAAACCTTTTAGAACAGTAAGTCAGATCTTCTCATTTTGCTTCTCAATGACTAGCAAGGACTTAAAAATGTCTATAAGCCATTACTCCTGATCTGATCTACCATTACCATTAGTTTCCTTAGTTCTCTTACTTCTCAGATCTCATCTCCTGCTTGTCTCTCCACCACTCTGTTCCAGCTTCAACGGCCTCCTGGCTATTCCTCAAACACAACAGGTTTTCCACTGGCTATTCCTTCTATCTGGAATGGTCTCCCCAGGTCTGTGTGTGGTTTACTCTCACAGCACCTTCAAAATGAACATAGGTACATTCTGATATCCTTTTCCAATGCCTTCTTCCTAATCAACTGTTAATAACCCATAATAAACTATGGCTAACAGTCTTAGAAAAGGTATATACAATTCCAAACTTTTTATATGTGTCTCATAAACCCAGTGTATACCAGGAGGTCTGCTTTTTTGCCTCAAACCTTTTTATTGTCGCACTGGTAGTACTCTAATTGAGTCTTCTTCAAAGATGAGCCTGGAACTAAGTGAGCCTCCTCCCAAAGTTCCTACTTTCCTGTTTTCATATCTTTCCCTATCCCACCACACAAGTCCAGGTGTACTTGGACTCCATAATTTGTTCTCCATCCTTATATAATCACAAACAAACATACACAAAGGTTTGAGATTTTGTTTGTTTGTTTGTTTCTTGGGAGATAAGGTTGTCTCCACATACAATCCTCTACATTGTACTTTTCTCATTTCATTGGAGGCAGTACAGTATAAGCACATGAGCCAGTACGGGCACAACTTCAGACTCCGTAATGGGTGTGTAATGAATATGGATGAAATGTATCAAAGGAATTCAACACTTCCTTCCTTGTTTCCAGTTTTTTTACCACTACAGACAATACTGTAAAAAGATCCTTATATAAAAAATACATATATCCTTACATATTGGTGCCTTTCTAGAAGACAGATTCTCAGGAATGAAATTGCCAAATTGCTTTAAAAAAAAAAAAAGATATGAACTTCACATTTCTTCCATCAGTGCCCATTTCTCAAATTTCTCCCCAGCACTGAAAGTCCTAAGTCTTTTTAACTTTTGAAGTCTTTTTAACCTAAGTGAGATAACATAGTATCTCACTGTTATTTCAATCTGCACTTCCCTAACTACTATTGATCTTTTTTTGGGGGGGGGGAGGGCTATGTGGAGTTTCTCTTCTGTGAATTATCTATTCATATCTCTTATTTGTTTTGTGTTTACACTGGATTATCTTTTTTGTTATTAGTTTGTAGATTCTCCTATATCTTAAACAATCATCTGTCTGTCATTTGAGGTATAAATGTTCTTCCCCAACTTACTGTTTGTTTATTGATTTTGTTTATGGGATCTCACACAAAAGTTTCTAATTATTATGTGATTGGATTTATCTTTTCTTTCATTATCTTCTAGTCTTCCTGCATTGGTTAGAAACTTCTCCCCAACTTCTAAATTATACATTCAGTGTAGGATTATTTTTTCATTTGTTTTTGGTACATCTAAAATTTATTTAAGTATTAAAACAAACCAAAGATTCCATTTTCTCTTGTGTACATCTCTTGACATTATGATTATCAATTTCCTAGTAAATTAACATCTTTACCTTTACCAATTAAACTCCCATTTATAATCGAATCTATTTCTGACCTCTCTGTTTATAAGACATATGTCAGTGCCATACTATTTTGATTAACGTGACATTAGAGTATCTTTTCATATCTGGAATGGCTATTTACTCCTAATTCCTTTTTTTCTTAATTTTTTGGTTATCAAACATTAATGTTATTTTACTCAATTCCTACATAAACTCTGATGGAATTTCTATCTGAAGTATGATAAATATTTTTCTATTATTTTTAGAGAAGAAGGAATTATGACTTAGATGCCAACACACAACCATAAGAATTGGGAATGTATTTTATAAAATCAACAAGCTTTTTTTCTTTATTTCAGTTACAAATGAAAACCATAGTAAGACACTACTATTCACATGTTAGGGTGGCCAAAATAAAAAAGACAATACATGTGACAGCAAGGATAAGGTTTTCAATGAGATTTTATAGCTTTTTTCATATTGAACTGTGCTTCTTACTAAATTCATTCCTAAGTATTTTCTAGTTTCTAAAACTACTCCGAATTATCTTTTCCAATTTCTCTTAAGATTATCATTATTGAGAAAGTTATTAATTCCTGTGTATTTATACAGATGTTTACCAAACGCTCTTCTTAATTCTATTAATCTTTTACTGGTATCTTTTGAAATTTTTAACCACACAATAATGCCAATAAAGCAAAATTCATTTTTTCTTTTATTTTCTAATTTATATTAATTGTCCCATTATTTTGTCTTACTGAACATGTTAGAACATATAAAACACTGGATAATAATTATAGGGGGCTTAACTATTATCAGAGATAGCTTAGCATTTCACTAAACGTTAAAATAATATTTGCTTTTTTATGCACTTTATTACATTTATGCATTTTGGAAAAGCTGTTGAATTTTATCAAGCATTTTTTTCAGCATCTATCGATATAACTAATTTTCTTTTTTCAATTTGATGAATCTCATATGTTCTGTTCTTTTCACTCATTCATGGTTTATTACTTAAAGGTTACTAATTAGTTTGTCCTATGCACTTCAAGGATTCTTTAGTGTGCGTTCAGTCACTTTATCATTAGTCATTTGGATTTGGTAATATATGTTGAAATGTTCATTGCCTATAACAGTTTCCTCTTCTCTTTATAATATTCTTTGAGGCCTCATTCTGATTCATTTGCTCTTTGGTATTTTCTTCAGGTGGAGTATGAGAGATAAGTTCTGTGCTTCTCTGAAATATTGTCCACTCTGACAAGTGAATGGAATATTGGCTGGCACACTTACTCATGCATCACAAATTTACACTATGGAACATGCCCTATTATTGGTACTAGAGATAATTCATGGAAAAAACAGAGTCCTTCCCTTTAAAGAATGTATATTACAATTGAGGGAGACAGAAAAAAATGCACATAAATTAATAAATAAATAAAACAGAAAGTTATTAAAACCTAAGAACAAACAGTAAGTCTGGGAAGAGAAACTTATGGTGAAGTAGAAGTGCTATTTCATCTATACACAGGCGCATGCGCACACAGACAATAGTCAAAAAGAATCTCTAATGATGGCAATAATGGTAATGATGGTGACAGCAGTTAATCTGCATACAATGCTAAGTGCCAGGTACTGTGCAAACAACTGAATGTATGTCAACTCATCTAAACCTAAACAACTGTATGAGAATGTTAGTACTAAAATAAAAATTTGGGACGCCTGGGTGGCTCAGAGGTTAAGCGTCTGCCTTCAGCCCAGGGCATGATCCTGCAGAAACAGGATCGAGTCCTGCATCCAGCTTCCTGAATGGAGCCTACTTCTCCCTCTGCCTCTCCCTGTGTCTCTGCATCTCTCTGTGTGTCTTTCATGAATAAATAAAATCTTTAAAAAAAAAAAAATAGAATGTTGGAGGGGCAAGATGGCGGAAGAGTAGGGTCCCCAAGTCACCTGTCCCCACCAAATTACCTAGATACCCTTCAAATCATCCTGAAAATCTACGAATTCGGCCTGAGATTTAAAGAGAGACCAGCTGGAATGCTACAGTGAGAAGAGTTCGCGCTTCTATCAAGGTAGGAAGACGGGGAAAAAGAAATAAAGAAACAAAAGGCCTCCGGGGGGAGGGGCCCCGCGAGGAGCCGGGCTGAGGCCGGGGCGAGTGTCCCCAGGACAGGAGAGCCCCGTCCCGGAGAAGCAGGAGCTGCACCAACCTTCCCGGGTGGAAAGGGGCTCGCAGGGAGTTAGAGCAGGACCCAGGAGGGCGGGGATGCCCTCGGGCTCCCGGGGACACTAACAGACACCTGCGCCCCGAGAGAGTGCACCGAGCTCCCTAAGGGCTGCAGCGCGCACAGCGGGGCCGGAGCAGCTCGGAGGGGCTCGGGCGGCGGCTCCGCGGAGGGGGCTGCGGGGCGGGAGCGCGAATCCACCAGCGCAGGCCCCGGAGCACAGGGCGCCGGGACACAGCCCAGGATCCGGCCTCCCCCGGGACAGGCAGAGGCGGGAGGGCCCAGGACAGCAAGGACGCTCCTGCCCCGAGCTGAGCAGATAAGCGGCCCCGCCCCGGAGCCTACAGGCCCTGCAGACGGAGAGCTCAGTAGTTACCGCGGAGGCTGACTCCAGGGCTGCAGAGCTGGCCCCGCCACTGGGGTTGTTCCTCCTGGGGCCTCACGGGGTAAACAACCCCCACTGAGCCCTGCAACAGGCAGGGGCAGAGCAGCTCCCGCAAGTGCTAACACCTGAAAATTAGCACAGCTGGCCCCTCCCCCAGAAGACCAGCTAGACGGACAAGTTCCAGGGGAAGTCAAGGGACTTAAAGTCTACAGAATCAGAAGATACTCCCCCATGGTTTTTTTGTTTTCTTTTTGATTTGCTTCCCCCACCCCTTTTTTTCCCTTTCTTTCTCTTTTTCTTCTCTTTTTTTTTTCTTTTTTTCTTCCCTTTTTCTTTTTTCTTTTTCTCTTTTCTTTCCTTCTTTCTCTCCTCTCTTTTTCTCCTTTTCCCAAAACAACTTGTTTTTGGCCACTCTGCACTGAGCAAAATGACTAGAAGGAAAACCTCACCTCAAAAGAAAGAATCAGAAAAGGTCCTCTCTCCCACAGAGTTACAAAATCTGGATTACAATTCAATGTCAGAAAGCCAATTCAGAAGCACTATTATACAGCTACTGGTGGCTCTAGAAAAAAGCATAAAGGACTCACGAGACTTCATGACTGCAGAATTTAGATCCAATCAGGCAGAAATTAAAAATCAATTGAATAAGATGCAATCCAAACTAGAAGTCCTAACGAAGAGGGTTAACGAGGTGGAAGAACAAGTTACTGACATAGAAGAAAAGTTGATGGCAAAGAGGGAAACTGAGGAAAAAAGAGACAGACAATTAAAAGACCATGAAGACAGATTAAGGGAAATAAATGACAGCCTGAGGAAGAAAAACCTACGTTTCATTGGGGTTCCCAAGGGCGCCGAAAGGGACAGACGGCCAGAATATGTATTTCAACAAATCCTAGCTGAAAACTTTCCCAATCTGGGAAGGGAAACAGGCATTCAGATCCAGGAGATAGAGAGATCCCCCCCTAAAATCAATAAAAACCGTTCAACACCTCGACATTTAATAGTGAAGCTAGCAAATTCCAAAGATAAAGAGAAGATCCTTAAAGCAGCAAGAGACAAGAAATCCCTGACTTTTATGGGGAGGAGCATTAGGGTAACAGCAGACCTCTCCACAGAGACCTGGCAGGCCAGAAAGGGCTGGCAGGATATATTCAGGGTCCTAAATGAGAAGAACATGCAACCAAGAATACTTTATCCAGCAAGGCTCTCATTCAAAATGGAAGGAGAGATAAGAGCTTCCAAGACAGGCAGGAACTGAAAGAATATGTGACCTCCAAACCAGCTCTGCAAGAAATTTTAAGGGGGACTCTTGAAATTCCCCTTTAAGAAGAAGTTCAGTGGAACAATCCACAAAAACAAGGACTGAATAGATATCATGATGACACTAAACTCGTATCTGTCAATAGTAACTCTGAACGTGAACGGGCTTAATGACCCCATCAAAAGGCGCAGGGTTTCAGACTGGATAAAAAAGCAGGACCCATCTATTTGCTGTCTACAAAAGACTCATTTTAGACAGAAGGACACCTACAGCCTGAAAATAAAAGGTTGGAGAACCATTTACCATTCAAATGGTCCCCAAAAGAAAGCAGGGGTAGCCATGCTTATATCAGATAAACTAAAGTTTACCCCGAAGACTGTAGTGAGAGATGAAGAGGGACACTATATCATACTTAAAGGATCTATCTATCCAACAAGAGGATTTAACAATCCTCAATATATATGTCCCGAATGTGGGAGCTGTCAAATATACAAATCAATTAATAACCAAAGTGAAGAAATACTTAGATAGTAATACACTTACGCTTGGTGACTTCAATCTAGCTCTTTCTATACTCGATAGGTCTTCTAAGCACAACATCTCCAAGGAAACAAGAGCTTTAAATGATACACTGGACCAGATGGATTTCACAGATATCTACAGAACTTTACATCCAAACTCAACTGAATACACATTCTTCTCAAGTGCACATGGAACTTTCTCCAGAATAGACCACATACTGGGTCACAAATCGGGTCTGAACTGATACCAAAAGATTGGGATCGTCCCCTGCATATTCTCAGACCATAATGCCTTGAAATTAGAACTAAGTCACAACAAGAAGTTTGGAAGGACCTCAAACATGTGGAGGTTAAGGACCATCCTGCTAAAAGATGAAAAGATGAAAGGGTCAACCAGGAAATTAAGGAAGAATTGAAAAAATTCATGGAAACTAATGAGAATGAAGATACCAACTGTTCAAAATCTTTGGGATGCAGCAAAAGCAGTCCTAAGGGGGAAATACATCGCAATACAAGCATCCATTCAAAAGCTGGAAAGAACTCAAATACAAAAGCTAACCTTACACCTAAAGGAGCTAGAGAAAAAACAGCAAATAGATCCTACACCCAGCAGAAGAAGAGAGTTAATAAAGATTTGAGCAGAACTCAACGAAATTGAGACCAGAAGAACTGTGGAACAGATCAACAGAAACAGGAGTTGGTTCTTTGAAAGAATTAATAAGATACATAAACCATTAGCCAGCCTTAGTAAAAAGAAGAGAGAGAAGACTCAAATTAATAAAATCATGAATGAGAAAGGAGAGATCACTACCAACACCAAGGAAATACAAACGATTTTAAAAACATATTATGAACAGCTCTACGCCAATAAATTAGGCAATCTAGAAGAAATGGACGCATTCCTGGAAAGCCACAAACTACCAAAACTGGAACAGGAAGAAATAGAAAACCTGAACAGGCCAATAACCAGGGAGGAAATTGAAGCAGTCATCAAAAACCTCCCAAGACACAAAAGTCCAGGGCCAGATGGCTTCCCAGGGGAATTCTATCAGACGTTTAAAGAAGAAACCATACCTATTCTACTAAAGCTGTTCAGAAAGATAAAAAGAGATGGAGTACTTCCAAATTTGTTCTATGAGGCCAGCATCACCTTAATTCCAAAACCAGACAAAGACCCCACCAAAAAGGAGAATTACAGACCAATATCCCTGATGAACATGGATGCAAAAATTCTCAACAAGATACTAGCCAATAGGATCCAACAACACATTAAGAAAATTATTCACCATGACCAAGTAGGATTTATCCCCGGTACACAAGGCTGGTTCAACACTCGTAAAACAATCAATATGATTCATCATATCAGCAAGAGAAAAACCAAGAACCATATGATCCTCTCATTAGATGCAGAGAAAGCATTTGACAAAATACAGCATCCATTCCTGATCAAAACTCTTCAGAGTGTAAGGATAGAGGGAACTTTCCTCGACATCTTAAAAGCCATCTATGAAAAGCCCACAGCAAATATCATTCTCAATGGGGAAGCACTGGGAGCCTTTCCCCTAAGATCAGGAACAAGACATGGATGTCCACTCTCACCGCTGCTATTCAACATAGTACTGGAAGTCCTAGCCTCAGCAATCAGACAACAAAAAGACATTAAAGGCATTCAAATTGGCAAAGAAGAAGTCAAACTCTCCCTCTTCGCCGATGACATGATACTCTACATAGAAAACCCAAAAGCCTCCACCCCAAGATTGCTAGAACTCATACAGCAATTCGGCAGTGTGGCAGGATACAAAATCAATGCCCAGAAATCAGTGGCATTTCTATGCACTAACAATGAGACTGAAGAAAGAGAAATTAAGGAGTCAATCCCATTTACAATTGCACCAAAAGCATAAGATACCTAGGAATAAACCTAACCAAAGAGGTAAAGGATCTATACCCTCAAAACTAAAGAACACTATAGAATTTCTTTCTTCTGAAAGAAATTGAGGAAGACCAAAGAGATGGAAAAATATTCCATGCTCATGGATTGGCAGAATTAATATTGTGAAAATGTCAATGTTACCCAGGGCAATGTACAGGTTTAATGCAATCCCTATCAAAATACCATGGACTTTCTTCAGAGAGTTAGAACAAATTATTTTAAGATTTGTGTGGAATCAGAAAAGACCCCGAATACCCAGGGGAATTTTAAAAAGGAAAACCATACCTGGGGGCATCACAATGCCAGATTTCAGGTTGTACTACAAAGCTGTGGTCATCAAGACAGTGAGGTACTGGCACAAAAACAGACACATAGATCAATGGAACAGAATAGAGAACCCAGAAGTGGACCCTGAACTTTATGGTCAACTAATATGCGATAAAGGAGGAAAGACTATCCATTGGAAGAAAGACAGTCTCTTCAATAAATGGTGCTAGGAAAATTGGACATCCACATGCAGAAGAATGAAACTAGACCACTCTCTTGCACCATACACAAAGATAAACTCAAAATGGATGAAAGATCTAAATGTGAGACAAGATTCCATCAAAATCCTAGAGGAGAACACAGGCAACACCCTTTTTGAACTCGGCCACAGTAACTTCTTGCAAGATACATCCACGAAGGCAAAAGAAACAAAAGCAAAAATGAACTATTGGTACTTCATCAAGATAAGAAGCTTTTGCACAGCAAAGGATACAGTCATCAAAACTAAAAGACAACCTACAGAATGGGAGAAGATATTTGAAAATGACGTATCAGATAAAGGGCTAGTTTCCAAGATCTATAAAGAACTTATTAAACTCAACAGCAAAGAAACAAACAATCCAATCATGAAATGGGCAAAAGGCATGAATAGAAATCTCACAGAGGAAGACATAGACATGGCCAACACGCACATGAGAAAATGCTCTGCATCACTTGCCATCAGGGCAATGCAAATCAAAACCACAATGAGATACCACCTCACACCAGTGAGAACGGGGAAAATTAACAAGGCAGGAAATGACAAATATTGGAGAGGATGCGGAGAAAAGGGAACACTCTTACACTGTTGGTGGGAATGTGAACTGGTGCAGCCACTCTGGAAAACTGTGGAGGTTCCTCAAAGAGTTAAAAATAGACCTGCCCTACGACCCAGCAATTGCACTGTTGGGGATTTACCCCAAAGATACAGATGCAATGAAACGCCGGGACACCTGCACCCCGATGTTTCTAGCAGCAATGTCCACAATAGGCAAAATGTGGAAGGAGCCTCGGTGTCCATCGAAAGATGAATGGATAAAGATGTGGTTTATGTATACAATGGGATGTTACTCAGCCATTAGAAACGACAAATACCCACCATTTGCTTCAACGTGGATGGACCTGGAGGGTATTATGCTGAGTGAAGTCAGTCAATCGGAGAAGGACAAACATTACATGTTCTCATTCATTTGGGGAATATGAATAATAATGAAAGGGAATATAAGGGAAGGGAGAAGAAATGTGTGGGAAATATCAGAAAGGGAGACAGAACATAAAGACTCCTAACTCTGGGAAACGAACTAGGGGTGGTGGAAGGGGAGGAGGGCAGGGGGTGGGGGTGAATGGGCGACGGGCACTGAGGGGGGCACCTGACGGGATGAGCACTGGGTGTTATTCTGTATGTTGGTAAATTGAACACCAATAAAAAATAAATTTAATAAAAAAAATAATAAATAAATAAATAAATAAATAAATAAATAAATAAATAAAATAAAAATTGTATTATATCCTTAGATTTTACCTTAGAATATGTGGCTGAAACAATTCCATATATCTACAGAAAAAGTTTTAATTAAAATGTTAAGCATTGATCAATTAAAGTGTTTAGAATTAAAATGCTAAAAAAAGTACAGAGAATATGTTATTGTGAATTTAAAAAGACTTCTAAAACTAAACACCAGAGTTATACAAAATGAAGAAATAGACACATTCTCAATAAAAAGAAACAAGGCATCTGGGTGGTACAGTCCATTAAGCATCAAACTCTTGGTTTCAGCTTGGGTCGTGATCTCAGGGTTGTGAGATCAAGCCCTGGGTTGGGGAGGGCTGCTTGGAGTCACTGTGGAGTCTGCTTCAGATTCTCTCTTCATCTACCCCTCCCTGCTTGTGCTCTCTCAAATAAATAAATCTTTTAAAAAATAAAAATAGAAGTAGAAATAAGATCAAAATGTCTGTATAATGCCCCACTGTACCAACATCTTACTGGATCCTTTATATGCAATCTCATTGAATTCTATGATTCCAATAAGTCTATTATGTCCATTTTATATCTCAGGAAAGTGAAGTTTAAGAGAATATCTTACCTAAACTTACAAAAGGATAAAAGGGAGAAGAAATAAAAACATGAATTTGTACAAATGGCATGATCATAAAGTTATCATGAGCCACGAACATCAACTTACTACAGGTAATATACATATTCAGCAGAGTTGTAGGATAAAAGATAAATCCACGTGCTTTCCTATCCAAGTTGGATTGTACAATGGATAGAAAATGGGCTTTGGAGCCAAATATGCATGATTCAAGTCAAGCAAACTAACCTAAGGAGTTAACTGAAAAGCATGTGTTGCTGAGATCAGTGTCTACAGGGTTATGTTTACAATAACCCTAGCAGACACCACAGTGACAAAGTTGCTCAGCAACAATAGCAATCTAAAGCAATCCTAAAATACCTGATCAAACAGCTATTCCTGGTTCTGAGAGATCAAAGGCAATCATCTCAACTACGTTAAAAGTTGAGAACCCTAACTCCCTCTAGGCTCCAATTCTCTTCTCCTTTCTCAATAGAAACTACCTTCACCCTCTGTTAACCACCTCACTCTTTTTTCTTCCCTATTTGACTCATTTTCTTTTTTTTTTTTTAAGGTTTTATTTATTTACTTGACACAGAGTGAGCACAAGCAGAGGAAGTGGCAGGCAGAGGGAGAGTGAGAAGCACCTCATCCAGCTCTCTTCTCCTGTGTCTCTGCCTCTCTCTCGCTCTATGTCTATCATAAATAAATAAAATAAATAAATCTTTTTTTAATTAATTAATTTATTTATTCAGAGAGAGCGAGAGAGAGGCAGAGACACAGGCAGAGAGAGAAGCAGGCTCCATGCAGGAAGCCCGACGTGGGACTCGATCCTGAGTCTCCAGGATCACACCCGGGACTGCAGGCGGCGCTAAATCGCTGCGCCACTGGGGCTGCCCAAAATAAATAAATCTTTAAAAAAAATTCTTTCATACAATTTTTAATTATTTTACAAAATTCAAGGAATGAAATACAACTTATTTAACACATTTAACAAGTAATCTAAGAAAATTAGTGTCAGAAACAAACTCAGTTATTGCTTTAATGTCCCTCAGCACTGTATTTCTTTTCTATTTGGACTTAATAACACCTCACAGATATAAATGATTTACAAAGGAAGGACAAGTCATTGACAGTTTACTATTGTGGGAATCAGAAACCGGTAATTACACAATGCTTTTAATTCTTATCATATTACTAAAATTTTATCAGAAACAGATATCAGCAGCACATTTTGATGTTAATAGTTAACTTTTCTTTCACTTTCATAACAAATTAAGCATTGCTCAGTTGAAAAGTTATAATGCCACAAGCCTTGAGGCAACCTTAGGTGGTTGGTAATCTAAATAATCTAAACTGGTACAGTGTAGCTTATTTGCTATTGGAAAATAATTTATTGACCTCATTATTGGTAATTACTAAACTGGTAAAGTGCCAGATTCTTTTAAAATGTCCAATCAGTTAAATATCTGAAGAAACTAATAACTCAAAGATCTCTAAATATATAATTAATATAGCAATATATAAATTAGCAGTACAGCACCAAAACAGGTGTAAAATATAACCACTAATCTGATTTCCAAAGAACAAATCAGACAAATGTTTTATAGCCCTAAATAAGCTAAAACCTAGAGATAAAGAAATTTAGTGGGTGAGAAGGAAAGACATTTATCCGAGGAAGTCATACAGAGGGCCAACAGACACATGAAAAAATGCCCAACTTCACTAATCATCAGGGATATACAAGTCAAAACCACAATGAGATATTATGCTTATACTAGTCAAAATAGCTAGCATCAAAAAAGCAAGAAATAACAAGTTTGGTGAGGACGTGGAGAAGAATGCTCACACATTGTTAGTGGGAATGTAAGTTGGTGCAACCACTGTGGAAAACAGTATTTCTAAAAATGATCCAGTAATTCCCTTACTGAGTATTTATCCAAAGAAAACAAAAACACTAATTCAAAAAGATTTATGTACCTCTGTGCTTACTGCAGCATTAATTACACTAGCCAAGATATGGAAGCAATCCAAGTGGCCACTAATATACAAATAGATAAAGATGCTGTGATATATATTCAGTGAAATAGTACTCAGCCATAAAAAAAGATGAGATTTTGCCATTTGAGACAATATGGATGGACCTAGAGAGTATTATGCTAAGTGAAATAAGTCAGAGAAAGACAACATATGATTCACTTATGTGTGGAATCTAAAAAGCAATGAACAAACAAAATAAACAGACTCTATATAGAGAGAACTGCTGGCTACAGAGAAGAGGCAGATGGGTGGATGTGTGAAATAAAGGAGATTAAAAGGTATAAACTTCCAGTTATAAAATAAGTAAGTTGTGAAAATGAAAAGTACAGCATAGGGAATATAGTCAATAATATTGTAATAATGTTGTATGGTGACAGAGGTGACTACATTTATCATGGTGAGCACTGAATAATGTATAAAACTGTCAAATCATTATGCTGTACACCTGAAACTAATATCACATTGTATGTTAATTACATTTATATTTTTTAAAAATGGGATTTCTATTTCATTCCTAAAATGGAGACAGTGTAGGGCACCTGGATGGCTCACTGGTTGAGCATCTGCCTTTGGCTCAGGTCATGGTCCTGGGGTCCAGGAATCGAGCTTCACATCAGGCTCTCCACGGGGAGCCTGCTTCTCCCTCTGCCTCTGCCTCTCTCTCTGTGTCTCTCATGAATAAATAAATAAAATCTTTTTTAAAAATGGAGACAGTGGGATCCCTGGGTGGCGCAGCGGTTTGGCGCCTGCCTTTGGCCCAGGGCGCGATCCTGGAGATCCGGGATCGAATCCCACGTCAGGCTCCCGGTGCATGGAGCCTGCTTCTTCCTCTGCCTGTGTCTCTGCCTCTCTCTCTCTCTGTATGACTATCATAAATAAATTAAAAAAAAAATTTTAAAAAAAATGGAGACAGTGAAGAGATAAAGAAAATATAAGAAAGGCATCTTTGAAAATAAAATGCTTCAAAACATGTGGTGTATGAATTATACTCTATGTGTCATGTATCACAGACATACAGTTACATTTGTAATTTGTTATTTTGCCTCAAGGTGGTTTCCCTTTAAGACTTTATTTGAGAGATAGAGAGAGCGCAGGAGTGGAGAGAAGCGGCAGGGGAAGAGGGAAGGGTCCAATCCCAGGATCTTGAAATCATTACCTGAGCCAAAGGCAGAAACTTTACTTAAAAAAAAAAAAAAAAAGATTTCATTTATTTATTCATGAGAGACCAAGAGAGAGAGAGAGAGAGAGAGAGAGAGACAGGAAGAGATACATGCAGAGGAGAAGCAGGCTCCCTATAGGGAGCCTGATGTGGGACTCGATCCCAGGACCCCGGGATCACAACCTGAGCTGAAGGCAGATGCTCAACCACTGAGCCACCCAGCGTCCGTCCCTAAAGGCAGAAGAAGCTTAACCAACTGAGCCACCCAGGTGCCCGTTGACTCAAACAGTAACCTTATCTTGTTCATTTTACATCTCTTGAATCTGTCCCTTTCTATTACCACAACTAATAATACCTTAAATCTAGGTTATCATTTCTCACCTTGATTATCAGGAGCTTCCTGGCTGGTCTTTCTAAATCTACCCACTCCACCCTAATTTATTTCCTACACTGCTGCCATTAGTGATGTAACAAAACAAACAAACAAACCCACAAACAAAAACAAAACAAAACAAAAAACAGATCCTATCACTCTGCTTTAATTTATCCAGTGGTTCCTCATAATATTGAGGAAAAGAAAATTAATATTCCAGGATAAAATGCAGAATGCAGTTCATACAATGAAATTCATACATGATCACTATTTTTCTCTCCAGAATTACTACCACCATATATATAAATGATCTATATCCATACTCTATACTATAGCCCTTGGGAAATATTCAGGACCCTGGAATGTTCTATGTTTCCTTTTACACATGCTACTTTCTCTGGTTAGAAAACCTTTATGTTATATATCACCTCATCCTCCCTACTCCAGCCAATACTTCCTTTTCTTCAGGACTCAACATCTATAACTACAACCACTCCTACAGAAGCACAAGAATTATTTTTTTATTCTTATTTTTTATCCCTCCATTTACATATTGTACCTGGCACAATGGTAGCAGTTAATAAACATTTGAAAAATGTATCAAAGGATGAAGCACATTGTACATTAATAGACTGCTCAATTTGAATTTTCTACAACCACATCAAATATCTGAATTAATAATCTAATAAACCTGAAACACCAACATTAATCTTTAATAAAAATAAATAATAACATAATATAGTTCTTAATTATTATAGTGCTCATTCTTTAAAATATATTCTTCTATTACAATAAAGCAGGACCCAGTGAAAATATGGAGACTGGTCCCAAAAGCTTTACAATAAAAATATGAGTTTATTTCAAATTCTAATTCAGAATCCACAATAACTTTGCTGTAAATTAAACAGCAAGACCTGTGATTCATATGTAGACCTCTATTCTATATGTAGATAAGAGAAATACACTAAATTTGTTTTTATCTTATGGTACAAATTAACAGTATTTGAGGGATTTTTTAATAGTTTTTAAACTGAAAAAGTAAAGCTAACAATTACTAATAGTCTGCAAATATGTTAAATAGGCCTTGAAACCATAAAATTTCCAGTAGACCTAAAAATGTGCTCTATTCCTGGTTATATTTCTAAGGTTGGAGAAAGGTCCCATAGTCTGTAGTACTTTCTCCTTCAGATCCAATTTTTCCTGACATACAAAAGAGAGCTCACAATAATACCTCCCCCCATCAAACTATTGAAAGGATTAGAATTCATGTAGCGCACTTAGAATTCATGTTTCACACTAGTAAAAGCTGTTTAATTATTACTATAATTATTATGAAATTATACTATTTCCATGGCCAGATACAACCTATTTAAAAAACAGGCAAATTTAAACAAAAGAAAGTAGTCTGTAGTCTGTACACCCAGTTCTTTCAAAGTAAACCAAAATTTTCCCATATGAATTTTCCTTTGGAAAATACAGAAATAAATCCCACTTGATCAAAGAAACTGCCAAAAGAATGCATGCTAATCTAACATAGGTGGTTTAGTTTGCTTATTATAAGACACTCAATTCTGTTCTCTGGACATGGAAAATTAATTATTTTCAGCCACTTGTTTCAACTGCATGTAAGTCTCAATTACCCACAACCAAAACAGATAGAATAATGACATTTCATGATGTCCCAAACACATGAATTAATAATACAGAGGAGAAAAAATAATGCAGAAAAGGTGACATTTGTATCAAGTCTCAATAGTATAAATCTTAATTCATATATCTTGACTCCTCAGAATTTACCAGAAAAAAAAAGATCATGCTGCCTTAGAAGAAAAAAAAAGACTCAACTGTCAGTAAATGAAAGTAGGAATACCTTTCCAAGATGATTTCTAAGTCTAGAAACTTTTCTTATTGCTGTCAATTGCTTTTCTAATTTCTAATTCTAATTCTAATAAAAATTTTAGCATAACTAAGAAAGACAAACCAAAATTACTCAGGGATTTTTACACAAAACTTCCCATTGTCTGTCCTAAACTCTTTTACTCCAAAGTGAATTCACAAACTCTGACAGATGTTTTATAACTCTGTTTAAATATTTAGTCAGTAAAAAGATGAAATAAAAAAACTCAGAATGATTTCATTCTTCTCAAAAACCAGGGTGGTCTATGGGCAATTTTGGTACCAGTGGTGTTGCCGGGGGAACAAAATGAAAACAGGTGCCATCAAATTCAAATTAAAGATTTAGTTCTATTTTAAACCACCTTAAACAATGTTTCCATAAACTTTTTAACTGATACTACTATAAATCTGACAATATTTTATAACAAGAAAAGGATTATAAATTGTCTGTAGACCATCAAATTTTAACTGTAACAAATTTAGACTGATTGGCAACACTTCCTTTTAAAAATTTTTTTTCATTAAATATGCAGCATCATTTAAAAAATGGAATAAATATATAATAAAAGGCAACTCAAAATAAGGAAACAGAACAAGTATAAACTTGGTTGGCCTTTTCTGAAAGATTTTACCTTGTTTTGAATCTATTCAGTTTTAAAAACTAAAAATCAAGCACAAAAAAATTAAAACTCATTAGAAAATAAGTTTTATAATTAATAAAGTTGTGAAAAGCTTAACTTTTTCTCATAAACCTAATTGTGGTATAAGCTTTATTGTTAAGAACTGAATGAAGTTTTTCTCTGTAAAAAATTCCAGTGACTTTTACTTGCTTATTTATTTTTTATTTAAATTCAATTTAGTTAACATATAGTACAGTATTGGTTTCAGGAATAGAATTTAGTGATTGATCACTTACATATAACACCCAGTGCTCATCCCAACAAGTGCCCTCCTTAATATGCATCACCCACTTAGCCAATCCCTCCCCCTATTCCCCTACCCTCCAGCAAGCCTCAGTTTATTCTCTATATTTAAGAGTCCCTTACAGTTTCCCTGTTTTTATCTTATTTTCTCTTCCTTCCCTTCCCCTATGTTCTTCTGTTTTGTTTCTTAAATTCCACATACCAGTGAAATCATATTTGTCTTTTTCTGACTTATTTCACTTAGCATAATATACTCTAATTCCATTCACATTGTTGTAAATGGCAAGATTTCGTCCTTTTTGATGGTTGAGTAATATTCCATTGTGTAAATATACCACTTCCTCTTTATGGACATTTGGGTGCTTTCCATAATTTGGCTATTGTTGATAGTGCTGGCATAAACATTGGGGTGCACGTGCCCCTTCAAATCAGAATTTTTGTATACTTTGGATAAATACCTAGTAGTGCAATTTCAGGGTCACAGAGTAGTTCTATTTTTAACTTTTTGAGGACTCTCCATACTGTTTTCCAGAATGGCTGCACCAATTTGCACTCCCACCATCAGTGCTAAAGGGTTCCCCCTTCTCTGCATCCTTTACAACATCTATTGTTTCCTGAATTGTTAATTTTAGCCATTCTGACAAGTGTGAGGTGGTTTCATTGTGGTTTTGACTTGTATTTCCCTGATGATGAGTGACACTGAGCATGGTCATGCGTCTGTTAACCATCTGTATGTCTTCTTCTTTTTTTTTTTTTTTAGATTTTATTTATTTATGATAGATAGAGAAAGAAAGAGAGAGAGAGAGAGAGAGGCAGAGACACAGGCAGAGGGAGAAGCAGTCTCCATGCCGGGAGCCTGACGCGGAACTCGATCCTGGGACTCCAGGATCGCGCCCTGGGCCACAGGCAGGCGCCAAACCACTGAGCCACCCAGGGATCCCCTGTATGTCTTCTTTGGAAAAGTGTCTATTCATATCTTCTGCCCATTTCTTAACTGGATTATTCATTTTTGGGGTGTTGCATTTGATAAATTATAGATTTTTGGATACTCTTTAACTGAAGTGTCATTTGCAAATACTGGGATCTCATCAAGAAAAAATGCTTCTGCACAATAAAGAGAACAATCATAAAACTAAAAGGCAACCAACAGAATGGGAAAAGTTATTTTAGTATGGAAAAGAATGTAAGTACATGTTTTCTGCTATTAAACAATAGTTTTTTTCCTACTCCCGAAAGAAATAAAGCCTGACAATATAAAAGCTAATTGTTTCCTTTTCTATAGATTTTATTTACTTACTTGCTAGAGAAAGTAAGAGAGAGAAAGAGCGCGCGCGCATGTGCACAAGCAGGGGGGAGGCGCTGGAGGAGAGAGAGAAGCAGACTTCCCATGGAGCAAGGAGCCTGATTGAAGACTTGATCTCAAGACATTGGGATCATGACCTGAGCCCAAAGGCAGATGCTTAACTGACTGAGCACCTCAGGCACCCAAAAGTTAATTGTTTTTAAAAATACATTACAATATTAAAAGTTTTCTTACTGGTTTATACAGTATCAGGGACAACACAGTATTTTGTTAAAAGTTTTTGGTTTTTTTTTTTTTTTGGTTTTTTTTTTTTTTTTTTTTTTGGTTTTTTTTTTTAAGGGGGAAAGGAGCAGAAGGAGAGGGAGAGGGACAGAATCATATACAGGCTCCACACCCAGTGCAGAGCCCAACATGAGCCTCAATCTCACAACCCTGAGATTGTGACCTGAGCCAAAATCAAGAGTCTGACACTTAACCAATTGAGCCACCCAGGTGCCCCTATTTTGCTAAAAGTTTTATTCTAAGAAAAGAGCTTATAAGAAATTTTTAGATAGGTGATATTGCATATGGGTTGATGTTCTGGATAAGAATCACTAAGTCTTTCAGAAAGAATTAAGTGTTTTGTTCTCAAAGATGATTCTCAATATACAGGTAAGAGGAGATAAACATTCTGCAGTATTAAGCAGGAAATAATTTATCTTTGTATCAGTCTTGACACTTGAAAAGTTTTCAAACTTGTAGGGGCATTTCATCGTGCATGGATGAGAGTTCTTTAATTCTGATTATAAATAAATCAGATTCCATTGTCACTTCAAGTCTTTCAGACAGAAAGTTTTATTTTTAGCAGTGTTCTGCAGAAACATAAGTTGGTTCATTAGTGTGTAAGCACAGCTTACAGTGAGCTCCATTAGTTGGATGTTTTCCAATATTTAACCACACTGAGTGTTCTATCAGCTAGTTTTCTAAAAAACTAAAGTTTAAATGTGTATGAAACTAATATTTCTAGTTGAAAATTCTCTCCCATAAAATTATATGCAAAAATAATAGAATCTTTTTTCAGATTAGCACTTGCAAGTATTTGAATCATAAAATAAAAATGCACAGTATTATATAAAGTTGACCAATGTAAAACTTCCTGTACAGTTATGTTAGCTAAAGTTTCAAATAATATCACTTGTGTATAATTATAAAATTACTGTACTGGTCTACTGCTTACTTTGAAAGTGATTAATCAAAGTCAGAGAGAGCCAACCATCAACTGAAGTGTGTTTCAAATTTCCTTCTCAGAGAAATGTCAAAAAAAGATGAACCAATTTCACTTTAATTAAAACCTCATTTAGAAATACAAAATAAATGTTTTCTATTTAATTCCAATTATATTTCAATTGTGTCCAGCTTTTAAACTACTTCTGCTACTTGATTACACATGCCAAATTAATCTTATGATTCATATAAAAAGATGTAAAATCAGACTTGTTTGTTATCTAGTTGGTATATAGTATTTTACATCTTATTCTAAATCAATGAATTCATTAACAAAAACATTAACCATAAACAAATTAGTTTCAATTCATTAATGGCTTATTTATCTCTCAAGAAAAATACTTTTTTCTTCAAACTTTTAGAAATCTTTTTTTTACTTCTTTTTTTCTTACATCCTCTACTATCTCATAGGAGCACAACAAATCTACTGGCCTAGATTTTTAATTTTGAATTACTTTCCCAAAAGAATTAGAAGTAACTCTTCCTGCTAGAACCAAGGAATATTATAGCAACTCAATTATAAAGTACCCTACAGTTCTGTGATCCAGGAAAGACTCATCTAATACCAAATGACCATAATGTCAAACCCACAAAATACCCTTGGCTACGTTTCAGATGTGTTTATTTGGTTGGCTCAAATGCAGGAAGACTTGTCCTTTGTATAACCTAACATTCCTTGTACATACTTTCAGAGAGTAAGAAAGTAAAGGAAATAAATTCAACTAAAATAATTGTTTTTACTGAAAAGCAGAAATCTTCCAAAAATTGAAGGCAGAAATTTTAGAACACATTTAGAACTTTCTATCATATCTTCTTAGCGTGCTTCACTCAGATAATCAAGTGGAACTATCCCACAAATCAATGAATAAGGGAATATAGAGCCTACAAGAGAATCAAGCAACATGTTTGCACAACTGAAAGTTAACTCAGTACCATTCCCTGTAATCCATGAGTCAAATAAATCTCTCACTCCTTCCTTTCCTTCACTTACTTCCTTTCTCATATGCTGTTCTTTTTTATGGTTCAGCCCTTCAAAGACATCTGAAGGCAGAAAAGATTCAGGATGCCTTTCACATGAGAGAAGAAATAACTCAACTGATGAAACAGATGCTCAGAGAAGGCACTAGCTCCTAGCATCCTTTAACCAAAAGTCCTTCAATCTATATCTCTAGTAGATAATTGTACTTACAGATAACTTTTCAACCCTTTTCAAGGTCTCATGTTGACAAATATTTTAAAGTTAGTACTTACTACAATATATTTAAAAAAATGAATGAAAAAGGAAAAACAAAGTACTGACTCATGGTAAGAAGTAACAATCTAGATGCAAATAGAAATCATTAGATTTAACATCAAATCCTAGCCTCAATTAGAAGCTTACTAAATTTAAGCCAGTCAACATTGTGTTTAAATGTAAAAAAAAAAAAAATCACTCAATATTAAAGAACAGGTACAGAATCCTAAAATATATTATTGAGAAGGCAAATGAAATTAGAAAATGTATAATAAAGTTGTCTGGAGTGGGAACCATCTCTTAAAACATTTCTGTCAACTGTTTGACTTTCAGAAACATTACCTAAGAAATGAGAAGAGAAGGGCTGACTCTTTACATGGAGACTTTACACCTAGAACTATTGTCTAAATCCATGTGGGGAAAAAAAGCTAATCACTGAGACAATGTCACCATCTTTTCCGCAGGCTCTAGTAGATTTAGAAAAGAAAAAGGTAGTTTTGAGTTGTGTTTTGTTTTCCTGTACTCAAGGTTCAGCTAAGAGTAAAGGCCTATAAAAGAAATCCTTATTTCCCCAAAGGTTTCAAACCAATTGCTTCAGTAAATCAAAAGAATGCTTTCTCTACTAGCCAAACCATATAATTCAAGAGTAAAAGGTTATTTGAGATAATTAAACTTTTCTCAAATAAAGAAGTGTAAAGCTAGGTGGTAACAAGGTTAGTGACCAGAATTCCAGGAAACTGCCAAATTCTGGCACATTCTGGTCATCAAACTATTACTGTTATGGGGCAAGGGTGACATTTTTGGAGAATTTTTGATGGAGGTTTAAATTTTACCTAAAAAGAAGCCATAAAAAAAAAAAAAAAGAAGCCATATATGGGACACCCGGGTGGCTCAATGGTTGAGCGACTGCCTTCGGCTCAGGGCGTGATCCTGGGGTCCTGGGATCAAGTCCCACATCAGACTCACCGTGGGGAACCTGCTTCTCCCTTTGCCTATGTCTCTGCCTCTTTCTCTATGTCTTTCATGAATAAATAAATAATAAATCTTATTTTAAAAAAAGAAGCCATATAATTGTTGTGAAATGGTTCAGAACTCCAACAGGCAGCTACCACACTTTGCTGTGTTTCTATTAAAAAAAAAACAAACAAAAAAACCCAACACATTATTGATTTTAGGTGTTACTTAGCTCCAAAAAATACCAAAATATCAAAAAGATAATATCTATAATTAAAGTTCAAATTTTATGTATGGCTTCTAAACTTTCCCACTGCCCACACATTAAGTTATACCACTTAAATTTTTCCAACTGTCACAGAATTTTCTTTTTAATTTAGTTCTGTAAATACTTAGGATCTACTTCATGCAAGGATGAATACAGCATTATCTTACATCTAAGTTAAGTACCTAGAGTCCACTGCCTGGATTCTAATCCTAGTTCTTCCAAAAACCAGTTATCTGTCTATGCCTTACCATTATCATTTATAAACTACATATCTGTAGTTTATAAACTACAGGGATTAAATGTTAGTGCATACAAAATAGGTAGAATACAACCATAAAAAGAAATAAAGCACTGACACATATTACAACATGGATGAACCTTGAAAACATTATGCTAAGTGAAAGAAGCCAGTCACAAAAGACTATATATATTGCATGATTCTATTCATGTGAAATGTCCAAAATAGGTAAGTCTATTGAGATAGAATGCAGACTGGTGATTGTCGAAGTCTGGAGAAAGGGGTATATGAGAATAAAATGTTTAATGAGTACTGTGTTCTACTTTGGAGGGATGAAAGTATTTTAGAAGTACACAGAGGTGGTAGTTGCACAGCATTGTGAATGTACTAAACACCACTGAACTGTTCACTTTAGAACAGTTAATTTTTGTTACATGAATTTCATCTCAATATAATTTTAAAAGAATTAATAAACTATTGATATCTTTAAAAAATATTTAAAACTTGTAGAAACAGAAAAAGTTCAGTAAATGTCAGCTATAATAATTATTTTCCATGCCACAAAGACTAGTAAATACATAGGATGCTATGCTATATTCCAAATTATATATATTGGTTTAGAATTTTATGTTTAAGTATTCACTGTTAACAACTAATCTCTTTTAAATTAGGCATGAAATTATATAATCCATCTACCAGGAACTCATTTCTACCAAAAAATACACTCATATAGAAAATAAATATAAAAAATGGAAACTAAAATATTACGGTGGATATTTACTGTTCCATGTTATCCAAATTACAAATATAATTTTGACATATAGTAGTTACATGTTTAACTATCTGGGGGAAAAAAGAGCTAAATTAATAAGGAAATACACACAAAATGACAACTGAAAAACTATTTTGTAAATGTAACCCCACAAATTATAAATATATTGTTAGATCCAAGATGTTAAAATAATGCTATATGTAAAAATACCACTAAAGGACTCACTCATTTACAAACTCCAATGGAAGGTTCAGTTTGTGATAAATCAGAAAAATTCTTCATAATGGAAGACAAAATGGGGGTTAAAAACTAGATCAGCCCATGGAAAGAAAATTTTAAAAGGACATTAAGTCATAAGGCTATACTTTGTAGCTATCAAAGATCATTAATTAATGTTCCTGTTTATTTTTTTTAAGGATTTTATTTATTTATTCATGAGAGACAGAGAGAGAGAGAGAGAGAGAGAGAGAGAGAGAGAGAGGCAGAGACACAAGCAGAGGGAGAAGCAGGCAGGATCACACCCTGGGCTGAAGGCTGCACTAAACCGCTGAGCCACCAGGGCTGCCCATACTCTTGTTTTAGGCATGAAAAAAAAAAAGACTATGTTCCAAACTTGAAGCATCTATCCTACAGTTTAGGGAGAATATGTCAATAAATGAGATTAGAGTCAACTCCCAAACTAACAATCATAGTAGCAGTAAGATATCAAGTCTGGGGATGCTTGGGTGGCTGAGCAGCTGAGCATCTGCATCTGCCTTCAGCTCAGGTCGTGATCCTGGAGTCCAGGGATAGAGTCCCACATCAGTCTCCCCACAGGGAGCCTGCTACTCCCTCTGCCTGTTTTTGCCTCTCTCTGTGTCTCTCATAAATAAACTTAAAAAAAAAATTAAATCTTTAAAAAAGACATCAAGTTGAAAACCTTTTATTTCAAATAAAAAGCTACTAGAAGAAACTATGAGGCACCTTCTACTGTACCTCTAAAGAAAAACCATGAAATATTCCAAAAGCAAGAGAATAGTTCATATTTTCCATTTCTTTGCCTCACATATTTTTTTTAGTATTAGAAGGCTGTCTTTTATTTTCTTTGTCATGCCTAATGTTTATCTTATAAATTTCCACTAAATGTGTTACTAAAGGTTCCTATTGAGAATATTAACTATATTTCAAATATACATTTATAAGCAAAAAAGAGAACTGCCATTAATAACTTTAATATGAAATTAACTTACTGGAATAAACTTTCAAATAATATATGTTGAGATCGGTCAAAGAATTGGGACATGACACATGTAACCTTTACTGCTTCAAAAGCAAAAGTTTAGGTAAAGCTTTTTTTAGATAGCCAATGTTTAACAACTGAAGAAAAATATGTATTAAGTGCTTTATGAATAAAAGTAGTTCAAATGAAGAATGTTTGTGGGAAATAAAGCATTCTACAGTCTGCATCACACATCAACATTGTTAACAGCATTACATTGCAAGTGCTATGAGAAAGAACTTTACAACTGTAATAAGATTATTTTTTTAAATTTTGAAAATAAGTCAGCTAACTTCCTGGAATTATTTAAATGTAATTTACCCTAAACACAGAGATGTAATTTTCTTTTATTTCATGAGTTCTGTAAAAATTTTTTTTAATTTTTTATTTATGATAGTCACACAGAGAGAGAGAGAGGGGCAGAGACATAGGCAGAGGGAGAAGCAGGCTCCATGCACCGGGAGCCCGACGTGGGATTCGATCCCAGGTCTCCAGGATCACGCCCTGGGCCAAAGGCAGGTGCCAAACGCTGCGCCACCCAGGGATCCCGAGTTCTGTAAAATTTTAATAAAAAATTACACATCCTGTATGCTTTCCAACCTGTATGTCTAATATCAAAAGAGCTGTGTTAATTGTGGAAAATAGTATTAAAAAGTTATAGAATTAATTTCCATATGATCTAGAAATTGTACTTCTAGGTATAAATCCAGAAGAACTAAAAGCAAAATGTCAAACAGCTATTTGTACACCCATGTTCATAGTTTCATAGTAGCATTATTTACAATAACCAAATGGTGGAAACATACCAAGTGTTCATAAACAGATGAAAAGGTAAACAAAATATGGTACATATATACAATGAAATATTATTCAGCCTTTTAAAAAGACTGAAATATGGATACATGCTACAACATGGATGGACCTTAAAGACATTTCACTTATCAGGTGAAAGATGTCAGGTGCAAAAAGGCAATATTCCATCAATCCATTTAATGTGAGGTGTTTAGAGTAGTCAAATTCATAGAAACAGAAAATAGGACGGTAGTTACTAGGGGCTGATGAGAGAAAGTTATATGGAATTGCAGTGTAATGGGTACAGACCTTCAGTTTAGAATAATGAAAAGTTCTGGAGGTGAACAGTGGTGATGGCTGCAGAATAATGTGAATGTACTTAATGCCACTTAAATTTGGTTAAAATGAGCCACTTGTGTGGCTCAGTTAGTTAAGCATCCTACTCTTGATCTCAGCACAGGTCTTGATTTCAGGGTTGTGAGTTTAAGCCCCACGTTAAAAAATTTGTTAATGGTTAAAATGGTAAATTTTATGTAACATGTATTTTATAATATAAAAAAGGAAACAAACTCTAAAATAAAGTTCTGGAAATGGATAGTGATAATGGTTGTACAACTAGGTGAATATATGTCACTGAACTATATACTTAATAACGGTTAAAATGGTAAATTCTATATTTTCTAATAGTTGATTTTTAAAAAGTTGGAAGATGTCCTTCAGAAATTAGTCTCACTCTGGACGATTTGTACAGCAGGTCAGAGTACAGTCGCTAAGAGGTTTCTGAATACTCTGTAGGCAACTAGACCACTACCACAGCTAACCAACACTCCTAAGCCAAGCATGCTTTTAGCAAAAATATTACTACCCTTCAACCAACTGGCCTTGCCTAAATCTGGCAATCTTACAAAATACATATATTGCTTCTGCAGCAGTGAGTAATGCACTATTAAACATACAGCACTTGGAGCACCTGGGTGCCTCAGTTGGTCAAGCGTCTGCCTTTGGCTCAGATCATGATCTCAGGGTCCTGGAATCTAGCCCCACATCGGGCTCTCTGCTCAGTGGGGAGCCTGCTTCTGCCTCTCCCTTTACAGCTCCGCCACAACCCCCCCCCCTTGTGCTCTCTCTTGCTCTCTTTCTCTCTCAAACAAATAAAATATTTTTAGAAAAAAATACAGCAGTTAATGTTCAAGCCTTGAGCATGTTTCAACAGAATATACTTTAAATCCATTTTCTGCAATGGCTAATGACTGCTTTTACACCCTCAATCACATTCCCTTCTATCTTAACTAGGGTCTTGTTTCATTGTTTATCATCCTTGGCCCCACTCCTGACATCTTTAGTTGTCTCCCTGGATCCTCCATCTCATTCTGAAATCAGATTAAGTCCCGTTATCCTATTAAAACCTTCTTCAACCCTGATACCTTCAAACATCTTCCTTAAATTCTCTCTTCTCCTTTACTCTCAAATACCTCAAATAGTCTACTGGTGCTGCTTCCACTTCTGTACTTGCCATTCATTCACTGATCTCTCAGAAACTGGCTTCTGCCCTACCACTCAACTGAGCTACTTTCCTGAAAATTAACCATGACTTTCAATCTAGTAACTTCTTCATGCTACCCTACCAACTGGCAAAAAGAAGACAAAAATTTATAAAAGGTGATCAATCTTAAAACTTTTCTCCCTTACCTGAAATACCATAAACTCCTAATTCTTCTCTTATTCTCTGGCTTCTCTTTCAACCTCCTTCCCCAAATCCCCAAGTTTATATACCTGTTATTCTGCCCTTCATCTTTTTTGCCCTCTCTCCTAGGATCTTTTAAAAACTTTTCTTCTTGAAACTTTGTAAAATATTTTCTAAATGTAGAATACCACCAATACAAGAGATCCTGGAAGGAGTCAGGTAGTTAGAGAACAATCCCACTTACCCCAAGAACTAATTAGCTGGCAATAAGAGTAATGCTTCCATACTGCACATGGACAGATCAGTGTTCACGGTTAAGAAAATCTCATTTGTATTTTTTGGCAGGTAGAATATATTTTAAGTGAAAAAAACATTTCGAATGTTTTCTTTTTTAAATGATTGTACTGCAAGAAGGAAGTATCTAAGAATCTGTTCATTATTAATTGCATGTTTTCTGATACAGTTAATTATTTAGGCTTGATGCAATCATCCAGCTGGTTAAGACTGATTGCTGATACAAAGTTAAAGATAGTATGATAAATTGCAATATAAATATCAGCTTCTTAAGCTCAAAAATAATTTCCTCTAAAAGAGTTTTAAAAATTCTATATAAAAATCATACTTGTAGAATAAAAACAAAATCTATGGAGAACTGATACATTATACCTTAATTTAAAAGTTGCCACAATACTTAGTCTTTAAAGATATGATTTATGATAACTAATGGATAATAATTTATTAGAATGAAAAAAAGGAGATTTTTACCCACTTTGGGATTATTGACTGGCAATGGTTTCTTTAAGTTGTTCCCTTTTTTTTAACTCTTTTTTTTAAATTTTTATTTATTTATGATAGTCACAGAGAGAGAGAGAGAGAGAGGCAGAGACACAGGCAGAGGGAGAAGCAGGCTCCATGCACCGGGAGCCCGACGTGGGATTCGATCCCGGGTCTCCAGGATCGCGCCCTGGGCCAAAGGCAGGCGCCAAACCGCTGCGCCACCCAGGGATCCCTAAGTTGTTCCCTTTTAAACGAACTAGGGGTGGTGGAAGGGGAGGTGGGTGGGGGGTGGGGGTGACTGGGTGACGGGGCAATGAGGGGATGAGCACTGGGTGTTATTCTATATGTTTGGCAAATTGAACACCAATAAAAAATAAATTTATAAAAAAAATAAGTTGTTCCCTTTTGCCTTAAAAAAAAACCCACTTATTTTAAAGCCTTACCATAAAAGCAGAATGTACAGAAAGTATTTCACTTAAGTAATTTTTTTAATATTTTAAGGTTTAAAAACTTAAGGATATGGGGAAGTTACCAAGATACAGCACTAAAGAGAAAATGAACATAATAAAATAGTGTGATCTCATGATTTCAACTTCAGTTAAAAAACAGTATGCTCTCATGGGTGCAAAGCAAACAGGAAAACCATATATCAAAATGTGACCTATAAGCTTCTAGGTAGAAAAAATGTAACTGAGTTTTACTTTCTTCTTTCTACTTTCCTTTCTACAATAAACATGCATTACAGCTGTAGTTGGGCTTCCTGGAAGAATAAACTGTCTTCCATCCAATTCTCCGCCTTATATGTTGACAGAGCAGAAAAGGGCCATTTTCAAAAGCTATATAAGAGTGGCTTTCTAGCATTGTAAATGTTCTCATGTACCTGATCCATCAACAAATCTTTATTCATTTTCAAAACAGACCAGGAACCAACTACTTCTTACTATCTTCACCTCTTCTCATCCTAGTCACCATCATTTCTTGGTTGGTTTAAACAAATCTACTTAAACTAGTTTATGTGATTCCACCCTTATTATAACTCTTCAGGTTATCCTTAAGTCTTTCCCCTACACAGAAATCCCCAGTGACCTCGTCTCATTCAAAGAAAGCCTAAGTGTCTTCTGTAACCTTCAAATCCCTATGATCTGTACCATGTGCTGCCCGCACACTCCCACTTCAGGACCACCGACTTTTCAGTTAGATGCCTCTACCTGTTATATTATGCACCCAGATATCCTCATTTCCGTCAAGATTTTATACAAGTGTCACTTTATCAATGAGGAAACCTAACACAATACATCAACCACTTCACCCTACCCTTGAGATTTCCCATGTCACTTCCCTGTTTTACTTTTTCAACTGTAGAACTTCTTGCTATCTAACATAACAGATGTTGTATTTATTTTTCTTCTTTATTATCTCTCCCTATTAGAATATAAACTCAATAAAGAGAAATTTTCTTTTTTTACTGCTTCATCCTCAGCACCTAGAACAATCACTAGTAAATAGTGGGGGTTCAGCAAATATCTTCTGAATGAACAAATGCACTCCTGTAAAAAGCAAAGCTTCCCAGTCACAGTAATAGTTGGCATGCCAAATGTCACAAATGACAGCAACTCTGAAAATCAACATCTAAAATGACTTTACAGATGGCTAGAGAGCTGAAGAACAGCTATGGTATATAATAATGTAGTCATATTTTCTCAAGCCTAAAAGGAAGCATCTAGGATCTTCTCTTTAAAATATAGGGATAAAATTATGGCCTGATTTAATAGGTAAAAGGGACTCTGAGAGATCACATTACTGTTACTGTTGGCACTAAAAAAAAAGTAAGCAATATTGTCTGAAACCATACTGTTCCTCTTCTAAGTTTTCCACTAGAATATTCAATTCCAGTCCAAAAGGTTGCATATGAAACTTTCCTTATGTTTAAACAAAAAACAAGCTGAATACCATACTGCTATGCACCTGAGTATCTATTATCTAAAAGATCTTGGGTATTTTATAAACATCAATCAATGCTGTGCAAAGAGAGCTAAGCGGGAAGAGGCAATTAGATACTGTGAGAAAATGGAGGCAATCAGAAGAAATACAGCGGTGGCAATGACACAAGCTAATAAGCAGGAGTTATGGGTAACCTGGGGAAGTGCCATGGAAAAATAAATACCATGATTGGGCTTGAGGCAAATGGAAACAGTTCCAACTGGCTTCATACAGTACTCTGTGGAACATATGATGTCCATATGTCCATTACCAACAAACTGAAACATGGAAAATAACAAAAGCCAACACTGTGATGGCTACAAGAACACATCCGATGCCAGTCTCTACCACACCACAGCAGCAAAACCTATTACAGCTGCCAGGTAAATCGGCTAAGAAGTCAGAAGCAATAAGAAAAGGGGGAAGGCCTAACTATAAACTGTTCTTTCCCTACAGAAAAAGAGTTAGGATCTATAGTACAAAATTTTTTTAATTAATTTTTTTTCTGGAGACAAGTTTCCAAAAGTATAAAATACTTTAGAATGAAAAGGGTCAGCATTTTATCCAAAACTAGAAGTGATTTAAAATCCAAAAAACTAAATAAGAGTGAACTAGTATGCTTTAAAAAATAGGATGGAATAACAAGTTTAAAAAATTGTAAACATGATTCTTCAAGTTTGAAATGCATAACAGAGAACTAAAACAAACGGACCAAAGATGAGAAAAATGAGCAGGGAATCCATTATGTTTTATGTCAGTGTTAAGTCTCCCAAATTTTCTTTCCATATTCTCTAACCCCCAAGCTGATCCATCTTTAGGACACAACCATAGTTGATATAAAAGAGTAGTGCTTATGCAAATGTCATGTACCAATTTACACAGCAAACGCAAACCTATAAAAACCCATAAAAGGCAATACTAACATCTTAAAGCCTATCTGGTGGTACTGATTTTTTCAACCAATCAAAACCAGACATTCTCAGCCAGGTGAACGACATAAAAATAACCTCAATTCTAATTCAGAAATATATTGGTTGCCACTCACTGAAACTATATAGTAATAAAATGCAGCAGTTAAAAATACATAACTATTTTACAGTAAATATCAATGTCATTCCTGTTTCAACCTGACTTCCCATTCTACCCGAAACCCCCAAACTTGAAATCAAGCACAATTTCTTGAGTAGCTGGAGTGTGGTTAAGGAAAGGAAGCTATGCTTGTTTGTATGGAATCTGTCATTTCCTCTCTGCCAAAACACTTGTTTAAAAAGTCATGTAATATTTCTATTAAATTGTAAATGCAGCCGACAAGGAAATGGCCTACTGGCAGTGTATTATCTTTGTGGCAGTGCCAACGGGCCTACAGCAAAATAGTGCACATGATAATTTCAACATGCATTCCCAAGTAACAAAATTGTGCTTTACATAAATACCACAGGACCTGAGCAAGATCCAGAAAAAGCAATGAAAATTTGCCTGAGCTTTCATGCTTGCCTATATCAATTGTATGTCATAACTAAAGCAAAATAGAAAAGCATCTACATATGTCCAGGAAGCTTGTGAAGTTAGATCATATAACCCTGGGAAAACTATTGCAACTTAAATCTGTGTATTTCTTGTTAACCACTGTAACAACTCACTAATAAAAATTTAGAAAAACTATAGGTATCAAATGAACCAAAATGTACTAACTACATACAAGTCCTTAAAGACCATAATGCAACTTATTAACAGGAGCATATGTTCAGTGTAAGCCACAATTGTTATGTTAAATTGCTTCTTCCTTTGATATCACTCATTTAATCACAGAGTTTAAGAGATTCACAAACCTTACAATTAAAATGGTGACCTTCAGTTTATAAGTCACTTACTACAATGCTTATAAAGTCACCTCTGATCATTTATCCCTTACCTTTCATTACATAGTGCAACTACATGTAATTATGCTATTTAAATGATTCCAGATGTAAAGAAGATGATTCTATTTATGTATGGTTATACTGAAAAGAAAGTATAAAAACCTAATCTATAATCAATATAGTACTTTAAGACAGCTGAAGAATTCTATTCTGCAGGAACTTAACTAAAATACATATATTTTAAGTCAATTATATCTTATCTTCATTTTTTAAATGTCTGTTCTGCCATAACACTGAAAGTCAAATTTGCAACAGATAGCATTTCCTCCAAAAATATGAATTTTTAAGTATTACACATGTGAATTACAGAGTCAACACCTGCCTTCAGATACCTCCCAGCCTCCCAACACACACACACACACACACACACTCTCCTCCATATTTATGTCTTCTAAAATTAGTGCTAGCTTAGGTCTCTAGCCTAAATAGTTTCTCTGAGTGGTTCTAAAATAAAACAAAACTTACTAAGACCAATATAGTAAGTCTATACAATTGCTTTTAAGACATAAGCCTTCAATAACGCTTGGCAATTGTGTTCCAATTAGCAAACCAAAGCTACTATCCAGAGGCCAATGCTAAGGGTGCTAAGTGTTTCTGATCTCCTTCAACCAAGGAACAGGATCTAAAGTACCAAAAATATTATAACAATTTAAAATTTAAATTTTAAATAAATAAACTCTTCTTAGTAAAAGTTTAAAAGGCAACCTATAAGTAATGATTGGCCTTTCACACTGTATTTGATTAGCATTTACTTAGTTTCAATTTTTAATTTATTTCACTGACTTTTATTATTATAAGAAAAAAAGAATCTGAGCCTGCCAGATTTCAGTATTTACATCACAGAAGTATATTTAAGATAGGAAATGGAATCAAGCAGATATTCAACAAAAATATTTATTGGATGTTCTCATGGATGAAACATATTTGCATTTAAAACTGAGACCTGGGGCAGCCCAGGTGGTTCAGTAGTTTAGCGCCACCTTCAGCCCAGGGCGTGATCCTGGGGCATCGGGATCAAGTCCCACCTTGGGCTCCCTGCATGGAGCCTGCTTCTCCCTTTGCCTGTGTCTCTGCCTCTCTCTCTCTCTCTCTCTGCCTCTCATGAATAAATAAATAAAATCTTTTAAAAAAGAAAACTGAGACCTAGTATGGGGAATAAAAGAATTACATAGTAACTATGACAATACATAGTAAGCTAAAAAGTAGCATAAAAAGGTCATAGAAAAGGTGGTACGAGAATTCAGTGAAATAAAAGATTTTTTTAGTCAGTGATGAGGAAATTTGGACAGTAACTAGACATACCTAAAACTAACCTTTCTAGAAATAAAAGAGTATAGTGGGGGAGGAATCATACACAGGTCTGTTTACTGGTTCCAGATTAAAATACAGAACAGTGACATGTTGTGATAAACAGTAAACAAAATCATATCCTAAATATACAATATAACAAGAAACTCACTTGAGGGGTCTTGATATTACTATTGAGAGCCACAATTCTGAATCTTTTTGGGTCACCTGAAAATCATGAACTCGCAACAGAAAAATGCACATTTGCACAAACACCAATATTTAAGTTCAACTTCAGAGTGTCCACTGATACTATGAGCTCTCTACCCCAGGAAAAAAGCTCTTTCTATGCTCTTATGAATCATGGTTTCCATGACTGAGCTAGTAGATAGTGAAAAATAGGTAAAAAAAAAAAAAAATCAATCTACCTGGGGTTAGAAAAGAGCATCCACAGGTACCTCTGCCCTCATGGGCTTGTTAGATCTATATGGTTTCTAGTAGAGACTGCAAAGTCATCTCAGCAAGGGTTAAAAGCTTTCTGCAACCTACCCTGGTGGCAATAAACTCCTCTGGGTACTATGTAAGACCCCCAATACCTCCAACCCTACTAAATACCTTAAAATAAAGCCAGGTGATGATAAAGTAACTGTCTAATACTTTCCATAGCTAAAAAGCTCCTTAAATGACAATGGTAAACATTATTAAATAGCACCTTTTACAACAACTTGAACTTAACAGTCTCAATGTGAGACTTGAAAATTAAATTAATAATGCTACCTAATATTTCTACAGTATTTAATATTTTACATGTATCATTCATTTACATTATCTTATCTGATCTTCACAATAACTCTGTGAGGGAGAGAGATGAGAGTCCATTACAACTAATCAGATAACAAAACTGATCAGGACTCATGAATCTCAAACACCAGGTCATACCCACTACTACATGGCAGCCCTAGAAGCACTATGACATTGGAAGAATTCATATTTCCAAAACCTGGTACAGTGATTCTTGCTCTATAAATACAAGTTACAATCCAATTCTGGGTCATAAAATCAATGTAATGAATTTGGACTACCTATTTTTTTTTTAAATGAAAGGAGGAAGTAGAAGAGAACACTCATACAACTGAAACAAATTGTACATAAACCAGTACTTATCTATCCATATGCAAAATACATTTTATACTATGGATCACAATAAAAAAGTGTCAAATGTAAATGCCATCTTTAAATTATTAATAAATCAATTTAAATTGTGTACTGTAAACGCTCCTATACAAATATGGAGAAATATGGTCTTTGTCAGTATCCTACATTAAAATCTTAAAAGGATGAATTCTCACATAATTTTGTCTCAATAATTCTTTCCAATATAATTCCTTTTTTTTTTTTAAGATTTTATTTATTTGTTCATGAGAGACATGGAGAGGCAGAGACACAGGCAGAGGGAGAAGCAGGTTCCCTGCAGGGAGCCTGATTTGGGACTTGATCCCAGGACCCTGGGATCACAACCTGAGCTGAAGGCAGATGCTCACCTACTAAGTCACTCAGGCACCCCTCCAGTGTAATTCTTTCTCAATGATTCCTCTTCTAAGCAGTGCTTAATATAAATGTGTCCCCAAAACTACAATTCATATTCATGTAATGATGACTGCTTCCTCAACAGTTACCGAACTCTTTGAGTTTATAGAGTACTTAGCAACACAACACCAACAGCAAGATTTGTTTTTGGGTTTTTTTTAAAGAGTTTATTTATTTATTCACGAGAGACAGAGAGAGAGGGAAAGAGGCAGAGACATAGGCAGAGGAAGAAGCAGGCTCCATGCAGGGAGCCTGATGCAGGACTCAATCCCAGGACCCCAGGATCAACTCCTTGAGCAAAGGTAGATGCTCATGAATGGTTACTAAGCCATCCAGGCATCCCAACACCAAGATATGAATATAAATTAACAGTGGGGAATTTGTCTTACCTGTGAAACCCTTAGAGGTGATCTCAGCAGGCCCAACCATGAGAAACTGAGACCTGTTTATGCTGTTCTCCTCGCTTGTTCGTCTCTTCAAGAATAATAACTCTGACTGGACAAAAATATATTGAAAGTGTCACTGTAATAAACCTTAATCCCAAATTTAGGGACTGGAATGCCTGGTACTCCCATATGTATAAGACCACAGGGCAGAGAATTCTAACTTTCAAATAGAGTGAGAAACCATATGTCCTGGAAGTAGTACTGAAATCCTCCAATGATCCAATTTGCCCCACTCCTCCAGATCCTTGGCTATTTCTGATCTGAAAGTATGGTTAACAGAATAAAGTATCAATCAGGTAGCAAAATGTAGGGGGAACAGACAGAGGAAGAAAGGCAAAGTGAAAAGCAAGCACAGGGAAAAGCAAAGCTAAGTTGGGGGGTGGAGATTGTGTGAGCATTTGTATGCATGTACTGTTAGGGGGAGAAGAGTCAAAGGAAATAAAGGCAACAGTAAGAAAAAAAGGAAGATGAGGATAAATCCAAAGGAGAAAAGCAAGCAATGTATGTAATGAGAAACAATAAAATTCCTATTTATAGTCATATGATCCTATATAATTTGTAATATACATATATTTAAGTGAATAAAGTTGTACCGTATATAATCTTATACTCTAAACAACTGAATAGGGGCATGGGGGTGGCTCAGTGGTTGAGCATCTGCCTTTGACTCAGGATCCCGGGATCATCTGCATCAAGCTCCCCCCACAGGAAGCCTGCTTCTCCCTCTGCCTATGTCTCTGCCTCTCTCATGAATAAATAAAATCTTTAAAATAAATAAACAACTGAATATATTTATCTACTCCCCCTTTTCCTCCCCCCACTCCAGAAAGCTAAATAATTCCAACAGTAGAATTCTAGTTCCACTGGACCAGAAGCGCCAAGAGAATAGGAAACATGCCTGTTCTGCTTACCACTACATCCTAAAAGTCCAACCAGTAAATGATAAATGTGCACTAAATATCTGAAGTAGGAGATTAAGGAAAAGGAAATAGAAATAAAAGAATACAGAACAGGGCAGCCCCAGTGGTGCAGCGGTTTGGCGCCGCCTGCAGCCTGGGGTGTGATCCTGGGGACCCGGGGTCGAGTCCCACGTCGGGCTCCCTGCATGGAGCCTGCTTCTCCCTCTGACTGTGTCTCTGCCTCTCTCTCTGTGTCTATGAATAAATAAATGAAATCTTTAAAAAAAAAAAAAGAATACAGAACAAAAATTCCAGGGTACTTTTTTTCAAAAATCAAATACCCATACTTAGATGACATTTAGTTTCTCTGATACAAAATAAGCAATGTAGTATAGCAGACAGACTCTCCAACTGATCCAAAAGTCGAACTCCCTGTCTCCACATTAGAACACGCATCTCTCATATTTTAACATTAATATCAAATAAAAAATATTTTAATATTAATGATTAAATTGTGATTACTGCTAAAATGAGTACATCCCACCATAAAAATATATGCAACTACAGGGCAGATAAATTTGAAAAGTGCTATTTTCATTACTAGAGGAATCATTAAAAACTATTTTTAAAAAACCCAGAGAATTTTAAATGCTGATTTGCACCTATTAAATATTTACACCTTCTTCAGAATATACTTACTGCAAACAGTAATATATGTAAGTAAATACAAATAAAGAATCCTCTACTTATAGACTAGTAAGTCATTTTCATATAAACAGAAATTGAAAACCATTTTGACTCAAAGACCTCACAATGGACTGATGATAAAGGAAGAATTACAAAAGGACTTAGAGTATTAGACTTGGGGTGCAAAGAATGATGAGGGACAGCTGGAAGGATAATAAACAGAGGCAGTAAAAAGTCAAAGACGGATCTCAGCCAAAAAATAGAAAAAAAGCAAATTCTAGAGAAAAGTCAATAAAATATATACCAATGAAAAGATGCTCAACATCACTAGTGTGGGAAATGCAAATCAAAACTACAATGACATACTACCCATTCACACCCATCAGGATGACTATTATCAAAAGGACAGAAAACAAATGTTGGAAAAAATGAGGAGAAACTGGAACCATGGGACTGCCTGGGTGGCTCAGCAATTAAGCATCTGCCTTTGGCTCAGGGCATGATCCCAGGGTCCTGGGATGGAGTCCCACAATGGGCTCCTTGCAGGGAGCCTGCTTCTCCCTCTGCCTGTGTCTCTGCCTCTGTGTGTGTGTGTCTCTCATGAATAAATAAATAAGATCTTTAAAAGAAAAAAGAATCTGGAACTATGTGCATCACTGATGGGAATGTAAAATGGTACAGCTATTGTGAAAAAACAGTACAGAGGTCCCCCCAAAATTATATGTAAATAATATGATCCAGCAGTCCCAGTTCTGGGTATATATCCGTAAGAATTAAAAGCAGAGTTTTGGGGCACTTGGGTAATTCAGTCAGTTAAATGTCTGACTCTTGGTTTCAGCTCAAGTGATGATCTCAGGGTCCTGAGATCAAGCCCCGTGTCGAGTTCTGAGCTTAGGATAGAGTCTGCTTATCCCTCTCCCTCTGCTCTTTCCCCTGCACGCATTCTCTCTCTAGAATAAATTTTTTTTAAAGATTTCAAAAAAAAAACAAAAAAAAAGCAGAGTCTCAAAGAAATAATTGTGTATCCATGTTCACAGTAGCCAAAATGGAGAAGCAACCCAAGTGTCAGTCAATGGATGAATAAACAAAGTGTGATATATACATACAATATAATATTATTCAGCTTTAAAAGAAAGGAAATTCTGACATATGGTACAACATAAATGAATCTTTAAAACATTATGCTAAGTAAAAGAAGTCAAACACAGAAGGACAAATATTGTATGATTCCACCTATACAAGGTACTCAGGATAGTCAAACTCAGAGACCAAAAGTAGAATGGTGGTTATGAAATGTGAGGAGGAGATAATGAAGAATTATTGTTTAATGGGCAAAGAGTTTCAGTTTGGGATGATAAAAATAAAATTTTCTGGAAATGGATACTATGATGGTTGCACAACAATGTGAGCATACTTAATGCCACTGAATTATATACTTAAAAATGGTTTAAAATAATAAATTTTATGCTCTGCATTTTTTACCACGATAAAAAAAATGAGAACAGATATGCTTGTCACTATTAATCTTAAACTGTCTATAATTTAAAAGGGGAAAATAGATTATGGAAGGTATAATAGCTGAACGGTAGCCCCCTAAAAGGTGTATCCATGTCCTAATACCAAGAACTCTGAATGTGACCTCATATGGGGGAAAAAAGGCCTTTGCTCATGTAATTAAGTCAAGGGTCTTGAAAGGAGGATATCACCCTGAATTACCCATGTGGTCCCTAAAACCAATGACAAGTGTCCTTTTACAAGAAAGGCAGAGGGAAATTTGAAGAGAAGGTAATGTGAAGACATAGACAGAGATGGAATAATGCAGCTACAATCCAAGGGATGTCACGGATTGCCAGCAGCCACCAAAAGCTGGAAGAGGCAAAGAATGGATTCTCCATTAGAGCCTCTGGAGGGAATGCAACCCTGTCAACACCTTGATTTCAGACTTCTGGTCTCCAGAATTGTGAGAGAATAAATTTCTGTTGCTTAAAGCTACCAAATTTGTAGTAATTTGTTAAGACATTCCTAAGAATCTATTATGGGGGTAAAAAGATAAAATAAAAAGTAAGGAAGTAGGCCTTATAACTATAGAAGATGTCATTCAATCCAAAATTTAGCTATGAAAACCGAGAAAATAAGGATACCTGGGCCTCACCACTAAGCCATAGTAGCCCCTGGCCACATGATGTCCATGAATGCAAATACTGAGGGCAAAGTGCTGAAGCCACCCCCTCAATGCTGGGCAGGCAGAAGAGATGTTTGCCTGAAGGCTCCTGGCTCAGTGAATGGGGAATCTAGGCCAGCACATCCCCAGGGTCAGACCATAGAGAAAGGCTATACCCTGCTATCTCAGGCTTTCAGAGAGAGGCTTTCATCTAGGATGTTCCTACAAGTAAATAATAATTCTATGAATTAGTACCCACATATTCCCTCATCCACTCTCAGACAAAATAAAGATACTTGTCTTTTGCCCCAGATGTTAACTGCCTGTGAGGAATCTTCCAAGAGGCAGTGCATGCACACACACTAAGATGGGCCAGGTGTCTACAAAGTCATACATGGAAGAGACATGGAGCTGGAAGATGTGTAAATATGCTGCATGCAGTGTTACTCAACTACCACACCTACTCAAGTCTAATCATTCAGAATTTCTCAAACAAATTCTATCATTAATTGGGCAGGAAGGAGGTCATTGATTCAGTTTTATTTAATAAAAAAATGGATAACTCAGTTTTTACTAAGACATGGATATAATGCATTCTTTTTATGCCTTATTCTTTTTTATTAAAGAAATCTTATTAGATTAGGAGTACACTTGGTTGTGAAAGGAGTAGCACCATGTGATTTAAGATGGGGAAAAGCTACTGTGTGTTTTATTTTTTTTTAATATGCAGTAAACGGATTGATTTTTTTCCCTAATGCCCATGTTTACTTTGCATGTACTGGAGCATTTATTTCACTTATTAAAATGTACTGTTTCCCCAAAAGATGTGAGGGTGAAGAGGCTAGCTGGAAAAAAACAGCAAGGTTAAAGAAAAAGTTCTTGACAAAAGAAAGGTAACATTGTTTTCAAAAACATTCATCAAAAATATATTTTCCATATTGAAAATATCTACAGGGTTCTTTTCTTCATAAGTGATGTGAGGATATATACAGAGAGAGACAAACAGAGATTTTTTTTAAAGTAACTCCTAATTTATTCTTAAACAGAGATTGTCAAACTGTATATAAGTTGAATTTCCAGAAAATTACCATTTATATGCCTCCAATTGTCTCAAGTCACATTTGACATAAATCTTCCCAAAATATACAATATATTTCTACATCTTATTTTTAAAAGACAATAAACATTCATATTATATTGTGCAAAAATAAAATTCTTAGTCTCACTTTTCTTTCTTGATGCAAGCAATCATCAATCACAGTACCTGCCGTCTCCAACAGTTCTAAGTCTGACCCAAACACTCTGCCCTTACCCCCTTTCATCACACCAGGCAATATGCAATCAAACATAAAGCTTGTTAAACAAAAGAAAATAAAACAGAAACTGTATTTCAAAAAATCAATACGGTCTTAGTGATGTCTAAGAAAGTGCCTGGGTTTAGTGGCAGGGTACACTGATAAATATTTAGAAAAATGATACTATTTACTCATTTCCTGATTTGTGGTAATTTTATTTCCTATAGAGCTGAGAAAGGGCAAATTTCCAAAAAAATATGTGGTTAACTGAATTCAAAATTTGGTTTTCAAATCCTTTATTTATTTAACTGACCAAAATTAATTATCTTCATATTTAACTTTTTAAAATAAATTGGGTTTTGATAAAACTTATTTCAACATTTTGAGCAGATTTACTTCCATTTGTCATTATTCCTTAATCTATTTGTTGTTACTCCTTAATCTATTTTGATCTATTAGTTGTATGTAAATTTATAAGCACTTTCATTTCTCTCCTGTTTACAAAGCTTTACATGTTTTAATATGCATTACATCACTGCCTTTTACTAGACAGGTAATTACTCTCACCACAGCAAAGATATAGCTTGCATACACTACAATTTCTCTTTTAAAAAAAAGAGAAACAGAGAAAACTGTATAAAAACTATAAAATTCAGTTTATTGCTTGCCATCACACAAATTCATTTTTTTAAAAAGCTCTTTTTATTAGGAAATTCCTCCTTGAATATCTATATTCCAAATACCTCTTACTCTGAGGAATGATTGAAGAAAGTATCAATCTTTGACAAATGAAAAACTAAACCAAATGACCTCTCCCTTAACACTTTCAAAAGACCCATTTTCATTTCAGGGTCAAGTTCCAATTTAATCACTTTCATTTTCTAATCTAGTGCCATCTTTAGGTTATTCATATCCCTCGGGCTATGACACTCGAAATACGCCCCACAAAAAGCTTTATCAGTGAAAACCACAACATTAATTTGTGACTATTTAGGTAGGAGCAATTCCATTCTAAATTATCCAAGCCTGATGCCTCTCTTCTTCACCCTAATTCTTGCTGGCCTAAGCAAGCATAGGTCTGGGCATACTAGAAGAATGGTATATCTGAGAATATGACTAGGAACCAACCCCAGTTCCCTCAGCTTAGGAGTCAACTTTGTTGTTCTGGGGCTGTTCCTATTACATACATCTAGAAGTCAGGCATAGTGAGAAGAGCTACAATCTTATAACAATGGCCAAAGAGAATTTCAGAGGACTAAGCCAAAGAGAATTTCAAAAGCTAGGGAAGCTGACCCACCATATCCTAACTTAGCCTCCTGTTCCAGATAGCCAGCTATATGCAGTAAATTATATAATATCCTTTACTTAAAAGATCTAGCACTCTTTGCCTCCATCTTTTGTAGAGGTCTTTCCATCACTCCTACCTTCATTCCCCTGTGACAACTTTGTAGACAATTGGTTATCTCATAAACTACATTGGTACCAAAAAAAAAAAGGGTGTGAAATATTAAAAAATTAAACCATATTGGGGTGTCTGGGTGGTTCAGCCAGTTAAGCATCCAACTTTTGATTTTGGCTCAGGTTATGATCTCAAGAGTTGTGAGCTCCAGCCCTGCACTGGGCTCCATGCTGGGTATGGAGTCCACTAAGGCTCTCTCTCTCTCCATCTCCCTCTGCCCCTTTCCCCTGCCAACTCAAGCTTGTGTGCATGCCCTCTCACTTAAAAAAAAAATCATCTATATTTCTTCCCACTGAAAAACTTAGAAGGTTCATATTTTAAATTAATAATTATGAGATTAGAATGTTTGCAGATTTTTATTTTTGCTAGCCATGCCTTCATTTGCATACAGTTGACATATTAACAAAAGGCATTTCTTTTTGGTCAAAGCAAGAAATGGACTAGCACTAGTTCGTATCTCAGTTCTGCCACTTACAAGTTGTGTCATCCTAACAAAAAAACATAATTCTTTAAATATCCATTTCACCCAACCCTCATTAAAATGGAGATTGAAATATTTATTTGACAGAGTGGTTAAAGTAAGAAAATTATTTAATTAAAAAAGAAAACTTCACTATTTCACTCACTAATCAGAGTTTTATATACTACCAGCTCTCTCATACCTTAACTACAACTTCACTGGCTCTGTGACCTCACTAAAAAGATTGGGATTCTGAAATGATTGGTTTGGGGTATGGTTCTGGCACCAGAATTTTTTCAAAACTCTCCAGGTAACTGCATGGAGTAAGAGTGAAGAACACTGTCTAGCTCCCTGATCCCTCCATTTCCTTATACCATCTCCATTCTTTCCAGGCTATACCCCCTTGGTAACCACCTGAACAATCTCTCAACAGCATCCTTACATGCCCTGTAGCTCTGTCCTTCCAAGTAAACCCAAACCTGAGATCGAGGCTGTAATGTACTACACTCCATTGCCAAGCACTGGTAGAGCAAAGAATTGCACTGGGTGACAACACAATTCTCACTTTCCAACTTTAGCTGAGTCCTCAAAAATCTTTTTTCTCTCCTGGCCAGCTCTTTCTTTTATCCTCCCACCCAATCTCCCGCCAAACTAATCTAAACCTTGGTGAAGCAGAAAATATTATTAATTGTATTAAAATTCTACTCTTGAATGCTTATCTTTTTAATATTCTCTGACAAAATGAGAAATACACACAAAGCACTTGCCCTGCATACAGAAGAAGAAGGATTATCTTAAGAAAAACCACTTAGCTGCAGCTAAGCAAGCTGCAACTCTTTTTCAAGGAACACCATTCTTACCTGAAGGAATAACTGACAGAAAAGTCTATAGTTGTTCACACTTGGGCATTTATTTGATTGACACTCTCTCAAAAATGAACCAAGTGAATATGTCATTTCAAGGAAAACTATCATAATTGTTGCCAATGATAAAATGTGATCAAGTGAAAATTCAAATTTTGTAAAACTTCTACCTGTCATATAATCTTAACAATTTCCCAATACTTGCAGCTCATACTTGATTTTGTATAAAGCAGTTCACAAACATAAGAAAGGTTAAGTAACGATAACATAATTTAAATAGCAACTTAAGGGCAGCCCCAGTGGTGCAGCGGTTTAGCGCCGCCTGCAGTCCGGGGCCTAATCCTGGAGACCCGGGATCGAGTCCCGCATCGGGCTCCCTACATGGAGCCTGCTTCTCCCTCTGCCTGTGTCTCTGCCTCCCTCTCTCTCTCTCTCTCTCTCATGAATAAATAAATAAAATCTTTAAAAAAAATAAAAAATAAATAGCAACTTAAAACCTTAACAATGTTTAGAAATGCACAAGACATTTGATTAACTGTCCAAAGAACTACAGGCACTAAGAACTGCCTATATACAAAGTTGTGAGGAAAGAAAGAAATTTACTTAGGGGCACCTGGGTGGCTCAGTAGGTTAAGCATTCAGCTCTTAATTTCAGCTCAGGTTATGATCTCAGTGTCTAAAGACTGAGCTCCACTTTGGGCTCTGTGCTCAGAGCACAGTCAGCTTAAGCTTCTCTCCATTTACTTCTGTCCCTTCCCCCTCTCACTCTCTAAATAAGTAAATAAAATCTTTAAAAAAGAAATTTACTTCAGTGGTGGCTACCAAGGAAAGCTGTACATAGAAATAATATCTGACCTGACACTTGAATGGGTACGATTTAGACTGGTAAAAAAAAGTGAGGGGCAGCCCAGGTGGCTCAGCGGTTTAGCGCCACCTTCAGCCCAGGGCCTTGATCCTGGAGACCGGGGATTGAATCCCACGTCAGGCTCCCTCCATGGAGCCTGCTTTTCCCTCTGCCTGTGTCTCTGCCTGTGTCTCTGCCTCTCTCTCTCTCTCTCCCCCGCCCCCCCGTGTCTCTCATGAATAAATAAATAAAATCTTTAAAAAAAAAAAAGAAAAAAGTGAGATAGATGATAATTGATAGAATTTTAAAGAAAAATACTGCTTTCAGGTATATGTTTACAATTTCATATGTGTTAGTTCAAATTGTCAAGTGGTATTTTAAGATCCTGGAAGTCAGGAACCACATACTACAATTCTTTACTATCTATTTGAGAGACTACCTCGGGGTCACATTTAATATGTTCATCTATGTGGTTGGAAAAATAAAATCTATACAAGGAAAAGCAGAAGATTAATAATCTAAGTCCTAGGTTCAATCCCAGCTCTGGCACTGGGTTAAGGTGCCTTGAATAATCCAATTAACCTCACTAACTCAAATTCAAATACACCAAGCCTGAGGATCACCCTAAAAATATTGTAACCAAAATACCAAAGGCAACTAATAATCAGAGAAGAAATGAGAATTTATGTTGCTGGCTTTATGATGACCTTGTGATTTTTCATATTATTTTGCAAACAATTTATGTCATTTTTATTTTTCACTTTAGAAAAAGTAATTTATATATACAAGGAAGATGATACATATTATACACAATTTTAGTACTCAGAATTCTCTTTAAAGTGGCAGGCAGATTGTTAAATATTTTCAGTATAGTTACACTGTTACTTATATTACTGAAAATCAATCCACAATAGTACTGTATTATCAGAAAAAATTCCAATTTATTCTTCTTCAGATGTTCCAAAATACTACATTCTCTTTTCTCCCATCTATTTACTTCATGCGTTTCTCTAGTCACCCTGATGCCATCTTTTCTTCTCTGTGCTCGCTCTCTCGGTCCTCTCTCTCTCTCTCTCCTCTCCCCACTCTCTCCCCTCTCCTCTCTTCATTCTTCTATCTTTTCTTCTTAAGGTGAATCCAGCCACTAGAGGGCAATAGTTCACAAAGATGTTCTTATCTATAAAGAATTGAGATTCACATAAAGAAATCTAAAAACCGTATCATCACAAAGCCTGAAACAGGCAATTAGACTTGAATATGCAATCTACATACTTCAAACTCAAAAAAAAATCATCCTGGAAAAAGGAGTTCATATAATAATGTTCAAGAAAGGAATTCTATTTTCTCACTAAGCACCAATTGAAGTAAAATTAATTTGCCTACAGGTAGGTAGCAATATTAGAAGTCAGGCTTTTTAAATATTAGCTTCAGACGAGAGAAGAAAAAAAGTAAAACAAAAACACAGAAAGGCAGAATTTGCAAAGTGGGTAGAAAAGTGAGAACTGATTTTTTCAAAGGCCTCCACAGCCACACTGAGAAAACAATAGATGAACTGAAGAATATAGCAAATTTACCAATCCTTTCTTCTACTTGAAAAGCAAGGGGAGATTTTACAGGTATATTTTGTGGGGAGGAAAACAGTGACTATAGAGGAAAATACAGCCTTCACAACTGAGGATGTGGGAGGAGAAAAGTTAACATCACTAACCTCTGATAGATAATTTAAAAAAAAAATTTTGCACAGAACCTAAATTTAAATCAACTTATTTAATTTACTTTATATTTATTTATTTATACTGACAATTACAAAACTATAACACTTATATAACATCAACATTTTTAGCAAACCATTTTCTTACCCGCATTGGATGTATATCAGCATAAGGAGGTTTTCCTTCGGCCATTTCTATAGAAGTAATGCCAAGGGACCAGATGTCAGCCACACAGTTATAGCCTATTTCTTGAATTACCTCAGGAGCCATCCAAAATGGAGTTCCTATAACAGTATTGCGTTTTGCCATTGTATCCTGCAACAAAAATTACACTGACATAAATACTACTACAAAAACATTAAGGGACCCTACTTGCCAACACATTCATTAAACTGTATGGTGAAACCCTCAAATACTACAGATTATATCAGAAATTGACTATTTTCCTACAATTTCAACTGACACAACATAGTTAGGAATTTTAATTTCTGTATAAAGCAAGAGTCCACAAGTAACGATCTCCATCTTCATTAAAGATAGTCATTAAAGATAATACTATAACAATAAAAGCTACAGAAATGGATCAATGTAGCTTTATTTTTTAAACATTTAAGCATTTCAATGACATTTTTTCATACCGATTCATCTCTTAAATTGTAAATAAAAATAATATATAGTACTGAAATTATGGCTCCTTCTTCTCAAGAACAATGTAGTTATGTATTTCTTCCCATCACCCCCTCCAAAAAGTTATCAACATTCAGTCACAGTCAAATCTGGACATATAGGCCACAAGTGTTTCCAGAATCATTACACTTACTGTTAACTGACCAGCCACTCCAAAATCAGCCAATTTGGCATGTCCTTCTGTATTGAGGAGAATATTTCCAGCTTTTATATCTCTGTGTATTTTTCTCATAAAGTGCAAATATTCTAGTCCTTTCAAAGTAGATTTAAGAATTGTTGCAATTTCATCTTCTGTTAACTGGAAAGAAATATTTTTAAAACTAGATTGAAAAACCATGCTAGATAAAAGAGCACTGGTAACAAACACTTCTTTCTAATGACCACTAAACCTCTAGGAAAAGGTTAAAATGATAAAGAACTGGGAACTGCTTTTTCCTCACAAATATTTTGTCAGTCTCATTACAAATTTCACTGATGAAAAATTTTTTCAGCATTAAATTTCTTTAAAATTATCGTCAGGTGTGATTCCATCTTGCATGGCTGTTCTGTGGAACAGTAGTCGTGTTATCTCCGTCCGCCTTCTCTCCCACCTAAGTGCGTGCCACCACCTCATGGAAGATTCGATGGACATGGACACGAGCCCCCTTCAGCCCCAGAACTATCTTTTTGGTTGTGAACTAAAGGCTGACAAAGATTATCACTTTAATGTGGATAATGACAAAAATGAGCACCAGTTATCTTTAAGGTCAGTTTGGGAGCTGGTGCAAAGGATGAACTGCATTGTTGAAGCAGAGGCAATGAATTATGAAGGCAGTCCAATTAAAGTCACATTGGCAACTTTGAAAATGTCTGTACAGCCAACGGTGTCCCTTGGAGGCTTTGAAATAACACCACCTGTGGTCTTACAGTTGAAATGTGGTTCCAGGCCTGTGCATATTAGTGACAGCATTTAGTAGCTGTGGAGGAAGATGCAGAGTCAGAAGATGAAGAAGAGGATGTGAAACTTCTTAGTATATCTGGAAAGCGTTCTGTCCCTGGAAGTGGTAGCAAGGTTCCACAGAAAAAAAGTAAAACTTGCTGCTGATGAAGATGATGATGAAGATGATGATGACGATGATGAAGATGATGATAATTTTGATGATGAGGAAGCTACTAAAGAAAAGGCTCCAGTAAAGAAATCTATACAAGATACTTCAGCCAAAAATGCACAAAAATCAAACCAGAATGGAAAAGACTCAAAACCATCAACACCAAGATCAAAAGGTCAAGAATCTTTCAAAAAACAGGAAAAGACTCCCAAAACACCAAAAGGATCTAGTTCTGTAGAAGACATTAAAGCAAAAATGCAAGCAAGTATAGAAAAAGTGAATTGAACAGTCTTGGGCACTACTGGTAAATTAAACCCAAAGCTGGGGAGAGAGGAAAGGGAGAGACAAATATAGTCCATACTGACTGTCATCATCAATCCAGACTGAAGTCTCAAATCCCCTTTCCTGTTTTGCCACCCACCCCCAACCCCTTCCAGGCTGGAAGCAATCTCATTCTTGATCTCCTAAAGCACTGTTCTTTTGACTGCTGTGATTCAGTGACACCTTACACTTTGCTTTCTATGATTTGTGATTTGCCTCACCTCTTTGGCCATTTTAATTTTTTTTATTTTTTGTTTTTTTTTCTTTGGCCATTTTTAATCACCTTTGTGTCTCCTTAGCTGCTCAATAAATATTTGAATGAATAAAAAAAATAAAATAAAATAAAATAAAATAAAAAATAATTGTCATTCCTAAAGCACATAACCTATCTCAAAAATCAATACGACGCTAAGAAATCGCTATTTCTCACATCTTCTGACACTGAGGTAGCAATATCACAGTTAACTGTCCTGAATGTAAATTCAGACATTCTTCCCTGTGATGTCACTAATTCTTGATGAAAATGAAAATCAAGTTTTACACAAAGGAAACAAGGGTGGCTTGCCAAGAATCTCCTGCATGACGCAATTATGCCCATACCACTCCTTTTCTAGCAAGGTCATCCCAACCTACTCAAATCCTGGATTTCTGGCCCTAAGACTAAGAACTCAAAAATAAAAATTCCAGAGAGAGACTAGGAAAATGGAAACACAAACAAAGGTTGTCAGGGGAAGGAAAAGGGGGGAAGGAGGGAGAAAAAGAGGCCAACAAGAGAAAAAGGAAAGGAAACATCCTTAGTAGTTACGGCAATAGAGCCAGTGTTATCTGTACCAGCCACTGTGCTAATCATTTTGCATGCATTATCTCTTTTATCCTTAGGACAACCCTACAAGCTAGATACTATTATTACCACCATCTGACAAATGAGGAAGCTATTGCATAAGGGTTCAGTAAATACCTCTGGCACACATAAGACAGAACCAAGATGTGAGTTCTGTCTGACTATAACCTATGCTTTTAATCACTCTTCTATGCTTCCTCTCTTGACAAACTTTGTTCAAGTGTTACTTATCAAAGCCTCTATTTTTATTGAAAACACTGTCCTAGTTTGTTTTTTTTTAAGATTTTATTTATTTATTCATAGACACAGAGACAGAGGCAGAGACACAGGCAGAGGGAGAAGCAGGCTCCATGCAGAGAAGCAGGCCCCATGCAGGGAGCCCGATGTGGGACGCGATCCCGGGTCCCCCAGGATCACACCCCAGGCTGCAGAGGACGCCAAACCACTGTGCCACCGGGGTTGCCTCCGTCCTAGTTTTTAAATATGTCCAAGTGATATTAAAAGTTCATAACAAAGGTGCCTGGGTGGCTCAGTCGGTGAAGCACCTGCCTTCAGCTCAGGTCATGATCCTGGAGTCTCAGGATTAAGTCCTGCATCAGGCTCTCCACTCAATGGGGAGTCTGCTCCTCCCTTTGCCACTCAGCCTGCTCACACTTTCTCTTACTTTCTCTCAAATAAGTAAATAAAATCTTTTTAAAAAATAAAAATAGACGTTCATAACAATAAAATCTACTTTTGCTATAAGCACAAGCAGCAAATATAACCCAAAGATAAGCGGATAGAAGGGGGAAAGTTCCAATTTGTATAAAGATAGGATATACTACTCCGTATGAGGAGGGGAAAAAAAGAAAGAAAGAAAATTAAAATATCCAACAATGGGATAATAGAAAAATACAGTGGAAATTAAAAATATAAAAATACTGTACTACAGAGCTGTAGTAATCAAAACAGTATGGTACTGGTGTAAAAATGGACACAAATATCAATGAAACAGAACAGAAAGCCCAGCATTAAAGCTATATGTTTATGGTCAAAATCTACAATCAAGAACTCAAGAATATACAATTGGAAAGAGACAGTCTTTTCAATAAATGGTACTAGGAAAACTGGACAGCTACATGCAAAAGAATGAAATTGGACCATTTTCTTACACCATATAAAAAATAAACTCAAAATTTAAAGACCTAAATGTGAGATCCAAAACCATAAAATTACTAAAAGAAAACACAGTCAGTAAATTATTTGATATCAGCCATAGAAAGATTTTCCTACATATTTCTCCTCTGGCAAGGGAAACAAAAGCAAAATCCAACTATTGGGGGACAACTAAATAAAGCTTTTACACAGAAAAAGAACCACCAACAAAACAAAAAGGCAACCCAGCGAGTGGGAGAAGATATTTGCAAAAAATAAAACCAATAAGGGGTGAATACCCAAAATATATAAAGAATTTATACAACTCAACGCACACACACACACACACACACACACACACACACAAAGCCAAATAATCCAATTAAAAATGGGCAGAACAGCTGAATACACATTTTCACAAAGATATCCAGATGGCCAACAGACACATGAAAAGATGCTCACTATCACTCATCATCAGGGAAATGCAAATTAAAACCACAATGAGACATCATACCTGTCAGAATGGCTAAAATTAAAAACACAAAAAATAACAAGTGTTGGTGATGATGTGGAGTAAAAGACCCTCATACACTAGCTGGTGGGAATGCAAATTAATGCAGCCACTGTGGAAAACAGTATGGAGGGTCTTCAAAAAAATTAAAAATAGAATTACTATATGTTGCAAAATTCCATTGCTGGGTATTTACCCAAAGATAATGAAAACACTAAATCAAAAAGATATATACAGCCCTATGTTTGTTACAGCATCAAGTGTCCATTCATTTATACAAACACACACACATACACACACAGAGTAATATTATTCAGCCATTAAAAAGAATGAAATCTTGCCAACTGCAACAACATAGATGGACTTTATGGGTATTACACTAAGTAGTACAAGTCAGTCAGAGAAAGACAAATAACATGATTTTGTGAAACCAATGAGCAGGCAAAGAAAAAAGAGACAAGCAAACCAAACTCTTTTTTATAAAGATTTTATTTATTTATTTATTTATTCATTCATTCATTCATTCATTCATTCGAGACACAGAGAAAGAAGGAGGCAGAGACACAGGCAGAGGGAGAAGCAGGCTCCATGCAGGAAGCCTAATGTGGGACTCGATCCCAGGACTCTGTGTCTCTCATGAATGAATAAAATCCTTAAAAAAAAAAAAAGACTATGAGGTGCACCTAGGTGGCACAGTAGGTTGAGCCTCCAAACTCTCAGTTTTGGCTCAGGATCATGAGATCAGGATCGTGAGATCTAGAGCCAGTGTCAGGCTCTACACTTAGCAGGGAGTCTGCTTAAGACTCTCTCTTCTTCTTCCTCTGCCCCTTCCACCCCATTCACACGCTTTGTCTCTAAAATAAGAAAGAAATCTTTAAAACAAACAAAATATTGCTTTAAGACTATGTAGAATGTGAAAGTAACCACTGGAAGAAGTTTGTTTCAACTGCCACCAATGCCACAGTGGCTCATGTCTCATTAAGAAACAACTTGGGGGACAACTGGATATCCACATGAAAAATGAAGCTGGACCTCTACCTCACACCATAAATAAAAATTTACTCAAAATAGACCAACAACTTAAACATGAGTTAAAACCATAAAACATAGGATAAATCTTCATGACTATTGGTCTGGCAATGGATCATTAGGTATATCAAAAGTAAAGAAACATGAGGAAAAATGATAAATTGGACTTCATCAAAATTAAAAATTTTGTGCATTAAAGAGTATTAAGAAAATGAAATGACAACCTACAAAATAGGAGAAAATATCTACAAAACACACATCTGTTAAGGGTCTAATAGCCAGAATATATAAATAAGTCTTACAACTCAACAACAAAAAGACAACCCAATTTAAACACGGGCAAAAGACTTGAGTAGACATTTCCCAAAAAAGATATACAAATGGCCATATATGAAGACAGATGTTCAACGTCATCATCATGGCCAAAAGGTTGAGACAACCCAAATGAATAAACAAATTATGGTATATATAGACAGTGGAATATTACTCACCATATAAACGTATAAAGTACTGACACATACTACAATGTGGATGGACTTCAAAAACACTAAGCTAAGTAAAAGAAGCCAGAACAAAAAGACACATTTATATGAAATATTCACAATAGGTAAATCCTTAGAGAAAGAAAGCAGATTGGTGGTTGCCAGGGGCTGAAGCAGAATAGGGAAAACAAGGTGCAACTGCTTAATGGGTTTGGGGTGATGAAAGCATTTTTGAAACTAGACACAGGTGGTGATTATACATTGTAAATACACTCAGATCACTGAATTGTTCAGTTTAAATTGGCTGATTTTACATGAATTTCACCTCTATTAAAAAAAAAGCTGACCATGTTAAAATTCTAAACAAATTGGAAGATGGTTTACATTTACATGTAATATTAATATATAATGTCATAAATGAATTGTACATTTTTATTTGTACTTGAGTAATGTGTTGGCTTATATAAGTTTGCTTTCTTCATCAAAAAGAAAGAAACTAATTAACTGGATCTCTTTCCCCTAACCCTTGAAGTGCCAACTTCTCCTAATCCTTTCCAAATTAAAAAACCCTGACTACTCTAAACCATCTCTCAATCCTATACTCCTCAACAGCAACATAAGAATCCAATTCACTTGATAAATCCACTCTAGTTCAAGACACCTGATCTAGAATGCCATTTATTCATTCAATAAATATTTATCAAGCACATCTACATGCCAGAAATTACACCAGTTGCTGGGGATATAAAAATGAGTAGAACAAGAAGTATTCTTTCTCTCATGGAGCTTATTTTCTCTAATGAAGGGGTAAGTTGACGATAATATGATAGAAAATAGGGTAATGCAAGAAAACAGTTTACAATTGCTAGCAGGACAATAAAATAGAACGCTGTTGATCAAGAATGACTGAGAAAGGCTCTTTAGAGTAGGCATTAAAGAAAGCCTGAGAGACATATTTGCTGAAGTCTTAAATGACAAGAGAGCTAACAAAGCGACTGGCTGTCTGGGAACATGACATTCTCCACAAAGGAAAAAAGAAAAAAATATCATGATTTAGGAAAAAGCCTCCCATGTTTGAGTTCAAAAAAGAAGGCTCAAGTTAGTGAGTCAGAAAAACACTAGTTCTAGATGAGATATGGGACACGCAAAAGCCAGATCACACAAGCCTTCATAGGCCATGAGTAAGGAATCTGGATTTTCTGAAAATTCTAGTTCTACCAGGAACTTATTCTCTACCTTTGACTAGATGGTCAGACTTGATGGTCCACAGAAAGCAAGCACTATGCTCTAGAGTCGCACTGCCTAACAGAGTAGCTCCCAAGAACGTGAACCTGTCCAAACTGAGAGATTATAAATGTAAAATATACACCAAAGTTCAAAGCTTGGTACTAAAAAGAGCAGGAAAAGTATCTCACTTATAATTTTTAAATTTATTATACTTTTAAATGATATTTATGTATTATTATAAAATTTATTAATGTTTAAAATACATTATTTAAATAATATTAGATATATTATTTAATATTATGATACTGTACTATATATTAATATACTTAGTATATTATTAAAGGTAATTTCACCTATTACTTTTTTCTTTTGTTAGTATGGCTACGAGGATATTTTAAATTACATTTGTGGCAGGAAGCCTGCATGGCTCAGGAATTGGGCGTTTGCCTTCAGCTCAGGGCGCAGTCCCGGAGTTCTGGGATGGGTCCCCCACATCGGGCTTGCTGCAGGGAGCCTGCCTTCCTCTGCCTGTGTCTCTGCCAATCTCTCTATGTCTCTCATGAATAAATAAATAAAATCTTTTTTAAAAATTACATTTGTGGCTCATTTTATGTTTCTATTGGATAGCACTGCACCAGAAAAAGGGCCCACAAGAGCAGGGATCTTTGTTCTGTTCACTGATGTAACCATGCTGGGCTATAGTTAGCACTTGATAAATAATAATGAATGAATACAGACTTGCAGTTTTGTAAAAAAAAAAAAAAAAAGAAGAAGATGCCACATAAATTAGCGGTTTACAGCCAAGGTGGGAGAATGGGAGGGAGGAATGTTGTTTAGGGCCACCACAACGCATCACTATGCAAGGTTGTGGTGCTGTCATATGTACCTGGGTTTTTCCCCTCTCCCCACTCCTGGTATAAAAATTAAAGAGCTTACAGGTGCTACAACAGTAGCACCAATCCATAAAACTGAGTCATGTTTAATTACTTCAATACTGATCTTTTCAATTACCTAGACTTCACTTTTTATCCTCATTCCATTATTTCCAACGAACAAGTCACTAATCGTTCATCAACTCTTTGATTTGTTATCTCTGCTTCTGTACCCTATACTACAGAGCTATAGTAGAGAAAGTTCAGGATTAAATAGACTTGCTATATTTCTGGGTCTCCAGATCTGATTTCAGTGCTGTAAAGAATCTGCCACTAAAGACCTGCCAAAGATCTACTGATTCATGAACTATCTACCTTTACTAGATGATTTCAAAGGTTCATTCCAACCCTCTGATTCTGTATTTACAAAAGATCTTCATAGTCTTAACAGATAAATTCACTCTGATTTAGACATTCATTTTTTTTTATTCTTTTCACAAATATGTACTTCACTGACTCATACAGATTCTGTTAAAGGCAGTAGGTGTTGAAGGTGAGGACATGGACAGTCTCAGTACCTATGAAGCTTATAAGAATACTGAGGGCACTGCCTATATTTGGCCCTGAATTAAGGGTAGAGAGGACAGACCTGGTGCAAATATATAAAGTTTATAAAGTCCCTCTTTCATTATGCTTTTCTCTCTTTGTAATTAACTCCTCCCTTTACTTTAGGGATCACCTCATATCCTGCCCTAATCAAAAAATGGCACAATATCCAATTATTCATACTAGTACATAGATACGTGTTAAAGTGATCTGTAATATAGTTTTAAGATTCCATTTGAATAATAAAGTTTGAATGAGGTATCTACACATTGGGCCTTTTAACTTCAATTATGAAATAACAGGTTTTTATCCTTGAATACAGTTATTTAAACAACAGTAAACAGTAACATTTTCTAGAACACTGAGATATAATGCTGTCTTAAATTTTTATATTACTTTATAGTTTAAAGAGTATTTTATGAGTCTCACAACAACTCAAGTAAACAGAAACACATAGTCCCTTTTTTAGATGAGGAAACAAACTCAGAGAAATAAAGTGGTCTGTCAAATATCATACAAATATTAATTGGTTTCAAAATAGGAGAGTTGCAAGGGAGTTGCAAGGCTTGCTCCAAGGATGATATTCAAATTTTTGACAATTAGTAAAGGCAATGTCTATCAAAACAGTCACCTGCCATAATACTAGTGCTTAACAAGAATAGATCCCAGCCATAAACAAGCAGTAAAACTGAGTATCAACCATGAATATCAGGGAAGAACTCCTGCTTCATCCTAGCATTCAAATGTGAATTATTGTAAGTGGTGTACCAGCCAAACAAAACAAGTATTCTGTTAATAAATTCTGCAAGTAAGCACACTCACCTGACCTGAAAAGTAACCTTAACTGAGGACATTATAGTTGACTTAATGAGTATTTCATTGAAAACAGATGCTTAATACCACTAAAGCAAACATAGACATCAATGATTTAAACATTTTTAAATGATTTAATATCTAAGTTATCAAATCAGTAGGCAGAATTGTTTCTCATCAAAGAAAGCAAACAAAAAATTCTGAGGATCGATTAGCTTTGTCTGCATAAAAACTAGAAGCTCAGAAAATGTAGTAAGATGTTTAGCATACAGAATTATGTAGAACATAAAGAACTCACATTAATCCTTCAGAAAACAATAAAATCCAACAAGTAAATAGGCAAAGAAATAAATATACAATTCACAAATATACAAAAACTAAAAATAAAGCTAGTTAACATACACAGAAAATATTAAACTTCACTAATAATCAAAGAAAAGCAAATTAAAACAATGAGATATCAATTATAAAATTATCCCATATGGATCACAATGTTGCCAAGGATAACAGCACATGTGTGGCAAGACAGGAAGAATATAAAGCATGTGTGAAAGTGATCTAAGAAGGCAGGAAATAAGAAGGCAGAAGTATTTTCTTTTTTTTTTTTTTGCAAGGCAGAAGTATTTTCCAATAAGTCCTATATAATATTAATTCACTGAAAAAACATTTACTGAGTACCTGCTCTACACTGAATTTTTAAAATCTTTAACCTAACCTTATGTGACTCCAATCTAGCATGAAAGACAGACTTAAAAACTCAGAAACTATTATAAAAAATACTTTTCAAAGTGAAATGGGACCACAGTGGAGAGATACTTCATTTAGTGGTATCCATCAAAATTTTTTCCAATGAAAAAGTTTATCAACAGAATACTTCATCTGTGGATATAATTAGGTTATCTTTAATACAATAAGGTTTAATTTTATTTCTATCACTATATAAATGAAGGAATGTCATTTTAAAATCATTTGGGGGATCCCTGGGTGGCTCAGTGGTTTAGCGCCTGCCTTTGGCCCAGGGCATGCGTGATTCTGGAGTCCCAGAATTGGGTCCCGCATCGGGCTCCCTGTGTGGAGCCTGCTTCTCCCTCTGCCTGTGTCTCTGCCTCTCTTTCTCTGTGTCTCTCATGAATAAATAAATAAAATATTTTTAAAAATAAATAAAATAAAATCATTTGAATTACATTTTATAGTCTATTTTTAAAAGTGAATAAAAGAAGGTGGAAGAGATATAATAAACCATGAATGAAAGACTCAGTAATCAGGGATGGAAATAAGACTTTTATAGCTGAGCTAATACATTAAAAGACAAAGTCTACATCTGGATTCAATATTGGTATGAATTCATTGGCAAATTTAAAAAGAATTTCATTGTACAAAAACAAAAAGATGGTTTTGATAGGCTTTAGTCCTCTGGTTACTTTTGTTTCTAGAGTCATATGATTAGTATAATAATATGATACATTTAATATGTCACTGTGTATATGGTTTTGATAAAAGTGCACCCACCAAATTGTCTCAAGGGCACATGCACAAGCTGTTTTAAAATATACATACTGCCTTAATGTTTTTATGTCAGTAAAAACAAATTCAAGTGAGCTTTTGTAAGTTCATACAAAATTAAGAATTTTAATTTTCTAAAAGTGAATCTTGACAATCTTACTTAAACCCCACCTTTTGACATAATTACTTATATAAAATAATGCATTAATTCTCTGTTTAGTACCTACTGTCTATTAAAATGAAAAAGAATGAAACACACTTCCCCCTTTCAAGGCACAGACAAGTATATTTTATTATAAAATTTTAAGTTTCAACTTTCACAGTGACTTCGTAAAGTCTTGAAAACCATTTGATGAAAACTCACCAATGTAATCCTCACACAGTGTTTTAAGCCCTGGATCAAATCTCACCTCTTCATAGAAACCACCCTACACTCCCCAAGTCAGGATTGACCGATAGATGATGATACTGATGATACCGGTAACATCAGCAACAGCTGACATTTACTGAGATTTAACTCTGCCAGCTACATTACAACTATCATTTCATTTGATACACAAACACAACTGCAGGAGGGCGATACTAACAGGAATTTACTGAGGCCCTGTTATACTGCCCTTACCTTCATGGTGCTCAAAATTTAGTGGAAAGGATGGCACAGGAACAAATAATTATAATATTAAGTAATGCCTGTAGCAACAGGATTAGATAGAGGAGCACTCCAGGACAGCAGCTGATAATGCATTACAACTAATACTCTTAAAATCGAAACCATAAAACTTAACCCTCAAGACCCTGAATGATACAGTTCCTGCCAGCCTTGACAAGCTCACCATACCATTCTCCCCACTTCAAGAAGACTCAACTTTTGAGCTGACTCTTGAAGGATGAACAGTTTGTCAGTGAATGCAAAAGCAGGTTAGGGCCAAACTCTGCTTTATATACCCACAAATTTTTAAGTGGAAAGATGATATGAACCTATGAGAACTTTCAGAAAGAAAACTCGATGGCAGACTCAGTCCACTAGCATGGAAAGCTAGTGTGGGGAAGATAAATCGTAAAATCATTTATAGTGGCAGCAACAGGAGCAGCAGCAAGCAGCTAACAAGTGTGCAACCTTGCTTACAATCCCAATGGACAGTTCTGTGGTAGAATTAATAATGAACGTGTTGAGCAAAATTAGATACAATTGGGAAGATGAAGAAGAGTCAGAGCATGCCGTGAAACAGGAAGGCATCAAAAGCAAAATCCATGCTCCATTCATATTTCAAGCTGAAACTGCCCCAACCACTAAAAAATCATATACAACTTAGTAGCCTCTCAAGTAAAAACAAAATTGTTATTAAAAATGAACTTGCGGGGATCCCTGGGTGGCTCAGCGGTTTGGCGCCTGCCTTTGGCCCAGCACGCGATCCTGGAGTCCTGGGATCGAGTCCCGCGTCAGGCTCCCGGCATGGAGCCTGCTTCTCCTCTGCCTGTGTCTCTGCCTCTCTCTCTCTCTCTCTCTCTCTCTCTCTCTCTCTGTCTATCATGAATAAATAAAAAATTTTAAAAATCTTAAAAAAAATAAAAATAAAAATGAACTTGCCCTCTAACCCAGTAGCGCCATTTCTCAGAATGTATCCAAAGGACATAACATAGTATGCCAATACACAAATATAAACGTTCCTGCAGCTTTGATTAGAACAACAAAAACGGAAAAGCTGGAACTCATTTTGTCCAAAGTACTGAAAGAAATATATGTTGTTACATACACGTGAACCTATATGTACCAGTGTAGGAAGATCTCTAAGATCAGAAGTTAAAGGGAAAAAAGACAAGGAACAGAACACATATACAGTATTAATCCCTTGTGTAAAATATGATATGTGTACATATGTGCTCAAAGGACCCATAAGAAACTGTTAACTGACATTACTTCAAGGAAGTAAAACTGAGGGGCAAGTAAGGAGACACTAATTCCCCTTTCATACTATTTGAAATGTTTACGATGTACTCATAATTACTTACATTTTTTCCTTAATTTATATCATTAAAAGGGTAAGGGGCTCACACACATTCTGGTTCAAAGTACAGAAAACCATGCTATACAATTTTAAAAACTCTCCATCGAAAAATTGTTAAAATTAGAGATCTACCTAGGAAGCTAAATTCCTATTTTCTGGAAAATTAACTTATATGCATCTCTTGATTTCCTAAGATTAACCAAGACTTTACTAGATAAGACACAATAGGGATCCCTGGGTGGCGCAGCGGTTTAGTGCCTGCCTTTGGCCCGGGGCATGATCCTGGAGACCCAGGATCGAATCCCACGTCGGGCTCCCTGCATGGAGCCTGCTTCTCCCTCTGCCTGTGTCTCTGCCTCTCTCTCTCTTTGACTATCATGAATAAATAAATAAAATCTTAAAAAAAAAAAAAAGACACAATAATCTTTTAGTATATTTTTCCAATGCTAGAGAACATTCTCTATTTCAGCAAGTATCACAAAATTCTTAAACCATTGGCCATTAAAATTACATACTGTTTTAGATATTTTTGCCATGATAGTAATAAAATAGCGATTTAAGCTCATACACAATTTTCCAGGTTACAAAATGTTCTGACATGCAGCATCTTTGTTCCTCACAAGAAAACACTGAGGTAGGTAAAGAAAATAATATGATATTAGGCCTAATTTAGGCTTAGGCATCTTAAGTTTAGAGAAGTTACACAACTACCCATGGTCCTAAGAGCTACTAAGTAACAATGCAGGAATCCTGGGTCCTTCCACTAAATCATCTCCTTTCAAATAACTATGTCACCATGTACTCAGGGTCATATTTAAGGCAGGGAGGGAGAGCTCACCGTCCATCTGGCAGTGACAGGCAGTCCACCAGGCGAGGAATGTACCATACAAAAATAAAGTAGATGAAGGTGGGCCTGACTGATGAAAAGGAAACAGAACTGGGACAAATGCCAAGGAGAACAGCAACTAAGGTGAAGACCGGGCGGCTTCCCAATAAGGGCAGCCAAAGAAATAACTTTGTAAGGTTAATTTACTTAGTTAAGGAAGAAGAGAAAGTCTATCGGAAGAACTATATTGTGATGTGGAAAATCATAAAAGTGTGTATAATCCAATCAAAAGATTTAGGAAAGATGTAATGGAGTGTTCATGTATGATGTATTTAATCAGAGATTAAAACCTGGCACATGATTGCTATGAAAAATTTGATAGGTCTAATCCTACAGTGCACAGTCATATTAATGCTGTGGCTTGGAACTTTAAGAATCATATGCAAAATATACTTAGAACTCAATTTCACTCTATGGGATACACCAAGTAAGGAGCAAGAATTACTTCCCACACAAAAAGACTCATTCTCCTAAGATTCTAGTACAGCTCTAAACAGTAATAGTACTTGCTCAGGGTAAGAAAATCCTTCTTAAGAAAAGGGATTGTAGACATCAGAACTAATATCAGGGTCAGTCCACCGTGGTTCTAATAAGGAACCACGGGTCTTTAAATCCTGATGAACAGACTTCCCAGAAGAAGTCTTACAGCAAACTTTTACTGCTGACACAGCAGAAACAAGGTCCCATAGATATCAACAGTTACATCCCTTACTGTGACAGAAGGAGAAAGGGTTAGAGACCCAACAATTTTGACTCCAAATGTCAATAAATACTTCTAACATTTAACATACATTTTTTAAGTTATTTAGAGGTGACGGTTTCTTTAATTGTTTTATTCTTGATACATTTTGCTTTGATTTGAGTTTTAGTAAATATATAGAATTATTCATTACATTTTGCCATTTTAACACCCATTCACCCTTCTCCTGCTAACATATTCTGATTCCCCTTAGGAAATTACTACTTCCCCATCCTCAGAATATGTATTTCTACTACTCAGCTTCATCCTAGCTCCAGGTTAGACACAGATCAAGATGACGTGCTCAGAGAAAGGCACATGACCCATCCAGAAGCAATGAAGCACAAGAATCCTTGCTGGATTTCATATGAGGCAAAAATCTGTTGGAGACTAGACTCAATACTGAGGTATCAAAATAAAAAAGATGAATTAAAGTAACTCCTTTCACCCTGAATCAGCCATACATGAAATTAGCTCTACAAAGATTTTTAGTTATGTGAGCAAATAAATTCCCATTTTGGCTTAAACCAGTCTAGGCTGGGTTTTCTTATACTTATAACCAAAAAAGTGATAGTAAACTTGAAGTTGATACCAAAAAGTGGGGAAGCTCCTAGAAAAAAGGTTTATATATAAAGCACAAACCACTGACCAACTCTAAAACTACTAAAAGTTATTCCAGATATTTAACAGCATAAGATTTCTGAAGCTGATTTCTATATTCTGCCCCGTTCCAGAATACGATACTGGGAACCAGGAAAATAGTATAATCATGTTTTTTAAAAGAATGTGCAGGGTTTTTTAAGTCCCTTCTTTGCCTTCATTTCCTAGTACCACTTCCCCCAGCTAATAAATACTTACTCCAAATCATATTAATATTACATTTAGACTTCTCATTTTACAGAACTCCTTGAATGCTTCAGTGCCCATTAGTTTTTATGGCATACATGACATAATCACAGACAATGGTGATCAAACAACTTACTAAAAACCAGTGGTTTAGAGAAAGTTGAGGAGTTAAGTAGCAATCTCTGAAATAACCTAAATCTCAAAGGTAATACTTAAGGTTACATGTAAGACTTTATCTGAACAACCATCAAGTCTCAGATTCCAACTTCTTTACAATCAAAATTTCTTCCCCTCTTACTCTTTCTCTCTTGGGAAAAAGAATACATACAATTTAATGGGGCTTATAGGTATTCAACATGAGGAAAAGACTGGAAAAAACAGCAGAGTAACTCCCTCCCACCCCTCACCAATCTATCTCCTCCTACCCCAAAGAAAGGAGGGTTGAGGGTATAAAATAGCCAAGGTTTTAAACAATAAAAAATTTATGGGATTTTTCCAGAAGAACACAAATCTGCTCAACACATAGTACATACATTAGAAAACATAACTAGAATATTTTAGCCATTATTATATACAAAAGGGCAGGCAGAGGCTGTCTTCATGAAATCTGGATTGCAGATGTTTGGCAAAAAAAAAAAAAAAGATTAATAATCTATCACAAAGTCCCACAACTCGTGATTCAAAATGAAAGCTTTCACTACTTACACCATATGTAAATATACATATATACACGCTGCTTATAATCCCTTGATCTGAAGAGAAAGAGAACTGATACTCTACTGTGAAAATGGTCAGTGGGCAGACATTTTAAAATCCTTTCCCACATGAAAAGATTCCTGAAAAAGAGATCAGAAGACAACAGAAAAGCACTCAATATATATGGAGTTGTAAATCCTATATGAACTAGTATCTATTACACAAAGAGAGAGCATGCAACAAAGTGATTAGGGAAGTCAAACATGAATTAGTCCAATAACAGAGAGGCAAATATAAACCCCCAAAAAGCACTTTATGGAATAGAAGCCCATACAAATCAAAAAGATGCCTATTATTATCAATGAAACAATATTAAACTTTGAAACTCCAAATAAATCTTAAGTCAATAAAAAATTGGTATGACTTCACTGAGGAAAAAAAAATCTATCTGAAGTAAAACAAAATACATATCAAGGCAGAACATATATTTTTAAAATACAATAAATCAAATATTTACTAAAAAGATCGTATGTACAAGGCATTAGCTCTAAGTGCACTAAGATAAAAAACACCATAGTCTATTGTGAATAGCCACTGTTTGATTCTATTAAAGAACCCTTCACTGTACCTAAAAATGTAGCCCTCTTATTAAGTCTATATCTCCCTCATTAACAAAGATAATTCAAAGTACTCGTGGTGGATGCTAGGATTCTGTTCTTGATTCCATAGTCCTCTTTTTATTCTGCTCAAACACATCTGATCGCAAAGACATTCCCATCTATATAAGTGAGATGACAGGATGATGATGACAGTAGCAAGAACAAATACCTACAGGGCTTTTTATGTACTAGGTGATATTCCTTGCATTTTATATACTTAATTGTCAGAACAACTCAGTGAAGTAAGGTGGTCTTCTTATCTCATTTAGTAGATGAAGAAAATGAGTAAGAGAAGAAAGTTGCCCAAGTTCACATACCCAATATATAGCAGAACCAGATTCAAACCCACAAACTCTGCCTCCAGATTCTGTGCTCTCAATTACTACAATTTAATTCTAGTAGTTTGATATAATTTTAACCCTTTCTTTCCCTCTAATCTACTTACCACTCTATGATTCAGTTTCCCACCTACAACATGGGTCAATAATAGTTCTTATTCATACAGTTGTTTAATCTCTATATGAGGATTAAATGCAAAACCATACATGTGTTTAGAATAGTGCCTGACACATACCAATACTATATAAATAGTACTGCTCACAAAATATCTATCAAAAATCTGTCACTGAAGTTGAGAATCAGTTATAAAACTAACAGTGAGGGATCCCTGGGTGGCGCAGCGGTTTGGCGCCTGCCTTTGGCCCGGGGCGCGATCCTGGAGACCCGGGATCGAATCCCACGTCAGGCTCCCGGTGCATGGAGCCTGCTTCTCCCTCTGCCTATGTCTCTGCATCTCTCTCTCTCTGTGTAACTATCATAAATAAATTAAAAAAATCAAAAAAATAAAATAAAACAGTGAGAATTTACCAAACAGAATGGTCTTAAAGTGTCCTTCACACTTCTAAAGAGGTGATGTTTAAATAAAACTTGGCTTCCCCAATTATTTTCATAATAAAAACAGACCACCATAAGCCTTGAGGAAAACACATACACATAACTTAGGAATTGCTTTCTTCAGCCTGGAACAACTTCTCCATTATTCTTGTTCATTCATTGCGCCCCCCCTCCCTCACCCACTACACACACACACACACACACAACATTACAGAAATATATCTCAACTGGGTAAAGGTAAATACTAAAATTTTCTCTTATATACCAAGATAAACGTTTATACATGTTTTAAGACACATAATTTATTTGGTATTTTAATGCTGTTCTCATCTGGACAACTGGGTCCTACGTATTCTGAAAGGGTTCAGCCAGAACACTACTCTCAGTTTGCCTTTACCAAAGAGCTAGAGAATTATGGAGACAGAAAGAATGATAGCAATCTTCTAGTCCAAGGTCTAATACTGATCGAGATTTAGATTTGCTTCTAATTTTCTGTTGTGACAACATTCTTGCCTATGCCTCACTGTACAATTGTGCTAGGGTTTCTCTAAGTACAGATGAAAGAGGAGAATTGCTGGAGGATCCCAAAGTCTGTATGGATTCAAACTTTTAAGGGATTATCAGATGACTCCTCAAAAGTAGTTGTACGAAACACCTAAGAATATGAAAGCTATATAAAATACACATAAGGCAAGGGGTGGGGGGGGGTATCGCTGATTCAGGTTCAAAAGCTAACCTAAATTTGTAATTAATTTGTTTAGTTATTTGTCTCTCCTTCTCCTGAAACCTCATTAAGCTGATAGAGACTTTTGAAAATAAATAAATAAATAAATAAATAAATAAACTAATAACAAAAGAATCATCACAAGAGAGTTTAATGCATTTGGAAGCATTCTATGGAAAGATCCACAGCCAAGAGGCAAAGAAGGAGTGTGCAACAAAAGGAGTGATTGCCAAGTAAACTCCAAGAGGCTCCACCACTGGGGAGGTTGGGCAGGAGTAAGAAGGGATGGAAATGGCAACTAGCTTTTTCATAGAAGCTGAAAAGAAGAAAATAGAATAAGAAAAGAAAAGAAGAAAATGGAATCCTTACTCTACCCCTACCCTCATCCCCATATATGCAGATGACATGCATTCTGGCACTTAACCCCACATGGGAGCAGAGTGAGAGGCTCCTCTCTCAAGAAATTGAACAAACTGCTCTGTAGACCCTTCCCCGAAAAGCCATCTCCCAGTCCATTCACCCTAAAATTGTATCTGCCAGTCAAAAAGCATTGCCCAATGTTTCCAGTGAGTGCTGGTCAGCCTTCCTGCTGACCCTTGCCATGGGCAAGACCAGAACAGAGGAAACAACCACCCCAGAGGAAGTAAAGATGATTCAGGAAACAGGAAATAACTTTTTCAAAAACTTATTTTTCTTAGAGTGATAAGAAAAACTTTTGCATCCATGCCTCAACATCAAGATGTTACAAAAAAGGACAAATGAAAAATGAAAGAGTTCTTATAAATTAAAATATACTCCTGAAAATAAGAAATTCAGTTAGAAGAGTCACAAAATAAAGTAGAAGAAATCACCCCCTACCAATTCCCCAAAAGGTAAAAAGACAAAAAAAAAAAAAAAAAAAAAATCTAGGAGGAAAAAAAAAAAAGAATAAAATTCAGAAGATTCATCATCCAGTGAAGAAAACACTTTATTAAAGAAAGTGTTCCAAATCTGAAAAAAAGACAAAAGGGCTATTTGAAAAGAATTGAGTGCTGAGCATAACTAATAAAAAGGACTCACACCTAGTAGGTACATCCTTGTGACACATCTTATTCCTTGTGCAGTACCAGGAACATCAAGATAAAAAGAAAAGTCTAAAAAAGTTCCAGATTTGGGGGGTTTGGGGGAGGAGGCAGGTAAGAGGCCTACAGATAAATAAGACTCTGAGAGGCATTAGCTATAACATTAGCAACATCAGATGCTAGAAGATAATAGATGAAAGCCCTCAAAGCTCTCAGAGAAGCTTATTTTCAATGTAAATTTCTACATAAGCTATCAATCAATCAACTGTAAGCAAAATAAAGACATTTTCAGACATGCGGGATTCAAATAGTTGACCTCTTATTCTTGTACCATGAAGAAGATAGTTTAGGAAGAATACAAAACAAGGGTGAAAACCAAGGAAATAGGAAATATACAAGAAAATGATGGCACTAACCCAAAAGTCCAGTGAAAAGAAATTCCAAGGATGCAGCTGTACAGTAGACCTAAAAAGCAATGGGTCCACATTAGAACAAGAAATCAGGAAGCTCCAAAGAATGTCTTCTCAAAGAAGAATCACATAAATTCCAGGAAACAGGTAAAATGATTAAGAAGGTAGAAGACCTTAGCAAAATGATAAAGATGGCATATGCTGCTTTTCTAAACATGAAGGAAAAAAACAAAAGGAATAACTCTAGGAAAAACAAAAAATTATACAGCAACACCATGATCCTAACATAGATCCATCAATCTACAACATGGCAATGATTTTGAGCAATTATGTGTGAGAAAAATAAATCCATTTAATAAACCAAATGCTGTTCTCCTTCAGGTGACCTAGAAGTGTGACACCTCAACTTTTAGAGAGGGAAATATAATTTTAGCATATCATTGTTTCCTCTTTCAAGATGTCCTTTGCCCTCTCTCTTCTCATTCATTCATTCATCCATTCATGCTAACAAATATTTACTGAGCATCCTGCATGCCAGGCACTGTGCTACGAACGGAGATAAAGCAGTGAACAATGAAGATAAAACCCTGCCCTGGGGGAGCTTGCATTCTAATGATACATGACTCCTCCTCTTCCAAGAATCTATTAAGCAGTTTTATCTCCTAAGGAGCTTTCTCTGAACTTCTGTGTTAGGCTAAGTGCTTTTCCTTTACTGCTCCTAAAGAATTCTAATAACTCTTTATATATAAAGAGAGTCGAAATCAGCTTTTTATATAGGTACTACCTCAACAATGCAACAACAGCAAAATTTCTTAAATTTATTAAAGTTATAAAAAAAATAAAAAATAGTTATTTGTACCTCTACTGAAGAGCCCTGTGCCTAGATCCATAAATGTTTTGAACCTTTCCATTCAACTGAAGTGTAAATAAAACTGCCAAGTAAAATGTAAAGCAATATAGATGTTGTTTGTTATTTAACAGATAGGAAGCTAAAGTCTCTGTCAGGTAAATGACTTGCTCAGATCATAAAACTAGTCTATGAAAAAGCCAAAACTAAAATCCATAGTGCTAGGTTAAATTAAAGGAAGTGGTCAAATCAAAAAATGGACCAAAATGGGAGAGAATAACCTCAAAACTTTATTTTCTTAAAACTTTCCCAAGTACACGACAGATGTCTAACACAGACTCCATTTTCTTCCATATGTCAAGGCACAGCTTAACAATTACATAAAGACCATTGTGAAAACCTCAAAAATATAATCTACTTTTTAAAAGCTTCAATTTCATAGAGTTGTGTATTTCCACTTTGCAGTATATAATACTTGAAATGCATAAATGTTTAGATGTTAAGTGATAACTGATATAAAATATATTCATTTTAAAATATTTCTTCACAAGGAAATCTTCAAACTTATTCCCATAAATATATTATTTATTACAATATTAGACTTTTTCTTTTTAAACTTGAAAACACTAAAAGTATGCTTATATTAACTTCCATTAATAAAAGCAACAAAAAGGAAAAGGTTTCGTTTGTAGACATCTATTAAGGTTAAAGTTATCAAGATAGGCATTTATAAAATTAAACAAATTAAATTCATGTACATAGAGAAGTTCTGTAAAAATAAGGAACTTAATGGAATAGACTATTTCACATATTCCAAGGTCTCTGGTAAACACACTTTCTATGGCCTTTGCTATAGGAACTTATCTGTTCAATAACCTATAATATTACAATCAAATAGAAGTAGCCATACAAATTACAACTTAGCTACAAAAATAGAACACTTAATAGATGAGGAGAGTTGCTTTATATTCACAGGACAAGCAGCCAAGGAATTGATCCTGTTTCAGTTCAACAAACATTTATCAAAGCTTTGTTAGATGCCAGAAGCTACTCCAGCACTTGTAATATTTCCATAATGAATTATAAAAATATCTGTCCTTGGGTGGCTTATGGTAGGGGAAGGCAACTGCAACTATTTTCCTAAACACTAAGAGCTGACTAATTAAATGTGACTTCTGGATACCACAGCAGGGTTATCTACACATAGGTTTCACCACACTTAAAAGATGGGTCAAAACAATGTAATTATTTTTGAAAAATAGTCAATTACTAAAATATACAATATTAGGACTTGAATTGTTTGTGAATTTGATCACAGAAATCAGAGGATTTAACTCACATATGTTTATAGATCTCCCAACATTTAGTAGCTGAAAGAGTCAATGAATACTAACTAAACAGTGATTTTTATTCATAATGCAACCAGAAGACCCAGAGAAACTTTTAGCACCCACTAGAATACAAAAGGGTTTAACCTTCTCCTATCTCTAGTACCAACACCACTGATTAGCACAATTACCATTCATTACCAGCTCAAACACCAACTCTGATCTGCCCCATGGTACACAGCAACATTTAAACAGATATAATTTCCAACCCTTTGCTGCTCAGCCTCAATTCCAATCACTGGAATATTCCTAACTAACTCCTACACTTATTCTATGCCTTTATCTTTTCTTGGATGTTTCCCAAAGGAAAAGTATAGGCCAAAGTATAAAACCTCTGGAAGAGATATTTTGAAGCTCCTTTTTTAATATCTATTCCGACAATAAGATAACTGGTTTTATGACTTTTAAAATATGTGAAGCAGCAGCAAACTGTCAGACAATCCTGAAAACTGTAAGAAAAATGCCAACAACAATAACAAAAAGATAAGCACAAAAAGGAATAAATGAGCCAATACACATATAAAAAGGTGCAAAGGCTACTTACTGGTCAAAATATGTGAAAAAAAATTAATAATAATAGTAAAAATTATAATAATAGTAGCTAGAATTTATTATGCCCTTTCTTTATGTGTGAATATACAGTAAAGACTTACCTAATTAATTAATCAACCAATTATATAAGAAACTACTCAGGAAAACAGAAAAAGTTCCAGAGCAAATGTGATGTTAGCTGGTCCCTCATAGATACAAATTCACTAGGCAAAGCCTGGGGTCAAGGCAAGCACTCAATGGTGGAAGAAAAGATGACGTAATAACATTTACAAAAACACCATAATATGAATCCAGTCTCTATTCTAGGAGCCATTTCTATTCTAAAGTGCATAATAAAAGTGACAAGTTATGAAACTGCACAGAGAAGAGGGAGGTAAGACATAAACAGCACTATATTTTAAGCTAAACAAATTAACTTAAATTTTTATAGGTATGTAACTTAATCAGATTTGTTTTATCCTATACCTTTAATTTTCAAGAAAATATTTGATCAATACCAGGTATCAATTGATAATTAAAATTCAGCAGTACTTCATTCCTAATGAAGTATCTTTCAAAGACAAGCACAATTCTACAAAAAGTACATTACTTAAGTGGTCTTCCAAAAGTCATTACTTTTAAATCAAAAATGAAAAGAAACTGCCAACCTAGAATTCTTTACCCAGCAACTATATCATTCAAAAAATGAAGTTAAGTAACATTTTTACCTATCGCCATCATACCCACATAAAAGAGAGCACTGAAGAACATGTTCTTCAAGCAACTGTGAAATACAGGAAAGAATACAGAACAACAAAAAGCAAAAAAACTGACAGTATAAATAAAAAGAAGAATGTCCTGCGCTGTTTAAAATGAATTAAATAGGTACACTAAATCAATAAATTAAAAGAAACAACAAACCATGTAACAAAAACAAAAGAGCATATAAACTCTAAAAAAGAAAAAGTTCCTGTACTCTAAGGAAAAAATTGATTGTTCTGTGACCATGAAAACAATTGAGTTTTAACAGATCAAGGACAACTGTTTCACTGGTCACATTTCTAAAAGCCAGTCGATTAACAGGTAACAATCACACCTTTGAAATTCAGACAAGAGGACTATCACTCCAGTGATCATTCCTATAAAATGATCAAATACTTACAATGCCTAGTCATTAAATAAAAAAAGATACAAATCTTTGTATTGCTAACCTTCCCAGTAGTAGTACTCTTTTCTTATATATATATATATATATATATATATATATATATATGAAAGAAAAGCAGGATGCAAATATTCTTGAGATCTAATAGGAGCTGTTATCAAGGCAACTGGGAATCAAATTCTCCCATTAACTCCAAACTCAAGGATAACTGTTCTGTGAGAATAACAAATTATTCCAAATGTAGGACTCCTCATACATATTCAGTGGATTCTATCTTCCAAAAATGAATGTGAGTAGGGTAAAATATTCCCTTTCTAACTGGCAAAGGAGATTCCTGAGGATAATGATTCATCCATATCCGTATTTTAGAACTATACTATACCTTCACAGTTTGCAATTACTGGCAACAACATAATAAAGTACCTGAATAAAATATTTCCTATCTATTCACAATGGTAACATTTACATTTAAAACCAAGAAAACAGATTTTCCATTTCACACACTTTTATTTCATATTTCTAATACTTGATAATTTTAAATACCAAGTGTACTAAGTTTAGCCCTGAAATGATTTTTAAACACTTCTCTAAAGTATAATTATTTTCAATTAGAGCACTGTTCTGTCACTCAAGAGTCATCTGATTTACATAAATACTAGTTAAGCACCATAGAAATTCTAAAATATATAATTAGAATGTCACAAATGACCTAATTCATTCTGTCAAAACAGGGATTATTTTAAGTTCTATTTCACTTCTTTAAAAAGAAATCATATTTACTTTATTTTCTCTAACAGAAAAAAAAATTAGTAGGATAAACTTACAACGTACTTCCCCAATCAAACCTTAAAATAATTCTGGTTAACCACTAATTGACTCAAGTAGTTAAGTATTTTTCTGAATGTATTTTACTTAAATATGTCTGACAACATACAATAATGTCATGTGGTAATTAGGTTACTGTTCTACAGTATTACAAATTATTTCACTGATTATTATTCTTACTCATTCACAGATAAAAAGATCACTTTTGTCCTTATATCCAAGTAAATTAGATGCACTTCTAGCATAAAGTAAATAATTTTGTTAATAGCTCTTACTTATGGTTAAAGCATAACCATAAAAAGCTATTATTGGGGATCCCTGGGTGGCTCAACAGTTTAGCGCCTGCCTTTGACCCAGGGCATGATCAGGAGTCCCCCAATCGAGTCCGGCATCCGGCTCCCTGCATGGAGCCTGCCTCTCTCTCTCTCTCTCAATGTGTCTCTCATGAATAAATAAATAAAATCTTTAAAAAAAAAAAAAAGCTATTATTAAATAACACATTTCACTAACCTGAATTCACAGACACACACACTATTATGAGCTAGCTTTGTCATTTTCAAACCCCCTAACAATATTTGGGAAAATAAAGACAAAAAATGTTTTTATATTATTTTTTAACATTCAGAAACATAAAACCTTAATTGTTTACCACAGATTATAACACAGCAAACATAAAGAAATACTATAAATATTATAAACTTGAAATAAAACTCTAGCCATAATTTATTGAACTCACATTAATAAAGAATATACATACTGATTCCAAATGAAGAAGTGGAGTACCTGGTAGATTCTAGGTGACTTATCAAAAATTTCCTAACAAATAAACAATCATATGACTCAAATTTGCCATACAAAGATATATGGCTAGTTCTCAGACCTCATACTAGATCCTTTCACAATGTAAAACCTTTTCTTTTTTCACACTGATATTTTCTTTGTAACAAAATACTACCTAGTTAGATTGCTAAGTATGAATCTTTAGAAATGAGATTAGCAAAACAATTTAAAAATACTTACCGTCTTATTTCGTAATCTAATTATGTCCGAGACAGAGCCAGCGCCGCAGTACTCCATAACAATCCAGAGGTCTGTGTTCTTAAAATAACTGCCATAGTACTTTACAACATATGGGCTAAAGAAAAATATATACACAATTAAACTTAATTTCCAAAGAAAATTATTTCTTAATCCCAATATAAGTATTTTCAACATTTCATAACGTTCCAATAAGTAAATATCTATTGTACACCAAATTGTCTATATGTAGGGTTTATATAATTAGGTTTTAATTCACGGATGAAATTTAACAGGATTACAAAGCAGAGTAGGCCCAAATGCTCTGAGTGATTCCCAAGAACATAAGGCTTGGTTCTGGCAAAGGACTTGGTATATAACATAAGGAACAAATGAAAATATTGTCCTTTAACTAAAGCATTTTATTTTTTTTTGAATTTTTATTTATTTATGATAGTCATAATAGATAGAGAGAGAGAGAGAGGCAGAGACACAGGCAGAGGGAGAAGCAGGTTCCTTGCACCGGGAGCCCGATGTGGGATTCGATCCCGGGTCTCCAGGATCACGCCCTGGGCCAAAGGCAGGCGCCAAACCGCTGCGCCACCCAAGGATCCCTAAAGCATTTTAAATATAAATCTTTAAGGGAGTTTGCACTCAGATATTAATACTCAACTCTAAAATACTCTAATTCAACAAAGTCAACAAAATTATTTTCATTTCTCTTTTATTTGGGCCTTAAAAATCCCAGAGATAAGTAATTACAACTATTTTTGCTTTAAATTCAGATTACTAAAATTAATCATTTAAAATATTTATTTAAAGAAACGATTTTATTTATTTATTCATGAGAGACACAGAGAGAGAGGAGAGAGGCAGATACAGGCAGAGGGAGAAGCAGGCTCCATTCAGGAGCCCGATGTGGGACTAGATCCTAGGACTCCAGGATCATGCCCCAAGCCAAAGGCACTCAACTGCTGAGCCACCCAGGCGTCCTTTAATTTAAAATATTTCTGAAGTTTTATGTCTTTCAGAACAGAACAAACTATGTTTATAGCCTGTTTTTAGGAAGACTTAGAAAGGAACAAAGAGTCATATATTTATTTATTTAATATTTAATATTTATTTAATATTTACTAAGAGCAAGCTATATACACTGATATGTAAGACATCTTGCCCAACTCAAAGAGGTAGAGTACCATATTCATAGAATACGTAAGATAAAAATACAAGTAGCATAAAATAAGTAGTAGACAGCTTAAACACCACAAGAACTAAAATAAGGAAATGGCAGGGCCAGCAGAAAGAACCTGTAGAAAGGGAGGGATATGAACTATGAAAGGAAGGTTAAAACTCTACAATATGAGTGGAGAAGAGATAAGAACATTCTAAGAAAAAGAAAAACTATAAGTAAAGGCACAAAATAGAAAGAGAAAAAAACAAGAATGGCATAGAGGACAACTTGTTCAAAAGATATTTTTAACCAGTAGCGTTTATCATGAAAAGTGGCATCAGTGTAAGATAAATAAAACATAAAAATCAAATTAGCAAAAAATAATAATAAAAGGAAGTATTACAAAATATGACATAAAGAGACCACCAAAAAAGAGCTCAAAAGAAAGCAATCAGGGAAGACTTCTCAGTGGAGCCTTTAATTTTCACTAAGTCTTCAAGTCAAGGGTAGAGCAGACTGCTTGAAGCTTAAGTATTTAAACTAAAAAGGTACCTACAAAGCTAGGATTCAATCCTTTTTTATCCTTCTGCTCCTGGTTACCTCTTGCATAGACTTGCTTCCCAACTGGTCACCTTGTCATAGTTTTCTCCCCCATTCAAATCTATGTTCCATATAGTTGACAAGGTTACCTTCCTTTAAAACAAAAGTAAAATAAACTGGCATATTGTTCTCCCATTAAAAAAAAAAAAAGAAAAATTTACTTAAAAAAGAAAACCTCCAATGCCTCTCCATTACTAAAAGGAAAAGATCTTAACTGCTCTTTATCACATACAAGAGCTTTCAAAATCTACCTCTCCACCCATATCCCTCATTACTCCCCACCTCACACCTTAAATTTGCAGACATATTCAACTCTAGTAGGTGCTGGCAATGGAAAGTAAATATCAGAAGTTCCTCAGTGTTCACTGAACCACTGAAGAAAAGTGCTTGTTTACAAACAAATGAAACTAATCTTTAACACACCCAGAACTTCAACCTATGGGAAACATAAAAATGTCTTCTTTACATACACGTTTTTGGGGTGTAAGTACCAGTGTACCTTTCCAGGGAGTACTGCTCCTACACACCTGACTATGCATCAGAAACACCTGTGACCCAGGTCCCACAACCTTAGGGATTCCAATTTCAGTAGGTCTTTTTTTTTTTTTCTTTCAAAGATCTTATTTATTCATGAGAAACAGAGAGAGGCAGAGACACAGGCAGAGGGAGAAGCAGGCTCCATGCAGGGAGCCCGACGTGGGACTCGATCCCGGGTCTCCAGGATCACATCCCGGGCTGAAGGCAGCGCTAAACCGCTGAGCCACCCGGGCTGCCCTCAGTAGATCTTTTAAAAGTTCTATTGGCAACTCTGATACAGGCCCACAGTTAAACCTCACTCCAGAAGAATATCCTTCAAAGAACTTCTTTAAATATTAACCTTCTCATTCAAAATTAAGTAGCAATGAATTCAGGATTATGTTGACTGAAAAACACAAAGAAAACATATATTTTATCTTGCAGGTCTAAGGGCAGGACTGACAGCCCTTAGGAAAATTAGGGATTCTAACATGGGTGGCTACCTGAAAAAGCAACCCTATCTCTCTTTAACAAGGGAGTCAAGGGATCCCTGGGTGGCTCAGCGGTTTAGCACCTACCTTCAGCCCAGAGCATGATCCTGGAGACTCGGGATTGAGTCCCACGTTGGGCTCCCTGCATGGAGCCTGTTTCTCTCTCCGCCTGTGTCTCTGCCTCTCTCTCTCTCTCTCTCTCTCTCTGTGTGTGTGTGTGTGTCTCTCATGAATAAATAAATTAAATTTAAAAAAAAATAACAGTGAGTCAAGAGGACAGCTTTGGGGACAAGTAAAATTCTCTTCAAAAAATACTTTGTGGGGGGCAGCCCAGGTGGCTCAGAGGTTTAGCGCCACCTTCAGCCCAGGAAGTGATCCTGGAGACCTGGGATCGAGTTCCACATCAGGCTCCCTGTGTGGAGCCTGCTTCTCCCTCTGTGTCTCTGCCTCTCTCATGAATAATGAGAGAGTCTCGTAAGTCTCATAAGACTCTCATAAGTCTCTCATGAATAAATAAACAAAATCTAAAAAAAGAAAAAAAAATACTTTGTGGGGCACCTGGGGGGGGGTGGCTCAGTGGTTAAGCATCTGCCTTTGGCTCAGGTCATGATCCTAGGGTCCTGGGATTGAGTCCCACATCAGGCTCCCCAGAGGGAGCCTGCTTCTCCTTCTGCCTATGTCTCTGCCTCTCTGTATGTCTCATGCATACATAAATAAAATCTTTAAAAAGAAATACTTTGTGGTCCATTCTAATACACAAGTACACAGATCAAGGTCCAACAGTTCTATATCATAAACCACAGCCTCAATAATTTTAACCTAGAAAAGCATTCAAGCAGGTAGGGCTAAACAGCCACATTAAGGACATATGCCTGAATATAGTTTCTATCATTTATTCATTGACCCTCTGCTTAAGCCAGATGTTCAATATGCAGTGGTGAACTGCACAAACACAATTCTGATTCTCACAGAGCACACACATGAAATACACTGGTACTAGAGAAGTAAATCCGCAGATAAATACAATTACTAACTGTGGTTTAAAAAAAAAAAAAAAAAGCCTGGGTGGCTCAGTGGTTGAGCATCTGCCTTTGGCTCAGGGCATGATCGCAGAGTTCCGGGATTGAGTCCCACATTGGGCTCCCTGAAGGCAGCCTGTTTCTCCCCCTGCCTATCTCTCTGCCTCCCTCTCTGTGTCTATCATGAATAAATAAATAAAATCTTTTAGAATAAATAAATAAAAATTTTAAAAAGGTGAGGGGCTGCCCTGAGTTTCAAACTACCTGCTTGAAACTTTATTTTGCATTCATCATTTCTCCAAATAAAACTGTTCTTAGTTCATATGAAAGAATGGAATAATACTCATATTTTATGGTATTCTCTGACTTGGGAAGCACTAAAGTATATGGAAAAGCTTTGAAAGTAGACAGGGGTGAGCTTTAACAATAAAATATTCCCCCTCTATTGAATGGCTGTAGATTATAATTTAGATTTGGAAAAGAACAAAATTGTTTAACCACAAAAGTTTATATACAACAGTGACCTGCAATTGGTCATATTCTGATAGCTTCTACATCAATACTTCTTTTTTTTTACATCAATACTTCTTTTAAAATTTTAAACCATTTATAATATCTTATAGTTACTTTGTCACTGACTTTATCTGCCTCCTCCAGAAGAAGCTCCATGAGATTAGGTGCCAATCCGGTTTGCTCTCCATTTTACCAGCAGTACCTCCCTTCTTATATGTACAAAAGAAAGCAGTGAATAAGTGAACAAATGAATAATCACAGAAAAATCAACAGAAAGGACCTAATATAAGCCTTCCCAAAAGAATAACATTTAAGGTAAGATTCAAAGGTCGGCTGGAAATTAACCAGATAAAGAGCATCCAGGCTCAAAGAACTATCTGTGCAAAGGCCCTGAGGAGAGAAAGAGCAAATCATTCTCAAGAAATCAAAAGATCAGTGTGCCTAGAATAAAGTAAGTGAAGAATACAGTTGAATACAATGTAGTTGCAGATGGATGCAGGAGCCTAGTAAATGAAGGGCATCAAAACCAAAGTGAGAAAATTGGGCTTTATTAGATATATAAAAGAAGATCTGAGAAGAATTTTAAGCAGAGCAATAACATGATCTAATTTATAAAGATTTTTCTGGCTGCTACATCAAAGCTAGATTATAGGAAAGCAAATATAAATACAGGCAGAACAATTAGATTATGTTAATCTATGCACACAAGAAATTGTACTGGGCCTATCATTTTATTTTCTGTATTTGTGATACTTTGACTCTGGGACCTGCTGACAAGGCCTCTACCACCATCCCTCTTGGGATTAGCCCATTCCTAGAGATAAGACCTATGAGTGTACCCAATCAGGAGTCCATATCCCCAAGCAAACCAATCAGAAGTCCATATTGCCAACCACCTCCAAGAGCCACTATTTCCCTAACCTCATCAACCCAGAGCTATATACCAGACAACTAGTGATTACCCTACACCCCAGAACCCACTGAAATCATTCAAACTAACCAATCCTAAACCTGTTCACCTTATCTCATCCATTGCTTCCCACAGAACCATGATAAAAGCTCTTGCCCATGTTTTCCATTCTCTCCCTCTGCCTCCTAACTGACTTTAGTGCTTCCCTGTATAAGCCTTCCTTGCATGGCAGGCTTATATCTCTTAGGATCTATAACAATTTATCTCCTGACCCACTGGTCTCACCAAACCTAAAAATAATAATACAATCTACATTTTTAAAAAGAGATGTGGTAAATTGGAGTGGGAATAAAAGAAAAGAGAACAAACCCAAGAGATATTTTCAAGGTACATTCAACAGAATTTGATAATGATATAGACTGGCAAGTTAGGAAACAGGAAGCAAGTCGTCTTCTGTGTTTTATTCACTATGCCTCCTTTCAACTGCAAACTGAACACAAATTTAAGACTGGCAAATGAAGATTAAAATTTAAAGTTGTAATTAAAAAAAATTACAGATATAAATATGCTCAGAGAGTTCAATATCTGGGATTTCTAACTCAAGCTGTTTCCACTGACGTAGATATCATTCATTCAAATTCATTCATCATTCATTCATGTATCATTTTAAAATAATTGGCTTTCACTGAACAACATATATGAACTAATGGCAGAAGCAAGGGAGAAAAATGGGTAGACTTTGGTGACAAGAAAAGCCAGTCAAGGCGGAATCCCTAAAGAAGTTTATGCAAGGGACGCCTGGGTGGCTCAGCAGCTGTGCGTCTGCCTTCGGCTCAGGAAGTGATTCCGAAGTTCCAGGATTGAGTCCCACATCAGGCTCCTGCATGGAGCCTGCTTCTCCCTCTGCCTATGTCTCTGCCTCTCTTTGTGTCTCTCATGAATAAATAAATAAAATATTTTTAAAAAAAGAAGTTTATGCAAGAAAATAATACAACTGAATAGCATTTAAAGAGGATTATCCTACGAAAGACTGTCAGGTGACACTATTCATTTCAGCTGGCAAGTTAACTATACAGTTATTTAGATACCCTAACATCTGTTTTTTTAACCACATGTTGATTCTTAAAACACTAGAGAGGAGGCAGTTTCCTTCAAGACAAAAGCTCTGTTATTTATAGAATTTTAAGCAACACAAAAAATTTAAATTCAGCCACAATTCCTAAGAATCTTGACTAAGCCTCTGTACAGACTTACATGACATATGAGAACCCAGCAATTCCGTATATTTTTGGCCTGCTAAATAGCCAAATATGACTTAGAAAATTCCAATGGGTGGAGGGACAAGAAAGACACAAGTCAAATTACTGCATACACCCAGAAGCAAAGGTGAAACATGATGCCTTGATAACTGGTGACAATCATGAGCCATGTTCCATTCCTTTCTCCTATGCCATCTCCCACTGCTTCCTTCTCCTGTCCCGTATGTATATTCATTTCCCTTCCCCTATTTAACACCTTCAACCCAGTGAGACTATGTATCATCTTCCAGAACTTTTCTGGGGGGAGGGGGCAGTGTTGCCTCTCATCCTGTGCCTAAAGACCATATTCCTTTCTATTCCTATCTCCTTTTCACACCTCCTCTACACCCTTTATCCTGACAGTCTCCCTCTAGTATTGTGATTCAAAATAGAAACAGTATAAAATGAGAAGAAAAAAACAGAGAGAAAAATGGAAGAAGCACTACAAACTCTTCTTGTCTATTTGCACCTTATATAAACATTATTCATGGTACAAATTACTTGTAGTGAACCATTATGTTTAAGCTTCTTGTGGAAATTCAAACATTAATTTTTACTGCCTAAAAATTAACATTTTTATACAAGTTGAATTTATCTTAATTGAACAAAACCACGTATTGTTAAGGGTATTTTTATTTTTATTTTTTAGAGCAGAATTAGGGTCACACCAAAATTAAGTGAAAGATAGAGATTTCCCAGACACTCCCTGCCCCCACTCATGCAGAGCTTCTCCCATCATCAGCATCCCCCTCCTGAGTAGTACATTTTATACAACTGATGAATCTAATCTACACTAACACATTCTTAACATCCAAGGTCCTACTGTACCTTAATGTTCATATTAGGTGCTATATATTCTGTGGGTTTGGACAAATGTATACTGATTATATCCACCACTATATTATCATACACAGTAGTTTCACTGCCCTAAAAATCCTTCCCACCCTTCTAACACCTAGCAACCACTGATCCTTTTATTGTCTCCATAGTTTTGTCTTTTCCAGAATGTCAAATAGTGGGAGTCATACAGTATGTAGCCTTTTCTCATTGGCTTCTTTCATTTAATAATAAGCATTTAAGTTTCCTTTATGCCTTTTCATGGTTTGAGAGCTTATTTCCTTTAGTGCTGAAAAACATTCCATTGTCTCTTTATGCACTCACCTACTGAATGACATCTTGGCTGCTTCCAAGTTTTTGGTAATTATAAATCAAGCTGCTATAACCATACATGTGCAAGTTTTTCTGTGAACATAAGTTTTGGGTTTTTTTTTTAAAGATTTTATTTACTTATTTATGAGACACACAGAGAGAGAGGCAGAGAGAGACACAGGCAGAGGGAGAAGCAGGTTCCATGCAGGAAGCCCGATGTGGGACTCAATCCTGGGACTCTGGGATCATGCCCTGAGCCAAAGGCAGACACTCAACCCCTGAGCCACCCAAGCATCCCTGAACATAAGTTTTCAACCGCTGCTGGATCATATGGTTAAAAGTATGCTTAGTTTTATATGAAAACAGCCAAATTGACTTCTAAACTGAATGTACTACTTAGTATGGCCACCAGCAATGAATGGAAGTTCCTTCTGCTCCACACCCTCACCAGTATTTGGTCTTGTCAGTATTCCAGATTTGGATCCTTTTAATAGGTGTGTAGTGGTATCTCACTGTTGTTTTAATTTACATTTCTCTGATGACATAGGATGTGAATCATGTTTCCACATGCTTATTTGCCACCTGTATATCTTCACTGTGAGGGTGTCTATTAAGGTCTTTGGCATACTTTTTAATTGGATTTTTGTATTCTTGTTAAGTTCTAAGGATTCTTTGTGTATTCTGGACAAGAATCCTTAACAGATAGGACTTTTTACAAATATTTTCTAAAGTCTTCCCTATGAGCATGTGATAATTAAAATACTAAGAAACAGCTATTTTTCATTACATAAATTTCATTAACATCCTACCATCATAATAGTGTTCTAAACTTAAGGGTAACACAGTGTTTTTACAAAGGCCATATGAATATTCTCTTATGAAAACTGAACTGTTCCCAATATAAACCTAAATCATAGTAATTTATTTCTTGGCCAATCCAAAAATGAATATACATATACATGAATTGATACAAATTGCCAAAGTTTATCATAAATCCTTCAATATGGTGATTTTCAAACTCTGGGGAGGGAGCAGGAAGTAAGGCCCTTAACAGTGTTTAAATGGGATTTTATCCAGAAACATCAGCAAATAGAACAGGTAGGAGAGGGTACACTGGTGGAAGCCTCTGAGCAGCCCAGCTAAACATGTGCTATTCCCAATACATGGATCACCTCTTCTCTTTGCCCCCCAAATCTAAGTCATCCAAAGTTACTCAGTTTGTGTATGACCTCCTAGCTTTCTAGGACCTTGTAGCTTTCTCTGAATCTTCAATGTCAAGATGTTAGGTTATCTTCCAACTTACACAGTACCCCATCTTTACCTCATCACAGCTCTTATCACACTGTATTAAAAGAGCCCATCTAGTTATCTGCCTCTTCTGACTGAAAGTCTCTCTAAAGTCTAAGACTTATTCTTGTTGTATCTCCTGTGAGCAACACATAAAGGCTACTGTCAGCAATATGTACTCAATATATATTAGTTGAATGAATGAGGAAGTGATTGTGTGCCTTGATGGTAACACATTTCTCTTGGTTTAGATACGTGAAGTTCCTTGAGAAGTGTAAAGACCAGGAACATAGGAGCTGTGTCAACTGTGGCTCCCTTGTACCCACATTATCTAGCACAGTGTATTCCAAGTATTTGACCAGCTCCTATCTCCACCTCTAGCAATGCCTTGAGAATGCTTCACTTTGAACTGTTGGAATCTTTTGTGTAGATTTTGCTCTCTTCAGCGCTGGCCCTGGAGTCAGCAAATGTGAGTTATTATAGCATCCCAGTCCCTAACTAGCTGTGTGATCCTCGACAATTTATGTCAAAGCTCTAGGTCTCATTTTCTGTTACCTGTAAAATAGTTCTAAAATATGCTTTAGCACCAGGAGCCCTTCCCTCAAATAAAATTTTAGAATGAGTCCCGCTATAGAGAAAAGATAAAAGCAATGACTAAAGTTTCTCATTCTGCTCAATTCTTCATTGTTTGAGGAGAATATCCCCACCTCCCTTAGAAGAGAGTACATCTGTAAAACTCTAAGCTAATAGAGACCTAGTCTAGCATTAACATTCTATGATTTATATATTCAACAAATATTTATTAAATGTCTACTCTGTGCAAAGCATGGGACTAGACACAAAAGATTCTGTAATAAACAATGCAGATGGGCTTCCTCAAATATTTATGCCAAAATGCAGTATTAAACACATGTTTAATATTTACTAAAATGAACAAAGAAAATTTAAACACCCTCTGGTCTCTTTTTAGAGTGTAGAAAGCAAGACAATGTGCCAAGTGCTTAACTAGCTCAATAGACTTTATTTCAATTTCAGAAATGCAAATCTTGTTTTCTCTAACCAAATTCTACAGCTGTAAGTGGGAATTTTTCAATTTGTATTGATTGCTTGCAAATCACTTTTAGTTCAATTTCCCATAACACGTCTACATTAACACCAGTAATTAGTAGCTAAAATGTAATGCTTGTTTCTGTCATTTCCTACTTTATTTTTCACTTGCCCTATCTTTTAGCATTTTTAGGATCTTTTAACCTATTAATTTTTCTGATCCTTTACTACTTCATATGAATACTGAATCTGGAAGTGAAATCCAAAAGGCATGAGCCATTTTTTACCAGTAATTGTTTCATCCATCTATTTATTTCATTCAACAAATATTTGAGACATCCCTACTATATACAAAGCATTCTGCCATAAAGTAGTACAAAATGGGGCACCTGGGTGGCTCAGTCAGTTAAGCATCTGCCTTCAGCTCAGGTAATGATCCCAGAGTCCTAGGTTTCAGCTCCACATCAGACTCCCTGCTCAGTGGGGAGCCTACTTCTCCCTCTCTCCCTCATCCTGCCACACCCTCTGCTTGTGTTCTCTCTTTCTCTTTTTCTCTCTCTCTGTCAAATAAATAAATAAAATATTAAAGATAAATAAAGTGGTACAAAATTTCTAGAAATGTGTTCACATTTTTCTTCCCCTTTTATTCTTTCCCCTTAGTAGTTTAAAGTATATAAAAAGAACAAGGACTAGATTTCCCTAGGGTTCCCTCAACCTATAAGGCTCTTTCATATTCCTTATATATACCATATCCATTCACATTCACTCAACAAAAAAGTACAATGCTGGGCATTGTATATGTGGTAAGAAATAGGACTCCTCTCAGGGAATGAGGGAAGGATAAGATAGTGAAGACATTTCAGAAGGAGAATGTGTATGACGGTGTCATCAGAAGTAACAGAAAAAGAAACAAAGATGACTCTTAGTTTTGTTGTTGAAAGACTAAGTGCTGATGCCATTAACAGAACAAGAATTTGCAAGGCTTCTCTGCAACAATTAAAAATTTGATCTAAGAATCTTAAACGTGAAGTTCCTTCTGGATATTGTCCAGTTGAATCACCCAGACAAGAATCAGTAATACTTGTATTTGAATAACCCTATATGGCAAGGTCCAAGGGCACTTAGTAAGATATAATCCCAAATTCACAGAATTTAAGAGTCAGGTGACAGAGAATGCAAGTAAACATTAAAAAAGAAACACAGGTAAGAGAGAAGACTGGAAGCATAAGCATAATTATAAAGGATCTTACATGCTATCCTTAGGAGACTGGACCTATCCAAACCATAGAAAAACCACTTAAGGTTTTAAACTGGGAATGGTTTGACTAGGTTTCCATTTTAGAATGATGACTCTAGCTTTAGGGTAGAAAATGAGTTGGAAGAGCCAAAAATGAAAGCAAAGTGAACAAAGACGAAGCTAAGAAAGTAATGTAAGCAAGAGCTAAGATGCACCAAGGTTAAAGGAAGATATGTATAACAAGTAGTAATTGAGACCCTGCCTTCCCTAGAGCACATTCAATTAAAATTTCTAAAGGACAACACTAGTCCCTAAATTACATTTAACCATAATAATAAAAATAATTACAGCAACACACAAGTATTAAGAATCTGATGGGGGCAGCCCAGGTGGCTCAGAGGTTTAGCACCACCTTCAGCCCAGGGCATGATCCTAGAGACCTGGGATCAAGTCCCATGTCAGTCTCCCTGCATGAAGCCTGCTTCTCCCTCTGCCTGTGTCTCTGCCTCTCTCTCTGTGTCTCTCATGAATAAATAAATAAAATCTTTAAAAAAAAAATCTGATGGGCCTAACACTACTCTAGGCTCAATCTTTCCTCTTCAACATCAAACTGGGAACCACATTCTTACCAAGTTACCAAATTAATACCAAGGTCTGGGAAAATTCAAATTATATACTTTGATCAGGGAGCTGAAGAATGTATTATACTTTTCTATAACCACTTAAACTTCCAGTTATGCAGAATTAATGGAAAATATGCAACATAACCTAAATATATAGCACACGCTAAAGAAAAGCAAAACTGAACATACTCAAGAAACAAAATTCCTCTAGGATTATTCAGTCACCTCATTAGCCAAAGGACTTATATGCATCTTATACACTTTTGGAAGAATAAGTTTTTCTCTTACTAACAGAGCCTTGATTAGATAAGGGGTAGCAGTGTGTCCAGTCTCCCCTAAATCAGCAGCTGTAAGACGCCATGTGACTCAATCAATTTTGATGAATAAAACATAAGCTGAGGGTTTCTGGGAAAATTCTTTCCTGCTTTTTCCCTTTTCCTCCTTCCTGAAACGCAAACATAAGGCTGGAGCAAGAGCAGCCCTCTTATAACCATGAAATAATAAGCACAGGGACAAAGATCACATACTAAGGAAGGCACAATGTAAGAAAAGAAGCCTTTGACAGTTGTTACTTTGTTGCTGCTATACCAGCCCTACCTGTAGACCTTTTGTAAAAGGGAGAGTAATAAAATCTCTTTTTAATTAAGTAACTATAGGCTAAACATAGTCCTAATTTATAAACTCTGCATCTCTGACTGGGTTATTTAATAGGGCACATAAGACCCTTTAGGATCAGCTCCGTTTACCTTCCCAAATCATTTCACACCAATCTCTGTCTCCCACCTTCCAGTCAGACAATTCTAAACTTTGTCAGAACAGCACACCCATTGAGCTCTTTTTCACCTCTGTACCTGTAATTCTCTTTACTTTCTCATTCCTCCATTTCTTCACTCAATTTTAATGAACTCTTCCTCAGCATGCCAGACTTCATAACTCCTGGCTGGAGGAGGTGCTCTGCTTCCTTCCTCTCACATCACCCCACGTAGCAGTAAGCATAGTGACAGTGCTGTATTACAGCTATTAAGTATCTGTCTTCCCCTAGATTACCAGCCCCTCAAGAAAAAAACAGTATCTTAGTTCTCTTGATATTCCTAGATCTTGGTACAGTACCTGGCCCACTGGGAATGCTCAGTAAACATTTGTTGAATGACTTAGAGTTACATAAATCATAGCTGTTTTTAATTAGTAAAAAAAAAACTATATAAAAGACTATGAAATGACCCCCCCCTTAACAATGAAAAATAATTTTCACCCATAAGTTTGCCCCCAAATTTTTATCACCACATGTTGCTTTATATCATTTCTGCTCTAGAATTTTAAATCCTAAAGACAATCCTACAAAACTATCCTCAACTTCCCTGAAGGATTAATCTCACTTCAGACTCAAAGTCAGAAAGCTAACCAGATGACCAAAAAACGTTATTTACTTAACATTATTAGCAAAGTCATCAAAATGAAGGTAAATAAAATCTCTTCATACCTGTCACATTGCTGCATTATGGAAATTTCTTTAATTATTTCCTGAAGATCCGACTCAACAGGTACTTGTTTTATTGCCACAACTTGACCAGATTCCTTATGTATTGCCTTAAATACACTTCCGTAAGATCTAAAAGAAACCAAGACATTTCTTTATTTTTTTCCTTTCAAACATCGTAAGAAAAATCTACAAATTTTTGCATGTATAATGGTGATAAAGTAAACAAATAAAAAAGGGACTTATACCTTAGCTTTAATGTTTCAATTATATACTTAAAATCTACTAAAATCATCAAATTAATACATAAGGATTTGTTTTTTTTTAATGAATGAAAAAAAAGACAATGGTTTGTCAACTCAAACAAATGCAGCATTAAGAAGATATAAATGGAAATTAAAAGGATGAAATGTAGAATAAAAACAGCCAAAGTCTCAAGTCAGGAGTAAAGGCAAAAGCAAAATCATCTCCAGAATATCGAAGTCCCATGCCTATGCAGACTATATAAAAGGGAGTGAAACCCTCAGCTGAGGAGCACACCATACCAAAATTAGAGAAGCAGGGAATCTGGTTTCCCCTAAGTCATACATCTAAGGTCTCCTCAAACATGCCTTTCTCCTCAAGAGCAAGACCATAGGCTTACATAAATAAAATGAATAACAGGATCCAATTTCCACTTGCCAAAAAAGCATCTCTGCTACAACTCTTGAAACTTTGCCAATTAAATATTTATGTGTTCTAAAAAGCAGAAACAATGAGAGAGAGAAGCCATATATACTTTGGTGTGAATTGAAAGACAAACTAAACCATGCTACCACTTACTGTTCTTATTGTAAGCCAGATACTATGACTGTTTTTACATGCATTATCAAATTCATTCCTCTCAACTGTAAGGTAAAATAGTACCATCACCATTTTATAAGATGAGGAAACAGATACAAGGACAGAATTTAAACATATAAGGATTCCAAAGATCATATTCTTCTCACTATATCATTTCTACAGAAGAGAAAGAAATGTATTTTATCCTATCCTGTTTCTTTAAGCTTTCCAAAGTAATTTAGTTTGATACTCACACTTTTGTTTGTGTGTAGTCCTAATTTATACACACACATACACACACACACATATCCCTCCTTAAAAATCATATATGTATGTATACATGTATATGTATATAAACTTGAGTGTGTGCATATATATTCCCTCAAAAGTCAATAAAGAATTTAGTGCTGGATTTTACATATCATGAATTAAGCAACACCATCACTCCCTTCTAAAGTCTCATCACTGCAAAAGAGAAGCTGGGAACATTTTGTGGTTCCCAAAATTCCTTTCCCTGAGTAGATCCCAGTTAAGAATTTGACAATGAGAAGAATATGCATGAAATATGAATGACAAAAAGTTAAGGAGAAACCATCAATCTTCAGATGTAGTTGTAGCAGATGCACTGGCAGATAGGACATACACAGTGGCTTCCTACTGAGCTTCTGATAACCACCACACTCCAGCTACAGAATGAGATAGTTGGCAGGAGCTTCCCAAAGATTCTTGATTCCAGAAGATTCTCAGTGAGCTATTAAGAAACATCCACTTCAGTGTTTCAGGTTGAGATATTCAGTGTTAGCTTCTCTGACTTTCAACAGCAGATTTGATGACCTTTGCATCTGTGGCCCTTCCACAAGTCATTTGAGCTTCTAATTTTATGATAATGTCTCTATACCCAGAGTACATATAGAGTAGCTCTTCTTTTCTTGACCAGGCCCTGCTACCAATAGTTTTTGATACCAGAAGTGGTTCCAAGGGAAAGAATCTTAAAGATGAGAATCTTGAATTAGTTCTTTGTTAGACCTGAAGATAATAATGACTTCAATGCAAATAACAAATAGAATATTGACAGTTTATGGCATTCAGTGGCAAAACAATTATTTAAATTATTATTCTTAATTGTCTGAATTCTAGATAAAACTTTAGAAGACCAAGTACCTCTATCAATAGCATTATTTTCACCAATGCTACGGTGGAAATAAGAGTACAAATATTAAAGAATAGGCTAGCTGGAAAAGTTATATAATAAATATAACAAGCTCAGAGCTTAAACTTCAGCTCAAGACTAAGAATCAGAAAACTTCTGAACACCCCAAAAGAATTTCTTAATTCTTGTAAGCACAAGGCTAAGAATTCTGAAAACAAATTCAAGATCCAATCTAAGCTGGAAGCTTAGACTGCAAACTAAATTCACAACGTCACCAGATCTATTCTGTTAAATTTAGACTTTTAACTATAAAGAGACATACCCAGAGAATTGGTAAAAACTTAATAACTTAAGAAGATATTTATTAATCTGACTGCCCTGAACCTCCCCTTCAAAATCTTACCAAGCATCCTTTGACAAGTCAAAGCATCCCATCTCGGTTCAAGATGGGCCTCACACTGCCTAAAGACTCCATAATGACCTCATCTGAGGCAGTCACTTTCAAGGGAAAGTAAATCCTCCTCCACCACCTCTCATTGCTTCTACTCCTCTTACTATACTCCAATCTCCATACATCAAAAGAATGAAAATAAATCTGATGCAAGAACACCTACTACTATTCATACCAAAAAAGTTGTAAGATTTTGTCAGTTTTTATCAGCAGAATTCTAAAGAAGATATATGGGAATGGATTCCAAGATTTCCAGAGAGAAAGGCATTCACTGTGATGGATGCAAGACCAGGAATTCCAGACTCAGTGTTATCTCTAACAGTTAGGAATGTCCCTAACAGTATGCTCAGTTAGTTAACTGAAACTTGGACTCTACAATGACCTACGTAGAAATGCCAGCAATCCTCAGTATACATTAGAGGAAGGAGATCAAAAGTTCAGGTAGATCAAGTACTGGAATGGATATATCATATATGACTTGTTCACCCAATCTCTATGTTCACTGAAAGGATCCAGAGGATACTCCCTTAACTAACATCACTGGAAGATCCACAGTGCAGGTCAGAGATGTCAACAGTGGAGCTCTCCAATTTTAATGAATGATGGGAATCATAAAAGAAGTGAAAAGAACTAGCAATATCTTTCTACCAGAGACAAAGAGGGCATGGTAACCACTATGGGTAGCAAAGTAAGGCTGAACTTTCTTTTTTTATACATCTAGGTCTTTTTTTTTTTTTTTTACATCTAGGTCTTGATATTAAACTTACACTGGCTTCATAATAATAATTGCAATTATGTGTCCTCAAAGACTTAGCTGGGTTTTTTATTTTTAGTAAAATGCACAGAATATAAAATTCACCATTTTATACACTTTAAAATGTGCAATTCAGTGGCATTTAGTGTATTCTCAATGTTGTATAACTATTACTTCCATCTAGTTCCAAATCATCTGGAATCTGCTTTTTGGTCTCTATGGACCTATCTATTCTGGATTCTTCATATAAATGGAATCATGTAATAATGTGATTTTTTTGTATCTGGCTTCTATCACTGAACAGAATGCTTATTCATTCTGCAGCATGTATAAGTATTCCATTGCACAGATATATCACACCTTATCCATTCACCAGCTGATGGACGTTCCATATTTGGCTCTTATGAATACTGGTGCTACGAACTGGTATCTTTCTTTTTTATGATTTATTTATTTGACAGAGTGTGCACGTGCCCACACGAGTGAGGGGAGAAGAAAAGACCTCTAGCAGACTTCCCACTGAGCATAGAGCCCAACATGGGTCTCAGTCTCACAACCCTAAAGTCATGACCTAAGGTTAAGGATGCTTAACCAACTGAGCCACCCAGGTGCCCTGAGCTGTTATCTTTTTTTTTTTTTAAGATTTTATTTATTGATTCAGGAGAGACAGAGAGACAGAGAGAGAGAGAGAGGGAGAGAGAGAGAGAGAGAGAGAGAGAGAGAGAGGCAAAGACACAGGCAGAGGGAGAAGCAGTCTCCATGCAGGGAGCCTGACATGGGACTCGATCCCCGGTCTCCAGGATCACGCCCTGGGCTGAAGGCGGCGCTAAACCGCTGAGCCACCCAGGCTGCCCTAATTCATAAACAGATATCTAACTGTCCTCCCATGTTTTCCATGGTAATTGATATATTTAAAAGTTTTAACCTCTTCAGGGGTCAATTCACATAATTTAAATTTTTTTTTTATTATAAAAGCAACTACCTTTGAATTCTCAAGTGAGTTGTCATTAGAGCAGCATGTAACAGTCTCTTTAATTCTTTAAATTGTTTCTCTATCATTGGTTGTCTTCTCTCTTATTTCGAACTCTTTTTGCTCTTTTTGCTTTAGTCAAACTCAGAAGAGGTTTAACTATTTTATTGACCTGCTCAAAGAAAATGCTTTTGTGAGGATCCCTGGGTGGCTCAGCGGTCTGGCGCCTTCCTTTGGCCCAGGGCATGATCCTGGAGTCCCGGGATCGAGTCCCGCATCGGGCTCCCAGCATGGAGCCTGCTTCTCCCTCTGCCTGTGTCTCTGCCTCTCTCTCTCTCTTTCTCTGTCAATCATAAATAAATAAATAAAATCTTGAAAGAAAGAAAGAAAGAAAGAAAGAAAGAAAGAAAGAAAGAAAGAAAGAAGGAAGGAAGGAAGGAAGGAAGGAAGGAAGGAAGGAAGGAAGGAAGGAAAGAAAGAAAGAAAGAAAGAAAGAAAGAAAGAAAGAAAGAAAGAAAGAAAGAAAATGCTTTTGTATTTATCATTCCTAAATTTTATTTTCTATTTCATTATTTAAAATTTTTCCTTTATGAATTTTCTCTTCTTAATTTTTTCATATATTTTATTATTTGTCTAAGTTCATTTATAAGCACTAAGTTTTTTTCTTTTCTTTTGGTCTTTCTTTTTTAGTAATGAATGTATTTAAAACTGAATATGTTCCCCTAATTACTACTTCTCTGGATCCCACAGATAATGGTATGATTTGTTTCTTTTTCCTTTTCTAAATAATTCATAAATTCCTCTTCAATCTACAGGTTACCTCAGATTATGTGTCCTAAATTCCAATAACTATGGGTTTTATCATATTGTAATTATTTTTCTCATTTTAGTAGAGTATAATCAAAATTGAGACACACAGAGACACTCACAATCTTTTTTAAAATTTAATCAGTGCTCCATGAACATACCAAAAAAAGGCAGAATGCCAAAATATATGTAGTTATAAATATATAAATATATCTATAAATATATATTTATAGAAATATAGATATATAATCAAGCTTATTGGTAATATTTATACCTTCTATGTCCTTTTTTCTGTTACTCTCATCCAATTCTGAAAGATATAAATGAAAATATCCCATTTGAATAAACTTTTATTAGATTCCTCTCACATTTCTAATAGTTTTCCTTGACAAATTTAACTGTCTTGGTGACTGACACATATACATTTCATATATATTGTCTTTTAAGTCATTACCTTATGTCCCTTGTTATTTTTTATTTGGATATTACACATCTTTATTCACTTAAGATCATTTAACTAATTAACTGGATATAAATATTACCACTCCTATTTCTTTTTATTTTTATTTGTGTGAATATCTTTCTTATCTGGTATCTCTAATAGGAAATATCCCTCCATTTTCACCCTTTGTATTATACAGGCCTCTTATAAATAGCATATGGCTAGATTTTCCATTTTAATTGACCCTACTAATTTGTCTTTTATTCTTTGATTATTTTTTAAGATTTACCCACTTGAGATAATGTGCTTGAGAGAGTATGGAGGGAGGGCAGATGGAGAGCAAAACTCCAAGCAGACTCCATGCTAAACACAGAGCCCAAGATGGGGCCCAATCTCATCACCCGGAGATCCTGACCTACACCAAAACCAGAGTCAGATGCCTAACCAACTGTATCACGCAGGTGTTCCTTAATGGGAGAACTGACATTTAGTGAAAAATATATTTCATTTTATTCCTTTCAACTTACACTTAGCTCATTACTTAACATTTTTGTTTCTCTTTTTTCCTTTTCCTTGCTCTCCCTGGGTTACACCATTTTAATTGTTTTGTGCCTTTTGTTATTTTGAAAGTCCTTCTACAATTCATATTCATAAATTATTTTAAAATCATATCAACTATTCTTGTCTCACTGAGACACTCTATTTACATCTATTTACATCTATTACTCATTTTTCCCCAAATGAGTCCAAATGTCCTAAAAGATGGTCTTATGTTCACTTGCTTAACAAAGTTCAAAATAACATAAGAAAAAAGAAAAAAAAAACAAAATAACATAAGAAAGAAATGCATTTAATACATTTAACCTACTGAACATGGTAGCTTGGCCTAGCCCATCTTAAATATGCTCAAAACACAACACCACGCTATAGTTGGGCAAAGTCATCTAACACAAAGTTCATTTTATAATAAAGTGTTGAATATCTCATGTAATTTGTTGAAGACTGTGCTGAAAGTGAAAAACAGAACAGCCGTATGAGTATGAAATGGTTATATCAATTGTTTACCCTCACTTGCATGGCTGAGTAAGAGCTGTGGCTTACTTCTGCTAACCACCGCCACAAGAAGAGTATCATACTGTAGATCATTAGCCCAGGAAAAGATCAAAATTCAAAATTCAACATATGGTTTCTACTGAATGCATGTCACTTTTGCACCATCATAAGGTTGAAAAATCATAAATCAAACCATGTAAGTTGGGGGCCATCTGTATATACCAAATTTTCTTTAACCATTTAACCATCAATGGAACACTTATGTTGTCTCCAAGTAAATAATGGTGCAGTGAACACAGATGCAGATATCTCTTCAAGACAGTGACTTTGTTTCCTTCATATATAAATATATTCATCCAGAAATGAGATTGCTTGATCATATGGTAGTTCTATTTTTAATATCTTGAAGAACTTCCATACTGTTTTCCATAGTGGGTGCACCAATGTTCATTTTCACCAACAGTGCATAGCAGTTCCCTGTTCTCCAAATTCTCACCAATATTTGTTATTTCTTGTCTTTTTGATAATTACAATTCTAACAAACGTGAGATGATATCTCACTGTGGTTATGATTTAATCTCCCTGATGATTAGTGATGTTTCATGTATCTGTTTGCCATCTGGATGTCTTCTTTGGAAAAATAACTATTCAGATCCTCTACCCACTTTTTAATTGAAATGTTTGGGGTTTTGCTATTAAGATGCATGAGTTCTTTGTATGTTTAGATATTAACCTCTTATCAGATATATCACATGCAAATATTTTCTCCCATTCTACAGGTTGCTTTTTCATTTTACTGATAGTTTCCTTCACTGTGCAGAAGCTTTTTAGTTTGATGTTGTCCACTTGTTTTTGTTTTTGCTTTTGTTGCCTTAGCTTTGGGTGTCAAATCCAAAAAGTCATGTCAAGACCAAAGTCAAGGAGCTTACTGCTTATGTTTTCTTCTAGGAGTTTTAGGTTTCAGGTCTTACATTTAAGTCTTTAATCCATTTTTTTGTTGATTTTTTTATATATGGTATAAGACAGAAGCCCAGTTTCATTCTTTTGCATGTGGCACTTTTCCTAACATGACTTATTAAAGAAACTATCTTTTGCCCATTGCCATTGCCCACTGAGGTAACTGTGTCCTAAATTAATTTGCTAAATATGCATGGGTTTATTTCTGGGCTCTCTATTGTTTCATTATTCTATATATCTGTTTTTATGCCAATACCATACTATTTTGATTACTACAGTTCTGTAACACAGTTTGAAATCAGGGAGCATAATGCCTCCAGCTTTACTCTTTATTCTAGTAATTGCTTTAGCTATTTGGGGTCTTCTGTGGTTCCAGACAAACTGTACAAATATTTGATCTTCTTTCATGAAAAATGCCATTGGTATTTTGTTAGGGATTTCACCAAATCTGTAGATTGCTTTGGGTAATAGGGACATTTAACAATATGAATTCTCCTAATCTATGAGCACAGAGTATCTTTTGATGTATGTGTCTTCAATTTCTTCATCAATGTCTTACAGTTTTCAGTATACAGATTCTCACCTACTTGGTTAAATTTTTCCTAGGTATTTTCTCCTTTTTGATGTAATTGTAATTCATTTATTGTTTTATTAATTCTCATAACTTTTTTGGTGTATTCTTTGAGATTTTCTATATATAATATCATGTCATCTGCAAATAAAGTTTCACCTCTCCCTTCCTCATTTTGATATTTTTATTTCTTTTTCTTGCCTAATTGCTCCACAGCTAGGACTTCCCATGCTATGTTAAATAAAAGTGGTGAGCATGTTCATCCATGTCATTTAACTGATCTTAGAAGAAAAGCTTTCAGTTTTTCACCTTAAAATTTTGATGTTTGCCATGGGCATGTCATATATGACTTTTACTGTGTTTTGTTCCCTCTATACTACTGCTATTCAACTGAAGAAAAAATACTCTAGTGAAAGATTAATATTACATAATATCTTATCATTTTTTGTCATTACCTATGGCTGCTTTCATATTTTTTGTACTTACCCTTCTCCAAGTTTCTCTAATACATCAAAAACTTCTTCAGGTTGCTTAGTCAAACTGTCTTCACTCAGCTTTTTTAGCTTACTGATAAGAAAGAAAAATAAAAAAAAAATATTTTCCTTAAGACCGTTTATAAAATTTTTAATTTTATTTTTAAGAGGCAATATGTTCATAGTTCAAAAATCAAGCAGTATAAAAAAAATAAGGCAAACAGTCTCCTTCAACCCTGTTCTTAATCTGCCCAGAAACACCTAAGATAACTAGTTTTATTAGCTTCTTATGAAGGCTTTATACAAATATGAATGTATATTTTATTTCTCCCCCTTTCTAACACACAAGATAGCATTTTAAACATACTCTTTCTATCCACACTATTAAATACTTTGCCATTCTTACTTAACAACATGTTACCTATGTTGGAGATTTCTACAACACAAGTACATAGAAAACATCCTCATTCTTTTTTTTTAAGATTTTATTTATTTATTCATGAGAGACACAGTGAGAGAGAGGCAGAGACACAGGCAGAGGGAGAAGCAGCCTCCATGCAGGGAGCCTGACATGGGACTCGATCCCAGGTCTCTAGGATCATGACCCGGGCTGAAGGCAGCGCTAAACCGCTGAGCCGCCCAGGCTGCCCTCATTCTTTCTTTTTTACATCTATATCCTATACTATTACAAAGATGTAGCATCTCTTACTCACCACTCACTTATTTATGGATATCTAAGTTCATTTTGCCATTATAAAAACATGGCACTGGATAAATGTATACCTAAATCAATTGACACATGTGCCAGTATTATCTGCAGGATAAATTCCCAGAAATGAAACTGTTAAGTCCAACAACTACACATACATACACACTAAAAAATATATAAGCATATATGTTGATAAACAAGCATATATGTACTATAGGCATAATCATATGTCATAACAATGCAATGTAACTAATAAAATCATTATAACTATATACTAATTACTAAAGTTATTGATTACATTTTATATTTTATCTACTATAACTGTACATTATATAAATATATATGTATATTGATAGATATTAGCAAAGTGCCCTTCAGGGAGCTTGTACCAATTTATTCTCCTACCACTAGCACATGAGAGAACCTCTTTTTTTACAGTTCCACCAACAAAGTACTTAACTATATATTTGGATTTCAGTCAATATGTCAGCTAAAAACTTGTTACTCAGAATAGATTTAATTTACATTTCTTTGATTATGAGTGAAACGGAGTATCTCTTAATACTGTTATGAAACTAGACCATCTATTCATTTCTTTGCTCATTTTACTACTGATTTTTTTTAATCTTTTTCTTATCTGTACACAAGGTAAATTATTAGTCTTTGGTTAGGCTGCAAATATTTTCACTTGTATTTTGACTTCACTTATGAGGCTTTAGTTTTATACTTTGCTTGCTGTAATAAAATGTGTTTTTGTTTTGTTTTGCCTTCTTTCAAAGTCATCTGCATGTATGGCATATGCAGATAACTAGAAGAAAGCGGTAGGATTATTCATGGTGTACTTGATGGACCAAAATTAATTCAGTAAAAATGCAACATCACATATGAAAAATCAAAATAAGTTAGTATAAATAAAGAAAAAGTGACCAGAATGTAGAGATAAACAGGGTCAAGTTTTTTAAAAAGCTTTACTTCAAAAAAAAAAAAAAAAATCTTTGTAAATAATGTTAGGAACTCTATTTAAAAATGATCATTTCCCATAAAGAACATCTGAACAGACCTATTACTAGTAACAAAAGTGAAATGGCAATCAAAACATTACCAAAAAAAAGTCTAGGGCCAGATGGATTAACAGGTGAATTCTATCATTTAAAGAATAATTAATGCCTATTCTCCTCAAACTATCACAGGAAATAGAAGAGGAAGAAAAGCTTCCAAATACATTCTACAAGGTCAGCATTACCCTGATACCAAAACCAAAGACAATACAAAAAATGAAAACTATAGGCCAAATTCCCCAATTGAACACAGATGCAAAAATCTTCAACAAAATATTAAACACATACAAAAATATATTAAAAAGATCATTCGCCACGATCAAGTAGGATTTATTCTAGGGATGCAAGGATGGTTCAATATTTACAAATCAATCAACATGATACATCACATAAACAAAAGATAAAAATCATATAATAATCTCAACAGATGCAAGGAAAGCATGTAACAAAATTTGCCAACCATTCATAATAAAAACTCTCAACAAAGTGGGCTTAGAAGGAAAAACTCTCAACAAAGCAGGCTTAGAAGGAAACATCTCAAATAAAGGCCTTTTATGAAATACCCACAGCTAATATCATACTCCATGTAAAAAACTGAGAGCTTTTCCTTGAAAATCAGGAGCAAGACAATGATGTCCACTCTCACCACTTTCATGCAACACAGTACTGGAAACCCAAGTCACAAAAATCAGACAAGAAAAAGAAATAAGAGGCATCCATATTGGTAACGAAAAGTTAAACTGTCACTATTTGTAGGTGACGTGACACTGTACATGCAAAATTCTAAAGACTCCACAAAAGAAACTACTAAAAGTAAGAATGAATTCATTATTGGAGGACACAAAACTAATACTAGAAATTGGTAACATTTCTATACACCAAAAACAAAGTAGCAGAAAGAAAAATTTAAAAAGCAACACTATTTATAATTGTGCCAAAAAGAATAAAATATCTAGGAATAAACATAACCAAAGAGATGAAAAATATATACTCCAAAACCTATAAAACATTAATGAAAGTTATTAAAGATGACACAAATAGAAAGATATTCCATGCTCATGGATTGGAAGAACAAATATTGTTCAAATACCCATTTTACCCAAAGCAAACTACATTCAATGCAGTTCCTATCAAAATACCAATAGCATTTTTCACAAAACTAGAACAAATAATCCTAAAATTTGTATGGAACCACAAAAGACACTGTAGAGCCAAAGCAATCTTGAGAAAGAAGAACAAAGCCAGAGATACCACAATTCCACATTTCAAAGCTGCAGTAATCAAAACAATATGGTACTGCTACAGTACATAGACACAGAGATCAATGGAATAGAATAGAGAGCCCAGAAAAACTCACAGTTATATGGTCAATTAATGACAAAAGAGGAAAGATATGATGGGGAAAAGACAAGTCTCTTCAAAAATTGGTGCTGGGAAAACTGGATGGCTATATGTAAAAGAATGAAACTAGATCATCTTTTAATACCACACACAAAAATAAACTTGAAATGGATTAAAGATTTAAATATGAGAACTGAAACCATAAAAATCCTAGAAGAAAACACAGGCAGAAAACACTCTGACATTAACCATAGCAACATTTTTCTAGATGTCAATTTGGCAGGAGAAACAAAAGCAAAAATAAACAATTTGGACTACATCAAAATAAAAACCTTTTGCACAGCAAAGGAATAATCAACAAAACAAAAAGAAAACTTACTAAATGGGAGAAGATATTTGCAAATAATGTATCCAATAAGGGGTTAATATACAAAATATATAAAGAACTTACACAACTCAACATCAAAAAAACCCAATCTGAATAAAAAATAGGCAGAGGATCTGAATAGCCACTTCTTCAAAGAAGAGAGATGACCAACAGACACATGAAAAGATGCTCAACATCGCTAATCGTGAGAAAAGCAAATCAAAACCACAATGAGTTATCACCTCACACCTGTCAGAATGGCTACAATCAAAAACAAGAAATAACAACTGTTGGCAAGAATATGGAAAATGGAACCCTCATACACTGTTCCTGGGAATGTAAATTGATACAATCACTGCGGAAACTTGTATGGATATTCCTCAAAAAGTTAAAAACAGAAATACCATATGATCCAGTAATTCTACTGAGTGTTTACCCAAAGAAAATGAAAACACTAATTTAAAAAGATACACGTACCCCTATGTGTATCATAGCATTATTTACGATAGCCAAGATATGGAAGCAGTCTAAGTGTCTACCAATTTTGGAATGGATAATGAATGTGCATTACAGACACACACACACACTAAAATATTACATAGCCATAAAAAAAGGTGAGATGTTGCCATTTCAGATGCCATGGATGGACCTACGGGTTATCATGCTTAGTGAAACAAGACAAAGAAAGGTAAAACTATAGGATTTCCCTCATAAGTGAAATATTTTTTAAAAAATGAATAAATAAAAATCAGAATCAGACTTATAAAATACAGAAAAGAAACGGATGGTTTTCAAAGGAGACGGAATGGGAGAACTGGGCAAAATGGGTAAAGCAGAGTAGGAAATACAGGCTTCCAGTTATGGAATAAGTAAATCATAAGAATAAAAAGCACAACATAAGGAATATAGTTGGTGATATTATAATAGTGATATATAGCAATAAATGGTGTAGCTATACTTGTAATAAGCATAACATAATGTGTAAACTTGCTGAGTCACTATGTTGTACACCTGAACTAACGTTAACACTGTGTGTCAATAATGCTCAAAAAAAAAATCATTTCCCCTCAAATGCAGTAGAAAGAAGATATGCGGTGAGCAAAACTGGGGAGGGAAACTATAATTAGGAGCAGATTCAAAATACGGATCCATAGAATACAGTATTAGCAGTAAGAATGAAGTTATTCAAAATATTAAAGAGATTATCAACAGGAACTGGTTTTGATTAAATAGGATTTGATTTTAAAATGTCTAAGAAATAAGATCTTAAGATATTATAAGAGTGTCACTGTGTCTCTCATGAATAAATAAATAAAATCTTAAAAAAAAAAGAAAAAGAAAAAACACTCTACAAAACCTAACAAAATCAATTTCTTAAGAAAAAAAAATTACAAGGAAGCTGAAAAAGAACAAACCCAGAGGTCAAATGCGGCTGAGAATCTTTCCCACTAAGAGAAGCTAAGAGAACTCTTACAATAAAAAAGTCATCAGCAAAGATCCCTCAGTAGCTTTGTTTTAGAAAGGATACTACATCACCAAAACATAAATGCTACTTTAGATTCTCCAAAAAGGAAATTAAAAACAAGTCTTAAAAATACTATGCCAATCCACAAAGTAACTTAAACTACATACCAGAACAAGTCTAACTCCTTAAACAACTAAGGCACTCGCATGATTTGTGTATTAAAACAAGTTTCAAAGAAATCCCTAGCCCCTTTCTCCATTTGAGGACACAGCAAGGTGCCCACTGTGAACAAGAAAGTTTTCACCTGAATATAACCATCCTGGCATCTTGGTCTTGGACTTCCAAGATTCCAGAACTATGAGAAACAAATTTGCTGTTTATAAGCTACCCAGTCTGTATTTTGTTATGGCAGCCTAAACAGACTAAAACAAAAACTCAGTTTGTTTTTGAAAAGACCAATAAAATTAAACTAATAGCTAGACTTGAGAGAGCAGGAGAGAGACAGAAAGAGCGGACACTCAAATAATTAAAATTAAAAATGAAAGAGGGAACATTAAAACTCATGGGTCACAGAAATAAAAACAATTATAGGGGAGTACTATGAATAGTTATACACCAACAAATCAGATAACACAGAAGAAATGGTTAAATTCTTAGAAACGTACAGCCTACGAAGACTGAATATTGAAGAAATAAAAATTTCAGCAGACCTCTACTAAGGAGACTTAAGGAGTAATCAAAACTCTCTCAACAAAGCAAAGCCTGGGACTAAAGAGACTAAAGGAGAATTCTATCAAACACCTAAGGAAGAATTAGCACCAACACTCCTCAAACTCTTCCAAAAAAATAACTATAGAGAAAGGAACACTTCCAAACTTACTCTGTAAGACCAGCATTACTACACATAAATACCAAAACCACACAGAGCTACAACATGAAAACCACAGACCAATATCCTTAATGAGGTCATGACCTCAGGGCTGTGAGATGGAGCCCCACATGGGGCTTCGCACTCAGCTCAGAATCTGCTTCGGACTCTCTCTCTATTCCTTCTCTGCCCCTCGCCCTGCTCTCTCTCTAAAATAAATGAATCTTTTTAAAAAAGAAAATGTAAGGAGAGGGATGCCTGGGTGGCTCAGTGGTTGAGCATTTATCTGCCTTTGGTCCAGGTCATGATCCCTGGGTCCTAGGATCAAGTCTCACATCAGGCTCCCTACAGGCTCTCCCTGCAGAGGAGGAGCTTGCTTCTCCCTCTGCATATGTCTCTGCCTCTTTCTGTGTCTCTCTCATGATTAAATAAAATCTTAAAAAAAAAAAAAAGTAACCAACATACTGAAAAGCATTTATTCTTGAAATCCTCTCATGGGGATCCCTGGGTGGCGCAGCAGTTTGGCGCCTGCCTTTGGCCCAGGGCGCGATCCTGGAGACCCGGGATCAAATCCCATGTCGGGCTCCCGGTGCATGGAGCCTGCTTCTCCCTCTGCCTGTGTCTCTGCCTCTCTCTCTCTGTGTGTGTGTGTGTGACTATCATAAATAAATAAAAATTTAAAAAAAAAAAAAAAAAAGAAACCCTCTCATGGCTTTGGGTAATAACAGAAAGATTCTGTGGCCTTCCAGCCTAGGCCTGTTACCATCACTTATCCCAACAATTCCATCAGTAGCAAGAACTGTACTTTTACCAGGACAAGGTTGACTATGAAAAATAGGAGCTTTGCTTCCAGAAAAAATGGGCTAAATTTGGGATAAGTATTGAAAATTGGCAATTTGGGCAGCCCCTGTGGCTCAGAGGTTTAGCGCCGCCTGTAGCCTAGGGTGTGATCCTGGAGACCCGAGATCGAGTCCCACGTCGGGCTCCCTGCATGGAGCCTGCTTCTCCCTCTGCCTCTCTCTCTCTTTCTCTCTCTCTGTGTCTCTATGAATAAATAAATTTTAAAAAATTCTCTTTCTTTAAAAAAAAAAAAAGAAAATTGGCAATTTTCTCAACTAAAAGTGATAAGCCTAATAATAAATAAACTATCAAACCCATAGCTTGCCACGCCCCCCAAAAAAAGATGGAAGAAACCGTCTCAGAGACTGGTGATACAAACAACATAGCAATACATATGTAATGGGAGTCTCAGGAGAAAAGACAGAATAAGGGGCAGAAAAAAATTATTTGAAAAAACAGTGGCTACAAACTTCCCAAATTTGGGCACCTGGGTGATTCAGACAGTTAAGAATCTGCCTTCGGCTCAGGTCATGATCCCAGGGTCCTGGAATCAAGCCCCACATTGGTCTCCCTGCTCAGTGGGGAGTCTGCCTCTCCTTTTCCCAATGCCCCCTCCCCTACTTATACATGCTCTAACAAATAAATAAAATCTTAAAAAAAACTCCCCAAATTTGACAGAAAACATTAATTTATACATCCAACAAGGTAAGGTAAACTAATCCTAAATATGATAAACACAAAAAGATCCCCATGTGTAGACACATTGTAAGTCAAAGTGCTGGAAGACAAAAAGTCTTGAAAGCAGCAAGAGAAAATGACTCATCATGAATAGAACAAGAATATGACTAACAGCCGACTTCTCACCAGAAACCATGTCAGTTCAAAGATAGTGAAAGAGACACACACAGTATGAGACAACAGAATAAAAATGAAGAGGCAGAGACAACAATTATGGATCACCTTCCACTTGGAAGTTTCTGGAAAGGATAAGTGACTGGAAACATGAATCTGAGAAGGAAGATAAAGCCAAACAAGCAAAGAACCCATTCGAAATGCTTAAATAAGTATAAATACTGTTTTGAATGAATTAGGAGAATAGGGGAAAATTGAAAATACAAGCGAAAAGAAGAGATAACTGCTAAAGTATGTCCCTGAAAAGGGTGGAAGGAAGGAATCCAAAGCACATGTGGATGGAACTGCGTTAACATCAAAGGGTTGGGGACACCTCTCTCATTATATTAGGAGGAAAGGATGGACAGGCTTAAACAGACTAATGGCAGAAAGTTAAAGGAGCTCTCATATACTGACTTCTATTTGCTTTAGAAATCAGAGGGATATTCAACTGCTGTGAGGAAGTTAAAATCTGAGATTTGAGAAGACTATATTTGAAATAGCTAGAGTGAAGAATAAAAATTAAACACCTCATGAAGTTTAACTGCAGGCCTTATTAAGGTTGTCAAAGAGCCAGCAATTTAAAATGGGCAATCTTCGAGGTTTCATATTTTCTTCAGCCCTGTTCACAAGTGTCTTAAAGTATGCAAGAGAGGGACACCTGGGTGGCTCAATGGTTGAGCTTCTGCTCTCGGCCCAGGGCGTGATCTTGGGAGTCCCAGGATGGAGTCCTACATCGGGCTCCCTGCATGGAGCCTGCTTCTCCCTCTGCCTGTGTCTCTGTCTGCCTGCCTCTCTCTCTCTCTCTCTCTCTTCCTCTCTCTCTCTACCTGACTCTCTCTCTCTCTCTCATGAATAAATAAATAAAATCTTTAAAAAAAAATAAAATAAAGTACGCAAGGGACAGCAAACAGAGGAATCTGGCATTCTGCCAGATGCATGCACAGAAGAACATGCGACAAAGGTGTCAAAGATATTGGCAAGGAACGCCTGGGTGGCTCAGCGGTTGAGTGTCTGCCTTTGGCTCAGGTCATGATCCCGGGGTCCTGGCATCGAGTCCCATATCGGGTTCCCCACAAGAAGCCTGCTTCTCCCTCTGCCTGTATCTCTGCCTTTCTCTCTGTGTCTCTAATAAATAAATGAATCTTTAAAAAAAAAAAAAAAGATATTGGCAAAAAAAGGGCTGAAGACATGGACCAGGTAAGAAAGAAAGAAAAACAGGAAGGGGTTTGATGGGCAGGAGGAAAGAGCAAAATAGATACCATGAACCAAAGACTATCTCCCTACCAGAAAGAGAAGTCAGTCTCTTGAATTTTCAAGAATATTCACTACCATGCCTCAGAAAGCAAAGGTGCTTCATGTCCTTCATGGCCAAGCAAGCACAAGTAACTCACGATAAGCTATGCACGTAACAGTGAGGCAGAAGGTCTTCTACTAACAAGTAATCTAACCACTGCGTACTTCTTCATGAGTTACGAAAGTTCTTCAAAGCAGGCTCATAATCTGGCTTTAAACCACCAAGTCATGGATCCTCCAAACAATGCAGTAAGCACTTGACAATTTTCTATGAGTTCACAGGTCTCATTTTCTCAACATGTTGAACAACTGAAATGTTACTAATGTAACTCAGGCAAAAAGAAGGTCTCTGGAGTGTCTGTCAAGTGAAAGCACATGATTTATTTTGGTATGTTAATTCCTGTTTCATGTTGTTTGTTTCTATTTCCTCTTTCAATTTCTGGTGTTTTAAATGAAAATTAATCACTTCAATTATGGTTTAATTTTAAATAATTTTTAGGGATCCCTGGGTGGCGCAGCGGTTTAGCGCCTGCCTTTGGCCCAGGGCGCGATCCTGGAGACCCGGGATCGAATCCCACGTCAGGCTCCCGGTGCATGGAGCCTGCTTCTCCCTCTGCCTGTGTCTCTGCCTCTCTCTCTCTCTCTCACTGTGTGCCTATCATAAATAAATTAAAAAATAAATAAATAAATAAATAAATAAATAATTTTTATATTGTCTACTTTGAAAACCCTTACAGCTTAAAAAAAGCTCTTAATTAAAAGCCAATTTATTTTTTTTTATTTTTATTTATTTATGATAGTCACACAGAGAGAGAGAGAGAGAGAGAGAGGCAGAGACACAGGAAGAGGAAGAAGCAGGCTCCATGCACTGGGAGCCCGACATGGGATTCAATCCCGGGTCTCCAGGATCGCGCCCTGGGTCAAAGGCAGGCGCTAAACCGCTGCGCCACCCAGGGATCCCTTAAAAGCCAATTTAAAATACATATACACATACATATTTTCCTATTTCACTGCCTTGGCAAACACAATATAATTAGCATAATTTCATCTATACTTGATATACTGTGGTTTTTAATACCTCAGAATTTCATCATAACTATGTTTTTAACCAGAGGTCCCAAAAAATTCTTAACTAGTGTCTTTAGAGCTCAAATTCTCCCAGGCGCTAGGGAATTTTGTGAAGAAGTCCCCACAAGATATTTCTCTTATGGAACTGGATAGGTAGGGTTTATTACATACTTATGCAGACATACCCCAGAACTGTCTTTTTAAAACAAGTAAGTGGCTGTCATTTCCGGGCGGTGTGGGACAGAGTGGTCAATGGCCTGCAGAGCAACATGCCTAAGCTTTATTGTGACTACTGTGACACATCTCACCCATGACTCTCAATCTGGGAGAAACACACAACGCAGTGGAGGGAAACATAAAGATAATGTGAAAGACTACTATCAGAAATGGATGAAAGAGCAACCTCAGAGCCTGATCGACAAAACAATCCCTGCGATTCAACAAGGGAAGATACCTCTGCTCCTTCTTCTGCAGGGGCAATGATTCCACTTCCTCCCAGTCTCCCGGGTCTTCCACGTCCTAGTATGATCCTGGCACCCCCTATGGAGGGCCCTCCTCCTCCTGGGATGATGCCAGTGGCACCTGCTCCTGGAAAAAGGCCTTCTATGGGAGGCCACATGCCAATGATGCCTGGGCCCCCAATGATGAGACCTCTTGCCCATCTCATGATGGTGCCCCTTAGCCAGGAATGACTGGACCAGACAGATAAGAAGAGACAGGATCCCCTTTATGTCCATTTTATATTACTTGTTTTACTTCACCAGGGACCCATGGTGCTGAGACTCTGGGTGTTTTCTACCAACATGACAAGGAAAACTTGCTCCCCCTTCTTATCAAAGAGAAAATACTTTTTGTATTTTTGTATCAAAAGAGAAAATATCATTTGTATTATGAAATGTGAAAATAAAATTGTCTACTGTTTTCATTAAAAAAAAAAAGTGGATAATACAATCTGGCCTTCCTGTCATTTGACCTTCTATCTCAAAAAGCAGGAGAGAACATAATCTATTATACTGCCATTGCTAATACTGTGAGGAAAAGCAGTCTTCTTCCACATTGTTTTCAGACAGAATTCTCTCCTTTTTTTTTAAGCTACAACCAACTTCAGTTCAGTATTTAATTCAGTATCTAAATGCCCACTTAAACCTCACTCCCATCCATAAGCTTGTTTATCTCATTTTTGTGTTTCCTGATCAGTGTAAGAATTTGTTAATATTTTTTCCAAGGTCCCAATACAAAGTTTTCTACCCCTTCAAAGGGAGGTGGAGGAATCATTCTATATAGACTAATCTCAGTTTTTTCCAAACTCTCCTCAATATTTTATCATTTCAAGAGTAAGTTACAATTAAAATTACATCTCAGATAAGGGTATTATGCTGATTTACGGTTTAATATTCTTAGCTTTTAAAGATGCATGCTGAAATAGTTAAGAATGCTATGAAGGGCACCTGGGTGGCTCAGTAGGTTGAGTGTCTAACTCTTGATTTCAAAGCTCAAGTTATGATCTCAGGGTCCTGGGATTGAGCCCTGTGTCAAGCTCTGTGCTCAGTGTGAGTATGCTTGTCCCTCTCCCTCTGCTCCTCCCCACACCCTGCTCTCACTCACGCTCTCTCAAATAAATAAAATCTTAAAAAAAAAAATGCTATGATATCTGAGATTATTTCAAAATTTTACAGAGTTGGGGTATGTATGGAAATATAAATTATGCAAGATTGGCCAGATGTATTAAATTGTCAAACTGGGTATGGGTACACAGAGGTTTTTTTCTTTCCTCTTTACAAAACTGTGTTTAAAGTTTTCCATAATTAAAAAAAAAAATTAAAGAGTAAATGGTAGGAATTAAATGAACTGCAATTGGTCTTGGAAACAAAAAAAATGTATATTCATTGTAAGTTATAACAAAATCTAGAAGTAAATTAAATGCTTAAATATATATTAGTTAAATTAATTATAGAATATCTATTCATGAGATTATCATGATTATCCCTTTGCCCCTCACCCACTCTTGCTGTCTCTTTCTCAAATAAATAAAATCTTTTTTTAAAAAAAGCATACTGTAAAAAATCTCACTGACATAAAACAAGTGAACCATATATTGCTAAAGGAAAAAAGGGCAGGCTACAAAATAATGTACACAGAATTAAACCATTTTCATGTTTTCTTTTAAGCATAAGTGTATCTGCATACAAACACACAAACACACACACACATAGACACCAAACTACTAGTAAACTTTGTTTTGTTCACTGCTATATCCCCAGCACCAAAAACTGTGCCTAGGACATAACAGGAATTCAACTATTTGTTGCATGTAAATATTTTAGGATTCCAAGCAGCAAGGCTTTTTTTCGGGGGGTGGCTCTCCTTATGCTTTTGTTTCATAAGGTTTCTAAAATATTCACTTTTTTATGTAATTGGGGAAACTTTAAAAATTATATCTTATAAGAAAATTAAAATTTTTCATGACTCTATAATTGTTTCATGAAATATATTTCATAACATCATTTTATACATTGAAAAGAAAGGCATCTTCCATAGGCTGAATTAATAAACTGACCAAGGTAATCAGAACTAGTAAAATCAGTATCTGTTAATCAGTCCTATTCTTGTGAGTGAATTTTGCAACTGTTTAGGAAATACTATCTTTAGGAAAACTAAACTTTAAAGATTAATTTACTTATTTTAGAGAGAGAGAGAAAGAGAGAGCATGAGGGGGAGGTGGGAGAGAGGAGAGAGAGAGAATCTCAAGCTGACTCCATGCTCACTGCGGAGCCAGATGTGGGGCTGTATCCTATAACCCCAAGATCACGACCTGAGCCAAAACCAAGAGTTGGTTGCTTAACTGATTGTACCATCCAGCATCCCCCCAAAACTAAATTTTCTAAAATGAATCTTCAACATGGGTACAAAAACTATAAAAATATTAAAAATTTAAAACTTCACCCATTTATATTCATTTCATATCCACTTACTCAATCTGTAGACAGTAAGCTACATGCTGGGGTAATTCAAAGAAAGTTAAGATATAGCCCTTGGCAACCTAGAACTTCTAATATAGTATGAAAAGCAAATACATAAGAGCTAAATGAATGTAATAATAAAGGTAGTTAACATTTATTACAGCCCTCATTGGCCTTGTGATAAGCACTTAACAAGCATTTCCTCATTTAATCTCTGTAACGACCTTTTTGGTAGCTGCCAAAATATCCTCAGCTTTTAAGTAAGAAAACTAAGGGTTAAGTGACTTCCCCAGTCGCTTGGCCAATAAATAGCAAAACAAAATCAAACCAAGGTCTGTCCAAGACATGGTATCTCTACTGTTAGGAAGGTAGCATATGCCAAAACACACTCATTAGTTTCCATCTACTACTACATCAAGTATCATACATCAGTCTCATGTTTTAAGGGGGATATTCTTTTGTAAATGGTCCCAGGAATTTCTCATCTTCAAATCAATTAGTTATTTCTACTCTGAAATGCTATTATAGCCACTAAACTGTGATTCCTAGAACAGGACTTAGCAGATTCTTTGTTCTTCCCAAAGCTATCCTATGCACTCAGGAGATGAAATGGATAAACTTTTAGCTCTTTTTGTGCTTAAATTCCAAATCACCATACCATATTATATGAGATGATAGATGGTCTAGGCGAATATTAATTTAAATTATGTTTTAGGAAATGTGGTACGGGGGAGCCAAAGAAATGAAGTTCTGAAGTATATTATGGTGATAGTGGTAACAGTAGAATACTGCTAACTGTGTAAGTTCAACAACATACTCTTCCTCCAGAGATTTCTTCCTAGTCTTCTAAATGTCCTACAAGCCAAATTCCATAATGGAGAAGAGAACTAAAAAACTGTAAAACTAGGGGGAATCCCTGGGTGGCTCAGCGGTTTCACGCCTGCCTTTGGCCCGGGGCGCGATTCTGGAGGCCCAGGATCGAGTCCCGCGTCAGGCTCCCGGCATGGAGCCTGCTTCTCCCTCTGCCTGTGTCTCTGCCTCTCTCTCTCTCTCTCTCTCTCTCTCTCTCTCTCTATCATAAATAAATAAATAAATAAATAAATAAATAAATAAATAAATAAATAAATAAATAAATAAATCTTTTAAAAAAAACTGTAAAACTAGGGCAAGGTTTTGTTTCTTGCAATCCAGAAATGTGGTCTGGGCTTAAAAAGTTAACAACAGAAATGACAGGAAAGAATGAATTCAAGAGAAATTCTGAAAGAATCATCATTTCTCCTAAATACAAGATAAAAAGATACAAGAGGATCTAGCTGATCCTCTCAGTCACCTAATTTCCATAACCTATACTCTAGCCACAGTGGGACTATACCCTGAAGGTCCTGAATTTTCACATCACACAGTTTTTAAAAATCACATGATCACTGTACTAAAAAGGCAGATTTTGTATAGTTTTTTGTATGTAATGCAAGATATAGGTAATACCTCTATATGTCCATTCTCTCTTACATGACCTTGTCAGTTAACTACTTCTTTAAAGATACAGTCAGAAGTCTTCTCTGGGACGTCTGCAGAGATAATCCTCTGTCCTCTACCACTGTCCTTACCCACCTACCCACCCAAACACAGAGAACTAATCCCACTGTCAAATATGGCCCCATAGCACTTAGCATACTGAGTCATTATTTCTTTCACTATTTATTTATTGTATGAGCTGATCACTAGAGCTAAAATAGGAATTCCATGAAGGTACAGACCATGTCTCATTTAGCCTATCTCCAGTAAGTACCTAAAACAGAATCTCACACACTACTGTTTAATACACTTTTCTTCAATAAATAAATGAATAAACAAATGAAAAAACAAATTTGCTAACTACTAGAGACCCTATGAAACTTCAAAATGCCAGTGACTCACACAGTGCCATCACAGAGAAAAATCTCTCTTCCTTTGTAAGTTGTTACAGTTCATCATATGCTACTTCAAATTAAATCAGTCTTATCCACAAAAACAGACACATAGATCAATGGAACAGAACAGAGAATCCAGAAATGGGCCCTCAACTCTATGGTCAACTAATATTCGACAAAGCAGGAAAGACTATCCACTGGAAAAAGAGAGTCTCTTCAATAAATGGTGCTGGGAAAATTGGACATCCACATGCAGAAGAATGAAGCTAGACCATTCTCTTACACTAGAGATAAACTCAAAATAGATGAAAGATCTAAATGTGAGACAAGAATCCATCAAAATCCTAAAGGAGAACACAGGCAACACCCTTTTTGAACTTGGCCACAGCAACTTCTTGCAAGATACACCTATGAAGGCAAGGGAAACAAAAGCAAAAATGAATTATTGGGACTTAATTAAGATAAAAGGCTTCTGCACAGCAAAAGAAACAGTCAACAAAACTAAAAGACAACCTACAGAATGGGAGAAGATATTTGCAAATGACGTATCAGATAAAGGGTATCCAAGATCTATAAAGAATTTATGAAACTCAACAGCAAAGAAACAAGCAATCCAATCATGAAATGGGCAAAAGACATGAACAGAAATCTCACAGAGGAAGACATAGACATGGCCAACACGCACATGAGAAAATGCTCTGCATCACTTGCCATCAGGGAAATACAAATCAAAACCACAATGAGATACCACCTCACACCAGTGAGAACGGGGAAAATTAACAAGGCAGGAAATGACAAATGTTGGAGAGGATGTGGAGAAAGGAGAACCCTCTTTCACTGTTGGTGGGAATGTGAACTGGTACAGCCACTCTGGAAAACTGTGTGGAGGTTCCTCAACCAGTTAAAAATAGAACTGCCGTGTGGCCCAGCAACTGCACTGCTGGGGATTTACCCCAAAGATACAGATGCAGTGAAACACCAGAACACCTGCATCCCAATGTTTATAGCAGCAATGTCCACAATAGCCAAACTGTGGAAGGACCCTCAGTGTCCATCGAAAGATGAGTGGATAAAGAAGGTGAAGTATAGGGAACCCTGGGTGGCGCAGCAGTTTAGCTCCCGCCTTTGGCCCAGGGCGCGATCCTGGAGACCCAGGATCGAGTCCCACGTCAGGCTCCCGGTGCATGGAGCCTGCTTCTCCCTCTGCCTATGTCTCTGCCTCTCTCTCATTCTGTGTGACTATCATAAATAAAAATTAAAAAAAAAAGAAGGTGAAGTATATGTATACAATGGAATATTACTCAGTCGTTAGAAAACGACAAATACCCACCATTTGCTTCGACGTGGATGGAACCGGAGGGTATTATGCTGAGTGAAATAAGTCAATCAGAGAGGGACAAACATTATATGGTCTCATTCATTTGGGAAATATAAAAAATGGTGAAAGGGAATAAAGGGAAAAGGAGAGAATATGAGTGGGAAATATCAGTGAGGGTGACAGGACATGAGAGACTCCTAACTCTGGGAAACGAACAAAGGGTATTGGAAAGGGAGGTGGGCAAGGAGTTGTGGTGACTGGGTGACGGGCACTGAGGGGGGCACTTGACAGGATGAGCACTGGGTGATATGCTATATGCTGGCAAATTGAACTCCAATAAAAATAAAAAAAATAAATAAATAAAAATGAAAGCAAATAAATAAATAAATAAATCAGCCTTATCAACCAGCAGTAAAAAGTACATGTAGCTAGAAGCTGATCCAGAGGCCAAAAGTATCCATACAAGGGCTGAAATGGCCCATAGGGATATTCCAAATCTCATGGTTGCAAAATGACCCAATTAACCTTAGATTTCAGAAAGTGTAAATGCTATGTGAACAAAGATAACCAAGGCCATAGGAGCTCATGTCATTCTTCCAACTGACTCTAAGCTGCTATTTCCTTTATTAATGGAGCCTATTCCACAATTCAGTATTAGAGACACTGAATCTCATACGGAGCAAGCAGTTGACTAGGCACCTTCCTCTGCTACCCCATGCACATTTCCTGAGTATCCTTGCAATAAAATTCTATTACTGAAGATAATCTGTGTATCTCTCTTCCTTTTGGTCTTAAAGTACCTAAGGAACAGAGTAACTAATACAGGAAGCCAAGCAGAAGGAAGACACACACACCAAATGCAAACTGGCAAAAGAGTGACATCACTAACCAGTAGAGAGGTTAGATGGAAGGTAGGGATTCTGTTTGAACATACTGCTTTTGAGGAGCCAGCAAAGGTAGTCAAATGTTACTTAGTAGATTCAAAATACTGAATAAGATTGAGCACAAAAGACTGATTCTCAAAAGTGTGTATTTGTGTGTCATTTCGATCAAAGTTGAAGCCTAAGAGTGAATAAACTCACCAAGGAAATAACTACATAAAAAGAGAGGAGGAAGATAGAAAACAGAAAATGCAAGGTCAGTGTCAATTATGAATTGGAAAGAACGTCACATAAAGCAGAGAAACAGAAGCAATAGAAAAACCAGAAAGCCAGAGAAAAAGAAAGCTTAAAGAAACATGGAAGAGGGATGAAAACAGAAAAAGGGTTTCTGATCTCACCAAGCAATGTCTAAAAGCCTGTAATCATTAGATAAAGCCTGAGCATGTTTCAACAGAAGGAAGCCTTACAAATAGAGATTTTAAAGATTCTAGAATTGGGAAACAAAAATATGACTACAGGAATAAAGTTATAAAACTATAAGAAGGGATGTATTCAAAAGTTACATGAAAGTTAGAAAGATGGGATCCCTGGGTGGCGCAGCGGTTTGGCGCCTGCCTTTGGCCCGGGGCGCGATCCTGGAGACCCGGGATCGAATCCCACATCAGGCTCCCGGTGCATGGAGCCTGCTTCTCCCTCTGCCTGTGTCTCTGCCTCTCTCTCTCTCTCTCTGTATGACTATCGTAAATAAATAAAAAATTTAAAAAAAAAAAAAAGAAAGTTAGAAAGAGAGGAAACTGATTTCTATAATACAAGTAAAAATTATGTAGCAACACTCACCAAATGAAATTAAGATGAACCTACATAAGGTAAGGTCTTCTGCCTGCTAGTCATAGAATTTCAATCTTCTCTGCAAAGTAGATGAAATCATCTGTGTAATAGTATATGAAAATATGAAGGTAGAACAAAAAAAAAAAAAGAAAGTACAAATTTAAGGGACTGGAGCTCTGAAGCTAGTAAGGAGTTACAGCCTTTTCTGAAAGTCTATTAATTGTTTTCATGCAAGAAACAGGCCAGTCATAAAAGACTAAGACAGAAAAAAAAAAGAAGAAAGAAAGAAAAGAAAAGAAAAGAAAAGAAAAGAAAAGAAAAGAAAAGAAAAGAAAAGAAAAGAAAAGAAAAGAAAAGACTATATTTAATCCTCTTCCTTTCTTTTCTCTGTTTCCAGCTTTGGAGCAGGAGTTTACAAGTTCGTCGACAGGTTGTAACTTCTGCTAAGGACATCTCTTCAGCTTTGAAGAGACAAGCTTCAGAAGAAAGAAGGCACAGCCCACTGCTTATGATTGGCTAAAGGTTTATTTTGCTATGTTTTATAACATAAACTTTATTATTTTAACTATATTATTAAAGATTTTATTTACTTATTTGAGAGAAAGAGAACAAGCACGAATGGGGGGGAGAGGCAGAGAAAGAGGGAGAGCAAGAATCTCAAGCAGACTCCATGCTGAGCATGGAACTCAATCCAGGACTCCACCTCACGACCCTGAGATCATGACCTGAGCTGAAACCAAGAGTCAGACGCTTAACTGCCTAAACCACCAGGCACACCCCTACTATTTTAATTATTTATAAGTGTACAATTAAGTGGCATTAAGTATACTCACACTGTTAGGCAATCATCACTACTACTCACTTTCAGGATTTTTGATCATCCCAAAAAACTCTTCATGCATTCAACAACTTCCCATTTTCCCCTCCCATAGTCCCAACTAACCACCACTATTCTACTTTCTGTCTCGATGAACTCAATTACTCTATGTATATCATATAAATGGAATCATACAGTATATGTCTTATGTCTGGCCTCTTTCATTTAGCATGTTTTTAAGATTCATCCCTGTTGTATGTTGCATGTATCCCAATTTCATTCCTCTTAAAGCTAAATAATATACCAGAACGTACATACCACATTTTGCCTATCCATTCATCTATCAGTGGACACTTGGATTACTTCAACCTTTTGGCTATTGTGAATAATGCTGAAAATAAACTCTGGTGTACAGGTATCTTTTTGGTCCCTGCCTTCAATTCTTTTGGATATATACCTAGAAGTGGAATTGCTGGATCATATGGTAATTGTATGTTTCATTTTTTGAGGAACCATCATACCATTTTTCACAGTGACTACACTACTTTACATTCCAATGCACAAGGATTCCAATTGCTATACATCCTAAACAACACTTATTTTCTGCTTTTAAAGGAAAAGAAGCTGAGACAACACTTATTTTCTGGAAATATATTTATATATATGATATATATATATATCGTGTGTGTGTGTGTGTGTGTGTGTGTGTGTGTGTATATATATATATATATAAAATAGCCATCCTAAGCAGTATGACATTAATTTATTGTGGTCCTGATTTGCGTTTCCCTAATGACGAGTGATGCTTCTTTTCGTGGATTTACTGTCCATTTGTAGATCTTCTTTGGGAAAATGTCTATTCAAGTCCTTTGCCCACTTTTTACTTGGGAGGTATGTTTTGGCCAAAAACTTTAAAAGAGAAACACAAATGAAGGCTTTCTACATTGCTACTCCTAGCTCCCTAGTCAAGAATAATTAGGTTATGCCTTCTAGATCTCTTGGGGAATTAATGATGGAGAAGAGGATCTGGTCAGAATGCAAATGCAGCAGAAGAAAAGAACTTCCAACTCTGCAACTCTTGGTTTCAGCTCAGGTCGTGATCTCAGTGTCATGAGACTGAGTACCACATGCGGCTCCTCGCTCAGTGTGGAGTGTGCTTAAGACTCTCTCTCCCTCTGCCTCTGCTACTCCCTAACCCCTCATGCTCTCTCTCTTTCTCTCTCTCTCTTTAAAATAAATAAATCTTTAAACAATAAAATAATGTTCTCTTCTTCAATCCTAGTAGTCTCATCTTGAACACTATTAGAAAAGTAAAACATCTTTAAAACACATGAAAGGGGCAGCCCGGGTGGCTCAGCAGTTTAGCACCGCCTTTAGCCCAGGATATGATCCTGGAGACCGGGGATCGGGTCCCCCGTCAGGCTCCCTGCATGTAGCCTGCTTCTCCCTCTGCCTGTGTCTCTGCCTCTCTCTGTCTCTCACGAATAAATAAATAAAATCTTTAAAAATAAATAAATAAATAAATAAATAAATAAATAAATAAATAAATACATGAAAGGTTTTCATTCTTCAGTCTCTCAACATTCCATTATTAAGCAAATGTCAGTCTCAATATTAGCCCTAATATTTTCTAAATTATACAATGACTCTGTCTTGAATTCACAAAAGCAAGTATCTTTTCTACTTCAACCACAGAAAGTACATTTTACCTCAAACTAATAAAATTCAATCATCATTTTTTTCTACTCCCTTTTTTTTTGAAGGCCAAATATTTTGTAAATATTTAGGTGTTTAGTTCTAAAGTAATACAACAGATTTTTTTTTAAAACTCAACTAGAACATATGTATCCAAGTGAAAGTTGCCCTTTTATCTCTTTGGAAAGCTATGTGTTTCTTCAAGAGATGTGTCACTTCAAAAAAAGTGACAGATACATCTTTGAAACACCTTAGAAAATGTCTTCAGAGACAAATGGTTTCCAATCACGATTTCTTCTAATCTTCACAAAACCCAAAGAAAAGGTACTATTACCACCTCCGTTTTGTAAGTGAGTCCACAGAGACTTAGAAAGCTAACTTGCTCATCATTGCAATGAGTAAATGGCAAAGATAAGACAAGGTCCAACTGACTTTAAAGCTCTGGCTTTTCATTGTTTCACTGTAAGTACCACTGTTTTGATAGTAAAATAGATGTGATTTGATGATCTCATAGAATATTTACTTTTTATAAAACTGTTTTAAAATTTATGAGGGTTTAGTTAACTATTGTCACTAGAATAAGATGAAATCCATCTAAGAAAACAAATGTTTTATAATAGAAGACTTTTTAAAAGTCTTATTTTTCAGCTCTATCATACCATTTCCTCTCAAATTGGGCTCTTTGCCCAAATGTACTCTAAAATTATAATTTCCTGGCAAAGAGCTTTAAAAGAAAAGAAGCTGAGATTTTTCTCCTCCTTTCACCCTTTAGAGTCTTTCACTTTTATTTTCTAAGAATCTTTTCACTTAACCTCAATTGGAACAAGAGGCTATTTACATATGAAATTTGCCAAGGTCCCATGTACCTCCCATACTGAAAAATCTACCATGATTTGTGCCAAAGACACTACCTACACTTTAAAACTAGGCTTACCCATATATTTTATTCCTCATTTATTTCCCTATATCTCAAAATGTGAAGATAAAATATGAGGATTTACTCTTTGTACACTCGAAACTCCTCACTCCCATCCCTAGAACACTAGAATTAACTGCATTAATCCCAAACATAAATATATAAAGGTGTATCTACATTAATCAAAGTGTAACTTCAGGGAAAGTTTAAACTGACAATATTAACAAGTGCATCATTCAATGAGCTCTGTACTCTGACTTCTGCTTAATTTTTATAGGCTTTCATAAATAGAGATGAGGGCTGTAAAGACAATGGCTATGTTCAGCCATCTGCACAAATGGGAACTATGTTGCTTGATTTCTCAGTACAGTGTGATTACACAGTAACAGCACATATGAAGCCATTTCTCAGTACTTCCCTGTGGTTCTTCGTAAACAAATTAAGAAGATTATGAAGATTTATGAAAATATTTTTGCTTTTTTAAATTGGGAGTATTTTTACCATTTGGTTTTGGGTTTTTTTTTGAAATAAAATTTTTTAAATCCCAACTGTATTTAATAGGGGAAAAATATGATCATTATAAGAAAGATAAACAGCCTAAATACTTTACCCATTGAAATTTAAAAAAAAAAAACAGCTATAAGTGTAATGTTACTGTATTTGTACAGGTATAACTTCAATATTACCATGAGTCAGGGAGCCTGGGTGGCTCAGTCAGTTAAACGTCTGCTTTCAGCTCAGGTCATGATCCCAGGGTCCCTGGGATAGAGTCCCACATTGGACTCCTTGCTCAGCCTGCTTGTCCCTCTCCCTCTGCCTCGCCCCCCTCCCATATCGCTTGTGCTCTCTTTCTCACTCTCTATCTCAAGTAAATAAAATCTTAAAAAGAAATAAGTAATACTACAAGTCCTCAAAATCCAATATTTCAAAATGATAGAAATTTTTCTTGGCTTGGGAATTCCATGGGCTTAAGGTAAAATCCTGTTCCTTTTTTGATGCAAAAACTTTGGTTATTTTCATATGAAAACTTAGAAACTTACGGAAGGTTGAAATAATTTTTTCTCCCTATCACTGGATATAATGTTCCTCCTTTTAGTCAAAAGATCATTTCAAGATGTACTATGAATCCAGAAGAGAAAAAGACCTCTGGTAAGCAAATGTACTTTACTTTCAGAAAGGAATAGCTACTCTCAGGTCAGATAATTATTTTTAAGATAAGTAGCAGTTTAGAGAAGGATATAGTAATAAGAATGACAGATAACAGTAAAAGACAAGACTAGGTTTAGGGAAAAAACAGCCACATGGATACAGAAACAAAGCTTCAAATATGCTAAAGAGCACACTTGAGTGAACTAAAACTATGAACAGTTCTATGAACTGTTTCTATGACTACTTTTACAACAAGAAAAGCAAGATTAATTGCTTTCTTTGTCAATTTCAGAAGATTGGGTCAAGGCCTTCATTTTGGAATGATCTCCCTCAAAACTGGCTGCATAAAAATGTTTGTAAAATATTTTAAAAATACAATGCTTAAAGTTTACTTCATTTATTTAGAAAATCCATTACATGATACACCATACTTCCCAATGATGCTGAACACAAAGTATAACCATTATCACTATTTTAGCAGGCTCTTTGAAATCATATGAGTTTTTTGTGAATATTAATTAAAGCTATCTAATCAAGTGCTAAGACTCTATAGAAGGAAGAATCCCCATTGTCTTATCATTTGCCTAGTACTTGAATTCTCTATTTTTAAGATTTTATTTGACACAGAGAGACAGGGGGAGAGAAAAAGAGGGAGAGGGACAGATAATGAGAGAGAGAGAGAGAGAGCGCGCAGGTGCACAAGCAGGCCTAGCTGCAGACAGAGAGGAAAGGCAGGCTTCCTGCTGAGCAGAGAGGCGGACAGTGGGGCTCCATCAGGGCCTGAGCCAAAGACAGATGCTTATGCTTAACTGAATGACCCACCTAGGCATCCCCTGAATTCTCTTCCATTAGGAAAAAAAAAAAAAAAAAAAAAAACACAAAACCTTGGAAGTACTGAATGAGAATCAAGCTCATAGAAGGAAAACTCACTCTACTGGCAGAAGAAAAATCGTCAAAATAGTTTCCTCTCAAGAGTTAATTAGTTCATATATTTTTACTCTCCACGGGAATTTTATGAGATTCCATTGTTTAATTTAACCCTTATTTCTTATAATTCTTAGAAATTACATGAACTGGGCAGCCCTGGTGGCTCCGCGGTTTGGCGCCGCCTTCAGCCCAGGGCGTGATCCTGGAGTCCCGGGATCGAGTCCCACGTCGGGCTCCCTGCATGGAGCCTGCTTCTCCCTCTGCCTGTGTCTCTGCCTCTTTCTCTCACTCATAAATAAATAAATAAAATCTTAAAAAAAAAAGAAATTACATGAACTATAAATTTTATGCAGAGCAATCATTTTTCTATGATACAAATTTCACCAATTACTAAAAATGTCTGAATAGCTGATCAATGGAAAATGATTACTGGCTGCTGTTTAACTGCAAGATGACAGACTAATTCACATTCAGCTTATAGGTACAACCCAATGCAGTAAGTAATTAATATAGTAAGTAATTACACTAAAACTAATTCTTTCTAAAGTTACATGACATAACACCAAATGTAAAGTATCAATCATGTCACTGAGACAAATATATTATTTATTTGAAAGTACAATAAAACTTAACTAGAGGTTAATATCAAAACTAAAAAGGAATAACATATGGCATTATCTGGATATATTTCATTTTGCAATTGATACTGCAGTCAGGACTGGATTTATAAAGCAGCCTCAAGATGCTCTTGAATTTTGTCTGTGCACGGATATACTTTTATGTACGTAAGACAAAGCAAGCTAAAAGGTCTACCTTAAAAAATTAGGTCTGAAATCTAATCTTATCATTAGTGAGGTTTTTTATCTTAGACTCTTATTTTCTGTATCTTCTTTAAGAAAAGAAGAAACTAGGTCACTTGAAACATTCAGAGGTAGGAAAGAAGTGAGGCTGGATATTAGGATAACACAGGGTCAAAGGGTAACCTAAGTGAAGGAGAACGTGAAGGTAAAAGTCCACTTAGAACAGTCTCTACCATGGAATTTGTCTATACACACCCAATTTCTGACTTAAACTTAGAAACATAAAGATATGGTAGAGATATCTGCAGAGGAAGAAGCTCAAAACTGCCAGTGCCATCACTTTTCTTTTTTTTTTTTTTTACTGAATGGACTTTTATTTTAATGTCAAAAGCACAGCCTTTGGACTGAGGCAGTGACCGTGAATGCCCAGCCCAGACCCTTGAGGCCCTGCCCCTAGCCAGGGGCAGCTATGCCAAGGGAGGCAGGGGGTAGGAAGAGAAGGGGCCTCCCCACCATCATGTTTTTGATACAGTATCCCATAGCTGGAAAGAATGAGTCAGTTCTCCTATCAATGAAAAAATACTATTTAAAATCAGAGCGGCACTAACCATACTACTACCCAGGATGGGGTCTTGAAACACCATTTCTGACAGAAAGAAAATACTACTTCTAGGAGAAATGGTTGATTCCAGATCCAGGACAGGAATTGGATATGATAAGCCCTGAATATCTTGTCACAGCAGACAATAAGGAAACTACGAGATATGTTGTCCCTGGAGGGACTCCCACTGACCAAAAGATGGGGGTCACTTTGAGCTTCAGCAATAGTAACTGCAATAGATTAAAATCCATCTAATATGTATGAATCCATTAGCTCATAATGGCACTTAAAAAAAAACAGAACTGGTGCTCTCTGAAGAAAAATAGGGAATTCATTCTCTTGCAAACAGATAAATAAAAGGGAAGAATCAAGCATTTATCCAGTCTTTCTTTTATAAACTGTACCACTGCATAATCAAACAAAAGATAAGGGAAGTGATTCTATAAAAGCATTCCAACTAACAAATGAAAACAAAATGATTTAGAATTTCACCATTTTGCAACATCCAATAAATTAACAGAAATAAGCCTAGCCACCAAGAACTGCTAACATCACTAAAAAAGAAAGGCAACCAGACACTAAGTGACTAATACAGTCTTGCCAAATACCACCTGTGACAGGTTTGCCTAAAGGATCAAAATTGAGCCTGTCAGTCTCTGGATCCAGTTACTTGTTTGCAGAAAATATGTAGGGCAAAACAACGCATAGAATGCACCTTGGGTAAGCAATCAGCAAATAGTGGGAAACTACCAACAGCCTGCACTCTTCAACAGGATAAAGGGAGGGAGAACTAGCATAAAAATTAAAAGTGACATTTCCTACAAAAATTATTTTTTAATTGGCAAGACTAAGCTACAGTGTCTAGCAATGCACATTTAGGTTATTAATATAAAAGTCTGTATAAGGGTTACTTATGGGGAAAGGCAGCTATGATTTGGATGGAGCACTAACAAGGGAGGGCAGCAGTTCCATTCCTTAACCCAACTGGTCATTACAAAGATGTCTGTCTTAAGATTAATCATTCGTTTCTTACTGATGTTTTATTTTGCAATTAAAATATTTTGTAATAGCAGGTTATCAAGACACCTGAACGTTGCAAACACCTAATAAAGGCTTTGTATGATTCCCATTCTCTAGACTAATGCAGTGAAAATAAGAGGTTAAAAAAAGAAGTCAGTGTCCAACATTTCCTCCTTTCCCACTTCCTCTTCTAAGGGAACCACCTAATATCACATTTGGGGCCCAACAGATTCACTTTCCTGGAATTTGGACAATTCTAAGAAAGAGAACATGAGATACCCAAACCTGTTCGTCTCCCCAGTCTTCCTCCACCCCAAAGTCACTCAAACATAAAACCTAGGAGCCAAAATTGATGCTTTCTTCCTTAATCACCACATCTAGTCTATCAGCAAGTCCTTCATTTCTAACTCCAAAATACAACTTAAATCTATCCACACTTCTCTCCATCTCCATTGACTCCACCATCTAATCATGAACGATTGCCATGGTCTTCCAATTTATTCTGCTGCTTTTATTCTTAACCCTCTACAATCTCTTCTACCCAGAGCAACTAGGGTGATCTTTTAAAAACATAAGCTGCTTGTAATTCTGTTTAAAGCCATTTAATGACAGCTTACTGCACTTTCACATCCAAATTCCTTTCCGTGGCCTGAATCATTGAATCCCTGCCCATCTCCCTGACCTCATCTCCAACCACTTTCTCCCATTTTACAATCCAGCCACAGTGGCCTCATTTCAATTCCTCCCACACACCAAACTCTCTCTGATCTCCAGGCTTTCTCATAGCTTTCCCTCTGCCTGGAATAGTCTTTCCAGCTACTCACAAGGATAACTTCTCAATCCCATGTCACAGCTTTAGTACTACCTTCTCAGAGAAGCTCTGTCCAACTGCCTTATGAAACAGATTCCATCATTTTTCTCTATCAGTATGTGCTACTTCTATCCTTCATAGTTCAAGCTCCAACTAGAGTGTATGTTCTGTGAGGTAAAAGATCTCAACTACTTCGTTCAACAATGTACCCAGCATCTAACATTTGAAAGGCAGTTAATTAATAATTACTGAATATATAAATAAATGAGCAAATGAATGAACTCAGGTTGACATCCAATTTCTGTCATAAGCAATGATCAGTGAGTAAAGAAAGCCAGTTTTTTCCTTCCAATTTTTTTTAAATTCTAGTTAGTTAACATGGTGTAATATTGGTTTCATCACTTACATACAACACCCAGTACTCAACATAACAAGTGCCCTCCTCAATGCCCATCCCCCATTTAGCCCATCCCCCACCCACCTCCCTTCATCAACTCCATTTGTTCTCTAATGTTAACAGTTTCTTATGGTTTAGAAAGCCAGTTTTTAGAAAGAAACAGGAGACTGGGGCAACTCGACAGACTCAGGAGAGATCATCCAGCCCCAGAGAGAAAGAGTCAAGGAAATTAGCTGCCTATTATCTTTAATTCATTTTTTCCTCAAACATTTAAAAGGCACACCCAAATTACAAAAATAATTTTAACTTGCAATCCTTTCCAACTATAGAACTCTAGGTACCAGGATTTTAGAAAATCAAAACTCCTAAAAATGAAAAATGATCTGGACAGAGAGTAACATTCTATACTTTGAATATAAAAAATACCTCATCCTTGGAATCACATATGCTCAACAATTTCCCCCAATTTTCTAAGACTATTGTGCGTATACCATGACACTAACATTTATATCAAGATATCTGGAACTATCTGAAAATATTACTCTATTTGATCTCTCTACTAAGATATCTGATATCCTACAAAAATTTATAGACTAATTTAGAACCCACATATACTATCACATGTAGACCTATATTAATTATCAGCAATTTTAAGTTTTCCATAATTCTCATTTTGCTACACTTTGTAAGATACAGCCTTTAATATACTTTTAAGAAGTTCAAGGTAGGGATCCCTGGGTGGCGCAGCGGTTTAGCGCCTGCCTTTGGCCCAGGGCGCGATCCTGGAGACCCGGGATCGAATCCCACGTCGGGCTCCCGGTGTATGGAGCCTGCTTCTCCGTCTGCCTGTGTCTCTGCCTCTCTCTCTCTCTCACTGTGTGCCTATCATAAATAAAAAAAAAAAAAAAAAAAAGAAGTTCGAGGTAATTTGTACCAATTCATAGCATGCAAATGATGAATCTATTTTTAATATTCATACATGTCTATTTACCTATTTGTTACTTTCATTTATTCAATTTTAGACTTTCTGAAAAAAACAGTTGTAATGAGACATTTCAAATACAGAATCTGTTCTAAGAGCTAAGAATTGAAATTATAATAATCCTAACATATGAGGCAATTCAAATAAAATCACAACAAAAAAGAAGCTTGGGACAAATAAAAAAGATAGTTTCTATCAAATAGTGTAAATTTTCTCTTTAGCAGAAAAACCTAGAGAACTTTGGTACTGAAAGAGTGGAGCTGGTAGGGAAAGAAATTGATGCAATCATAATTACAGCTTTGCACAGGGTCATTCAACACCAAAAGGCACATGAGCCTTTTTGCCTCATAGCAACCTCTATCTATTACATATTCTTTTGTGAACTTCAGACATCAAGGATCAACATTTTCCATTTTCCCGTATTTCAATTGGGACCTATATAAAGTGTTCAAAATAACATAGCTTTTAAATAATAGCTTCCTTTCTCTTCTTCACCTCCATCATATTGCATGTAGAGGTAGTTACCCTTATACAAGTCTGGATACCTCTGGCAAAGCCATCACTGAGCTCTGAAGTACCAGGATAGAGTCTGAAATGAAGTCAGTTTTTTGACTGGTACTACTACATATGCCAACGTTTTTTTTTTAAGCTGCAGATCACAACCCATTAGTAGGTCATGAAAATAATTTGGTGGATCATGACTAGTAGTTTTTTGATGAAACAGAACATAACAGAAAATAGAAAAATACCAAAAACAACCCACTGTATGAAACTTCTGTTTTAGTTTTGTATGTATGTAATACTTTTTAAAAAAATTTTTGAGAGCCATTAATATAGGATCACCTGCCTAGAGTGACAGTACCTTTAGTTCAACACAGGGTTTTCGGGATCCCTGGGTGGCGCAGTGGTTTAGCGCCTGCCTTTGGCCCAGGGCGCGATCCTGGAGACCCAGGATCGAATCCCACATCGCGCTCCCGGTGCATGGAGCCTGCTTCTCCCTTTGCCTGTGTCTCTGCCTCTCTCTCTCTCTCTCTGACTATCATAAAATAAATAAAAATTAAAAAAATAAAAAAAAACACAGGCTTCTCTGAAGCCAGGAAAATTAAATTCAAAGCACTTTTCACCCCTTACAATCCAACTTAAACCTTCTATTATTAAAGCTTTATTGATACACACTTCTGGAATGAGCATTACTTCAGAAAAACAAACTTCAACCTAGCTGTGTTTAGGTTTACCTTTTTCTTTACATTTCTAACAAATTCTTAAGTACTAATATATGCTATATCTCAGGCCCTTAAAGAACAGAAGATAAATTAATATTTGCCTCAGGCTGACTAAAGACTGAGTTTATCTCCTGTTTTAATAACGTGCAACTGAGGTTTGCTCACCAGGAACTGCTCCAGGTGTTACTGTCATACGCCCTCCCTCTCTTCAGGAAAGAAGAGCCAAATGACCATTGCCATCTACAGGGCCTAAATCAATTCTAACAGAGTTGGTGCCACTCCCAATTAGCCAAGAAAAACCAAAAGGAGTACAGATACACTGTATGGACCAAGTCATTATGCAAAAAGATGCTCATGTTTGCTTCATTCTTTTCTTTCCCTTTAATCAACTTAAAACCTCCTCCCCTGGGATCCCTGGGTGGCGCAGTGGTTTGGCGCCTGCCTTTGGCCCGGGGCGCGATCCTGGGGGCCCGGGGCGTGATCCTGGGGACCCGGGATCGAATCCCATGTCGGGCCCCCAGGGCATGGAGCCTGCTTCTCTCTCTGCCTATGTCTCTGCCTCTCTCTCTCACTGTGTGCCTATCATAAATAAAAAAAATAAATAAATAAAAAAAACCTCCTCCCCTAGCCTGCCTCTGAAGTTGGGAGCCTCCCCCAGGTTAGTAGGCCTGAGCTGCTGCCTTTGTTTTCTAACAGTTCTCAGGTCATCTTCTCAAAAAAAAAAAAACTCCAGCTGCCCACTTGTGAATCTCTCCAATAATAAGCACAGAAGAATTCTGATTCCAAGGGCATATAAATTAGTAATATAGACATAAAACGAAGCCCACATCTCTTCTCAATATTTTCATGATTTTTGTCATATCCTCCTATCTACTTATCTGGTCTGTTGTTTTGTTCCACACAACTCAATTCCAAGAGCTGATAGTTCCCAGCTGTCTGTTTATCTGCATTCCCAATTTCTGGTCTAAGGTCGGGGCTACTGATGCTACAAGCTGATATGGGCTTTTCATGCTAAGGAATCTATGAATACCTTCTCCTTTACTCTTCTATATCCTTGTCCTTTTACTGTTGCTTTTTCATTCCCTAATAAACTACCTTCTGACTGATGGTCCATTTATTCATAGCAACACTTTCCCCTAGGAAATAATTGCTTTCTTACCTTCACTTTTCATTTGTGTGAAAGCACTTTGTAACCCTAGCATTTTAACTTGAATCTTCAACTTTACTTCCCCCTAACTACCTTTTGACATCTTTTTATATAAAAGGAAAAAAAATTGCAAAGAATCCAACCATGGTTTAAATCAAAGAACTTTCCTTATCTGTCTTGAGAATAAATTTCAGTAGCTTACTCTCTTATTATCCTTCCAGTGTTTTCACAGTTCCACACCAACTTTTCCTCCAAGTATACCTTAATGATTTTTAAATTTTAAGTAACTATTAATCCTATAATCAAACTGAGGAACTGGGGATCCCTGGGTGGCACAGCGGTTTGGCGGCCCTCTAGTCACAATTCTCAGATCTGGCTGCCCAGTGGACTCTCCAATTCCCAGAGGACAAGAACGATACTAAAGAGCAAAGGCAGGCCTAACATTGGGTCAGATATACATGAATGGCATGCTAAAAAAATAAAGACATGTATGGTAAAGGAATAACAAATACTCAGTAACAAATACCCAAGTAGTGACAATCCTTTGGGGGATAGGGAGAGAATGTATCTGAAAACAGATATACTTAGGGACCTTCAACTATATTCACAATATTTTATTTCTCAAGTTGGGTAGCATAATACATAAGTAGTTATTAAATTAGTCCCCATTATCTTTTGAATAGCTAAAATTTTGTAATTAAAAAAAAGAAAAATATGAAGATGGCATATACTCAAATGGATATATTAGGAATACAGAGAAATGGGATCCCTGGGTGGCACAGCGGTTTGGCGCCTGCCTTTGGCCCAGGGCATGATCCTGGAGACCCGGGATCGAGTCCCACGTCGGGCTCCCGGTGCATGGAGCCTGCTTCTCCCTCTGCCTGTGTCTCTGCCTCTCTCTCTCTCCCTCTCTCTCTCTCTGTGACTATAATAAATAAATAAAAATAAAAATAAAAAAAGGAATACAGAGAAATACCTTAGGCTATAAAGCACTCAAATAAGATTCTATATGAAGCCGGCCTTTAAGGAAGAATAAAACACAGATTCCTAGCAAAAAATAATACAAACTTCTCCAAAGGAAAAGCCTGAACAAAGGCAAAGTTGGGAGTACCCATACCCTACAACCTAAATAAAAAACAAAAGGGAAACTTCAGGACAGATTCATTTTGGAGAAGAATAACAAAAGCCTGGGGATTAAATCTGAGACCAAGTGACAGGGGTCTTGGATACTAAGGAAACAAGTGTGCCCCAAACCAAAAAAAATTTTTAAGGGAATAGCATGGTGAAAGTGATGTTTTAAGAAAACAAATCAAAAGCCATTGCAGGCAGTGTCCTATGGATCATTAGGAGGTTCTGCAGGCAGCAAAAGGGGAGTAGAAGGAGATAAGGCAGTGAGAACCAGGTCCTAGTGCCTGCCTCTACTCCAAACACAGCCTTCCTGCTGCTAAAAATTTTTTTAAACCACTGCCCTAAAGTACCTAGTTGGAAGGCATTGCTGTAAATCAAGTATGACGGTCATAAAACCCAGGTATGGGGTAGTAGTATCAAAAATGAAAAAGAGAAAAGAAAATGAATCTAGACTTCTTGACGGAGAATTCAATAGGACTTAGTGACAAACTAGAAAGAATAATGAAAGAATGGATCTGCATATAAAAATCAAATATTCCAACTGAACACACCTGCGGGTCATACAGACTTGAACATCAGCAACATAAATGTGACCATGTAAAAATGTCTGAGCCCTAAGGAAGTGCTCCTATGCAAGGCAGAAAAGCAAAGCAACATTCTTACAGGGATTAGGAAAAGAACAAGCAGAGGGCCCACAGGATTGTACAAAGACATGGCCACCACACCATGGAAGGCTAAAAGAAGTGTTTTTAAAAAGAGGTATCACTGTACACAATGAGAGGGTGCACAGCCTTTGCAGCCAATCAGATTCAGGGTTCTGGCATCTCCTCACTTGACCAAATTATTTAACCTCTCTGAGTTTCATTTAATAAGGAAAAAATAAACCAACATTTAGCATCATTCAACACATTATGGAGCACTGTGCTAAGTGCTTTTACACATGATCTATTCTAATCCCCGTAACACACTTTACAGATGAAGAAATTAAATTTAGAACTAGCATAATAAGCTGCAGAGCCACGATTCCTCTTTCTTACGACAATAAAATAAAGGGATGTATATATAAAGTTCCTGGGGGAAAAATGACCTCAAAAATGGCATATTTTATTATTAGAAGGTAATAATCAATAGGGAGGACACAAAAACTCACTTTCAGTAATCCCTGTCATAGCCTTCCATGGAGCAAACTCTTTGTGTCCTCAGCTACAAAACAGGATTACTTCCTGTAATCAAACTTCCTTAATAGGGTTGCTATGATGATATTATGAAAATGAAAATGCTATGAAAAAATTTTAAGTGACATTCAAATATATGGGCTTAATGTCACATAGCTTGCTTTCCAGAAATGCCTTCCTGGAACAACGAAGTCTCTCTGAAGAGAACTAAAAATGAGCCTGTTGGAGTGCAAGCATCACTTTGTAAAGTATAAATGACCATGAAACGGTTATATATACCACCCACATCTCCCCCTGGCCCTTCTAGGTGTTCTAGAGCCCCTGCAAGGCCAGGGGATCTCTTATACCTATAAAGAAACCGGTAATTTACAGCCAATGAATGAATAGAGCTTCTACTTCAATTTGGAGTTGTTCAACTTGACCCTTGGGCATGATCTCAGAGGTGACCCCCTTACAGTCCTTCCAAAACAGAGAAGAAAAAAAGTTTCCAATTTTTTTCTAAGATACTAAAACTGGGTGCCCAATCAATACGAGAATTCAATACAAAATACCAGATAAAAATCAAGGGCTCTGATAACAAGTCTCTTTTGGACGCCCTTCCACACACCCACCTTCTTTCACCTGAACAGATGGTTTCCAGGCCTCAAGGCTCACATGTCTAGTCACACAATTCACAACAGCTCACAAAGTTCCTACCTTTTTAATTATTCCATGTTCCTGAATATATCACCTTTCGTCTAAAGATCTCTAAGTATCAGAACACAGGAACTCCTTAATCTTCAAAACAGCACTCTCTGGGAGAAAGATCAGTACTCTTATTTTATAAATTACAAATGAAAGACTGAGATTAAATGTCTTAAACAACACCAGTTAAATGACGTTGATTCATTCTTGGGGGGAAAAAAGATGCACATTATGAATCTATACCTATGGGCGGCCTTGATTTAGCGTGATCATTTCAAACACTACTTTTAAAAGTATCTCCTGTGTACTCCCACTCTTCCAATGTATCAAAGATTAAACTAACAGTAAATACCAAAGCATCACTATTTCTATATGCTAGAAAACAAAACAAAACACTATGTGGGGAAGGGGTTCTAATTTAAGATTCCTACTGTCTTGCATCCATAAATACTTTTGAACATGAGGGGGGTGAGGAAGGAACACCTGTCAGTGCAGTAGTATATGCGCAAGTTTCACACACTATGTAGCTATTAATACTGAATTCCTTCAACGGTAAACAAATAATCCGCCTTCGCAAATAAATGGCAGTATCACGAGCGCCAAGAATGCTGTAAGCGGCCTAATGAATGCCCAGTTTCGCATCCCCGGGCTTCGCAGACTCGCCGGGAGGAAGAGGCCCAGCAGTGCGGCCGCGGGGAGGCCGGCGCTGCCCAGCGACTTCCCACGCCAGGCCCGGCGGCCGCGCAGACGCGAGGCTCGGCCTCCCCTCGGCCTCCCCTCGGCCCCCCGGGCCTGTGGGCAGCCGCGGCCCGGCCCCGCCTCGCGACGACCGGCGCGCCCGGCCCGGGCCCAGCCGCCGCGGAGGGTGTCGCCGCCAGGTCCGGCCTAGCCGCCCCCGCCCCCGCCCCCGCCCCCGCCCCCGCCCGCGGCCGCGGCCGCCGGCGCCCCCTCCCCTCCAGCTCCCGGCGCCCAGCGTGCGTTACCTCTTGGGCGCTGGCGGCTGCTCCATGGCGGCCGGCGACAGAGGAACGGCCCTGGTGGGCGGTGAAGGACGGAGGGAGGACAGGAGCCGGGCACCGGCCCGCCCAGTCCCGGGAGTCACCGGGGAAAATCTCCAGGAACTCGGACCAACTTTCTTTCCCGTAACTCCGCGGCGGATCCTCCTCCGGCTCGCGAGTGCCGCGGCTCCTGCCGCCCCGCCCCTGCCCTCCGCCGCCCCGCCCCGCCCCGCCCCTCCGCCGCCCGGGGAGAGTGGGCGGAGCCAGTGCCGGGCCCAGGAGTGGTGGGCGGAGCCGGGCCCTGATGGGGCGGGGGCGGGGGCGGAGACGGAGGCGGAGGCGGAGGCGGAAAAAAGGCGCGGAGACTGGCGGACCGAGGCCTAGTTAGGTCAGGTCTCAGGGCCTGTCTGTTGTGGCCAGGGGCGGGGGAGGCACCTTCCCTGGAGCCAGCTGAGAGCTGCCGCTCCGCGTCTGCCTCCGAAAATTGGCTTTTGCCCCAATCCTATTTGAACTCATTTCTTCTCTGGATTTCCCAAAGACACATCCCAAGCATCTCGTGCAGCCTTTTGAAGTGTCACTAACTGCCCACGCTTCTGTCTCTAGTCGTTTATAATTATTGGCTGTGTTTTACGCCCGCCCGGTTTGACGTTTGTAGCTACAGCACGAGGGATGCTACTGGAAATTCTTGTTTGATGTTGATTGTGGACAAACTCCTCACTACATTTCACTATAATTACGTCTGATTACAAAGAAAATAATGACTGCGGTGAGATTCCAGTGCACTGTGGTCTTGCCAGCTGTTCGCTTGGGTCACCTGGAAAACCTAATACAAATTATGGTGCACAGAAAAGAGGTCAAGAAAAGTTTTTCTTCCTTCTTGTCACCCTGTCTCCCCCAACCTTTTCCGAAGGCTGTGACCTCATTGTGATTTGATCCCTTCCTGCATCTATCTTTTTAGGATACCATTTAACCTGAAGTTCCGTATATAAATATCTTTCTTATCATCTAAGGTGCTATGTAATGAGTTTGCTTTCATTAGAAATTATCCAGGTGTAGAGTCATATAGGTTTCTTGAAGGTTAGAGCAAAGTCTATGAAGAGAATGTTAAATAAAGGAACTTTGTGAATATTAATCCAAATTAGACTTGTCTAATAGTCGTTTTCCTCTTTTTTGCATTGTTTCCATATGTAATAAACTTACATGATTTATTTTTCTTGAAATTTTTTTTTAATTTTTATTTATTTATGATAGTCACACAGAATGAGAGAGAGAGAGGCAGAGACACAGGCAGAGGGAGAAGCAGGCTCCATGCACCGGGAGCCCGACGTGGGATTCGATCCCCGGTCTCCAGGATCGCGCCCTGGGCCAAAGGCAGGCACTAAACCGCTGCGCCACCCAGGGATCCCTTTAAAAAAATTTTTTTTTAATTTTTTGATTTATTTTTCAAAGAACTATATTCCCCATTAAATTTAGTTATGTTAAATTTAAGACCATTCATTGTTGAACCCTGAAGTCAGGTTCTGCAAAAAAGAAATTGTTATGAAATTTTATACTCATTTTCATTTACTAAACATCTACAGTCTTATAGTTCAGAACTAACAAGACAGCAAAAAGCTAAATTATTAAAACACAAAAGCTAGGAAAAACTTTTGAAATTATGTCATTCTATCCCTCACTTCTCATCCTCACTTCCATGCCCTAGTCCCATCTTCTTCTATTTCATCAAAAAAATCTTTCAGAGAACAGCATTTAATCTTCTTTAAAAATTGTCATATTTTAAAATGGGATCAAATTGTCATACTTTAAAATGGACTCTGAATTATGCTATGAATCTTAATCTCCAGAAAGACTTTCCCAGTCAAACCACCAGCACCACCACCCCCCACTATCTCTGACATTTAAGTTATGAAAGAGATGCCTCTCATCTATATGTCCATAACACGCTGTGCTGGTTGTACTAAATTAAAGTTCTGTTTGACTATCATTCCAGCCATGAGTCTACTGAGAATTAGACTATGTTTACCTTCTCTATCCCTTGCATAGCAAGTACCTTGGATATAGTAAGGTTGATAACTTCCTTAGCCCCCCAGATTCATTCTCCATTCTTTCCCATCTGCCCTGTGCCCTAAGGGTTGACCTATATGGCTGACATTATGGAGCTCTCAACTCTCTGGCTTACAATAGGAAGACCTAGCAAGAGCAAGAGATCATCTGAGGGAGAAAGTAAGTTTACGTATTCTGATTCCCTTCCAGTGAGGTCACCTGGAGCCCAGCTTTCATTTCTTCCCCTCATCCCTTTGGGCCTACAGGTAGTGAGTGCCCTGCTATTCTGGTTGGGGAAACATAATAAAATAAATAAGCACCTAATTAATAAGATTAGGTATTGAAAACTGATAACGAAGAAAAGTAAGGGATGCCTGAGTGGCTCAGCAGTTGAGTGTCTGCCTTGGACCCAGAGTGTGATCCTGGAGTGCTGGGATCCAGTCCCATGTCGGGCTCCCTGCATGGAGCCTGTTTCTCCCTCTGCCTATGTCTCAGCCTCCCTCTCTCTGTGTGTCTTTCATGAATGAATGAATGAATGAATGAATATTTAAAAAAAAAAAGGAATAAAAGTAAAATAGGAAAAGGGGATACACCGTGGAGGAGAAGGCATGAAATTTAGAAATGGGCAGCAGGGAAGGCATCAGCAAGAGGGAGGCTGAGGAAGTTAGGGGAACACCTTGCAGATAGTGAAGGGAAGAGAAATGTGAGGCCAAGGAAATAGTAAATGATAAGGCCTGGAGGCGAACGTGCCTGCTGTGTTGTATTACTAAATCAAAAAAGGTTTTCTCCTGAATTACTTTTGTAGAAAACAAAACAAAGCAAAAAGCTCCTCAAGTCTCTGTTTTGTCTATGAAAAGCCAATCTGAAGATTCCCAGAAGGAGAGCATAGGAATTATCATTCAACCTGCAAATAAAGGAAGCAGCCTTTGTGAACAATTGAAAACTGTAGGAAAATTTGAGATGTATATAAGGGTCACTCAGCTTCACTTAACCATGAAAGTAAAGTAGTCTGATTCTGCATCCAACAATTCCAACTGGAATGCACACTTTAATTTTTTTTTTTTTTTAGTGCACACTTTAATTAAACTAGCAAATGGCTCACCAGAGTTCTCAACTGGGTGTTCTCAGAGAAATGTAAGAGAAATCTGCAATTTGAACTCAAATTGGAATAACAAGACTGCATTTGTGTCGCTGAATGCATACACCACGATGTTTTATAAGTAGAAAAATACTAATGTAAAGATTTTTTTCCTTGTTATACTTGTTGCTGCTTTTTATTGAAACTGCATTTATGTTACTTTTTTTATCATTTTTATGTGTATTTGAAAAATAATACTAATTAACACTGAATCTTTTCTACTATTACTGGGAAGAGTTTGGGGCTGAGAGAAAGCTCTGATCAAATGTATTACATTATGTAACTTTTTATTTGCAGGAAAACTTGGAAGTATTTCCTTTCAAGAGGCAACTTAACAAAACATTTCCCTTGATAATATTTCTCTCTCTCTTTTTTTTTAAGGATTTTATTTATTTATTCATGAGAGACACAGAGAGAGAGAAAGAGAGGCAGAGACATAGGCAGAGGGAGAAGCAGGCTCCATGCAGGGAGCCCGATATGGGACTTGATCCTGTGAGTCCAGGATCACACCCTCAGCCAAAGGCAAACACTCAACCGCTGAGCCACCCAGGCGTCCCATATTTCTCTTTTCTAACCCAAATTTATAGTGAGCTGGAACTAGCATGTTGCAGTTGAATTCAACTACTATTCTATCATAGCAATCTTGTTTTTTTAAAGATTTTATTTATTTATTCATGAGAGACACAGAGAGAGAGAGAGAGAGGCAGAGACTCAAGCAAAGGGAGAAGTAGGCTCCATGCAGGGAGCCCGATGTGAGAACTTGATCCCAGGACTCCAGATCATGCCCTGGGCCAAAGGCAGGCACTAAACCTCTGAGGTACCCAGGGATCCCCTTATCATAGCAACCTTAAACTTTTATTTCACTTGTTTCTCTACCAAACTGTAAGCCTCTTGGGAGTAAGGACAGTATCTCTTTTGCATATGTCATCTCAAAAGTCTGGCATATCAGTTAACTACAAGAAACATCTTTAAATGAGTTTTAAAACAAGCCTAGAGGTAGATGTTTCTAGGTTTGATTAAGTCTTTCATTTACTTGTTTCTTCCTCAAATGATGGCTGCCAAAGCTCTAAGCATCACAAGAAGACATGGCAATGCTTAGCAGCAGAAGAGGGTTATTTCTTTCTGAATACACTTTTCAGAATGGTGGGAAAAAACATTCTAGCAGCCTCTTTGCAGATTTCACTTCATATCTTATTGGCCAGAATTGTGTCATTGCTATCAAAGGAAATGGGACCACGAAAACCTGTTTAGACCAACGGTGATTCACCCCATGGAACTGGGTTTGTAGCTGAGACTGGAATTGAAGTTCCCTGAAGCTTATGACAAGGAGAAGCATGAGAGAAGAACAAAACTGGGATTCTATTATTGAGGGAAAAAATGGAACAATTGTAATAGGCAATAGCCCCATGCAACAAAAACATCAGGAATTTTAAGAAAGATAGGTAATTGATAAACTACATATTAAGTGAAAGTTAGGTGTACCATTTGTCATCTTATTTCCTCTCAGGTCCAAATTCATCCCTCATTGCCTGCTTTGTTAAAATGGAGCTAAGTTCTTTAAATCTTTATCTTTATCAGATAGAATAATTGTTAAACTTTGTCACTAAAGAGCCATGGAGAGACATTGCAAAAGAGTTTTCCTCCCTGATTGGTATGTTTTCCACTGGAAGACTCCAGCAGTGGGGACTGCTTATCTGGATCCTGCAAGATGCAATGCTTCTCCAGTAGTTGGCTGCTTCAATGCAAGGCAGCAACAGCACTCAATGGTCAACAGTCTCTCTCCCCACCACAACTTACTTCTTCCTTGAGCAGTTTTGGGGCAGAGTATCTCAGTGAGAAACCTCACTATGGATAGTTTTCCCCAGAGACCTAAGAGAAGGATTTCTGGAAAGTTCCAGAAGGCAGATGTCCAGCAAGTTCCTCTAGTGTGGCACCACAGCAATTTCTCTGCTATTCAGTGAGATGTAATTGTGTCTTCTCCCACAAAATCTATATCACAACCCCTGCGGACCTCTTTTTGGGTGCTTTGTCTTAGCCCCACAGGGAGTAATCCTGATTTCTGCTATTCCTATTTTCTTTAGAGTTTTCTTTACCTGTTACTAGCCAATCCCCTGTTACTCCAATCCCCTATTATAGTTAATAATTTTTTTGTATTAAACTTTCTTCATTCAAATAACTATGTGGCTTCTGTCTCTTGTGGTTTCTGTATCAGACTGGATTTTGACCCATACAGAGAATAATAGCAAAGAATTTCAGGCCCAGTTGTAAACTCAGGGAAAGAAATGATAAAAATCAGATTGCTTATATTTTCAGTTTAATACATAATTATCTACACCAGCAGCTCTCAAACTTTTTGGTCTTGGGACCACTTTACAGTCTTACAAACTATGGACAGCCTCAAAGAACTTTTGTTTATGTGGTTTGCATCTACCTATATTAAGAAATTAAAACTTAGAAATTTTTAAAGAAGCACAAGGGTACACAAGTACACAATCCTTTAGTCATCAGAGGAATGACATCATCACATGTTATGTAGCATCTGGAAAATTCTACCATACACTCATGAAAGAATAAAATGAGAAGGGCAGTTAAGATTGTAGTATTGTTTTTTAAATAGTTTTGATTTTGTGAACTCCCCAAAATAGTCTTTAATACCCCCAGAAGTACCCAGATCACACTTTGAGAGTTACTGATTTACAGTAACTATATGTAAACACAGTAACTAGGACCCATGGGAGAAGAGATATAGAAAATATGATCATTGCTGTCTAAGAATACATTTTACTCAAAAATATAAAGTATATATTCATATGAGAATAAAATGATTTAAGCCTTATATAGTAAACTATCAATAAATTCTGTCATTCAGAAAAGTGCTGTAGTTCAAATTAATATGGTCTAGAGCTCAGCCAAATAAAAATGCCTTCCATTATTCAAAATCACCCTCATTATAGCATCACTTTTAAGGAAAAAGAAAGAAGTTTCTGTTATATACAAAGATAAGTTCCAGAACAAGCTGAAGATATCGCAAATCTTCACAACGATGATTGGTTAAGACACTGAACATAAAGACAGATCCAAGGAAAAGAAGAAAACCAATGCTAAGAAACTGGCAAACACCATCAGTTAAAGCCTTTCTGTGGCTGGCCTTTGTTACATTAATATAAGAAACTTAAGCTCTAGAAATAAATCGGTTCCATGTCTTCATAGTTTCTCTTTTTATATTTTTGTTTTTTCAATTTTTTTCCATACATGCCTATAGTCTGAATAATTTCTAACTTGGTCTTGATTGAACTAAGCAGAAGGAAGATGTGCTTACTTCCTGGCCAGGAAAGCTAAGAAAATAAGAATACCCCAAGACATGCAGCCGTGAGAGTGGTTAATGCTGTTGGGAAACTGGACAATAAGACTTAGGACAACAGGATAGAAAAGGGGAGATAGGTATTTAATAGAGAAGCTGTAATAAAATTGAGCCATCAAACAATCAAATCAAATTCAAATCCAACTTCAAAAAACTTGGAACAATAGAGATTTTTACTAACAATCCCATGTAAATGCTGAGGAAAGAAATATATGTCATATTCACACAACACAACTCCCTAAAAATCTTTACCCATCTTTCTCGCTTTCTCATGTTTTCATGACAACCATCCATTTTGCTTCTTCCTCCCTCATGAAACTCCTACAACCCCCTTCCCTCCCCTGTCCCCCCTTGGCAAGCTTACACTTCCTCTCCCCCTCTCCCACAATTTACCTCCCTTTGCTGTTACTTCAGGCCTTTTCCTACTGAGAATAATCTGACCTCCTTCTCTTTGATTCTGTAGAGCTCTTTTAGCTTTACTTATTTTTGTCAGCACAACATAGTCCTAGGAGACAAGAAATGAAGGATTCTTCCTTAAAAGGGCAGAGGAAGCAAGAGAGAAAAAGATAGTGAATCCTCAAACGTTGATATTTTTGTTCCTATCAAACATTCTTTCAATCAACATTTTTTTATTAAGTTGACAGGCACGGACAATGAGGTATGATCTCTATCCTGAAACTATGAGGTTTTCCTATTGTAAGGTTCCCATGCTCCTTTTTTTGGACTCTTTTCCAAAGGGAGTGATTACTTTACAAAAGGTAATTTTTTGCTTAATGAAGTGATTACTTTACAAAAATTATCCATGGAAAACCTTTACATGGTTAATTTCCCTCAAGCATTTAAACTATGATTTCAATTTCAGTCTTCATTGAGAAAGAGGGTAAGATGACTGTGGTATCTAAAATTTCTTTTGAAACAAATAGTCAAAGGCATTACAAAAAGTTATCTTAAGGGCACCTTATTAACAAGTCACCATTGACAAAGGACTATTAGATTACCACTTTATATTTAGGTACAAATGAAGGAAAGGGAGAATAATGAAGCTTCTAGACACCATAGGCTTATGCCTAGCACACTGAAATTATTTTTAAAAATGTAAGTCAAGAGTAAGAGCATTGAAAATATAAATAAACATAACATTGATTTTTATCCGTATTAGTTATCTTTTGCTGCATAACAAATTGCCCCTCAAGATACCAACTTAAAACAACACACATTTATTAGTCTTGGTTTCTAGAAGTCAGGAATTTGGGTGCAGTTTAGTAGGGCCCTCCAGCTCAGTCTCTCAAGAGGTGTTGACCAGGGCTAGTCACCTCTAGATTTAACCTGTAAATTTAAAGTAATCCCAATTTTTTAGAAGTCTCAAAAGAATTTTAAATAGGATTTAAAAAACAAACCATCAAGCTTGAATAGAAGAGAAATTACATGAAAAGCGCCCATAAGTTTCTGAAAGAAAGAACAATGGAAAGAGATTTGTCTGCCAGATGGCAAAACACATGATAAAATTGTGGTAAAGATGTTCAACATCATTAAACAATCATTAGTAAAATGCAAATCAAAACCACAATGATACATCACTTCACATTCGTTAACATGGCTATTATCAAAAAGAAAAGAAGTATCTTGACTATACCATTGGTGAAAGTAAATTTGTGCAGCCACTATGACAATTGCATAGAAGTTTCTTAAAATATTACAAATAGAACTGCCTTACGATCTGGCAATTCTACTTCTGCATATTTAACCAAAGAACATGAAAATACTCACTCGAAAAGATACATGCACCCTCATTTTCATTGCAACATTATTTATAATAGCCAAGATATGGAAAAACCCAAGTGACCACAATGGATGAATGGATAAAGAAAATGTGGTGTAAAGACAATAAATAGAATATTATTCAACCTTAATAAAAAAAAAAAGAAAACTTACCACTTCCAACAACATGAATGAACCTTGACAGCATTATGCTAAATGAAATAAGTCAGACAGAGGAAGAAAAATACCATACTGTATGACTTCACTTACATGTGGAATCCAAAACAAAACAAAACAAAAACCAACCTCAAAGATATAGAGAACAGATTGGTGGTTGCCAGAGGTGGGGGTTGGGGAAAGGAGACCAAAATATACAGACTTTCAGTTATAAAATAAATCATGGGGATGTACAGTAGAACATGCTGACTATAACTAAGATACTAAATTGCATATTTGGAAGTTACTGAGAAAAAATCGTAAAAGTTCTCATCACAAAAAAAAATATTTTGTAATTATGTGTGTGACAGATAAACTAGATCTATTGCAGTGATCATTTCACAATATATACCAATATTGAATCTTTATGTTGTATACCTGAAACTAATATGTCAGTTATACCTCAAAAACATAGTAGTGATTAAAAGAGTGTGGTATTAATTCAGATGTAGATAAATTAATGAGTATAATGAATCATGAGCCCAGTACAGAGCCATTTTTATGTGGAAATGTTGTTTATGATAAGATGAGATTTTACATCCCAGGGAAAAGAATGAGCTGCTCAATAAACTGTATTTAGACAACTGACTATTTGAAAGGAATAAATAAATACATACATACATACATACATATATACATACATACATGCATACACATCATTACTTCTCTGTTTATAGACCTCTGTATCAGGCTTCTTTATATTGCTACCCATTGAAGACTCAACCCAAACTTCGCTAACAAAGGGTTATTTAACTGGGTCTTCTAGAGCAGACTGTAGGATTGCTTGATTTAGTGGTTCAATACTGACATGAAAGACACAGGGGTTTTGTTTATTTGTTTTTCAATTTCTTTTTCCATCTCTTGGTTTTGACTTCTGAAATGTTAGCTTCATTCTAAGGCTAAGTAGCTGCCAAAGTTCCTAGCCTCAAATCTGTACACCAGCCTGCCCAAAAGGAGAAAAAGCACTATCTTTTTAAAGAGGAACACTATCTCCATCAAAGAAGGAGAAATATCCTTGCCCAGAATGCTTCTGCAACAACATTCTTGTCACATTGGCTCAAGCTGTCAGGTTGACCATTCCCTAACATGCAATAATTTGGCTTGTGCTTGAACAAATGATTGGCTTATCTTACTAAATCATGGAAAGCTGGACAGAAATTCCCTGTTTAGCCTTAAATAGCAGGACCCTCTCTTAGAGATAGGAGTGGTATTAATTCTTATTATGATGCCCCAAATGAAAGAAATGCCTATTGCACAAAAGAGGGAAGAAAGAAATAGCTCAATGTCCACTATGATAATATATCAAAATACCTGATGCATTAGACATCTAAATCATTAAAAATAGACAAACATGAAGTAGAGCAGAACTCCTTACACCTTAACCATGAGCTATAAATAGTGGCTTCCTTCCAAAGAATATAGTATGTAAAGCGGGGGGAAACAAGTTACTTTTCAGTAGAAAAATAGAACCTCAGCCAGGTGATCAAGGTCAACATCAAGAGTGATAAGTCATATTTGTTGTATGTATCCTTGATCTGATGTGATGTGAAGGACACTTTACCTCCGTGGTCTTTCTTCCAAAACCACAAGACCCAGTCTCATTATGAGAAAAACATCAGACAAATCCCAACTGAGAGATATTCTACAAAATGTCTGACCAGTATTCCTCAAAACTATTAAGATAATCATCAAAAACAATTAAAGTCTGAGAAAATGTCATAGGTCAGGCGAGGCTAAGGTGACATAAAGATATAAGTGTAATGAGGTATCCTAAATATGTTGGGAGTCCTATAACAGAAAAAGGATATTAAGTAAAAACTTAAGGAAATCTGTCAATTAATAATGACATCAATATCGGCTCATTAATTGTGAAAAATGTACCAAGCTAATGTAAGATGTTAATAACAAGGAGATTGGGTTCGGGGTATATGAGAACTCTATACTACTTTAACAACTTCTTTGTAAATCTAAAATTATTCTAAGACTTAAAGTTTATTTTAAAAACATTTTAAAACACATTAAAGACCTCCAAAACATATTTTAGAAGAGCACATAAGAAAATATTTTAATACTTTAATTAACAACACAAGAAATAACAGGTAGGTGTTAGCAAGGATGCAGAGAAAGGGAACTCTCTTGCACTATTGGTGAGAATACCAACTGGTGCAGCCACTCGGGAAAACAGTATAGAGTTTCCTCAAAAACTACTCTATCTACTCTGTGGCCCAGCAATTGCACTAACAGGTATTTACCCAAAGGATACAAAAACACTGATTCAAAAGTGTACGTGCTGCTTATAGCAGTATTGTCAACAATAGCCAAACTATGGAGAGACCCCAAACGTCCATCAACTGATGAATGGATAAAGAAGATGTGGTATATATTTATAGATACAATGAAATATTACTCAGCCATCAAAAATAATGAAATCTTGCCATTTACAATGACGTAGATGGAACTAGAGGGCATTATGCTAAGTGAAATAAGTCAGCCAGAGAAAGACAAATGCCACTTATTTGTGGCATTTAAGAAGGAAAACAGATGAACATATGGAAAGGGGAGAAAGAGAGAGGGAAACAAACCATAGAGACTCTTAATGATAGAGAATAAACTGAGGGGCGATAGAGGAAGATGGGTGGGGATGCCCTAGTTGGGTGATAGGTATTAAAGAGGGCACTTGTGATTAGCACTGGGTGTGGTATGTAAGTGATAAATCACCGAATTCTACTCCAGAAACTAATATTGCACTGTATGGTAACCATGTAAAATATAAATTTAAAAAAGAGAATATTTTTATAATCACAAGCTAGAAGATCTGATAAGAAAAATGCAAAACTCAGAAAGCAGAAAGATTTGCCTCTTGAAGCTTGAAGATTTGACTACATAAGAATTGAAAATATTCATAAGAAGAAAGATAATAATCCAGGTGAGTAGATACTTAATGGAATGAAACAGAAGTATCTTCATACATATTAGATGAAGAATTAATATCTAGAATACAATGATATACAAAGAAACTGATTAGGGTAAGACAATCTAAATAGACAGATGGGTAAAACATCTAAACTTATAAAATCATAGAAGAAATTCAAATAGTAAACATGAAAAGATGCTCAACCCTACCAATAATCAGGGAAATGCAGATAAAGCAACAGTAGTGTTTATAAGTCATCCATTCGGGAAAGAAAAGGGAAGGAAGAGAGAAGGAAAAGGGGAAAGGGAGGAGAGCAGTAGAGAGAGTATATGATGGACCTTGAGAGCAACTTCACTTTATTAAAAGTGTAAGATTAAAACATGCATAGGTGCTTCAAGACTTCAGGAAGCCAATGAAAGACAAGCTGAAAACTATGTTGCAAAGCCTAATACAGAATTTAGTGAAGTAGAATGAAAACAATCACTACTTTTGTTTATGGAAATATCTTGATAAGCTTCTTTGGGTGGGAAAGGTAGGACCCAAAGACTTGGTCTATAAGAGGAAATATGTAAACAAAGAGAGCTGGAATCAGATTTGGAAATGTATGCAAGTTCCAAATGCTTTTGGACTCCAGGAAAAGACTTAGTGAAGCACTAAAATAGAAACAGAATTAGATTCGACTGCCACGCCATTGAAGTGTATTCAAGAAGACACTCAATGGCATTAAGATTAGGCATATTTTAAAAACTTCTGTAGAATTTCATCTTTCCTTAAAATTTAAGGACTGGTAATTAGTAGCTAGCTAATATCAACTCTAAGTTTGTGGAGTGATTATTTTTGCAGGAAAAATACAGTTGTGGAAAAGTTTAGGTTGTAAGTTTTAGTTGTCCACAGCTGGAGGAAGCCTAGCTTTTGGCATGCAGCCATGTCCAAGTTCAACCACTCACCTGAGGGCACCAAATTCTAGGCATAGTGCCTAGAAGGAAATAAACAGCCTCATATGTTTTAATGTATAAAGCCATGGCAAGCATCAAATATATGGATAAGTTTCATTTAAATTTACTCCACAGATTTAAGAATTTAGCAAGAGAGGATGCTTCTTCAAGCTCTAAGAGGCAATGTTAATAGTACTAAAAGAGAGTGCCACTGTTTTATAACAGGAATTCACTAATCCATACAATCATATAGGTTGAAAATATAAATAGATTTAAGAAAGATTGGAGTATTGTTATCGTTATAGGTTGCTCTGGTATTATCACAGATTATGGATATATCATAAGCTTTTTTTATTTAAGGAGAAAGAGATTTCAGGCATGCTCTAAATATTTTTGATAGTGTCATAATGGAAGATAATCACTTCCCACAAAGACCCATTTTATTATTAAAGACCTTTCCATGGTCAGTACATCACCACCGTCATCATCAACACAGACTGAACACTTTCTTTATGCTAAAGGCTTTACATGAATTTTCTTATTTTTACGTGTCAGATCTTATAAGATGTAAATACTTCTGGATCCTATTACTCGTTAACACAGTAGCAGTGATCAGAAAGCAAGATTCTTGGGGAATGGAAACCAGAATATACAATCTGGGAGTTAAAGGGAAGGTAGTGCAAGAGGTGGAAAACAAACACTGATTTTCCTTCCTTCACAATTTTGTTTAGGATGAGAAGTATATGTGTGCATAAAGCCAGGATGATCCCAAGATGTTTGTTATGCTGTATTTTTCATTGGCTCCTTTTAATAAAATGCTTCAGGGATAGTCATCAGAGTACCTACCTGTTCTGTATCAACAGGTACAGAACACTGTCCTAAGTGTTATTATCAAATATATTTTACTTAGAAAGATATAATCTTCATTCAAGAAAGAGTGGGTAATAAACAGTATTAGGGTAGGTTTTTAAAAAGTACTATCAATAGGTATACATCCTTTTTTTTCTTTTTTAAAATATTTTTCTATTTATTTCTATTTTTCTATTTATATATGAGAGACACAGAGAAAGAGGCAGAGGGACAAGCAAGCTCCCTGCAGGGAGCCTGATGCAGGACTCAATCCTAGGACCCCGGGATCACTCCCTGCGCTGAAGGCAGACAATCACTGAGCCACCTAGCATCCCAATAGGCATACATCCAAAACACAATTGTTTTGAACATTTTGATTAGGCTTTAAATTAAATCTTGCCATTTTCAAGCAACATTATGCCATAAGCATTTTCCCATGTTATTCAACAGTCTTTGCGATTATCATTATAATTGCTACTCAGGCCTTTACAATAATTTACATGCTCCATTTTTAAAATTTAGGTTGTATCCTGTTTTTCACAATTATATATAATGTTACAAAGCACATTTAAAAAAAAATAACGGGGGATCCCTGGGTGGCGCAGCGGTTTAGCGCCTGCCTTTGGCCCAGGGTGCGATCCTGGAGACCCGGGATCGAATCCCACGTCGGGCTCCCGGTGCATGGAGCCTGCTTCTCCCTCTGCCTGTGTCTCTGCCTCTCTCTCTCTCTCTCTCTCTGTCTATAATAAATAAATAAATAAATAAATAAATAAATAAATAAATACGGAGCGCTTCATGAATTTGCATGTCACCGTTGCACAGGGGCCATGCTAATCTCCGTATCATTCCAACTTTAGTATATGTGCTGCCAAAGCAAGCACGATGTTACAATGTACATATTTGTATAGAATTTGTTTTATGTTTTAGAACTATTTTCTGAGATGATGTCCACAAACAAAATTAATGGGACAAGAAGCATGAGCAGTTTAAGGCTTTTGGCATATTACTGTCAAAAAACTGCTCTCAAAATATATTTGCATATACTTACTTGGAATTATAAAATTATTAAAGACTTGTTGGAGGATAATTTTATAGTATCTTGTAAAATAAAAATGCCTATATACTTTGAACAAGCAATCCCGTTTCTAAGAATCTTTCCAACAAAAATAGTTACACATATATTCAAATACAGATGTACAGGGTTCCATTATCACATTGTTTAAATTAGGAAGAAAATTGGAAATAACCTAAATGAAAAGGTCAAGTAAAGGCTATATAATGGCAGAAATAAAGCTGTTAAGAATTAACTGGTGCTACACTTACTGACATGGAAAGATCTCTTAGAGAATTAAGTGGAAGACAAAGCAGTTGATAAACAATCAGAATGACTTCATTTATAAAAAAAATAAGTAAATATGTTTGAAGATTCATTCAAAAATCAATAGGAATTAATGGTTGTATGACATTGTGAATGTATTTAATACCACTCAATTTTACATTTAAAAATGGCTAAGATGGGAGCATCTGGGTGCCTCAGTCAGTTAAGCATCTGACTCTTGATTTCGGCTCAGGTCCATGATCTCAGGGCCCTGGGATCAAGCCTTGAGTCAGGCTCCTTGCTCAGTAGGGAGTCTGCTTGTCCCCCCCCCCCCAAATAAATAAAATCTTTTTTAAAAATGGTTAAGATGGTAAATTTTATGTTATGAGCATTTTACCCCAATTTGAAAATATCAGTAGGGATTATCCACCTGTGGCTGAGACTGTTAGCTGTCCCACCAAATCCATTCTCCCCTTCTTACACAGTGATAGAATACCAAATTTAGCTAGACACATTTCCCAGCCTCAGCCTCCCTTGCAGTTAGAATTGGCTTATCTAGCCAATAAGATGTAAGCAGAAGTGCTTATGGCACTTCCCGAGAATCTTCTTCAGAAACCACTAATACAGGACACCTGGGCGCCTCAGTGGTTGGGCATCAGCCTTCGGGTCAGGGCATTAACCCCAGAGTCCTGGGACCGAGTCCCACATCGGGGTCCCTGCATGGAGCCTGGTTCTCTTCCCTCTGCCTGTGTCTCTGCCTCTCTCTGTGTGTGTCTCTCATGAATAAATAAATAAAATCTTTTTTTTTTAAAAAAAAAGCCCGTATTCTTTCCATCTCACCGCTCTGCATTTGTACTCTATTTTAATTCTGATAGGATAAATTACCCCTCATACTCAGATTATTCATCTCTGTCTTTGCTATCACAGTGTTTTCATCATTCCAAATGAACTTTAAAATCACCTTCTCATGGGCACCTGGGTGGCTCAGTTGGTTAAACATCTGTCTTTGGCTCAGGTCATGATCCCGGGTCCTGGGATCAAGCCCCATGTCAGGCTCCTCATTCAACCAAGAGTATAGTTTTCCCTCTCCTTCTGCCCCACCCCCTGCTCATGCTCCCTCTCCTTCTCCCTCTCCCTCCGTGTCTCTCTCTCCCTCTCTCTCTCTCTCTCTTTCTCTCTCTCTCTCAAATAAATGAATAAAATCACCTTTTCAAATTCCAAGAGCCAAACAAATAAGAAACCAACTGGAAATGAACCTATAAACTGACTTTGGGAAATACCAACATCTTAAAATGGCTAACTTTGCAGGGCACCTGGGTTGCTCAGTTGGTTAAGTGTCGTCCTTCACCATGCAGGTTGCGATCCCGGGGTCCTAAGATGAGCCCCACTCAGGGGGAGTTGCTTTTCCTGCCCACCTCTGCTCATGTGTGCTGTCTCTCTTGCTCTGCTCTCTCAAATAAATATATAAAGTCTAAAATAAAATAAAATGGTCAATTTTCTTAAAAGGGACATGGTGTAGCCCTGTTCATTGCTATCAATTTTATTCATGTAGGTCTACCTTGTTAACATTATTCACAATCAGCTTGGACCTCCTATATATTCAATCATTTTATCTATGACTATTAATAATATTGTCACTTTCTAAAATTTACAATTCTTATTTGTTTTCTGCCTTTTTATAAGTTAGATAAAATTTCCAGAAGAATATGATTGTATTTAACAAAAAGTACAATCATGACAGTTTAAAAGATTGTTTTAAAATCACAGTAAAGTAGTATATACCTTCTATATTGCTTAAAGACTTTTTTTACTTAAAGAAATTAGTATTTAATTATATCAGATGCCATTCAACTATCACTAAGTGATCATTAAGTGATCATTTTCCTTATTATCCTTAACATATCCTAATAACTTTCCAAATTTTGAAACACTTAGATTCCTAGGTGAATACTATTTGGTCAATGCAGATTATTATTTTAATATGTAGTTAGAATTGACCTACTAACATTTATTCAGGATTTTCAAATCAAGACTTTAAACCCCAGAAAAGATTGTTTCAAATGTACACTACCTAGTTTGTGGGAGCAAAATTCTGCTTACAATTTCTACAGATTCCCAGGGAGGTTTCCACTCCCATGGTATCCTCAAACTTCCAGTTCCTGCTTTTGTTTAATTGGGTCAACTGATGGATGGATGTGGCATGATGTTTCTTGCTCCTTCTGTTCTGGACAGTTAACCCAAAGATGGAACTCAACCCATTCCTTTTTTTTTTTTTTAAGATTTTATTTAGTTATTCATGAGAGACACAGAGAGAGAGGCAGAGGGAGAAGCAGGCTCCCTCTGGGGAGTCTGATGCAGGACTCTATCCCAGGACCTGGGGATCACTCCCCAAGCCAAATGCAGACACTCAACCACTGAGCCACCCAGGCGTCCCTAAAGAGCTTTTCTAATACGCATTACCTCCCTAACCCAATCTCCAGCACCATTCTGATTTGTCCCTGGAGATAGGAGCAGATATATACATTTTACAAAGGGTCCTTAAGTGATTTTAACACTTTCTACTCTAACACTTTCCACTATCCATTGGAAATGGGTTTTGGGGGAATGCTCTTAACATATTTGGTCCACACCATTCCTGGCACTTTAAATACAATAAGTCATCCATTTTCTAACACTATACACACAAACTCAAAATTAATTAAAGACCTAAATATGAAACCTGAAACCATAAAAATCCCAGAAAAGAACATATGCAGTAATTTCTTTGACTTTGGCCATAGCAACATTTTCCTAGATATGTCTCCTCTGCCAAGGGAAACAAAACAAAACAAAAAACTATGGGACTACATCAAAATAAAAGGCTTTTATACAGCAACAGAAACCATCAACAAACAAAAAGTCAATCTAACGAATGGGAGAAGATATTTGCAAATGATATATCCAATAAGGGATTAATATCCAAAATATATAAATAACTCATATAACTCAACACCAAAACAAACAAAAAAGAAACAATCCAATTTTAAAAATGGGCAGAGGACTTGAATAGACATATTTACAAAGAAGACCTACAGATGGCCAATAAACACATGAAAAGATGCTCAACATCATTAATTATCAGTGATATGCAAATCAAATCCACAATGAGATATCACTTTACACCTGTCAGAATGGCTAAAATTGAAAAGACAAGCAATAAAAAGTGTTGGTGAGGACATAGAGAAAAAGGCACTCTCGTGCACTGTTGGTGGAAACGTACATCAGTGTAGCCACTGTGGAAAACAGTATGGAGGTTCCTTAAAAAATTAAAAATAGAAATATTGGGGATCCCTGGGTGGCTCAGTGGTTTAGCGCCTGCCTTCGGCCCATGGCATGATCCTAGAGTCCCGGGATCGAGTCACACGTCAGGCTCCCTGCATGGAGCCTGCTTCTCCTTCTGCCTGTGTCTTTGCCTCTCTGTCTCTCATGAATAAATAAATAAAATCTTAAAAGAAAGAGAGAAAGAAAGAAAGAAAGAAAGAAAGAAAGAAAGAAAGAAAGAAAGAAAGAAAGAAAGAAAGAAAGAAGAAAGATCTATGATCTAGGGTTTCCACTATCCACTACTGGGGATTTATCCAAAGAAAACAAAAACATTAATTCAAAAAGATATTTGCAGCCCTATGTTTATTGAAACATTATTCAGAATAGCCAATGTACAGAAGCAACCAAAGCATCCATTGATAGACAAATAATAAGGAAGATGTGGTACATATACCATATACGTATATATACACCATGTATTATATATGGCATATATATGTGTGTGGTATACATATTTATAATATATGGTATATATATGTGTGTGTGTGAGCTATACATGATGGAATATTACATAGCCATAAAAAGGATGAGATCATGCCATTTTTGACAACATGGATGGACCAAGAGGGTATAATGCTAAGTGAAATAAGTCAGACTAAGATGACAAATACTATGTGATTCCATTCATATGTGGAATCTAAAAAACATAACAAATAAGTAAATAAACAAAAAGCAGAACCAGACCTATAAATACAGAAAATAAACTAATGGTTGCCAGAGGAAAGAGAGTTGAGAGGATAAGCAAAATAGTTGAAGAGGAGTGGGAAATGCAGGCTTCCAGTTATGGAATGAATAAGTCATGGAGATAAAAGGCACAGCATAGGGAACATAGTCAATGATAATCCAACAGCACTGAATGGTGCTAGATGGTTGTTGCTACACTTGGGGTGAGCATAGCATAACATACAGAGGTGTTGAATCACTATGTTGTATAGCTGAAACTAATGTAATACTGTGTGTCAACTGTACTCAAGTTAAAATTTTTTAAAATAATAAACACAATGAGTCCCTCAATTAATGTTGCAGTGAGCACATAAAAGACATGAACAGGCAATAACATCTGCCTCATATGGTTGGCCAGGACTCTGCTTTTGCCAGGAGAAGGTTTTTACATTGTAAGGATTGCAGAAGGTTTGCTACTTTAAAAAAAAAGAAACTACTGTTGACATTTTTGCGGAATATATTTTGAAAGCGTACAACCAAGAAGAGTGAAATATAATTTTAGATTGGACTGAATCTGTCAGTGTGGATGCACTTACCAGGAGCACTACATTCAAAGTGCTGGTTCAAGCAGTTGGGGATCTAATTGGGTTGGATAAAGCAAATCAGGCTCCAACATTGGCCCTCATTAAAGAAAGTGGAGATGCCAAAAATACCTTGGCATAGATACAGGAAGGAAATTAATGACTCCTTGAGATAGGAATGCTGGAATAAATCCATTTTGAGTGTCCTGCTTATATACCCATAACTGTTGCCCCAAGAAGGACTGGAATGACTATTCTTTCCCCAAGACCTTAAGATCTGTATTTCTGAGGGAAATTCCAGTGTCCTTTTTCTTTTAATGCTTCACTATTTTCTGAATGTTCAAAATTGCTATTGGGAAATGTTGCAATTGAAATATGTTCCCTAGTTTCATTTGGGAAGGGAGAATCTTGGGATTGCAGAAGTGAGAAAGCCTCCATCAACAACCAGAGGCAAAGTGTGCATGATTACAATAGGCAGGAAGACCAACTCCGTAATCAGAATGATTTCACTTTCAGAGATCTCTAGCTATGTCTCTGTGAGTATGTTTCTCACTAAAGTCTTACTTAATTTGTGTAATCAAAATCCCCTAGGTAAGCTGAATAGGGTCTGATGTGAGCCAAGAAAATAGAGAGTCATGATTCTTCACCCAATTTCCAGAGCTGAATCTGCAGATCTACAGCATCTTGCTTGAGCAGAGACTAGTACCATAACAGTAGAAGATGATTCTTTGATTCACCCCTAAATATTCTTTTTTTTAAGATTTTATTTATTTATTCATGATAGACATAGAGAGAGAGAGAGAGAGAGAGAGAGAGAGAGAGAGAGAGAGAGAAAGAGAGGTATAGAGACACAGGCAGAGGGAGAAGCAGGCTCCATGCTGGGAGCCTGACATGGGACTCGATCCCAGGACCCCAGGATCCCGCCCTGGGTCAAAGGCAGGCGCCAAACCGCTGAGCCACCCAGGGATCCCCACCCCTAACTATTCTTAAAGGTCATTTAAGAGGATGGCTTTTGGAAACTTTTAGACACTAGCTCTGAGCTGACAGTAATTTATGGCACACAGAAATTCACTGAGACTTACCTATCAGAGTAAGGATATACCTGGGTCAGGTAAAATGAATGAAGTTTGACACAAACTCTAAACCCATGCATTCTGTGGATTTTTCTCCAGTTCCTGTGTTGAATAGAATATTCTCAATAACTGGCAAAAATTCCCAGATATTTTCCCTATTATGGTAAGAAGAACAAAATGGAAGATACTAGAGTTCCCTCCCCCTATTAAAATAGTAAATCAAAGGCAATACTGTTCCCTGAGGGAATTTCAGATACTAATGCCACTGTTTGTGGCTTACCCAACAGCTGTTTTTACTTGCTCAACACAATGCCTTTTCTATTTTAAAGTTATAAGACAACCATGTGCCTCAAGGAGACTGAACTCCTCCCCAGTACCCGAGGGTGAATTTTAATTAGACTAAACCCAAAGCTAAATAATTCCATTCTCCTTGCATTAATTGGTTTAGGAATGGGAATATGATGCCATTCTGACCAATGACATGTGAGGGAAAGCCTGCTAGAAGGCTGAAAATATCCCCACAGTCTTGAAGAATGACAATGGCTGACATGATTGCATGGGGATCCTAGTTGTAAGTGCTGCTCCACATACACATGGGACAAAATGCTACAGTCTCAGGCACCAGAACACAGTGACAGAACATTGACATTTTCACAGTGACATTTTCTAAAATGCTCTATTCTAAATGATCAGAGTAAACCAGAAACACTTTGCTTTCACCTGAAAAAGCCAATAACGGTTGTAGCAGGGCATCTCAGCCTCAATGACTTGAGATTGTCCATTAGTTTCTTCTGGATCCCTGGACTTGCTCTGATTCCCCTCCTTTCTGATACTTGATGATTCCGCCTTTTTCTTTTGATTCTGTGGCTACCCCAGAGCCCTCTGATGAATTCTAGTCTTTGCTCAGAGTTCATTTCTACAGCTTGCAAAGAGTCGTAATAGATATACCTTCCTATTAAAAAATCATAAATCTTCTTCATGTTTGTTTTTGTGTTGCACTCACTTTTATATTTATGAATTTTATTTTTATATGTCTACTTGGTTTTATTTAATGTCAGTAGGTTTTGTTTTTGTTTCTGTTACAAATTCTTTTATTTTTTATTTTTTATTCTTTAGTTTCGCTTTCTCTGCAAGAAAGCCCATCTTGAGAAATTTTTGAGACAGGGCATAAATGGTCTGACTCTGAGATTGTTTACATCTGAGAATGCCATTTGTTTGACATTACACATAAATGGCAGCATTCCCACCCTCAAGTTTCTATGGATATTGCTTTATTGTTTCATGATATTTGGTGTTGTACAAAGGTCTGAGGCCAGTCTGTTATTTTTTTTCCACTGATAATACCATTTCCCTTATTTATATACTTGGAAGTTTTCTCTTAGTTTAATTATTTCTGCTCCTTTGTGGTTTTTACCTTCAGAATTTCTACAAAATTTTGCTGGACTCTTGCAGTTGCTACTGACAGAAAATCAAATTTGTTGTAGTGGCTAGAGTTTCCTTGTAGAAAACAGTTCACTTGAGCCAGTTTAAGGAGAGCAATACTTACTAAAGACTATTAACTTCCTACAGAATGATCAAAAGACTTGTAGTAACAGGCTGGACTTTGAGAACAACTCCTGAAGCTACATCTAAAATCTGCCTCAGGGGCACCCGAGTGGCTCAGTTGGTTAAACATCTGTCTTTGGCTCAGGTCATGATCCCGGGTTCTGGGATCAAGCCCCATGTCAGGCTCCTCATTCAACCAAGAGTGTACTTTTCCCTCTCCCTCTGCCTTGAGTGTCTGCATTTGGCTCGGGGAGTGATCCCCAGGTCCTGGAACCTGCTTCTCCCTCTGTCTCTATTTTTGTGTCCCTCATGAATAAGTAAACAAGATCTTTAAAAAAATAAAATAAAATTGCCTCAGTGAAGCTACTGCTCCAGCAGCTACATCACTGTTAACTTAAATGAAGACTTGCTGCTTCTATCATGATCATGAAAGCTGACAGACCAGGAAATTGCTGCCATCCTTGCTGATCACAGAGCTAGGGACTAACCAGACATCAGAGCTTCTGTCATAAGTATCAAAATGCTTCTGCCACTGTCCTGCCAGGAGAGCCCCTCCATGATACTGTGAGTATCCCCCTTTCAAATCTCATTCAGATACATCTATTTGGTGAGTGCACATCACCAGCAAAGGCGTCTGAGTAATGTGGACTTTAGTTTTCTAGCCTCTGGAGTACACAAAATCATGCTAGTATGGCCTTGGAGTCTTACTAAGGTGAGTCAATTTTTAATATCTGCCACATTGATTTAAAAGATAAAGGGAATTTATTGACTAATGTACTTGGGAAGTTGAAGGAGTACAGTTGGCTCTAAGCACAACTGGAGCCCAAAGTTCAAACCATGTTACCATCATTCTCTCTCTCTCCTTATTCTTCAGTTCTGATTTTATTCATTCAACAAACATTTACTGAATATTATGTGCCAGACACTGTTATTACTGCTGAGGATGCCATAAAGAACAAAATATATATCAATCTTTGCCTTCTTGCCTTTCCTCTCTATTAGATTCTTTCTCTGGCAGATTCTCTGAAAAATGGGAGCAAAAATAGCTCCCAGTAGCTTCAAGCTTACAGGTTAATCGAGATATCATAAGGAGAAGGGAATCTTTTCTCCCCCAGAAAGCATATAAATTCTACCAAAATAATGATCCCAATTGCCTTAAATGCGATGCACCTATGACCAGAGTATGGAAGGGCATGTATCATATGCCCACCAGATGTTGGTCAGGCTGTTCCAAAATAGAAAAATTATGCTCCATGTCTAAACTACTGAGCATACTACACATGCTCACACACACACACACACACACACACACACACTTATTTCTATACATTCTGATTCCTTTTTAGAGAGAGAAGGATGGGGAGGGGGAGAGGGAAAGGGAAGGAGAGAATTTTTTTTTATTTTAAAGTTTATTTTATTTGAGAGAGAGAGAGAGCAGAGAGAGGGGCAGAGGAAAAGGGAGAGGAGAGACTTCACACTGAGCACAGAGCCTGACATGGGGCTCAATCCCACAATCCTGAGATCACCCCCTGAGCCAAAACCAAGATTCAGACGCTCAACTGACTGAGCCACTCAGGTGGGCAGAGGCAATCTTGAGCAGGCTCGACACCCAGTGTACCCAATGTGGGGCTCCATATCACAACTCTAAGATCATGACCTGAGTTGAAATGAAGAGTCAGACATTTAAGCAACTGAGCCACCCAAGCTCCCCTGTACATTCATTTTAAAAAGTGTCCCTCCCTATGACAACACAAGTTCCTCTTTCACAAATGAATACACACTTTCTTCCTCCTCAAAAGAAGAAATTCCAAAGCTCATCCAGTTAGCATATAATGCTCTAAAGACCAGGATTTCAGGTCCAGATGACTCATCATTTAGCAACCTATGGATAAATAAGAAATATAGCTACCCCCAACATATTCAATATTCCAATATATGAGGTAAAACAGAAAATTTCAACAAAAACTCTTATTTGAAAATGGGAAACCAACTTCCAGTCTCCACTCTATAGCATATGTCTATACTGCAGGCAGAAAGAGCAAACACCCTGCTGTGGCAACATACTTCTTTTGCATCATCAACTCTAAGAACTAGTAACCAAAACCAGAGATCTGGCAGGATCATGATTCTTGAACCTAATCCCTGAGCCTAGTGACTTTTTCTCTTTGCCATAGGCTTTGTCTGTCCATCCCCCTAGTCCTTGGTTTAACTGTACTCTTCCTACCTTCTGTCCCTCAGTGTGGCCCAAAACCCCAAGACCCATAATATTCCTCTGGATTACATCCTGTGGTTCTCTCTTAGCAGTGGAATTATTCTTGCTTTTGTCCCGCAGAGAGGTAACAGCAGGAAGTGTCTGGGTAAGGATCAGGGGTCAAGCTTCTACCCTTGCCAGTGTTATCTTCCACCATACTCCTCATCTTCTGTTTTTACTCTCACTAATGTTAGCTTCAGCTTCAAGTACCGTATGGCACTCTTAGACTACTCCAATGTGTATGAGTAGCTGACTCTTGGGTATCTGACACTGCAGGTTACAGGTAGAAAGGGCCTCTCAGTAAAGCCATATGGTATCATCTTTCTGCCTGTTGTTGAGGCCAGAGCTTGCACTTAAAAAACAAAACAAGGGATCCCTGGGTGGCGCAGCAGTTTGGCGCCTGCCTTTGGCCCAGGGCGCGATCCTGGAGATCCGGGATCGAATCCCACGTCGGGCTCCCGGTGCATGGAGCCTGCTTCTCCCTCTGCCTATGTCTCTGCCTCTCTCTCTCTCTCTCTCTCTCTCTGTGTGTGTGACTATCATAAATAAATAAATAAAAATTTAAAAAATTTAAAAACAAAACAAAAACTTCATTAAGATTATCATTTCCATACCACATAATTCACCCATTTCAAGTATACACACCAAAGGCTTTTAGTATATTGACAGAGTTGTACATCCGTTACCACATCAATTTTAAAATACTTTGGTTTTAAAGATTTTATTTATTTATTCATGAGAGACACACAGAGAGAGGCAGAGACATCGATAGAGGGAGAGGCAGGCTCCTCTCGGGGAGCCTGATGTGGGACTGGATCCCGGAACTCCAGGATCATGCCCTGAGCTGAAGGCAGACGTTCAGCCACTGAGCCACCCAAGCATCCCAAAACACTTTCATTACCCCAGAAAGAAACCCCACTCTCTCAGCTCCCAATACTCCATCCTCCCAGCCCTGGAAACTAATCTACATTCTTCCTCTATAGATTTCCCCATTGCGGACATTTCATATAAATGAAATCATACACTGCATGGTCCTTTATGGTTGGCTTCTTTTATTCAGCATAATATTCTCAAGGTTCATCCATGTTAGAGCATGCATTAGTACTTCACTTCTTTTTATTGCTGAATAATATTCACTGTTTGCATATACATTTTGTTTATCCACTCATCAGTCAATGGACATTTGGTTTTTTCTACTTCTTGGCTATTATGAATAATGTTGTTACAAACATTCATATACAGGTTTTTGTGAACATATTTTCATATCCTTTAGAGTATCTAGGAATGAATTGCTGGAACATATGCTAATTATATGTTTAACTGTTTAATGAAGGCTATTTTTCTTGATATTATTAAAAGCATCAAAAAGTCATTCACTAACTCCAATATCTTGACATTTTCTGCTGCCACTAAAGCACTAGCCACAGGAGGCATGTGATCAAGTTTCCAAACTACAATAGATGATAGTCTAATTTGTGTCTCCCTTGTAACCCAGGTGTTCAGTACTCAGGTAGGAACAGAATTCTCACTACGCCTCAACTCAGACAGTTCTACATTTCAGAGCTTGACACATGCTATATTTCACTCCAGTTACCAATCTTTGTCCCATGATTACAAATGAATAAAAACTTAGGTCTCACTGAGTGCCTGGGTGGTGCAGTCCATTGAGTGACTGACTCTTGATTTCAGCTGGGGTTGTGATCTCCAGGTCCTGTGATCAAGACCCATCAGTAGGGCTCCACTCTCAGCGAGGACCCTGCTTGCCCCTCTCCCTCTCCCTCTGCCTCTCCCCACTCTCAATCTCTCTCTCTCTAAAATAAATAAATGAATCTTTTTTTAAAAAAAAGTTAGATCTCACATGATTGTGAGTTTGTGAAATCTGATTTCATATATGTTGGGATGCAATGGTTCAAAACTGTAAGTCAAAGGCCATCTCTCTACTTTTCAGCAATCCCTTTTCTACTTTGGCTTAGTTCTCAGGTGGGCTTGCTTTACTTGACAGCAGAAGTGCCCCCCTGGCAGCTCTTGATTCAAGATTCCAAAAGAGACCCATATTGACCCTTCATAAAAATGCTAATTGGCCCTATTGAGTCAGGCAAGATCAAGGGAGCACATTCCTATTCCTGGTTCACTGGCTCCATTTCCAGGTCTAAGGGAGTAGGGTGGTCAGCCTGAGTTACATGACTACTCTCACAGCAGAGATGGGGGGCATGGTCAAATGATTGATAGCCACACTAGGTATGGGATGAAAGATTTCTAAAAGGAAAAATACACCTGGGAGATGAGAAACAACAGGCCAAAATGCTTTCTATATCTATGATACTCAATTTCATTATTTCATTTTTATTTCTTTATCAATTTTCTGTGTCCCATGAAATATTTTTCAAATTTGCTCCATATATTATTTATTCAATTTTCTGAAAGACTGAGTCTGTAATTAGCCTCATGGGCTTTAGATTTCTGAGTATTAGATTTAGATTTTAGAGTATCATTTATGTTTTTAAAATATTTATTATGGGTCTCTTCTTCCCAGGATATTATGCTGAGACAAGAACCCTGTCTTCAGAGAAATTACTGTTTGCTAGAAGAGGAGAGAAAATTACAATAAAGTGATATAATTAAACTAAGTTCAAGGTGCTTGGACGTGCCTAGCAGAGACACCCAAACCAGCCTGAAGGATTCATCAGTTTTCTAAAGGAGACAGTGTCTTTAGAGAATGAGTGTTCATTGGATAGGGAGTGGAAACCAAAAAATGAAGGGAATTTCGGGTCAAGGCACAGTGTGTGCAAAGCCATGAAGATGTAAAAGGGCATGTCATGAGGGAGGAACACTGATTCGTTCAGTGATTAGTATATGCAGTGCAAGGTAAGTGGCAAGAAAGAGCTGGTGAGGTACCTAGAGGCCAAGCCATAAATCACATTGCAGCTATGTGCCTGGGTCATTGGATTTTGTCCTGGGGGTAACAGAAGGGTATAAACAGGAGTGTGTCATGACCAGAATTGCATTTCAGAGAGGCAATTCTAATGATAATGTGGAGAATAAACTGCAGAATACAAATTGTTCAAGAGGTTACTGCAGCCACAATAGTGAAAAAAATTGTTAGAGTCTCAATTATGGGTGTGTGACAGATATGTGACCTTCAGAGAAGAAGAAAAAGTCAGAGCCAAGAGATGGAAGGAGCAAGAAAGTGACGGGTAGCCTCCAGTTCCATTTCATCCCTTAGACTTTGCATCTAATAGGATCCAACAAGCTACCTTTGGAGCTAAGCTTATTTGTGTTGGTTTTCCAGACCTTAAACTAAAAGAGTCCTGACTAATTTAATAACAAATCAAATCATCAGTCTATCTCTACATCTATCAATTAATATGGTGTTTACTTTAAGGAGATAGTTTACAGATTCACTTGTCTGATTCTTCTCTTTATCTTTTTCTACTTTCTTGGAGTTTGTGTCCTTTCCTTCAGATGCGAAAAGAGCCAGAGGGTGGAGAAAACTTTGTAGGGGTGATTCTCACAGTTTATTTTTGTTGTGTTTCTCTCAAATCTCCTTACATGTTTATGTTAGATACTACTGTGGGTCTCATGTTATCCACAAAATCTTAAAAGGGATTATTAGCATAGCTGTGGCTTTCTCTCTTTAAAATAAACCCCATCTTACTTGGAATTTGTATTCCTCAAGGGATTGTCTTTTTCTAGATACACAATACTAAATATTTTAATCAAATATGTGATCAGAAATATTTTCCATTTTACTTCTTTTATTTATTTAATAGACTCATGTTACCCTGCTTTTTGGAAGAGAATTATTTGGAATAATGGCTCAGCTTTTATATTCCAAAATATGAGAAAATAATTTCTCGCTTCTGGGACCTATAAAATGTCAGTCTAATTGTGCATTGTTTGGTATAGTCATGTATGGTTTGAGAATGGATTTTAAATTATATATACTAATATTAAATTAAACTGTTTTCTGGAATGCCTGGGTGGCTCAGTGGTTGAGCATCTGCCTTTGGCTCAGAGCGTGATCCCGGGGTCCCAGGATTGAGTCCCACATCAAGCTCCCTGTGGGGAGTCTGCTTCTCCCTCTGCCTCTCTCTCTCTCTCTCTCTCTCTCTCTCTGTGTGTGTGTCTTTCATGAATAAATAAATAAAATATTTTTTAAAAATTAATTGTTTTCTTTGGTAGTTCTCTGTCATAGTTAAAGGGGTTGGGGTCTAGGATATGTCTTGAATGGATTATACAGATCATTTTAGAATTCTCCTGCTACTTCATTTCTCCTCTTCTCTCATTCCCCAATGTGGTCAGAAAGGCCCCACATGTCTGCATTCTTGAATCTCAGGGCATCAAACTTAGGGAATGGTTCCAGTTCACTACATGCTCAGAAAAACTCCTGGGTTGCAGCTGAGGGTGGTGCAGTACCAGGCAATATCTACATTCTCACTGCTGGGCTCTGATCTTTCTGCCTAAACCTTAGTTTGTGTCTTCTTTTATTGCTCTTTTTTCCCCCTTCCCAGATTTACATACCTCCTAGTTCTTCTCCTCCCTCTGGGATCTGCTGTCCTACTGGCTCTGTTTCAGGGCTGGTCCTGACTTCCCTGCTAATGCACATTCTGGCTCATATTAATTCACAAGTTGCTGACCCCTGACTGATTTTTTTTTCCTTCCAAGTCTTGCAGCCAGCCACACTCATTGTAGTTCACAACGCTAGTGTAGATGAATTGCATCTGCTGCCAACATTTACAATCATTGGAATCGAACTATGACAAGTGAGGAGATCAAATCAGTAACTCCCTAAAATGTCTGCAAAGTAGAACCAAGGCCCAGATGTCTTCACTACTGAATTCTACCAAACATTTGATGAAGAATAAATCCAAATTCTTCACAAATTCTTCACAAATTCTCCCAAAAAACAGAAGAGGAGGGAACACTTCCCAAATCATTCCATCAGGTCAATATTACTCTAACACCAAAAGCAGACAAACACGAAAAGAAAACTATAGGGCAGTATCTCTTATAAATATGGATGAAAGTAGGCAAAAAAAAAAGAAAAAGAAAAGAAAAGGCATCCAGATTATAGAAGAACAAACAAAATTATATTCACAGGTGACATACTCTTGTATATAGAAAGTACTAAAAAATTATTAGAACTCATAATATTATGAGTGAGGGGATCTTTGGGTGACTTAGTGGTTTGGCACCTGCCTTTGGCCCAGGGCGTGATCCTGGAGTCCCGGGATCGAGTCCCACATCAGGCTCCCAGCATGGAGCTTGCTTCTCCCTCTGCCTTTGTCTCTGCCTCTCTTTCTCTCTCTGATATACATAAATAAATAAAAAAAATCTTTGAGAACTAATGAGTGAATTTATCCATCAAGGTTGCAAGATACAAGATTAAAACATAAAAATCAATTGTCTCTATATACAATGATCAATCTAAAAATGAAAATAAGAAAACTATCCATTTATGATAGCATCTGAAAAATAACATGCTTAGAAATAAATTTAACAAAGAAATGCAAAACTCATACTCTGAAAATTAAAAATATTCTTGAAATTAAATAAAAGCTAAATAAATGGGAAAGTATTCCCACGTCCATAAGTCAGAAAACTTAACATTGTTACAATGTAAATAGTCCACAAACTGATCTATAGAGCCAATGCAATTTCTAACAGAATTCCAAAGGACTTCTTTTTGCAAGTTGACATGCTGATTATAAAATTCAAATAGAGTTGTAAGGGACCCAGAATAGCCAAAATAATTCTGAAAAGGAAAAATAAAATAGGACTTACATTCTCAATTTCGAGATTTACTACAAAACAACAGTAATCAAGACAATATGGTATGGTCACAAGGTAGACACAAATCAATGGAATAGAATTGAGAGTCCAGAAATAAATGCATACATCTATAGTTGACTGATTTTCAACAAGGTTGAAAATTTTCAACAAGGTTGTCAAGACCATTTGATAGGGAAAGAATAGTCTTTTCAACAAATGGTGTTGAGGGGCATCTGGATAATCACATGTAAAAGAATGAAAATGGACCTTTATTTTACAACATATATAAAAATTAAGTCAAGATGGATCAAAGATAAATGTAAGAACAAAAACCATAAACTCTCAGAAGAAAACATATGGGCATATCTTTACAACCTTAGATATGGCAATGGTTTCTAAGATATGATGTCAAAAGCAAGAACAACAACATCAACAAAATAGGTAAAGTGCACATCAACAAATTTAAAAACTATTGTATAATAGGACTTATATCTAAAATATATAATGAACTCTTACAATTCAATAATAAAAACACTCAAAATTAGGTAGAGGATCTGAATAGACTTTTATGCAGAGAAAACATACAAATTGCTGATAAGCACACATAAAGACTCTCAACATCATTATTATCAGGGAAATACAAATCAAAGCCATAATGAGATCCCACTTCACACTCACTAGGATGGCTAGAATCAAAGTCAGATAACAACAAGCATTGGAAATTACATAAAAAAATAAGAGCACTTGTACACTGCTAGTGAGAATGTAAAATGGCACAATCACTTTAGAAAACAGTCTGGCACTTCCTCAAATGCTTAAACATAGGATTATCACATGACATGGCAATTCCACTCTTAAATATGTGCCTAGGAGAAATGAAAACATATATCCACAGAGAAAATTGTACATAAATGTTAGAGCAGCATAATTCTTAATAGCAAAAAGATGGAAATAATCCAAGTGCCCATAAAATGATTAGTGGACAAATAAAATGTGGTGTATCTATGCACTGGAATAGTATTTGGCAGTAAAAATGAATGAAAGTACTGATACATTGCTACAATGTAGCCAAACCTTAGATCATTATGCTAAATGAAACAAATCAGTCACAAAGGACCACATACTATATGACTCTATTTATATGAAAATCTAGAATAGAGAAATTTAGAGAAACAAAAGTAGATTAGTGGTTGTTTATGGAAGTGGTATAAAGAGTGTATTTTATTGTATGTGAATTATATCTCAATATAACTGTTAAAGAAAAACAAACAACCAAATCCACTCAAAGATTGTATTCAATGACTTAAAAACACTAAAAAGCTTTGAGCATCTACTCCTGGAGGTTTAGCTTCATAGATCTGTTTATTTTGCAATTAATGAAGGTTAAAGGAGCATTCTCTAAAATTGTCACTTGGAAGCTTAGAGTTTCTAGTCATGACTTCAAGCACAAGTACACCACCATCACGTCTTTCAAAAGAGAATTTATTTGCCTTATTAACAAACCAAGAGTACTGGGTCTATCAGAGAGAGCAGAATAAAGGAAAAAGATTAAATGTTTTATTTGCTTAAATTGTTCAAAGAAGTATGCTAGAGAATAATAGATGGGTTTAAATTTCTTTTAAAGCTACAGCATTTCAAGTTCTTAAAAAAGGAATAATGCACTAAAGTCCATTTAAAACTCGTTAATAGTGACATTGATGACCATAAAGTAGAGGCTACATGAGTATTTCAAGCTTAAATTCATTACTATGAACTACTGGCTATAAGCAATGAAACTAAATACAGAGTTAGTGAGTTAGGGAAGGAAGGAAAAATATATATATAAAACGTAAGGAAGGAGCTGTAACAATATTTGGATGAGAAGATGATGACAGGATCAATTAGGTGGCAAGTCCAGAAAAAAGAGAAAAGGAAAAGAAAATGAACCCTCTGAGAACTATTTCAATGGGTGCTGGAAACATGATGATGTTTTAAAAATATTTTTTTTATTTATTTGAGAGAGAGAGTGTGTGTGTACATGGGTGGAAGGCAGTGGGAGAGGGAGAGAATCTCAAACAGATTCCCTGCTGAGAGCAGAGCCTGACTCGGGGCTCAATCTTATGATCTGAGACCACAACCTGAGCCAAAACCAAGAGTTGGTTGCTTAACAGACTGAGTTACCCAGGTGTCCTGAAAACATGGTGATTTTGATTAGATTTTTTCTGATTTTGTCACACATTTACTAATAGCTAAATGTGCACATGGATAGCAATGTTTATTATAAAGTAAATAATTTTTAAAAATAACAAGGTAGGCCCAGTGATTTTTTAAAAAATGTTCTATTGGACCTGCTTCCCATGTTAGCAAAAAGGTCTGAAAATTGAGGTATAGACTTAATCATTATTTGCCTGGTCTGAAGGAATAAGGGAGTAGATCAAGCCTCTAAAAGGGAGATATCCACACACTAGTGGAATTGTGAATTAAAAACAGGACTACCAGGTCACTTGGGTGGCTCAGTCAGTTAAGCTTCCAACTTTTGATTTCAGCTTGGGTCATGATCTCAGGGTCATGGGATCGAGCCCCACCTCGAGCTCCATGCTGGGTATGGAATTTCCTTGGTATTCCCTCCCTTTCCCTCTGTCTCTCCCCTCCTCCTCCTCCTGGTTTGTGTGTGTGTGCGCATGCTCTCGAAAGAAAGAAAGAAAGAAAGAAAGAAAGAAAGAAAGAAAGAAAGAAAAAGATTATTTGTCATATTTGTCAATTTGAGAAAAACCAACTTGGCTTGTAAGAATAAATCATGTTTGATCTATGAAATTCTTTCAGAAGGAAAATAAGTGTATAGGGAAAGGGGAAATCATGAATGCATTTTATTCTTGAAAAAATCTTTGAAATTTGTTCACACCAATAGCTTAATTGGGTTACCCCAGGATTCAGCAGAGGGATTTATTATGGATAAAGAATAATATCAAGGTAATAGGGAAGGAACATTATCAAATAGGGTAATAATGTATATTGTGGTATTTCCTGAGGAATCAATCATAGGCCAATCTGATTTAATGATTTATTATATTTTGGAAAAGAGAGTGCACAGTAAAATCTCTAAATTTGAAAATGATACTGAATTTTTATAGGGAGTGATATGTGAGAATGAGAGGTATAAACTATGCAAAGTAAAAATGGCAGATGAATTTTGGCCTAAGTACAAGTTAACAAACACATTAGTGGGAAAATAATCCAAGTTCCAGTTTTTTTTTAAGATTTTTGTTTATTTATTTATGAGAAACACAGAGAAAGGCAGAGACATAGGTAGAGGGAGAAGCAGGCTCCATGCAGGGAGCCCGATGTGGGACTCAGTCCCGGGACTCCAGGATCATGCTCTAGGCCGAAGGCAGACGCTCAACCGCTGAGCCACCCAGGCATCCCCCAAGTTCCAGTTATAGATGGATTTGATTGCTAAGTCACAGTGGAGTCCAGAGTTCCAGGCATCACTGAAGCTGTCCTTTAAAGATATCTTTAAAGATGTGCTGTTGGAAAAAAAAAGATGTGCTGTTGAAACTCAGTGTCAATACAATATTATTGGAGATGAGACAATTGACATTGTAGGCTATTCTATCTATGGGCAAATTGCTGTCATGACAGCTCACAGCACATTTCTAAGACACAGAAGGGTGACTAGAAGGATTTGGCCATACAGCACACCTTCTCTTCCTTGTGCAATGATTATCACATCCATGAACATACTTATCCATAAAGACAGAGTACCAGGTTGGCTGCATCATGGGTAAGAACCCAAATGGCATTCTCAGGCTAAATTAAACATCAGAAAATGGTAGGAGTGATTCAGACATTTACTGAGCAATGACAATGAGAAAGGCACTCTGCTGGTGGTAGGAAAAATACACAGATAAATTTATTTCGGCTCCTGGTCTACCCAGAGAAATAGGACAACTGCAACACGGGGGAGATAGTAACTTTGCTATGTGAAATGTATGGATGTGAGTGTCCAGAGGAAGGAGAACCAAACTCCGTAATACATTTGTTCATTCATTCAACTGACATTTATTGAGTATGACTCTTCATTCATGTATTATGTCAATATTTATTTATTGCTTCCTAAGTGCTAGCTGCTGTTATAGGTGGTAGGAGATAGTAATAAACAAGACAAGGTCCTTGTTCTCTATAGTTACAACAGATTTTTTTAAGAGACCAAAATAAAGCTGATAACATCAGATATTAAGTACTATGAAGAAAATAAAACAAATGAGTGTGATGGGTGGCTGAAGGCTGGTGGCTTCTTTATAGGGAATGACAGAAGTCTCTCAGAGAGGTGGCATCTGACTTGGGACTTACTGATGAGAAGGAGCCTACCAAGTGAACAGCTTTCGAGGCAGAGGGTACAGTAAGTACAAAGGTCCTGAAGTGGGAAGAAGCATGGTGTATTTAAGAAACAGAAAAAAGGGATCCCTGGGTGGCGCAGCGGTTTGGCGCCTGCCTTTGGCCCAGGGCGCGATCCTGGAGACCCGGGATCGAATCCCACGTCGGGCTCCCGGTGCATGGAGCCTGCTTCTCCCTCTGCCTGTGTCTCTGCCTCTCTCTCTCTCTCTCTGTGACTATCATAAATAAATAAAAATTAAAAAAAAAAAAAAAAAAAAAGAAACAGAAAAAAATAGCATCTATAACTCTGTGAGCCTGGTGAAGTTAGACAAGGCTGAAAGAACTGGTTCTCCCCTTGAAGAATCCCTCAAGTGCAATGGAAAAAAGAGAACATGCAAGCAATTACATGATAATGTGAGGCATACGCAGATATACAATAGACAATTTTATTTTAAATATGAAACAGGAGTCAAAGATGAATGGTTATGAATTATATTTTTGGAAAGAGCTAGGAACATAAAGTGAGGAAGAGGGACTGTGGACAAGGATGCTACAAACACACAGAAGTCCAGACCCTGAGCTGAGGTGGAACTTCACCGTAGGGGTAGAGGCAGCAGCAAGGGTGGGCAACGGAGCTACTCTCCAGGACTGGGAGGCTAAAACTCCTTACACAGCAGGATTCGAATGACCCTTAAAAGGTTAATCAAGCCCACCCACCCCCATTTCCTCTGAAAGCTTCTCAGGACTCACTGAGGTCTCAGAGTTTCACTCACTTGACTTAAACTTCTGTCCAATTAAAATGCAAAGAGACCCAGGAGGAGAAACAGCATCATACTTAATTACTTTGCAGGGTATTATTAGTGCTCCACTTAATCTTCAAAAGGTCTCTTTTCAGAAGGGATGGCAGCCCCTTGGTAAGAATTTGCATAGATGATTATAGCTCATCCATCTTTATAGTGAGGCAGGAGATACTAATGAGGCAGTTGCATCTCTTGGATCAGAACAAATTGGTAGTTTTAGGGAGACAGGAGGGAAGGCCATTATGAAACTGGGTTCCAAGTCCAGGGTCTGGCTTCCTGAGACCTAGGGAAAGTTAGTTAATTATTTGGAATGCCAGTTGCCTTATCTGAAAGAATGCCAGACCTAGAGATTTGTTCTGGAGTTTTAATTGGATATTTGAGTGAAAGTGCCTGCCAGACTCATAAATGTTTAATGGTCATTCTTTCCCACTCAAGCCTGTGGCCCAAATTCAGGGGCGTGGCCAGGTGTTCAGGAAGGTCAATCTGAGTGGGGCAAAGGGAGCCCGATGACTCTGAGGAGCAAGGGAAAACAAGTCAGCGTCCTGAGGAGAATCTAGAACTTCTTTCCAAGCAACAGAGAGCAGATAAGTGAAAAATGAAATTTAGCTTAGTGCCAAAAAGAATCCCGAGTGGAAAAACTACAGGACTCCCAGAGTAATGAATTTTCTTGCTTCTTAATGTAGAAAGCTAACACAGATGCTAGCTTCAGGGGTGTTAAAATATAATAGGACTAAAATAATTTTAGGGATTTTAAAAAAGATTTTATTTATTCATGAGAGACAGAGAGAGAGAGAGAGAGGGAGAGGCAGAGACACAGGCAGAGGTAGAAGCAGGCTCCATGCACGGAGCCCGATGCGGGACTCGATCCCGGGTCTCCAGGATCACACCCTGGGCTGAAGGCAGCTGCTCAACCGCTGAGCCACCCAGGCGTCCCTACTTTTAGGGATTTTGATAACAAAATCCAAACATAAGAAACCACAACTCCACTTGCCAGAATTTAAACCAAGTTAACCTCAAATCAATCCATAGTACATCCAAAGAGGAAAAATATTTACTTTGCCTGACCTGGGATTCTAGCAAACAAACTCTTACCTTTGTCAGATCCTAGGCCTCTTTTTTTTTTTTCCTTAGGCATCTTTAATATCACACTAGTGTAGTTTCAATTCCATTCCATTCGTTTCCATTCCATTCAATCGTCTCTTGCCAGGAAAATGGGTTTTTAAATGGGTTTCCATTTGGAGATGGCTCAATGCCAGACTGAACAGGGCTTTCTAGAGGCATTGGAACACTCAAATGTCACCAGTTAGAGTTGGTGCAATTTCTGCTCATGAGATTTTATTTAATGCAATTACTTAAAGAAACAAGAAGGCAGATATAAGGATATTGGTATCAGAGGGACTGCAAAATCCATTGAAATAGCATCTATTGAAGGAGTCAGGTGACTTAGGTTAGGCTCTTAGTTCTATTAATAAGCTAAATGTAGGACTTAATTGGATAAAGTGACAGATGTCTAATATTTTTCATTCTTATGTACACAGAACAGGTTCAAACCAGCCTAGCATAGATTCAGGCACTCACCCTGTGGATTGGCCAATTTAGTTTGAGGCAAGGAGGCACTCCCAAACATACCAGACTCCTTGGAAATATGTTAAGTGGTATTGATGATGGCCAGAGCTGCCAGGGGTGTCAAATGCATTTAAAAGTAAGCAGAGCCCAGGCCTGTTGCCCCCCTGGGTGGGGACACAGTTGATTTCAGGAGGGCATGGTTCCTTTCTAGTGGTGTGTGCAGGAGGCCTGCAGTCAGCAATCTCACCCGATAGAGAGCACATCAAAATAATATGAAAGGTACTACAATTGTAGCTCTTACATTTGTGAAAATAGTGAGAATAGTATTGTCATCTTTAGCAGCACTTGGGTTCTTTTTTATTTTCCTGTTTAATCTTTGGGAGCGGCAATACAACATTGAGGTGAAGGACAGACCATCAGGTAGATTCCCTGGATTTGAATACTGGTTCTAACACTTGCTAAATGGATGACACTGAGCAAGTCACTTAACTACCTTGTGCCTCAGTTTCCCCATGTATATAATGGAGAGAACAGCAGCACCTACCTCCAAGACTTGCTTTGAGTCTATATATTAGACTGTTTAGAGCAGGCCTAGCATGTGGCAGATCATCAATAAAGTTAGCTTTTATTATATTTCTGTGTAATTAGAACAGTAATATATTTAATATAAAACAGTAGACAAAAATTTTTTTTAAGATTTATTTATTTAGGGGAAATGAACTAGGGGTGGTGGAAAGGGAGGAGGGTGGGGGGTGGGGGTGAATGGGTGACGGGCACGGAGGGGGACACTTGACGGGATGAGCACTGGGTGTTATTCTGTATGTTGGTAAATTGAACACCAATAAAAATTAATTTATAAAAAAAAAGATTTATTTATTTAGTTTTAGAGAGAGAGAGAGTGAGAAGGGTGGGACAGGCAGAGGGAGAAGGAGAGAGAGAGTCTTAAGCAGACCTTACACTAAGCGCAGAGCCCTAGGCGGTGCTCCATCTCAGGACCTGGAGATCACAACCTGAGCTGAAACCAAGAGTTGGTCACTTAGCCGACATGTGCCACCCAAGCACTCTCAAAATTTTTTTAATGAAGAACACCCATTACCTTCCATATTCCCACTACCTGCAGGCAATCTAAACATTTTAGGGAGGAAGTTATGTGGTAATAGAGATAATTATTTGCCTATACCATATTTATTCTTCCCTCTTCCTTAGTAACTATACCCTGATTTTGTTGTAGATAACATACTATATTTCCTGGCAAATGAGATTTCTTTTCCTATATTTCTTTGCAAATGAGATTCCGCACATGACTAATTTACAGCCAATGAGATGAAAATGCTCCTTAACAGTAAAATGGATAAAAAAGTTATGGAATGGAATATTATACGGTGATGAGAATGGAGAAACTATAACTCAGCAACATGAATGAATCTCACAAACATAATATTGGGCAAAAGAAGACAGACACTACTGAATATACCCTGTATAATTCCATATATAAAAAGATCAAAAACCAGGCAAAATAATCCCTGCTTTTAGAAATCAGGATAATGGTTACTTTTGGAGGTGTAGTGACTCGAGGTAAGGGACATGCTCAGAGATACTCCTCAACAGAAGAATACCACAATGCCTTTAAAATAACAGGCTAATGCCATTGGCTTTAGAGCATCTTTCTAGAAATCAAAGGCCATCTTCATATTACTTGCCAATACAGTGGAGAATCAAGGGCTCTTATGGCCCTGCTCCTGCCGGACAGTGACCAGTGGGTAGAACAGCTCATTAGCTTTTGTGCAAAGCCCAGAGCCTGCCCCCAGGAGAAGGCAGAGGGCTGCCTTAAACAGCATCTCCCTCCTGGCTACACAGTCCCCAGCCTGGGCTGGACACAGGCCCTGCCAGCAATGTCCTCAGGGTGCAGGGCTGTGTGCTGCTAGCTGTGTGATGCTGTTCTTCCCTGTTCTCTTTGGGCCCTGTAGCTTTTAGGCCATGGTGCTTAGATTTTTCAGGCATGTTGCTGATGGTGCAGAAATTCCAAATGTTGTGAAGTTCTCAAAGCACTCAGTGTTAAGAGAGTGTCTGTGTCTAGTTTGTGAATTCCATCTATTTGGAATTCTGAAAACTGAAGGGACCATTCTTCAGGGTCAGTAGGAGCCTTACATCATCAATTGCAAACATTCACTGAAAGCCTTTTATGTCCCGGCCCGTAGGCAACTACCTACGTGGTGTAACTAGGCCTCCTCTGGAATCAGGCTCACCCTCTGAATGCTTAGTGTGCCTCGGAGATTATACAGCCTCCATCCAGGTAAAAAGAGGCACCAACCCATGACTATCCAGCTTTTAACAAGATGCTTCTCCATGGCATTGAGACATGGGATTGCTAAATTTTGATGAGACAGAGGTGGTCAGAGGCCCAACAAGCTCTCACGTGATGAGACATTGCTGTAGGATACACATGAGGTGAGTAGGAACCCGGGAAAGAATTTATTGAATGCATACTATGTGTCAGACATTGTGTAAACATTAGCTGTTGTAGGTCAGGAAACAGACTCTAGGATGAAGGTTCATTGGGAGGTGACCTCAGCACCAATACCTGAGAGAGATGAGGACGTGGTATTGGGCAGAGGAGGAAGTGGAGTGGTGATGCCAGGGCAGCAGAGGCCTCAGCCAGCCTGCCCCAACCCAGGAGCTTCTGGAGTTGGGATGGTCTCTCAGAGTTGCTCTAAATTGAGGCAAGGGGCCAGCCCCAGGTCTTTGTGCCCTGCCTCTCCAAACAACAGAAGTTATGGGTCACCCACTGACTCTCAGTATAATTGGGGAAGGCAGGTTCTGGAAGGGGCTCAGTTGTGAATAGTCAGCAGCAAGGGAGGGAGGGTCCTGAAAGAGTGGTCTGGGCAAAACAGCTGCCACTACACTGAATTGTTTAATCCATACATACAAGGGTCCTGGAAGTAGTTCTTATAATCACCATTTTCAAATGAGGAAGCTGAGCCTCAGAGAAGTTAGCCTGTCTAGGTTCACATAGCCAGGATTTAAACACAGATTAGACAGCCTAAAAAATACAGTTACTTTTATTTAGGAAAAAAGTCAGATGAACATATGGGAAGGGAAAAAAGAGAGAGAGAGAAGCAAACCATAAGAGACTCTGAATGATAGAGAGCAAACTAGGGGTTGCTAGAGGGGGGTGGAGGGATAGGCCAGATGGTGACAGGGCTTAAGGAGGGCACTTGTTGGGGTGAGCACTGGGTGTTGTATGTGGGGGATGAATCAATGAATTGTACTCCTGAAACTAATGTTACACTCTATGTTAACCACTCAGAATTTCAATAAAAATTTGGAGGGAAGAAAAACTCTGTGTACTTTCTACCACACCATCCCGCCTCAGAAAGAAAACAAAACAAAAAGCAGAGAGGATGGAAGAACCCTGGAGACATTGCACTCACTTCACAGTGTTACAAGGAATGGATTCTTCAGAGACATGCACAGTGATTAAGAATGCGGTCTTTAGAACCATCCCAGCAGGCTTTGAGCACCAGCCACGCTGCTTGCCACTTAACTTCTCAGTTTTCTCCTTTGTAAAATGGAGATAATATTTGTTTATGCCTCAAGGGGTTTTATAATGTTTAAATAAAATAATAAATGTAGTCCATCCCAAGGGCCCAGCCCTGTGCCAGGCCCATAGTAAGCACCTCGGAAACATTAACTGCTCTGTAATTTTCCCGTGTATGGTAACTTTGGAGAGCGCAGGAAATGCCCCCTTTAGGATTCCGCCTCCCAGGTGCCCTCCACATGGTCTCATCACCAATAAAGGCCCTAGATTGTTTGTCCTGGATATTTTTAAGATCCAGTTTTTAGATGGACAGGGTAACTCCAGAAATCTGAAAAGGAGCCAAGTGCCAACCACACCTAACCCTTAAATGCATAATTCTGGAGGCAGAATAAATAAGAGATCTGTTAAAATAGCCCTTTCTTGTCTGCCAAACAAAATACCTTTGATTGAAGTCAGCTTTTTAGAAACCTTGGACAGTGCGTGAGTGGAGGGTGTTTCACTCTCAAAGAAGCTTCAACAGAGTTTTGTAATCCAAATCCCACAGCCTGGGGAGAGAGGTCATTAGCCCTGATGCTGTGATTTCACCACTACCTCCTCCAGACAGCCAAGTGCAGGCAGCTGAGCCCACAGCACATGTCTCCTAGGTGTGTGGACAGTATTACATGACCCCACACCCCAGGCCCTGCAGCCACTCAGTGACTCAAGATGAATTCTGCCTTCGGCTCAGTCTGCCCACCCTGTAGCCAAACAAAAAAAGGACCTGGAAAGTTCAGTCAACTACACCTATTTTTTTTTTTTAAAGAATATACTTTCTCAATCTTTTCTTTTTTTTAAGATTTTATTTATTTATTCATGAGAGACACACACACACACAGAGAGAGAGAGAGAGAGAGAGAGGCAGAGACACAGTCAGAGGGAGAAGCAGGCTCCATGCAGGGAGCCCAATATGGGACTCGATCCCGGGACCCCAGGATCACACTCTGGGCCAAAGGCGGATGCTAAACTGCTGAGCCATCTAGGCGTCCCAATGACTACACCTTTTTAAAAATTATTTTTAAGGAGAAAATCATTCATCCTAGTGTAGTAGATTAAACAGTGGCCCTCAAAATGCTGGGTTCAGCTGAATCCTGTACATGGGTCTTTATGTGGAAAAGGGGTCTTTACAGCTATATTTAGGTTAAGGATATCAAGATGAGATCATCCCAAATTATTTGAGTGGGCCTTCTAAAGGCAGGTGTCCTTATAAAGAATGGCAGAGGAAGGTTTGAGACACAGAGAAGGCCAGTGAAGACAGAGGTAGAGGCTGGAGGATGCAGCCAAGGCAAGGAGCCCTGCAGCCACCAAAAACTGAAAGCGGCCACAGAGGATTCGCCCCTAGAGCCTTCAGGGTGAGGACAACCCTGCCAATACCTTGATTTCAGACTTCTGGACTCCAAAGTCATAAAAAAATAAGCATCTAGTGTTTCAAGCCATCAACTTGGTGGTAATTTGTCACAGCAGCCACAGGAACTAATACACCGATGGTTTCCTGTATCACCTATAAGTCTATCTGTAGTATCCCTCAAGATGTTTATGATTCTTTTATACCTTCAATAAATAGAAAATACCAGTTTAAACAACATGATCTAATTTTTATTACAAAGCAATATATGACAGCTATTCATTGAGTGAATACTACTACTTAGAAGGCTTTATACACACATGCACCTATGGTTAGGCCCCAGATCCTGTCCTCTTGTCCAGATTTAAGGAAATCACATCTGGGGTTGGGCCAGTCTCCCTCAAGGATCTAGAAATATCCAGTTATTTTCCCTTCAATAGATCCAGACCAGAGATCAAAAATTCAAATGTCCATAGGAGCCAGGTAGGTATATTTTTCAATGAATCGGCCTCATAGAAAATATTCAGGCATATTGGGGACTGTGGCACACTGGGAAAAACATACTTGCCTCAAATGGGAACTCTAACTCAGCTCATTGATTGTTGTCATGGAAGAGACAGACTGTTTCCAAATCTTATTTTTTCAAGAGATACTTGATTCAAATTTTTTGTTTGTAGGAAACCCCCTGGTTTTTTTAAGTGTGGGCGTCTAATTCAAATTCTCCTAAAACATTTTTCAGGCCACACAGAGGCTTAGGTTTCCACTTTTTGTTTAGACCTTATAAAGTCATTTGACTCCTCCCAGAGGGTAAGAGAAAGGTAGCTTAGAACACAATGCCTGGGCTCCTTTGTTGGAAGAGATATCGAAAAATTCTTCTCATTCTTTGCTGATAAGCCTACAGCCTTGAACAAAAGATATAGTTAATTTTGTAATCAAATTATTCTGCCTCATGAACTTTTTCATGAATTGCCCTGCTAAGTAAGCATTGTGCCAAGGCACGTAGTAAATGCTCAGTGAATGGTAGCTGTCATCTCTTATTTGATTGGTATAAATTTTCTTCTCCTCCTTTGGATACTCGAAGAGTAGGGATGGGGTAGGACAAATGATGCCCAGAAAATGATGGAAGAGCCTTGTTATTCATTGACCAAGCCTGCAGGCCCTGTTCAAAGGCAAGTGGCCCTATTCCTTCCATTACCTTGAGTGCCAAGCAGAGCCACAGGAAATATCCATTGTGCACCAAAGTCAACAGCGCTTAGTATTCACTCTGGTCCTCAGCACTGCTACGCTACTCCCTATCCCTATTAAAAGTCCAGGGGCGCCTAGATGGCACAGTTGGTTAAGCATCTGCCTTTGGTTCAGGTCATGATCCCAGGGTCCTGAGATCGAGTCCCTTGCATCGGGTTCCCTGCTCAGCAGGGAGTCTGCTTCTCCCTCTTCCCCTCCCTTGCTCATGCTCTCTCTCCCTATCTTTCTCTCTCTCTCTCAAATAAATAAAGAATCTTTAAAAAAAAAAAAAAGTACTGTCCGTTGTGGGGCACATGGGAGCAGCTGTTCCACTCAAGCCCCCTTCAGTCTTTGGAGTCCCTCTGTCTCTCGAACAACTCAGTTCCAACACCAGTAGGAACCTGGGTTTTGGGGCGATTAGGTGAGGAAAAGCCTTTTAATTCCCTCAAGGAACAAAAGTACCACTATCACCCAGGCTGCTTGGAGGATTATATCAGGGACCAAGAGAAATAAATTTGTACCTTTTTCCTTACTGCAGAAAACATAAACTAATCTCAGTGGATCAAGCTACCCACATTATCCCATTAAGGAGAAATGCTCCTAAAATCCAGACTTTGGAGTCGGTGCAGGCATCCGAAAGCACTGATCTCTGGGTTGCCATCAACAGAGTAGTGCCCAAGAATGTCAACAATAGACCAAAAGCATAGACAAGAGAGACAAGAAGGGATTTTTATTGGGAAGAACTCTGGGAACACACTCACCACACTGAGCTCCTCAAACTTTTGGTCTCCTGGGTCTAAGGGAAAGTCTCTTGGCCAGGAAATATTAGCTTCCAGGCCAGGACCAGATGACTTTCTCCCAGTAGGGCTCAGTCAAGTTCATTCCTAGACGGTCTCTAAGAAGTTGTGTGAATGAGAGAAAGCCTCAATCTATCTGCTTCAGCTTCTTCTGTAAAATGTGACGAACATTAGCACCTTCATCTATTGCCAAGAACCGTTGTGCAGAACAAGAGAAAAATACACATACTTTTAAATGTAGACAACATGCTTGAAATTTTGCATTTTGAAAAGTTAGAAATGCCCTTGAGTAAACTGCCAACTCCTCACAGAACAGATAAAGGAACTTTTATTCTGCCCGGAACAAAAAGATCCTGGCTATTCCTTTAAAACTCTAACATAGCCTTGTAGTGTTATCTAAGAATTTGTTACACATTTCGTAAGATTTCTTAGCTAGGATGACTGATTAGAGAGACAAATGTGATTTAGGATTACAACATTTATTCCGAAAGGTTTTTAAAACAACTTGCATTACCATACATTATAACTAGAGCTTCAAAATAAATAGTTCCTTTAAAGTTTATGTAGGCTACGCAATGACCCTGCTGCCCATAGTTAAATACAAAAAGGCATTTGATACCAAAGCTGTATTAGATCAGCACTTATAGTGCAATATAATTCTATCAACTGTGGGTCTGGAATTTAGAACAATGGCCAGACTGACACCATCCATTGCCTCTGTTAGCACTCAGGAGACGGTACAGTCTACTTTTCAAATTTCAGAATTTAAGATGTTAGAACAATGATTTCAACGGATCTTTTAGGCTTTCCATTTTAGGTTCACTTTTTAAAATTTAGCAGTAATACCCAGTTATTAAACCCAGTTATTCTATGTTTTATGGGAAAAATAATTTGAAAAGATATTGGAATAATTACTATACATTATTGCTTAAGTGTTTTCCAGAACTTTTTAAGACACACTAATTAAACATAAGAATTGGAGAATTTGAGGGAATCTAAAAGAACTAGTAGATTCTCTGATTTTACAGATGAAGAAACTGGGCTCAGGGATCTGGGTGAACTGACCTGCCCAAGCTGATATAATTAAATCATAGCCAAAGTTATGGGTAGCTCAGTGGTTGAGCATCTGCCTTCGGCTCAGGGCATGGTCCTGGGGTCCTGGGATTAAGTCCCTCATCGGGCTTCCTGCAGCAGGCTCCCCACCTGCTTCTCCCTCTGCCTCTTTCTCTCTGTGTCTTTCATGAATAAATAAATAAAATCTTTAAAAAAAAATCATAGCCAAGGTTATCACAAAAAAAGTCTATTGACAGAGAATTCTTTCAGAAAGATGGGTATTATAAGTTAATGTGTTTGGGCAAACACACCCCTCCTCTTACTGTGGATGGTTATCACAAGGTCCATATAATATAATAGAGGAATTGATATATTTTGAACCTATAGTAGGTGAGCTTAAAGATCTCCTCCCTGAGTGTATAAAGTGAAACAAAGGGAACCTGATTAGAATGAGTCATCATGGAATATCCCAGAAATGGATGGAGCTGACCTAAGACCCAGCCTATGATCATCCATATCAGAATCACCTACAACTGTGGTAATCAAGTCTTTGCCAGTCTGTTAGTCTTTTGTTCACAACACCCTAAAACACTTTTTAGTATAAGTTTGTGTAGTTGAAACAGATATAATTTCTAATATAATTTAAGTATAAGCATTCTAAAATAAAATGGCCACCTCAAATTTTAAATATATCTAAAACAATATAAATGCCAAAATGGCTAGTTACCATCACACATCATAGGTTAAAAACAAAAACAAAGCCTGAACAATGCTTTCTTTAGCATTTGAAGATTCTACATCTTTCCCTTCCTTCTAATTCCTACACAGAATTTCTATTGTAACCTTTTAGTTCCTATTTAAAATCTTTTTTTTAAAAGATTTTATTTATTTGAGAGAGACAGGAAGAGAGAGAGAGCATGAGCAGAGTGAGGAGCAGAGGGAGAAGTTGAGGGAGAAGCAGGTTCTGTGCTGAGGAGGGAGCTCAACCTGGGGCTTGATCCCAGGACTTGGGGATCATGACCTGAGCCAAAGGTAGAAGTCCAATCAACTGAGCCACCCAAGTGCCCCCCTATTCAAAATCTTTTATTAATTACCATGTCATATTTCTTTGTAACAAAAGTATTAGCACAAATTGAATTTGTAAATTTTTATCTTGTTTTCTGTGACAATTCTCTAGGTGTTAAAATTGTTCTTCTGACTTGATTAATTATAACTCCTATTAATATACAATAATATAATGCAATATTTGATATAAAATCACTAAACAGGAGGATCCCTGGGTGGTTCAGCAGTTTGGGGCCTGCCTTCAGCCCAGTGTGTGAGTCCCGGGACTGGAGTTCCTGGGATCAAGTCCCTCATCGGGCTCCCTGCATGGAGCCTGCTTCTCCCTCTGCCTGTGTCTCTGCCTCTCTCTCTCTCTGTGTCTCTCATGAATAAATAAATAAATCTTTTTAAAAAAAATCACTAAACATAAAAAGCAATTTTTAATAGAAATGTATCTTTCTTAATGAGATTAATGGGGCTTTCTTTTTTCAATTAGTTCATGATTCATTGACTAATATGACTCATTGCTGGAACAAAATAGGGTTTTATATTCCTTGTTTTTTTAAATAAATGTAAATGCTAAAAAATCTTATCACATTTTAAAAGTAGAAATAACAGAAGGAATTTGCTGCTATTGCAATGCTGAATAAGTTTTGAATTCCTTTTAAGTTATATTTCAAAAATCATTAAACTGATGTTGAATGACCTATCAACTGGACTAGCTTCTCCTTTAGTCTGGTACAAGCATTGAATTAGAAAATCTTCTAATTTACAAAGGAATTTGTCACTCAGCCACTAGAGTCACTCACTTTCTCTGTTTCTGGAAAATCTACTAAAAAGATGTTACCGAGGCTCATTAATAACCATTCATTATACTTGCTACTCTTTCACTTAAAGGCATTAAATTTAATCTTTTGGAATTGCAGTTAGGTAAGTAGTATCAATCTTAATTTCATTCCACTTTAGCCATTTCCTTTTTTTTCAGTAAAGTGTTCTTAATCAATACATGCTTTAAATACATTTTTGTCAAAACTTGAAGCTGCAGATATATCATGTTCCAGTTATGGAAAATATCTACAAAATAACCTAAAGACCTAGTCCTCTTTGTCAAACCAATCAGCCTTTTTTACGTTCAGAAAAAGCCTGCCTTCATGTTTTAATCCGAATTAAAATGTTAATTCATATTTCAAACACATTATAAAAACCACTGAGAAATGTCTTCAGGAAAGTACCACTTATGATTACTCAAAAAGATTAAATTAACACAATTATAATTTAATTAATATACAAATTTTATAACATGTTCTTAAATCATGATAGACAAGATAAATCAATTTGCCGTTTCTCATTACTTGATTTGCAAAAATGTAATATTATGTGTTATTCAATTTTTAAGCTATTGTGGGGCATGTGGTATTGTAAAAGGCATAGTATTCCTCTGGTAAATCTATTTGTATTAAAATTTCATGAAAGCAACTATGGACAAGTATTGACCAATACTGGTATGAAGCCAGCCTTTCACAGAAGAGAACTTCTGTTCCTGACAAATTTCAGGACACCTCTAGTAAAGCTGGTGAAATAGTTGTTTTTAAAGTTGAAGAATGAGACATTCCAATAGTTAGTTCACAGAGTAATCAAAGCTCATGAAAAATAATGAATAATAATCAGGTTCCTGACTAAAGGAGATAATGATGAAGTTGATGATAGAGGGGCTTCTACAAACAAGGCTACAGCTAGCTTGGAAAGAAAGATGTGGGAGGGAAGAGTTACAGGGTTTTTACCCTATGTTGCTGTGGTCACTAATAATGAATGACTAACCATAACTCAAGTACGCCCTTTTGGCTTTATTTTTTTTTTCCCCTTTTGGCTTTAATGAGTGCCTCTGTGAATCCTAAAATGAGAAGCAGCTCCCAGAACCAGATTGAAATTAATTCTGTTGAAAAAGATGAAAACAAAATATTTTAAATATTCCACTTACTGCATAAAAGGAAACAATGCAGAAAAGTTTTCATCTTGTTCAAATAAATGATTCATTAGTTAAAAAAAAGATGCTTTCCTTTTCCATCATTCCTTCACAGTTTTTTTTTAAAGATTTTATTTATTTATTCATAGAGACACAGAGAGAGAGGCAGAGACACAGGCAGAGGGAGAAGCAGGCTCCGTGCAGAGAGAGCCCGACGTGGGACTTGATCCAGGGTCTCCAGGATCACGCCCTGGGCTGCAGGCGGCGCCAAACCCCTGCACCACCGGGGCTGCCCCCTTCACAGTTTTTCTGAATTGTAATTCTACTATGTAAAAGAGCTTTCTCTTCTCCCTGTGAATTAATTTATTTAATTCTATCATATAGAATCATGAATTCTTATTTTATTCTACGACTTATAATCTATGTTCATCTTTATTTTGGTGCTTACATTGTCCCAGGTTTGGCTATTGGGGGCTCCCATCAGGTTCCTTTGGACATGCCCCTACCTTTGTAAGGGCTTGCTTGCTTTCTGTAAGGACACATGTTCTGGACTTATCCTTCCCTCTCCAGTCCTGAGTCAGGGAACCCTCTTAGTTTAGAAATCCACATTCTTTAGATCTGGCAGATTTTCTTGAATTTTTTATTTGATGATTTCTTTTGCTCTATTTTTTCTGCTTTCACTTTCTTAAATTCTTATTAGTCAGACGTTTAAAATGATGCTCTAGGAGGGCAGGGGGATGGGGTAACTGGGTGAGGGACACTAAGGAAGGCATGTAATGGGATGAGTATTGGGCATTATACTATATGTTGGCAAATTGAATTTAAATAAAAAAATTTTTAAATAAAAATTAAAAACATAAAATGATCCTCTATTTTTTTTCTGCTTTATTATAGAAATCATAAAACTGTGCAAAAGTAGGACAGTATAGCAACCCCCACATGCTCATCACCCAGTTCCAATTAATACTTTACCTTTTTAAAAAAGCATATTATAAAGCAAAAGCAAATCCCAGATACATTATGCCACTTCACCCATCAATATTTCACTATGTATCTCAAGTAGATAAGAACTTTTTTTTAAGTTTTATTTATTTTATTTTTTTAGTGATCTCTATATTAATATGGGGCTCCAACTCAAGATGCGAAGATCGAGAGTCAGGTGCTCTTCCACCTGAGCCAGCCAGGCACTCCAAAAAGGACTTTTTTTTTTTTACATAACTATACACACCATTATTACATTAATAATGTTATCAATAATTCTTAATATCATGTCATTCTAAGTCCATGTTCATATTTCTCTGTTAATTTTTTAAATATTTTATTACAACTGGCTTGAAGTTCAAAGCAAGATTCCACAGCGTATTTGGTTAGTGGGTCTCTTAATTTATATTTCCTCCACCACCACCCCCTATTTCTCTATTTATGTAATTTAGTTGTTGAAGATTCTAGGACTCATGTGTGACTCTCCAATTTTCTTGTGTCTCTCCAATTTTTCTTTGTCTCTTTTTCCCATAAATTTTTTCTCATTTATTTTTATTTAGATATAATTAACATATAATGTCACATGTTTCACATGTATAGCACAAAGTGATCACAAAATGATCACTGCAATAAATCTAATTAACACCCATCACCATGCATTGCTACACACTTCTTTCTTGTGACGAAAATTTTTTAAATTTTATTTATTTATTCATGAGAGACACATATGAGGGGCAGAGACATAGGCAGAGGGAGAAGCAGGGTCCCTATGGGGAGCCCAATGAGGGGACTTGATTCCAGGACCCCGGGATCCGGACTTGAGCCACAAGGCATCCCATTGTGATGAAAATTTTTAAGATATACTCTTTTAGCAAATTTCAAGTGTATAACACAGTATTACTAACTGTAATTCTTTGATTCTTTTAGTGTACTTGCTGGGAGATTTCCTCAACTTATCTTCCAATCGTTCTATTGAATATATTTTTGATAAAGAAATTTAAAATTCATGTTTTCTCAATCTTTGCTTATCACAGCAATGATGTGTTCTTTTTTTTCATAATACACTATCTTATCTCTTCAAAAGTATTGTCTATTTGTTTAATTATTTTCCTGCCCTCTACATTGTCCCTATTTCATCTGTGGTTTCTTTTCCCCCGTTTATTTGCTTTTGTGTTTGTCTTTTTTGTTAGAAGCTTTCCTTCAGGGACACCTGGGTGGCTGAGCAGTTGAGTGTCTGCCTTTGGCTCAGGCCGTGGTCCAGGAGACCCGGGTTGGAGTCCTATGTTGGGTTCCCTGCATGGAGCCTGCTTCTCCCTCTGCCTCTCTGCCTCTCTCTCTCTCTCTCTCTCTCTCTCGGTCTCATAAATGAATAAATAAGTACTTAAAAAAAAAAGAAGAAGAAGAAGCTTTCCTTCAGTGTCTAGATACCCTTGACTATCTGTCCTCAGTATTTAGGAATAAAAGTCTCAGAAGCTGATTACGCACAGGGCTGGTGGATATACGTGCTCACTGCAGGGTGAGTGCGCAGAAACTTAGCATTTTATGTTGTGGGGATCCTCTAGTGTCAGATGCTCTTGGACTTTTCATTTGAACTACTGAATTTCCCCAGAGCGGAGCTCTCTAATTTCCCATCTGGTATGTGTAAGTTCAGCTGCCAGTGTTGAGATAATTTACTGTATACTATGCAGTCTCTACCTTGGGCTCTTGTTTTCAGCACATGCCTCATCCCATCTCAGCTGGGTCCGGCATCCCTGAGACCAAAGCCTCTGTGAGAAAATCTCTCCATCAGGTGAACCTCCTACCTTCTGCTGGAAGGTGGGAGGGAGCAAGATGCTGTCAGCTGGCTTTTGGGCTGGGGAGGCCATCTGGAGGTCTAATTCCTCTTCTACACATTTTCATCTAATCTCCATGGTTTTTCAGGCCCTCCTTCCCCCTGTGCTTAAAGGCCTACTATCTTCTACCACTGAAATTTTCAGAGGTTCAGTGGAATGAATCTGCTTGTTCTTAATTGGCTTTCTTCCTTGCAATCACTTAGATTCTAGTTTCCAAACAGTTATATATTTGTTGATTTCTATGGGCTCTTATACTATTGTATAAGAGTATACATATGTGTGTGTATGTGTATATATGTGTATGTGTACTTTTAGATATTTGCTTTTTTTATTCCTTTACAACCCATTTAGTGAGATTTCAGAAGGAAGTGAAGGCAAACGTGTATGCTGAATCTGTTGTTTTATTAGAAATCCCTCATATTGCTTAACTTATTCTTTTAATTGAAATATAATTGACATACCATTTTATATTAGTTTAAGGTATACAACATATTGATCTGACAATTCCTTGCTTGCTCATTGCTCACTATAAGTATAGTCACCATCTGTCACTATGCGACATTATTACAGTATTATTGACTATATTCCCTATGCTGTACTTTTCATCCTTGTGACTTATTTATTTTAACACTGGAAATTTGTGCCTTTTAATCCCACTTATTTATTTCACTCATCCCCCCACCCACCTCCCCTCTGGCAACCACCAATTTATTCCTGTATTTAAGAGTCTGTTTTTGGGATGCCTGGGTGGCTCAGTGGTTGAGCATCTGCCTGCGGCTCAGGTCATGATCCCACAGTCTCGGGATCAAGTCCCACATCGGGCTCCCTGCATGGAACCTGCTTCTCCCTCTGCCTCTGTCATGCCTCTCTCTCTCTCTCTCTCTCTCTCTCTCTCTCTCTCTCTATGTGTCTCATGAATAAATAAATAAAAATCTTTTTTAAAAAAGTCTGGTTTTTTGTTTGTTCACTTGTTTTGTTTTTTAGATATAAGTGGAATCATATGGTAATTGTCTTTCTCTGATTTATTTCACTTAGTATCATACCCTCTAGGTCCATCCAATTTGGCCTAGTCTTGGTTCAGTTAATTAGCCAGTGATTATACACTCTTGGCAAGATCAGGCTCTGGTATATTAAGAAAAGTTTGTTAAAGTCCCTAAGGCCATTCTCTATAACGATGTGGTCAGTTACAACTGTGAAACAGGTGATTTGTTCAACACATTTCTCATTGTTATTAGGGTAGTTAAACTGTTTGATATTTATTTCATCTCCTTTACAAGGGTCATGCCTAACTGTACAGGAAACTTGGTAGATGGTACTGCAGTATTTTCCATGGTTTTAGGGAAAAACACTTCTTTTAACAATGGTTCCTAGCATCACAAAACTTTTTGAAAGGATTCATTCATTCATTGAGGTCATAATATGTACCAGATACTGTTTTAGATACTGAGAAAATCACATTGACCCCCTCAGAGAAGGACATGGTCATCATCTTCATGAAGCTTATATTCTTATGGCAAAGACAAGTTAACCAAATAGTCACAGATAAATATGAAGTTAAAACTGGGATGAATTCTACACAGGAGAGGTACATAGTGCTATGAAATTGTATAATGAGAAATTTGATCTAGTTGCTGTCGGTTGTGAAAGGAGAAGGGGAGGTCAGGAAAGCCTTCCCGGTGAAAGTAAATTGAGCTAAGATTCAAACAACGGATTTTTTTTTTTATCAGTCAGGGTTCATATAAGAAAACAAAGCCCACCACACCAGGCAGCTCATTAGAGGAGATTTACTTTAGGAGATGGGTTGTGAATCACTAGGGCATGAAGAGCAAACAGGAGAGTGAAATAACTCAGAGACTGGTAGCAGCAAAAAGCTGCAGGTGCTTCAGGGTTTGGGGTGACATTGGAACCAGGGCTAGTGGTGAGAGCTGCCAACACAGAGGAAGGGGCTGTCTGCAGATGCTAGAACTACAGAAGCTAAAAGGAGCATCACAAACTGGGGAGTGAGGGATTACCTGGCTTTTTTTTTTAAGATTTATTTATTTATTTATGATAGACAAAGAGAGAGAGGCAGAGACACTGGAGGAGGGAGAAGCAGGCTCCATGCAGGAGCCTGACATGGGACTCGATCCTAGGTCTCCAGGATCAGGCCCTGGGCTGCAGGTGCGCTAAACCGCTGCACCCCCGGGGCTGCCCAGATTACCTGGCTTTTTACCTTCCTCTGTCCTCTAATTTTCTGACAATGTTTTCCACTGAGCAAATACAGCTAGAAACCAATTGGAAAGGAAGCTTGGAAAATGGAGTGGGCAAGGGTCAGTCCCCTACCATACAAAGCCAAAGAGAAGGAGGAAGTAGATCTGGGCAAATAACTGGGTTAACACCAGCGGGGAGGAGGGTGGGGCAAAAGGTGGCATAGGATAGCACTCTAGGCAGAAGGGCTACAGGTAAGGACTCAATGGCTGGAGGGGATAGTACGCAATTGAAAAACATGACAGAAGGATTAAGTTGAGAGAAAGTAGAGCCAGATCTGGCAGGTACAGCAGGCCATCTTAAATTGTGGACTTTAGATTTTTTTTTTTGAGAGAGAATGAACAGGGAGAGGGGCAGAGGGAGAGGGAGAGGGAGAAACAGACTCCCTGCTAAGTGAGGGCACATGTGGGGCTCCATCCTAGGACCCCAGGATCATGACCTGAGCTGAAGGCAGCTGTTTAACCAACTGAGCCACTCAGATGCCCCAAATTGTGGATTTCAGTGGAGACGCAATGACATGCCAGTAGTGTTTTAAGCAAAGAGTCATTGTGACTGACAACAATACTTTAAATGAAAAAAATGACTATCATATTTTGCAGAATTGAATCGATACACCATCAGTGGTGAAAATGTCATGAACACTAAGGACTAGTAAGATAAAACAAAATTTCAGTGAGCCCATTAATCACCACAGTAGGAAATTAGATCAAGTTGGCATATAGATAGAGACCTTTCTCTATCTTTCTTTTTCAGACCTAATTATAAAGTCACTTTTAAATTACAAAACAAGATGGTATGAAATCCAGTGTTCAACAAGCAGAACAAACCAACATGCAGATAAAATGCAGTGGGCTTTTAGCAGAGGGCTGCTGCCAATGACAGCAGGAATGGCTCTCTTTCACCAAGTCTGGGGAGCCCTGGGAAACTTCATCCCTTGCCAGGAGACAGTTCTCAAAGCCTCCCTTTACAAAGCACTCCCATTATAAATAAATAAACTACATTTCCCAGAAATCTCTTTGCTCAGGCTTGGGGCTATATTTCCAACCATTCTGTAACTGTCACACACAAAAATTAGATATGTTTAAACGTGACAATCTTTTGACATAGAGATGACTCAGCTCATTTCAGATCTCATTTTATCACCAGTTCCCTTGGACATGTTTGTAAAGATAAAAATACCAAACTATTAGACTATGTCAGGATCAGCAGCACTTAGCAGAGCAACAGTCCAGGGCTTTTTACGTTCACTGTACACATTACACTTTATTCAAACATTAGCATGCACCAGAATATCCTGAAGGGCTCATTAAACCACAGGTTGCTGGGCCTGGGTCCACAGGAGGTCCCAAGAGTGGGAACCTAACAGGTTCCCAAGTGATGCCAGTGCTCCTAGTCCCCAATCACATTTTAAGACACACTGAGTTAGATGATCTACATGGCCTATGTCAAAACTTTGAGGGAAGCAGACACACCATAACTGATTTCTACTTACTCTGATTTCTACACATTTTGAAACTAGCAGTATCTGTGGAAATGGAGACCCTAGGCTTCCCTAGCAACTTTGGGAAGGGTAAAAAGCAATAACTAGCTCAGGAAGATCCAGAAACTGACACTGTCTGGCTCAACACTTTTCATTTTCCCAGTAAGGAAAATCAGACTTAGAAAATCTGTTTGTAAAAAAAAAAAAAAGAAAGAAAATCTGTTTGTGCAAAGTCTCCTGGCAAGTCTGGTTGTGCTGGGACAAAGAACCTGATGTCATGCATGGCTCCCTCTCCAGTGCTCTTGCCAGCGCTGGAGTAAAAGGAGACAAGAGGACAGGTAAGGAACCAGGAAGCTAATGGTATGATTCTGATTTATACTGACTTCTCCACTGGCCCCTACCATGTTGTTGTCTCTGCCCTAGCAGAGGTACGGTTCCTCTGCTCAGATCCCCAACCCAGGAATTCCTACCTTCCCTTCCTTTGTTGTTTAGCTCCTTCATAGACTAAGGTAGGCAAAGTTAGGTGGCCAAATAACCATAACATCCTTTAATTACAATATTTGGGGGGGGGTGAATTAATGAATGTAGAGTCATTTATTTACTTTCCTATCTACCTTGTCTCTGCAACAGCAAGCAGTGATAGAATCTTTGGAAACACCAACCAGATCCTATGCATCAATCTGCTACTGATATTTTAAAGAAATTACTGTTAAAAAAAATTGTTCAGGTGCACCAATCACTCCCACCAGCCACCAGGGGTCATATAAATAGAAGTTTTCACTAGGACCTTTCTAATTCACAAACCTACCCTCTTCCTCCCCAGTCCTTGGTTCCAATGCATAATTCAGCAGCTAGAATCACTTGAAGAAGAAAATAAAACACTTACAGAACTAGTTTTTTGCTTGTTTTTCTTTTCTTTCTTTTCTTTTCTTTTTTTTTTTTATCCTAGAGACATGAAACCATTTAGGAGTTTAGGCCAGGGTTCACAACAATCCGCTATCTGAAAACTTAGATATTCAGATAAACTGTTATTTTGGTCAAGATAAACACCACTCAGTTAAGCGTTGTGTTTGTCCTTGAATTGAAGTATGATCACATTTTATTGTCTTAGCCTTGAGCGTGGTTATCAATGCCAGTAACTGAGAGGCTTCATTTGAAGGATGACCATGCCGTCCAGCTTGCAGCTGCCTTTATTCAGTGAACAGGGACTGCTTTTGAAAGCACATGAGCTTAGACAAGGTTGCACCAGCGAAAAACCTCCCAACACTTCTTAAAGGTACCAGCTAAGAGACTCTGGTCAGTCTGCCTGGACTGGGGTTGCAACCACAGCTGTGAAGCGCTGAGCCTTTTGCAGCTCATTACCAGGCAGTGCAGCTGTTATATTGGCCAGAGAAAGTGCTGGCAGCCCCAAGAAAAACAGACTAATTCACTTACAGGAACTCTTTCCTGAAAGAGCCTTTTAAAAAGCATTTAAGGCGATCAGGTGCACTTATTTTCTTCTTAAATCTCATTGCTTTTTCAGATATTCTCAGTTATGGTGTTAATGCTCCTATGTGCAACATGAACTTTTCTTTGTTGCATTATAGATTATAATAAAAACACATAAAACATATTCAATGATAATTAATGGTTTCTACATAGATTCCTTTAGATGTATAACATCTAATACCCTTGCTACAGAACTTTGGACACATATTTGGGTATGTATATTTCTATTTCGGTCACCTGGAGTTTTGTTAAAGATTTTGTAAGCTACGCATGCTTTTTTTTTTTTACTATAGCCATTTGTGTGTGTGTGTGAAATACACATTGCTTAGATATAAACAGTAATAATTGATCAGTAATGAGAGCAGCAGTAACTGGTTCAGTTCAGCATGTCATGCTGTTAAAAGACTGCAGCTGAAAACTGCTTCCATTATAAAAAGGAGCTGGGACCATTGGGATCCAGAGGGAAAAGAAATTGCTTAAATGTGAAACTTCATAATGTGAGAGGCAGGAGGTTGGACTCAAGTCATCATCCAGGTGAAAACTGCCAATAACCTAAATAATTCTAGGAAATACTCTATGGTCCTTCCCCAGACTTTGAAAGTACTCAGGTCATAAACACGACAATCCTAACAAAAGGCCTCCCCATGCCAGTAAATAAAGATGGGTGCCAGAGCTATCCTTAAAGGTAAATATTGGGGGATCCCTGGGTGGCGCAGCGGTTTGGCGCCTGCCTTTGGCCCAGGGCGCGATCCTGGAGACCCGGAATCGAATCCCACGTCGGGCTCCCGGTGCATGGAGCCTGCTTCTCCCTCTGCCTATGTCTCTGCCTCTTCCTCTCTCTCTCTGTGTGTGACTATCATAAATAAATAAAAATTTTAAAAAAAATTAAAAGAAAAGAAAAAAAAAGGTAAATATTGGGAGTAGGCAGCTGTTTGCATAATGTGATTTTAAGTATGACAAACACGCACCCCACCCAAAAAATAACTATGCTACAGACCAACCCAGGTCATGGATGCCTGCAATTCTGCCATTAAGGAATATTTCCATCCCAGTCAAAACTTAAGAGTCAGACTTGACTCCTCTCGTTCTCTGACCCCATCCAATCAATCACAAATTCCTCCTACATAGCTCTGACTCTGCCCCTTTATCTTCATTCTCTCTGATGGTGTGATAACTCGGGTCACTCCTGCCAAGGTGACTGCATTGCCTTCTGACCTGTCTAGGGCCTTCATTCTATTCTCCACACTGCAACTAATGGGATCTTTTAAGATGCAAATCTGATTATGACAATTCCCATCTTAAAAGCATTACCTGGCTCCTTGTAGCCCACAGGATGAAGTCCAGGTTCCATAACAGGCTTTCCAAGGCCCCCATGCTCTGGCCATTACGGACTGCCCCAGCCTCCTCTCCTGCCACCACCTCCCATCAGCACACTCACCCTTTCTTCGTCACTCCTTTTTGCCTCCAGGGCTTTGGACACATCATCCCGTTTGCTTAGAACACTCCTCAGTTTCTACTCTTCTTCTCAAAGATGACATAACCCTAAATTCATCCCTATTTTATTTTATTTTTTTCAGATTTTATGTATTTATTTGAGAGAGAGCATGAGTGGTGGCGAGGGGCAGGGAGCCACCAGTCGCCCCTAATTTATCCTTATTTTAGCCCTTTCTTACTATGTAAGATTTATCCGTTTGACTGATTTATTTTCCCAATTAGAATTCCATGAATTTTCCCAATTAGAATTCCATGAATGCCAGAACTGTCACTACTGTGCTTCCAGGACTTGGCACAATGTTTGTCACTTAATAGTCACTCAATAAATATTTGCTGAATAGATAAACAACTGAATTCTATTAAGGTCTTGAGTTCTATCAACATACTAATTGGGGGAATTTATACTTTTGTGTGATTTTCCTTACTACAGCTCTTTGAAGATATGTTTGAGAGGGTTAGTGAAATAAAGGCAGAACTGGCTCTGAAAAACCAGGGGACAGTAAAAAGACAATGACTAGCCATGCCATCGGCAAGGAAAGACTATTGGAGAAGTTAAGAGGTCCCTTCATGGGTACAAAGAAAATAACAAACGAAATTCGAGTTTCGCCCTTGATTTCATCCCTGAGGCCACCACTACTGAAAGGTTGGTTCCAAGGGTGGGTTCAACATCAAGATACCTGCATTTGGCCCAGTGGCTTCACCCGGGGCTGGCCGGATGGCTGTGCCCAATTGCCAGACCTATACCATGAAGAAGCTGTAAGGGCAAGGTGCAGAGAATTGACAGATTTGTTTCATCTTGGCCAATTTCACTGAACTTCTCTAGACAGAGATGGCTACCTTTTGCTTACCATAAACTTTCAAAGAAGTATTCAAATTTCACCAACCCATACTTCATATATTTCCATGCCCAACCACACTCTTTTATCTCTGATCAGGGTAAAAAAGGATAATATGTAACATTAGTTGTTTTATATTCTTACTGACCTCAGTAGAACACTCAGTGATGTTTCTGGGCAGGGGAAAAAATATCTCCTTCCCTCCACCTCAATATTAAGAGCAGTCTCCAAACCTCAGCATGAGTACCTGATTTTCTTCCTTCCAGATTCTTTCCTTAGTGAGTTAGTTCTGTATCATGGCTCTCACTTTTGGAGTTAGGTAGCATGCTAATGATTCCTAAATCTAAAACACCTACCCTGATCTTATTTTTTTTTAAAGAGTTTATTTATTTATTCATGAGAGACAGAGAGGCAGAGTCACAGGCAGAGGGAGAAGCAGGCTCCCTGCAGGGAGCCCAATGTGGGACTCGATCCTGGGACTCCAGGATCACGCCCTGGGCCGAAGGTAGGCGCTAAACCGCTGAGCCACCCAGGGATTCCTGTATCCTGATTTTATAAGCAGACTTCAGGCCCACATTCTTCATTGTCTATAGGACATTATTTGTTGAATATCCCACCAAGAGCTCCAACTTAATATGTCCATAATCTTGCCCCCTCAAAAAAAAAATTTTTTTTTGACCCACAGCTGCAATGTTCTTATTTTCACCACTGGTATCACCATTCTCCCAGTCCCATGTCAAAATACTCCACTCCTCCCACTAATACATCAACTGCCTCCTCCTCAACGAGTCCCACCTTGACTAGTCCATTTAAAATTGCAACTCTAGGGCAGTCCGGGTGGCTCAGTGGTTTAGCGCCACCTTCAGCCCAGGGCCTGATCCTGGAGTCCCGGGATGGAGTCCCACATCGGGCTCCATGTGTGGAGCCTGCTTCTCCCTCCGCCTATGTCTCTGCCTCTCTCTCTCTCTGTGTGTCTCTCATAAATAAATAAAATCTTTAAAAAAAATAAAATTGCAACTCTAGTGGCACCTGGGTGACTCAATCAGTTGGGCATCTGCCTTTGGTTCAGGTCATGATCCTGGGGTCCTGGGATTGAGCCTAGAATCAGGCTCCCTGCTCAGCAGGGAGTTTGCTTCTCCTTCTGCCCCTCCTCCCTGCCCATACTTTCTCTCTCAGATAAATAAAATCTTAAATAAAATAAAATTGCAAGGGCAGCCCGGGTGGCTCAGCGGTTTAGCGCCGCCTTCAGCCCAATGTGTGATCCTAGAGACCCGGAATCGAGTCCCACATCAGGCTCCCTGAATGGAGCCTGCTTCTCCCTCTGCCTTGTGTCTCTGCCTCTCTCTCTCTCTCTCTCTCTCTCTCTCTCTCTCTCTCTTTCATGTCTCTCATGAATAAATAAATAAAATCTTTAAAAATATATAAAAAATAAATAAATAAATAGATAGATAGATAATAAATAAAAACTATTCAGTCCCAGCATTCTTGATTTCCCCCTTACCTGCTCCATTTACTTTATAGCACTTTTACTTTATAGCACTTATTCTCTCTGCCATACTACATAATTTACTTATCTATTTGCTATTTATCAGTCTCTCCTCAATATTCACTAGAATGTAAGCATCACTGAAGATAGGAATTGTATGTTTTTATTCACTGATGTCAACCCAGTGCCTAGAACAGTACCTAACACACAGTAGTGCTCAATAAATAGTTGTTGAGGGTGCCTGGGTGGCCGAGAGGGTTGAACATCTCACTCTTGGTTTGCTCAGTTGTGACCTCAGTGTCATGGGATGACCTCAGCCCCCCCATTGGGCTCTGTATCAGCAAGGAGACTGCTTGAGATTCTCTTTCTCCCTCCGCCCTTCCCCCTGGCTTATGCTCTCTCTCTCTCCAATAAATAGTTTTTTTAAAAAATAACAAATTAATAAATATCTGTTGAATTAATTAATCCACTCCACAAGTATATATAACAAAGAATATGTTATAAAATATCTCTTCTATAACTAGAACTTCAGTTCCATGAAGTACAGGACTTTGTTTTCTTCATTGTTGTGTCTTCAAAATCTAGATAGTGCCAGGTTATCACAGGTATTCAATAAAATCTATTGAATAGGGGCACCTGGTTGGCTCAGTTGGTTAAGCATGTGCCTTCATGATCTTGGGGTCCTGGGATAGAGCCTTGCGCCAGGCTCCCTCCTCAGGATGGAGCCTGCTTCTCCTTGTCCCTCTGCCCCTCCCTCTTGTTCATGGTCTTTCTCTCTCTCTCTCTCAAATAAATAAATGAAATCTTTAAAAAATAAAAATCTGTTGAATAAGTGAATGAATGAGTAGGAACTCACTGAGTTCCAAGTACTAAGCTAAGTGCTTAGGAATTCAAAAATAATTTAAGCAACTAACTGTCATACCCTGCGAGGGAGATATGTGATAGAATAGGAACAAAACACCATGGAGGTGAGGAGTAACAGCACTGAAGTTAATTCTTCACACCTGGGTCTTGAAGACTTAACTGTTCATCTGCTCTATATGCCAGGAAAAGTCTTAGAAGGGATTAAAGTATATGGTATGGGGCAATGCTTCTTGAATGTTAACTTGCATATGAATCACTGAGGAAATCTTGCTAAAATACAGATTCCAGTTCAGTGGATCTGAGGTGAGCCCTAAAATTTTCTGACAAGGTCCCAGGTGATGCTGGGGCTGCTCATATTCAACTTCACATTTAGTAACAAGTGTACTCAATTCCACACTCATTTTCCCTTCTTTTTAGTAGACTCCAGTTTTGTTTGTGTGCTTTTTTTTTTAAAGATTTTATTTATTTATTCATGAGAGGCACAGAGAGAGAGAAGCAGAGACACAGGCAGAGGGAGAAGCAGGCTCCATGCAAGGAGCCTGATGTGGGACTCGATCCCAGGACTCCAGGATCACTCCCTGGGCCGAAGGCAGGCGCTAAACCGCTGAGCCACCCAGGGATCCTCACGTTCATGTGCTTAATGGTCTCTCCCCTGGAACTCAGAGGAAGTGATGCTAGTGCCACCCCAGGGTTATACCAGGATTGAGCCCAAAGCTTCTTTGGGTTGATTAGTGGATAAGTATAGGGATAGGAACTAAGGATTTATAGTCTATGTTTAGGGGAAAGGTTTTTCTTTCCCTTCTGCTTTCCTTAGATAAGAAAACATGTAGCTTGACCACTACAGACAGCCATGCTACCTGAAGAGCATCATCTTAAGATAAAGCCAATGCCAAGAACACTGAGTGGAGAGAGGGAAAGAACTAGGGTTTTTAAGGACATTACTTAGCTGATGACTGCACTGAGCCTAGAAGTTACTCTGCTTGTGATCTGATGTAATAAATGTCCTTATCTTTGAAGTCAACTTGAGGTCAACACTTCTCTAATTTGCAGCGGAAATCACCCTAATGGTTACATTTGACCCTTTTTTAAGTCAATAAGTATTTATTGAACACCTATTATATCCCAGACACCATCTTAAGGAAACAAGACAGATATAATCCCTATCCTTATAAAGTTTATAATCTAGAAGATAAGTTAATTTGAAAGAGTCTGAGTTGATGAGATTAAGAAAATTTAATTTTATATACTATTTATTTCCTTGGATGCAGATTACTTCTCCTCCCCTGGCTCTGCCTCTGAAATTGTTCTAATTAATCATCTATCGCCCTGAAACAACTGCCCTAATCCTAAATTGGAGCTTTGTCTCCTCATACTTGAAGATTGCAACAATACCTTAATATCCTCCTCAGATGTGATATACTAATTAGTACCACACTGCTTTTTCTAAACTATCAAATCCACAGAGCACAAATCACTAGAGACACTCTTTGCTTATAGTAGATATTTTCAAGCTCATTTTATTAAAGCAAGAAATGATTTCTTCAAAGGCAAAAAGTTTCTTGCACAAAGTCTCAATGTATAAAATGAATAAACCAGTGTTATGCTGTGGAAGTAGGGAAGAATCGGAGGCAGCCATAATCTCCCCATCCCAACTACCCCACTACCCAGCAGATTCACCAGCCCAACACACCCAGCCCCGCTGAAGATTCATGAAATTCAAGTACTGCCTTCATTTCACATGGTTTCTCAAAAACTCATCTTGCGGTAGGGTAAAATTCCATTTGATAATAATCTGCTTCTATTATCTATCCCTGTTCTTATTCACGTAGGGCAGTCTTCCCACACTTCAAACATACACACTCTCATTCTCAATCTTTGCTCAGGTTGTTTCTTGCATCAGGAGCATTGTGTGTCCACCTCTATATAAAACTGATCCACCCTCACAAGAAACCTAACAACACAGTACACGTACTCCCAACACCCACAGAGCAGGCATTACCAATCAATCCCAATCCTGAGTCTGGTAGTGTCACAATCTTTTCCATGCATCACACTGGTCAACCCCTTGAAAACAGCAAAAAAGCAGCAAAGCAAAACAAAACCCAAAAAAGGCCAACATGCACATGAGAAAATGCTCTGCATCACTTGCCATCAGGGAAATACAAATCAAAACCACAATGAGATACCACCTCACACCAGTGAGAATGGGGAACATTAACAAGGCAGGAAACAACAAATGTTGGAGAGGATGTGGAGAAAAGGGAACCCTCTTACACTGTTGGTGGGAATGTGAACTGGTGCAGCCACTCTGGAAAACTGTGTGGAGGTTCCTCAAAGAGTTAAAAATAGACCTGCCCTACGACCCAGCAATTGCACTGTTAGGGATTTACCCCAAAGATTCAGATGCAGTGAAACACTGGGACACCTGCACCCCGATGTTTATAGCAGCAATGTCCACAATAGCCACACTGTGGAAGGAGACTTGGTGTCCATCGAAAGATGAATGGATAAAGAAGATGTGGTCTATGTATACAATGGAATATTCCTCAGCCATTAGAAACGACAAATACCCACCATTTGCATATGCTTAGGGATTACATAAGTTTAAGAAAGAGCAAAGAGAAAGGGGAGAGAAAGAGAGAGGAGAGAGCACATTGCTAGGAGGCCCTGCCAGGCCCTGGGCCCCGCACATGGTGCCTGCCTCAGCCTCTCCTGCCTGCTCAGCAGGAGCAGTGGGGGTTCCCAGGCTGAAATTCCATTCCCAGGTAGCTCACAGGGCCGAGCTGGTGGCTGTGGGACATGGGGGCTGTGCCCACCTGCTCCCCCATGGCAGCCTCATTCCATGCTGGCTCCCTCGGGATGACCAAAGCTGCTGCGGCCTGGGAGGGAGGCAGCTGGGGAGGGCAGGGCAGCTTTATGTGCTCTGGGAGAGCGTCTCAGTTGTCTGAAATCCCCAGCTTTTCAAAGTAGGACTGATCCCTCATCGAAATGTGAAACTGCTGTGAGTCAAATAAATCATTAATAGGCAAGCTGGGAAAGCATAGGCAGTAAAGAGGACAAAGGGTCAACCCTCGGCCTTCTCAGGAGGATTGACTTCACATGTGCTCTCTACATCCTTATGCCATTCACCCTTCAGCTTGCAAGATGATTTTTGCTCTTCTGAGGAAGCGCCTGGGGCTGTGCCAGGAAAACTCTAGGAGCATTCCACCCAGTTGAGCACTCCCTGCTTCTTGAAACTCTATTCTCTTGGCTTCCACGACGAGGTCATCATCTCCTGGGCTTTCTCCTCCTTCTCCAGCTCACCCTCCTTTGTCAGCCATTTCTCCTCTACTTGACCCCTACACGTTACAGTTCCTTAGGGCCTGGTTGAGCCCTGTCCTCTTCCTGAGCCTTCCTGCTCCCTCAGTGACCTCATCCATTTTTGATTTGAGAAATCCATCTCTATCCGGGTGACTTCTAAATCTTTACTTCCAGCTCAGACCTCTCTTTTGATCTCCACACCTGTAGCTCCTATACCCAGACATACGAACCTCTGGTCTTCTGTCACTTACTGGGTCCAAACATAACTCCTCCAAATGGCCCCTTCATCCAGTGTGCCTCTGCCAGCAAATCTCAGTCACATCCATATCTGGCCAGGGGTTCATGCATACCTGACACCCGGGGAGTCATCCTTGATACCCTCTTCCCACACCACCCCCCATCCAATTCATCACAAATCCCTCTCAATTCCTCCTTGAAAATATTTCTGCACCCTCCCGCTGTCACCATCCTGGTCCAAGCCTTCTCTTCTACTGATCTGTTGCTAGTTAGTCTCCCTGAGCCCTTCATGTGGCAACCAGGGAACATTCAGAAACATAATAAATGGGATTGTGTCACTGTTCTACACGAAACACTTCAACCACTGCCTGTTGCACTTTACAGTAATCAATGTATCAGGTGCTGTGCAAAGAACCTACACGCACTAACTCAGCTCACAACCCTGCACTTACCAGTGCCTGTTTCATAGATAAGGAAACTGAGGCCCTGAAGGCCTCAGTTTGGTATTATTTACCTATTTTTCCAATTGCCATTTTCCCAAAATAGGCAACTGGAATAAGTCAGGATTTCAGTTAGGATTTGAATTCAGTTAGTCTAAAGCCAAAACCTAGGCTCTTTAGTTGCCACTATCCTGCCTTTCACTTCATCCAAACTCTCTCACACAGCTGAAAAGGCCCTGTGTGACCAGGACTCTACCCACCTCTCCAGCACCAACTCCTCCATCACCTGCTCTGCTCTTTGTGTTGCAGTCATCTTCTTTCATTCTTATTTTAGTCATTCTAATACCCCAAGCTCTTTCCTGCCTCAGGGCCTTTGCACATATAGGTCCCTCTGCCTGTAACATTTTTCCCTATATATGGCCTAACTCCTCCTCATCCTTTGGGACCCAGCTCTACTGTCACTTTCTCATCAAGGGAACTTTTCCTAATTTCTTATTAAATTGTTTTATTATACTATGCTTTCTTATTGCATCTTCTACTTTTATTTCATAATACTTACCAAAATATGTACACAATATATAATTGTATAATATATAAAATACATGCAACATATAACTGTTTAATATTTATCTCTCCTGTTAACATAATCTCCATGAGAATGGAGACTATGATAACTTTTTCATCCTGTATCTCCTGAGCTTAGCATAGTAATAGATGCTTAATTGATATTGGTTAAACAAGCAAACTTATTTATCTTTATGGGATAAATAATTTATGCCCATCAATAAGAAAAACACTACATTCCCCAGTAGATAAATAGGTAAATGATACCAACTGACAGTTAACAAAATTGGAATAAAACAAATAAACAGGATGATATTTGACCTTATTACATAATTAGATAAACTGAAACAGAAAAGAGGTAGGCTTTTTGCATCTATTTCAATAGCTAAAATGAAAAAAATAAATATAACTTCCTAATGCTGATGGTGAAATTACCCATTAATGTTTTGATGGTGAAAGTGTTCATTGAGGATGCCTGGGTGGCTCAGCAGTTGAGTGTCTGCCTTCAGCTCAGGAAGTGAACTCAGGATCCGCGATCAAGTCTCACATCGGGCTCCTCTCGACAAGGCTGCTTCTTTCTCTGCCTGTGTCTCTTCCTCTCTCTTTGTGTCTCTCATAAATAAATAAACAAACAAATAAATAAATAAATAAATAAATAAATAAGATCTTTAAAAAAATAAAAGGAAAAAAATAAAGTGTTCATTGATTTTAAAAAAGAAAAAGAAGAGAATCTTACCAAAAGCCAATTTGACAAGTATCAAGAATCTTAAAATATTTATATCCTTTATCCTATCATTCTACTTCAGGAACTTCTATTGCAAGAAAATAATATTAGGATGGAAATTGTTTCATACAAAAATACTTTATCTCAGCTTTATTTATAGTAATGAAAAACAAGTTACAATCAAGTGTCTAACAATAAACTCTAGTATCACCACTGTATTATGCAGTTATTAAAATTACGTTTATCACAACTTCATATAGCCAGGGGGAAATGATGAGTCTTCAATACTGAATGCATTAAATGAAAATGCACAATTGCTTATATTATATATGCCTGAATATAAGGCAACTGTGAATACTATACCCCAAATTATCCTAATGAAAATTTTAAAATAACTGAGTTTTAGGAGTGGGGTGGGGAGCAGAAAACTGGAATATATAAACTTTTAACAATGAAATGATTTAAATATCTTCTTATAATATTGAATGTATTAGTTTGAAATATATATCCTAAATCACATGTATAGAAAATATACTGAAAAAAGGTTTCCACTCTCATTTTCAATGAAAAAATTTTATCCAAACTCTTCAGAGGCATATTTGACATCATCTGTCATCATTTGACATCGTGTCTTCATCATCTGTAAAGAGATATCCATTTTTTAAATGTTTACTTACAAATATAACCAACATTTACAATCATGTAGTCATGACCTCAGTGTATTAGTTAGATTTCTCCAGAGAAACGGAACCACTAGGATATGAGGAGATTTATCTTAAGGAATGGCTCACATGATTATGGAGGCTGAAAAGTCCTAGTGTCTGCCATGGTGCTGCAAGCTGGACACCCAGAAAAAAAGTAATGTAATGCAGAGTACTAAGGCCTGAGAACCTGGGTAGCTGGTGGTGTAAATCCCAATCTGGAGGAAGGAGAAGATGAGATGAGATGTCCCAGCTCAAGGAGAAAAGCAGGGGGAAAAGGGACCAATTCTTCCTTCCTCCACCTTTTGTTTTATTCAGGCCCTCAATGGATTGGATGATGCCAACCCACAGTGGGAGGGCAATCTACTTTACTGAGTTCACAATTCAAATGTTCAACCTTATCCTGAACCATCTGCACAGATACACCTGGATACAATGCTTAATCTGGGCACTCCATGGCCAGTCAAGTCAACACATAAAATTAAACATCACACTCAAGAAAGAAAAAGTTAACATTTCTTTAACTTTGTATTAAGTTCTTTACTAACTTAAAGACTTCGGCAGATGACTTCAATAAATGCAGAAAACTATCATTGATAAAGGTTTTTTTTTAAGCTAACACATGTCTTCCCCTAAACAACATGTTGTTATTTAAAACAAAAGAATTACCCTCGTGTGTTTGCATCAGAAAAAAAACAAAAATAATAAAAATAATAAAAATAATAAAAAAATAAAACAAAATAATTGAGGGAGCTACCTATGATAGACTTTGTAAAGACTTGAGCATATGGTGACTCTCGTTTCTGAAGAATACTTTTCAGGAAACCCTGTCTTTTATTGGATATATATAGTACGTGATTTGCTACTGTGCTTTTAAATAAAGCCTTATCCCTATACAGCCTGCATTATTGGATGACTAATCATTAGGACCTTTTAGTTGTTACTTGGTTATAGGAGATTGCAGTATTAAATGATATTGCCCAGGAAGTGTTCCTGAAATCTATGCCTTGCCTGTGAGGGTATGCTTCTTCAACTCAGAGTCTAGAGAAAATGAGTCTTTCCACCAAAAGATATTTAAGATGTTCTTGCTGTGGTTATAGTGCTCAGGAGAAATACAACTGGACAAGGACAATGCAGCCCCAAGGAGAGCCTGAGTGTATAGCCTACCAGAAAGAGCTTAGTGGCCAGCAAGCACACTCAGCAAGGGAAACAGAGCAGAAGCATCATAGATTTCCTAACAGTGCCCACACACAGCAAAGCAACAGTCAGCCAGCAATTTTGCAAACTGCTGGAAGGAGCACACTCTAGAAAAGATTGTCACTCATTCTTAGAGAGAAAGAACTAGGGACCAGAGTTAGACGATGCTGAGTTTTTTGTTTTTTGCTTTTTTTTTTTTTTTTGTACATTGTTACATATAATCTAGTATGTAAACTCCAGTTCTCTCTTTTTAAGTTTTTTTTTTTATTTTAATTCCAGTGTAGTTGACATGCAGTGCTACATATTGGGTTCAGGTGTATACAATATATTGATTCAACAATACATTGCTCAGTGCTTATCACGATAAGTGTACTTTTTAATCTTTAGTTCTCTTTACAAAGAGTGAGTTTGGTCATTCTCATAAAATTACTTTGTTGATTCCCTGAAGCTCTAAGTTAAAGAAGCTCTCTCGGTGTAAATGAATTAGGTGGGCCACAACTAATTATTAAGTCAAGATTCTGCCCTTGGAGTGATCAATGATGTATCAGCAGCCTCCTTTACAAAGTGACCAAGACAAAGTTACTCATAGAAAATATTTTTAAGGAAATATTCCAAAACATTGGTTTCAGTACATTTTTGAGCAGCAGTCTTTTTTTTTTTCTTTTTTTTTAATTTTTATTTATTTATGATAGTCACACACACAGAGAGAGAGAGAGAGGCAGAGACATAGGCAGAGGGAGAAGCAGGCTCCATGCACCGGGAGCCCGACGTGGGATTTGATCCCAGGTCTCCAGGATCGCGCCCTGAGTCAAAGGCAGGCGCTAAACCACTGCGCCACCCAGGGATCCCAGAGCAGCAGTCTTATAAGAGTAATTATCCTAGTTTTTTCTATTTTCCAAAAGGTATTTAATGGGCATGTCTTTTTAATGAAAACTAAAGAAATGAAAAATAAAAATAAAGAACAGAGTTTATTTTTTTTATTTATTTATGATAGTCACAGAGAGAGAGAGAGAGAGAGAGAGAGAGGCAGAGACACAGGCAGAGGGAGAAGCAGGCTCCATGCACCGGGAGCCCGACGTGGGATTCGATCCCGGGTCTCCAGAATCGCGCCCTGGGCCAAAGGCAGGTGCCAAACTGCTGCGCCACCCAGGGATCCCCCTAAAGAACAGAGTTTAATCCGAAAGGATTCATATTTGTTACAGTTGGTCACAAGGCTATTTAGCCTTGAAATATTGATTTAAAAAATTACTCTTAGAGGAAAAAATTAAGAGTTTGCCTATATAACGTTGTATCTGTCAAAGTTTTACAGAGCTAAGTCCTTTTTTCCCCTCCTGAATTTAAAACCAACCAAGAGATAGACACAAGATCAGGACAGTTAAAAATCAAAACTTTTATCTCAATTACTATTAACACTAGATTGAAGAATTTGGACTGTGAGTCTAGGACCACAGTGGACTTACCCACACTGTGCCCACAAATTAAATTTATCCACCTGGTCACAGGAAGAGCTAGAGAATCAAAGGCTTTCCTGACTAGGATGGGACATGCCCTGTTAACAGTCCTATACGAAGAGCAGCCCAGAGAACGTGCTTTCTCTAGGCACCTGAGCCAAGAGAAAAATGAAGTCTAAGAGGGCTGAGCCATATACATCCATAGTTCTCACATCCAAACATAAGCCAGAGGTAGAGCAGTAGAGAAAGATTGGGACTATTACTTTAAGGAAAGTCTTTGGCATGGAACTATGAGAAGACCAGGGGAAAAGAAGAATCCAACCCACTTGCAAGCATAATAAATGGGAAAAACTTTGTTCAGATAACTAAGACAATGTGATCCTAAGAAGCAGTTTTGACTATTTTAAAAACTAAACTAATAAAAATTTTGGTGTTAAGGAAATGCAAAAAAAAGTCATTAAACAGAAGAATCTCTTGTATCTTGAAAAATAAATCTGACTTTTCTTTAAAATGTGCACCAATATATGTATTTGATGTATGCTTCTTTCATAATTTCACAAATTAAAAGTGTTTTGCCAATTAATCTAAAGCTAGAAAAACATTGTTGTGCTGAATAGAATTCTCTCTCTCTTCCCCAAACACTACTTAGCCAGAAACAAAGAAATAAAGACTTCTGGAAAAGAGAACAGAGAAACTGTTGTTTTTAAAAAGTCAATCCAGTGTGTCTAAAGCTGGTAAGGAAAGCCCATCCTCTTAGATGGAGTTGCATAATCTTCAAAGAAGAGTCCCTGGATAGTCATAACCAAGTATGTTGATTCAACACCCACACTTGCTGGGCAAGACTCTGGCCTTCATCCAGGCTCCTTGGGACAAGATGTCCACATGAGTCTCCATGCCGCCAAGGAGTTGTCAGGTAAGATTTTCACATAGGTATTTCAGTGTTCAAGGCTCTTGCACCACATTTGCCCACTCAGGCATTAAACCAAATCCCTTTCCATGCTGCAGTGTAACCAAATCAGAGGAAAAGAACCTTCCACATCAGGCACAAATGAGTATCTCCACTTAGGGGAAACAGAAGTCCAGGAATGGGAATGGAGTCTCCATGGTGATTGCCACTGGTAGTAGGGCCATTACCCAGGTCCTGTCTTGACTGAGAGACCTCAAAACTCTTTCAGCTTCTTTTTCCTTATCTCAAAAATACCATGGCTGGATTTATCAGGCTGAAACTGCATTAAAATTCTGTTTCTTCAGCTCCTTTCTATCCAAATAGTCTTAGGGTAACCCGGTACATTAAGGTGAAAATTATTTTGCTGATTGTTCTCAGATATTGCCAATTCTTTAAGTCTGTCAGGTAGGCTTGTGTGCCTGCACACATACACACCCCACTCACAAAGAAACTTGAATTATTTCGATTGTTTGTTCACACAGGCCCAAATTACTCAACCTTGCACTTCATGCTGCTGCTATTGACATGTTAATTGTGCCTGGTTGTTTTTAGTACTTTCAAACTGTCCTCATCTCTCTTTAAGTGGAATAGATTTCTAAACGTGGGTCCTCAAAATAGGATGGTTGAGCCAACACCATATGCTCCGGGACATGTAAGAGCTGAATATACTGATAATGCTGAATGTGTTCTTGAAAGATGGATCTATGACACAAGGACAATAAAAGTGGTTGATTGAAGCAAAATGTCCTGAAAAATTGAACATGAACAAATCTTTCATTAAATGGAATCACATTTTATGTGTTGTGCGACAATTCCCTATTTAGGGGTACATTTTTAAAGGAACACTGGATTTAGTTCCGGATTTCTTTCTTCCACTTACTGGGTAACTTTAAGCGAGGTCCTGAAACCCTCTCCCAGAAGCTTTTAGTTTTTCTTCAAATAGCGTAGACAAAACACACACCTCAAATGGCGGTTGTGAAGACTGAGTAAAAGACTGTATGTAAAAATGCCTGACAAAGCATTTAATATACTCAGAAGTTATATAGATATTAAGATATTTATTTCGGGACAGCTGGGTGGTTTGTGGTTGAGCGTCTGCCTTGGGCTCAGGTTGTGATCCTGGGGTCTGACTTAGAAGGTCCTCAGATTGAGTCCCACATCAGGCTCCCCTTAGGGAGCCTGCTTCTCCCTCTGCTTGTGCCTCTGCCTCTCTCAGTGTGTCTTTCATGAAAAAATAAATACTCTTGGGACGCCTGGGTGGCTCAACGGTTGAGCTCTGCCTTTGGCTCAGGCCGTGATCCTAGAGTCCCGAGATCGGGTCTCGCATCAGGTTCCCTGCATGGAGCCTGCTTCTCCCTCTGCCTGTGTCTCTGCCTCTGTGTGTGTGTGTCTGTCATGAATAAATAAATAAAATCTTAAAAATTAATACCCTCAAAAATAAAATAAAATGTTTATGTCATCATTTGAGAAATCCTTTTGAAATGCAAATAATAATCACCACTGATTGTGTGTGTGTGTGATTTTTAAAACAGTATTAAGGCAGCCCAGGTGGCTCCGAGGTTTAGCGCCGCCTTCAGCCCAGGGTGTGATCCTGGAGACCCAGGGTAGAGTCCTGTGTCAGGTTCCCTGCATGGAGCCTGCTTCTCCCTCTGCCTGTGTCTCTGCCTCTCTCTCTCTATGTCTCTCATGAACAAATAAATAAAATCTTTAAAAAAAAAAAACAAAAACAAAACAGAGTATTATTTTAAAAATTGCTCAGAGGGATCCCTGGGTGGCGCAGCGGTTTGGCGCCTGCCTTTGGCCCAGGGCGCGATCCTGGAGACCCAGGATCGAATCCCACGTCGGGCTCCCAGTGCATGGAGCCTGCTTCTCCCTCTGCCTGTGTCTCTGCCTCTCTCTCTCTCTCTGTGACTATCATAAATAAATAAAATTTAAAAAAATATTTTTAAAAAATTGCTCAGATAAAGTATTTGTCATTTTGTAAAAGGTACACCATAAGAAATATAGCCAATATTAAAATAGCCATATATGAGGACTGATGGTAGCTATGCTGTGGTGAAAAATAGAATAATGTATAAACTTGTCAAATCACTATCCTTGCATACCTGAAACTAAGGTAACATTTAACATTGTGTCAACTGTACTCAAATCTTATTTTTATTTTAAGATTTTATTTATTGATTCATGAGACACAGAGAGAGAGAGAGAGAGACCCGGCAGAGGAAGAAGCAGGCTCCATGCAGGGAGCCTGACTCGATCTGGGTCTCTAGGATCTCGCCCTGGGCTGCAGGCGGCGCTAAACCGCTGAGCCACCCGGACTGCCCTGTACTCAAATTTAAAAAATATTTGTGTTATCTCTCTCTCTCTCTCTCTCTCTCTCGAACAAGTAAATCTTTTTTAAAAAGTTTTTGTTTATTTATTTCAGACGATGAGAGAGAGAGAGCACAAGCAGGGGGAGCAACAGAGGGAGAGGGAGAAGCAGGCTCTTCGCCTGAGAGCCCCATGCGGAGCTCAGTCCCAGGACCCTGAGATCATGACCTGAGCCGAAGTCAGACGCTTAGCTGACTGAGCCACCCAGGTGCCAGGTGCCCCCAAATAAACCTTTTTAAAAAGGGAGTGGGAGGCACCTGGGTGGCTCAGTGGTTTAAGCGTCATCAGACTCTTGGTTTCAGCTCAGGTCAGGATCTCATGAGTCTTGAGATTAAGCCCCGCCTCTGGCTTCATGCTCAGCAGGTAGTCTGTTTAAAGATTCTCTCCCTCTGCCCCTCCCCTCACTTGCTCTTCCCCCTGCAAATAAATAATTAATCTTTAAAATTTAAATTTAAATTTAAAAAAGGCTCTGTCGTTCTGTCACATGGAGTACCCACTACTCTGAGACAACATCCCCACCCCCTACACACACAGCCAGTTCACCTGCAAGGAGAGTTCCCTCCCCCTCTCCTCCTCCACAGCCTCTACCACCACTCCTTTATCCTTCACCGCCCCTCATCAATGCCGACATCGTACCTCATACTTTCTTCACTAGTGATGTGAGGACACTCTTGGTGTCCACACACTTAGTTGGATAGTTTCATAGTCAGGGCCAGGGTCCCCAACAGGAGAATATGGAATCAGCTGATATAAAACAGCACTAACATCCTGTTTTGTAGCTTAGATAGGACCACACTAGCATTCTGCTTTGCAGCTTTTACAGAAATGATTTCTGCAAAACGTCCTAAAACAAAACAATTAACCATAAAGGATTTTTCACCATCATGGCCAAGGGGCAGTGAAGCTACAAGGCCCTGATATCAGCTGAAAAGACCATTGGCCCATAGACATTAACCTAAAAGGTACACAGATCCATGGCCAAAGCCCTGATTGGCACAACTTAGCACACCCTGATTGCTTAAGGTAGTTCCACAAAAGAGCTCACAAAAACCCCTAAACTTAGAAACTGCAAGGGCAACCCTCCCTCTCCGGGAGCTTTATACTATGACTCAGTAAACTTTGCTTTGCTGCCCACCACTTCTCTATCTGGTCTCCCTCCTCATTTCTTCAAAGTGGCAGTGTGACCAAGAACTACAGGCACTAACGGCAGAGAAATCCTGCAAGAGTAGCAGAAACAGAGGATCAAAGGATCATTTTACCCCTCCTTCTACTTTAGGATAGCTTTTTCAGAAACCATTAAAGGTAAAAAAATTTCTCCGTGTTTCAGAGACCTACCAAGGAGCAGCAGATTCATGACCTCCTGCTGGAAGCTCTACAAAGAGTCTTCATTTACTGTTTCAAATGCACTTTTTTCCCCCTGCTATGACATGAGCCTTTATAAACTCCAGAGGTTAAGTTTCCTCAAGATAAAGGGAGTGGAAAGCCCCCAGCTTCCAGCCTTATATTGAACATGTAGGGAGGGATGCAAGAAATTTAAAAAGGCAAATAGGAAATAAGCACTATGACTAGAGTCTGTCTCCACAACTGACAGTTTCTTCTTCTCTAACATAAGTATAATTGTCCTTCCTGTCTCCCCTGGTTATTGGGAGGACCACATGACTGTGTGTGGTAGCAAAACATTATCCAAATAGAATGTATTATTTTTTTTTAGGATTTTATTTATTCATTTGAGAGAGAAAGAGCTACAAGTGAGTAGCAGAGGCAGAGGGAGAAGCAGACTCCCCACTGAGCAGGGAGCTGATGCCCGCTGGATCCCAGGACTGGGAGATCATGACCTAAACTGAAGTCAGATGCCCAACCATCTAAGCCACCCAGACATTTATTATTATTATTATTATTATTATTATTATTATTATTATTATTAACCATCGTGCATGGAACAAATATTAACTGAAATCACTGTTCTAGGCTCCAAGGATACATCGTTAAATTAGCAGATGAGGCTCTCTATTCCTTGTGCAGTTTAGTAATTGTAAGATAATTTCTGTCAGAGATTAGACCTAGGTGGGAAATAAATAGGACAATGTAATCTTGAAAAATCAGAGGGGAGGGGTGCCTGGGTGGCTCAGTTGGCTGAGGGTCTGACTCTTGATTTAGGCTCAGGTCATGATCTCAGGGTCGTGAGATAGAGCACCAAGCACTGAGTGGGGTTCCCTGCTCAGCATGGAGTCGGCTTGAGATTCTCTCTCTCTTCCTCTGCACTGCCCCCCTCCCCGCTCATGTGCACACACACCCATGCTTGCATTCTCTCTCTCCCTCAAATAAATAAATATCTTTTTAAAAAATCAGAAGGGAGATGGGAGTGGTTCCAGGTTAGTTAGCCCTCTTTGAGTTTGGAGACTGTTGCTGAGACCTGAGCGATGGGAAAGAGCCAGCCAAGAGCATTCCAGGCTAAGAAGAGCATCTGCACATGTCCTGAAATGGACGTAAGCTTGATGTGTCAATAAAATAGGAAGACAGCCAATGTGGCTGGAGCATGGTAAGCAAATGGGAGAGAGACAGAAGATGAAGTCAGAAAATAGATGGTAGCCAGGGCTTCTAGGTCATAGTAAGGATTATTTCAGAGACCTGCTGAAACGCACACATTTCTGAGAACCTATTTAATTGCATCAGCATATAATAACAATAAATATTTAGATGAATTGATTTCCTATGCATAATGCTTTGGATAAATCTATGATTCATAGCCATCTAATTGACCAGGATTCTGAGCTACTAGGATATGTACCAGCATAGCTTTTTCAAAGAAGACAGCAGTGCAGATTGCATTCCAGGAAGCAAAATTCAGAGGCAGCTTCTCATCTATCTTGGCAGAAACCTTTCCTGTTCTGATGTGGATTCCAGATCCCAGCAACCCCTTGCCAAATACTAGGAACTAAACCCAAGTTTAGGGCCATGTCTTCTGGGTCTGAAGACTCAGAAACCATCCCTAAGGGAGTATATGGTAAGGGAAAGATTCTGAGCTTAAGACCTTCATTTCTTACTAGCTGTGCAACCTTGAGTAACTTACCTAATAATAATAGAAGTAAATGTTTATGTAGTGCTTTCTACTGGCCAGGCTCTGTTCTAAGGCCCTTACTTGTGTTAACTCATTTAACCTTCAGTTCCACCATCTGTAAAGAGGGGATAATAGTAGTGCTTACTTCATAGGGTGGGATGTCAAGTGTAAAATTGATATACAATAAATGTTTCCTTCTCCTTTTCTTTTAAAGACTCACATCACTGCCTTTATTAAAAGCACTAGTAGAGACCAAGTATGTTAAGTGCTGGGCCCATAGTATGCCCAACATATCATAGCTATAATGAGAGCAATGTTATTGAGTCTTCCTCAGTGAAGCCAAGCCCTAGTTTATCTGAAGGATCAAAGTCCTGGTGAATAATGTATGGAGGCCAGCAATTTGGGGTATCTTACTGCTAACTTATCCTAGAAGCTGATTGAGAACCTGGCACATAATAGGTGTTCAATAAACATTCCTCTCTACTGAGGCGCAGTTTTACTGTCAAACCAGGAGCTACATTAAAAGGTTGCTGTCTTACATCAGAGAACACTGTTATCAATCAAGAGTATTATCAACTAGAAAAAAAATCTAAATCTCTATTTTAGGTAGTGATCTCTAATGTTCAAACTCATGCCTCAGCAGAGAGGCTGGCAACTGGGACATAAACAGGGGGCCTGGAGCCTCTATCAGCCATGTCAGGACTGGCCTCAGAATAAGAGAGAGTAGCAGTACTATAGCCAACCAGAAGAAATGGTCGGAGGAGCTTGGCTCAGGCAGATGAGCCCAAAGCAGTGAGAAGAAACCTTGGTAATGACAGAAGAAGTAGACAGAGTTCACAAGCAAAGATTTCTCAAGTGAGATGCAACTGTGTACAAATCCTATATCCTCCCCTAATTAGTACCATATACATGAGGCCCTAAGGATAAGAATAGAGGGGCTCCTTCTATGTCTCCCCTACCCCAGCTGAGCATAAGACCTCACCTTGGAAGATCGATCCTTTGGATTTAATGTCTATATCTCCATGGACCTTTGTGAAACACAAAGATTTGACTTGAAAGGGGTAACACATCCATCCATTAGCACCTACCCATAGATGAGAGTGTATTGTCTCAGCAGATAAGCAGATTCTCATCTTAGGAAACTGAGAATAGAGTTCAGAGATAGGACACAGATCAGAAAAATCTTTGTCAGTTCTAAAACAGGCCCCCAAAAAACCACCTAAGGTTTTAAACAAACAAAAAAAAAAGAACAATGGTTGCCTGGGGGGATTGACCAGAAAGTGCACGAGGGAACTTTCTGGAGTTGTGAAAATTCTATACTATAAGGCAGTGTAAGTTAATGGGTGGTGTACCCATTTGTCAAACTTGTACAGCTAAGAGCTGTGTGTCTCAATGTCCATGAATTTTCCCTTAAAAAACTGTGAGAAAAATAAGAGTGAAGTGGAGAGGCAAAGTCAAGGTAGAGATGATGTAGAAATGGCAGCATGACGGGGATCCCTGGGTGGCTCAGTGGTTTGGCCCCTGCCTTTGGCCCAGGGCGTGATCCTGGAGACCCAAGATCAAGTCCTGCATCAGGCTTCCTACATGGAGCCTGCTTCTCCCTCTGCCTGTGTCTCTGCCTCTCTCACTCTCTCTCTCTCTATGTGTCTCTCATGAATAAATAAATAAAATCTTAAAAAAATAAAAAGAAATGGCAGCATGTGATTGGGTACATTAGGGTTTATATTTGCTTTCTTTTATATATTTTTAGAATTTTCTATAATAAGAAAAAAACAAAAATGTCTTTGTCGGGAGCAAAGGAAGGTATGACCAGGGGTCAGGAAGGGGCTAGGTGGGATGGAGGCCTACACACTCAAAGGGCAGCATGGGGAATGGACTAAGTGCCAGGGAAGAAGCCCTTTGTCTCCTGCACATTTCATGTCAAATTTAATTTTATGTATTACTTGGGGGGGGGGTCTTATTAATCTGATCCTTTTCCATTGGCTTTTCTAACTATAGAAGTGAAAGCTAAAGCTAATACTTTAATGTATTTGTGCAGCCACTGGTTAAACAGTTACAAGCACACTAAAGGGAGGGGAAATATCAGGTAAACCTGTTTTAAACATGTCCTAGGCCAGTCCTGCTCATATACAGTGAGAGACTTCAGAGGAGAGGGACCCACAAACACCAACTCAAATTGCTTAAGAAACTTCCACAGGAAGATTGTTGTATTCCCAGAAATGACTCTCATCAAATAAAAAATTGGGGGTGGGGATAGGTTAATGAATAGCCTTCATGTGTAGATGGATCTCCCCACCAGAGATGGGGTTGACAGAACAAGCCCTGCAAACTCATGGAAATTAGCAGTAATAAGACATAAACAGTGAAACCTCAAAATAACATCTTTGGCCTTTAGAATCAACACAGCTCTCCTGTCAGCCTGCACCTGGCCTGTCCGGCTGAGTCCAGGAGCCAGTGGGGTTTTAGGCCTCTTTTAACAGCTGCCAAGAGCATATTACTCATGGCGGGGATGTCGGCCTTTTATGTTGCCACAAGTGGCCCAACCGTTGTTGGGGCTTGGTGTAGTCCATTGACAGTTTTTTTCCCAGGGCTGGGTCTTTGCTCTCTGATTTTTCCAGCAGCTCCAGTTTGTTCAAATGTTACCAATGTACACTGAGTGAGTCCCCCACGCTCCTGTGCTGGCTTGCAGCCATGCTTGCTTCCTGGCCACATCCTCTGGTCCCTGGCGAGATAGGACAAGAGGCTAAAGTCAGAACAGCCAAGGGCTACAGCCTCACTGGACAAGCTGTTTCATCTGCCTTATCAGTGTCTGGATTCCTACCACAATGTAAATAGTTAAGAGGGGCCATTTAGAACAGAAGGTCTACCAAGAGCATACTTGTGAAACTGAAAAAAAAAAAAAAAGCCTAATTGTAATACTTGTGTTTGAAATACATCCTCGAAATGGGTTGGTCAAAGAGTCTCACCTACATCAAATTAGCAAGGTCCCTCTTGGATCAGTGGGGCCTGAAGAGACTGAGTTTGGGGCAAAATCCTAATGAGGTCATTAGTGTCTGATGATATAAACTCATCATATTTACCACAGTGATTTGTTTACCACTTATTTTTCCTTCTAGACTTTGTTATGTAAGAGCAAGAGTAGTGTCTTCTATTCACTGTTAGATTTTCAGGGTCTGGCCCAGAGAAAACCATCACAAAAATCTTTTCTGAATGAAGGAATAAGCTGAATACTGAGTCTGCAAATTGCTACCACCTCTGGCGGCCTGGAGGCATTTCATTCTGCAGGAGGTTCCTTGTTGGCAGACACTGTTAGCTGGGTATGCAGAAGTCACTCCCAACCTCTTTCTCCCTTTCTCTCTCCCAGCATGCTGATTGGAAAGTCTCCCTTGTAGCTTTGAGTCTAGCCCATAAGGCATAAGAGGGACTCTGTTGAAGTACTTCTGGGACAGATTATCCTCCCTGATTAAAAAAAAAAAAGCCAGACAAAAGAAGAGAAGTTGCTGGTGTTGCCCTTTCTCCTTTTGTTTTGCTCTGAATGTAGACTATAAAGCTGACACTATGACAGTCATCTTGCAACCAATAGTGACAAGCATGAGGAGGAAAATACAACATCTAAGGATTATTGAACAGAAACACAAAAATAACCTGGGCCCCTGAGCTTCGCTGAGTCATGGAATCATCCCTGGAACCACGTGCCTCTAGCCTCCTTGTTAAATGGGATAATATAAACACTTATACTGTTGAGCCACAGTTAGTCTCATTTTGTTTCTATCACCTACTTTCAAATACTTGATAACTGGTAACTTTTCTAACCTCCACATTAGGCAGCTAGGATAGAGTCTGTTTTATTCAAATTGCTATTCCCAAGCACATAGTTCAGAACATTGTACAGAGCTCAATAATTATTGAATGAACTAACAAATCAGGAAATGAATAAAAAGCAATTCCAGAATTCATTTACTGAGCTTCTACTATATACTAGGCATTGCTGGCTGCTGAATGAGGACTGTTGTTAGAATTTATTATTTTAGTTGAATGTGTTAGAACTACCTAGAGTCTCACAGAAGAAGGATGAATGGTTATGTAGCCTGAGGTTGATGAACAAGATGGTATACTCTATAGCTATTAAAACTCTTAAGTCTAGAGTACCAGCCAAGACATGGGAATGGATAGGTGCAATAAAGTGAAAAAAGCAGAGCATGAAACTCTGTGTACACACAGATCACTGCTCTGGAAAAACATATTGTGTATGTTGACAGTGATGAGAGAGAATTTGGAGGCATGTCAATGGTTTAATGCCAAATCAGCCAGATCTTTATTTTTTCTTTCTATCCTTTGGAAGTTGTTTAGATTCACAATATAAAAAAAAAAAAAAAGGAAAACCCTAGTGTGAAAACTGTCCATGGTTCCCTGAAAGAGTGGGTAGGCCTTTGTAAGAAGCTCATGGAGGTTTGAGGACCCAAAGAGTTCACATCAGGAAAGTAAGGAAGCATGAACACAAGGATGCCATTGTTGTCCATGAAAACTTCAAGGAGGGAGCCGAGGAAGGGGCCTCCTATCTCTTATTTCTTCCAACTGCAGTTTGGACAGCAGGGAGAACCCTTGTCTGTTTAATAAGTTGGTGAACAAAGGCTGATTGCTTCCCTTGTCAATAAAACAAACATTATCTGCTTCTGTTTCTCTGCTAAATTGAATCTCTGCTTATCCTAACTGGTTATATAAAGACTTTATGTATACAGGAAAAAGAAATGACAAGGTTGTGTAAGCAGGCAGCCCTGGGTAGAGTTATGAAGTCTGTACAGTTTATCTCTTGGGGATCCTTGCTTCTCTTTTATGCTTACAAAGCCACTATTTCCATCATGCATCAATCTATTAAGTGACCAATGGATTATTTCTGTCCAGAAGTTTTTTTTTTAAGTTTTATTTATTTATTTATTTATTCATGAGAGACACAGAGAGAGAGAGAGAGAGAGAGAGAGAGAGAGAGGCAGAGGGAGAAGCAGGCTCCATGCAGGGAGCCTGACATCAGACTTGATCCCAGAACTCCAGGATCACACCCTGGGCTGAAGGCAGCGCTAAACCACTGAGCCACCCAGGCTGCCCTGGAGTTTTTTCAATTTAAAAAAAAAAAAAAAAAAAGGACCATGACAAAGAGTGCAGATAAAGGAATGCATCACTATAGGCTGAATTTTAAGCATGGAGATAGGGTTTATATTGGGGAGTAAGAACTTTAAATCACACTGCATAGGCAACAGTCCTTATGAAAGCCAGAAAGGACCAAGAGTCTAATTTATTGGTTCAATGTTGAACAACTCAAAGGAGGGAAAGTCAGGAGTGGAAGTCAGGTCTGCAGAAAGCAGTAGATACAATGAGAGGCTGTGAGAGTTCCCAGGAATGGGCATGGGACCCAGCTTTCTCTCCTAAATGGAGCCAGGGACAATGTCCCCCCCAGGGAAGGGCCCTGCAGCCATAAAATGCACCAGGATTGCTGCCACTGTGTGATACAATAAGTAGGATGCCAAGTAGAAGGTACAAAACAGGGGTGTGTGGGTGGCTCAATCATCTGACTCTTGATTTTGGTTCAGTTCATGATCTCAGGGTCATGGGATCAGGCCCCACATGCCTAGCCTCCATGCCTAGCCTGCTTAGGATTCTCTCTCTCCCTCTGCCCCTCTCCTCCCCTCTCTGCAGGCATTCTTGATCTCTCTCTCTCTCTCTCTCTCTCTCTCTCTCTCTCTCTCGGGGGGGGGGGGGAGGAAGAGGACAAAATCCTGATTTTGATATGGTAGGAAGAGACAAGGGAGGTGATCAGGAGAAAAACTTCTCATACTAATTATTCTAAGCTAGATTCCCAGTGAAGTTTGTCCTGGGATGAGAATAGTGTTGCCAAAGTCAAAATTCTTTCCAAGGTAGACACGAGAAAGTCAGATTGCCTGAGCAGAGTGGATGCTCTCCAAACTCATCCCGATTCTGACTGCCCCCTCTCTCTATGCATCAGGGCATCAGGCTGCCAGAGCTCTCCAAACAACCCCTAAGACAAAGTTGGCATCCAGTTTTTGGTTCAATAATCCTAATTTTTCTGATAGCTTTAAGGATACTAGTCATTTGGCATTCAGTTAAAAATTACAAAATAAGGCATCAGACTTATAGTATCACAAAGCATGAAAAGACACTCATGGAAGATTGAGAGAGAGGTCACCTGGGTGGTGCAGTCAGTTAGGTGTCCTGACTCTTGATTTCAGATCAGGTCATGATCTCAGGATTGTGAGATTGAGTCCCACATCAAGCTTCACACTCAGCTCAGAGTCTGCTTGGAACTCTCTCTCCCTCTGCCCCTTGCCCTGCTCTCTCTCTCTCTCTAAAATCAATAAATCTTTTTTTAAAATATAAAGAGAGGGACACCTGGGTGGCTCCGTGGTTGAGCATCTGCCTTTGGCTCAGGTCGTGAGCCCCAGGTCCTAAAATCGAGTCTCACATAGGGTTCCCCACTGGGAGCCTGCATCTCCCTCTGCCTATGTCTCTGCCTCTCTCTCTGTGTCTCTCATGAATAAATAAATAAAATATTTTTTAAAAATTTAAAGAGAGATACATTAAAACTGCAAAAAAATTCATTAGCTCTTTCCAGGTCAGAGAACAGACTGGCAAGAGAACTAGAAAGGAAACTGTTTTCTGTACTGTGTAAGCTCCAGTCACACATTTCTCTGAGGAACCATGGTTTTCAGGAAACCGATACAAAAACCTTAGCACTTGATAGTATAGAAGGCAGCTCCATATCAAACATCTAAACTCATTTAAATTGGGACACCTGGATGGCTCAGTGGTTGAGTGTCTGCCTTCAGCGCAGGGCGTGATCCCAGAATCTGGGATCGGGCTCCCTGCGAGGAGCCTGCCTGTGTGTGTGTGTGTGTGTGTGTGTGTGTGTGTCTCATGAATAAATAAATAAAATCTTTTTAAAAAATTCATTTAAATGCCTGTGATTTTAATTTTTTTCAGTCTCTCTTTCCATCTGAAATGTGTATTGTTGTTGGCTCAAACACCAACTTTCGATTGTCCTTGCTGCTTGCTGAGAACGCGATCTCTAAGGCACTCTGTTTAATCTTTGAATCAGCTCAGGAGGATGGAATTACCATCTCTGGAAAACTGCAGTTTAGTTTCAAGGAACTCACTGCAGCTGCAACAATAAGATGGAAATGTGGCTGGTTTGGAGGAGGCGAAGATAAAGGTATGGGATTAAGACAGCCTAGCTTGTCCCAGTGAGTAGAATGATCACATAAATCACAGGCTAACCTTGGCTCCACTCAGCTCGTATTAAAGTATGTGGTGTCACTGCCTCCCCATAATTAGGATTTGTCATCTTGAGCATCAGAATGGGAGACACAAATGCCAAAAGGGGGCCAGAGAGAGAACAGAGGCTGCAGAGGAAATGAATAATTTTGGTGACAGTGACTACTATTTTGATAGGAACCAGAATGTCTGCAATATTTCAAGAACCATGTATAAGGGCAAGAGCTGTTGGAAAAGTGCCTTCCAACTTCAAAATGTGCCTGATCATAAGAACGCTGATAAGCATGAGGGGAGAGCAGCTGGAACTCTGAGGCTGCTTGTGTTTCCTTTCTTGATACTTATGCCGAGATCACATTTGCTGCTGCTTTTATCTGCTCTTTAGAAGTTCTTGTATTTGGGGAATCATTAATTGTAAAATAAATACCTACTCAGTAACATGGAAATGTAATTTATTAGCTAGCTTACACAACTGGCTATTACATATATAGAGTATCTGGAACTTTCTATCCTAACCAAAATGCCATTTATGTAGACTCAAGTTCATCGCACTTCATGTTGCCTCCATATTGGTGCCCTGGGCTAAGACATTAAAGATAATGCTCTTTTCAAGAAAAAAAAATTTTTTAAATTACATTACCCAGTCATATGGTTGGAAACATGGGAAGAAGTTTTTGAATAAGAGCCAAGAGCCCTGAAAGAATGACCAGCAAAGAAGAAAGCATACAAATGCAGTTGTAAGAGCAAGGTTTTTAAGAAATAATGTAGAGATTCATCTTGTTAAAATAGGACCAACACATGTTGGGATTTGGGGCAACCCAAGAGGAAGTTAGGGTGGGGCAGAGGTGACACCATGAGAAAACTGACCCCAGGACCTGTAAGACACAATGTCTTCTTATATAGCAAGCTTAGGTATGGTCAACATTAGCTAGTCCAAACTGGTAGGTAGGGTAAGATCCCCAGAAGTGTGTGGCAGCAGCAGTGGGTAGTAGTGTGGGTGTCAGAACCACAGGGGTCATGGGACCATAATCCAGACTAGGCTATATAAGGGCCACAGCCATGCAAAACGAGTTCACAGTATGTCCCATTATATATAGGGTCAGATGTTTGAGGCTGGGTAACCAAGCAGCTATTGAGCTGGAATCAAAACATCCAGATGGGCCCAGACCTGAGACAGTGAGGAAGATGATGCTTCCATTTTAGGGCTCCATTAAACCCAGGGTTCACCCTCTGAATGTGAGATCATACTGGCAATCCAACTCCATTCCAAATCATACTAGAGGCAGGGCTGAGACTACCTGTCTCTTTCCTGGCCTGCTCAGGATTGTAGCAAGTATTGGCACTGTGGTGGACATATGTTATTCGTCTGCCCAACAGCCCTTTCTTTGGAAATGATGTCTCTGTGATTACATGTAATTTGGATATTGCCCTCCTTGTGCACAAAGGTGGGAATGTGACTCAAGTCTGGCCAATCAGATTACTTCACTCACCCTCCCACAGTGATTTATCTAGAGAGAGTCATATGCACAAGCCCAGCCAAATCTTCTATTCTTCTCCTACTACCAACATTTACTGAGTGCTTACCAAGTGCCAGGAACTACTCTAAATGCTTCAGATGCATTTATCTTGTTTAATCCTCCTATCATTTCAATAAGGTAATGTTGTTATTATCTTCTCTTTACAGATAAAGGAACTGAAACAAAGATAGAGTAATTTGTCTAAGATCAGACAGTTAGGTGGTAGAGATAGACTGTATAACTAGGCAGTTTTGTTCCAGGCTATGGATGTGTAAGGAAAGACACATTCACTTCCCCTGGTATCAAAAACTATAAGGATTATGTAAATTGGATATGAACCACCATCTCCTATGGCCTCAGGGTGAGAGTTGTCTATAGTGGAGGAGAATGAAAGGGAGAGAAAGAGAGAGAGACAGAAAGAAAGAGACCTTTTTAAAAAATATTTTATTTATTCATGAGAGACACAGAGACATGGGCAGAGGGAGAAGCAGGCTCCATGCAGGGAGCCCAGTGTAGGACTCGATCCCAGGACCCGGGGATCACGCCCTGAGCCAAAGGCAGACACTCAACCATTGAGCCACCCAGGCGTCCTGAGAGAGACCTTTATAATATAACCTGAGTTCCTGGATGCAGGTGTGCCTAAAACTATTCAATCCATGGACTTGTCAGTTACATGAATCAGTAAACTGGCTTAAACTAGTCAGACTTGGGTTTTTGTCCTTTGCAAATAAAGGTCCTGACTCATGCAAGCCTGTCTAGAGGATACTTCAGCGTGTGCAGGGGAAGGAAGGAGTTGGGCAAGGTCAGAGCAGATGAGTCAGAATGTTAAAAACAGGTTGGCATCCTATGCTATGCATACAATTGTGGTGGCAGTGCACAGCTCCCGTTGTCCTAACATTACCAGTGTGCCCTGCTCCCTACTCAGTGATGATCTGTAGACACTCTGACTGTCCCTCTGCAGACACAGTCCACTGGCTCCTGGAGAGAAACCCAAAGATAAAGCAATGCAGAGCTATCACCACAGTAGGAGAAAATGTTTGATCTGCCTTATCAATACCTGGGTTTATAGCACACTGCAAATAACCTGTAGAGTGCTGGTTGAACACACACACACACACACACACACACACATACACATACTTACATAAACCTTGGAAGTTGTGAAAGCAAGATAATTGGAATGCTTGTGCTTTGAAATACACCTTTTGAAAGATTGGGGGAATGAGAGAATGGTGGTTGGTTGCTTGGTTGGTCCCTTGGGAATAGCTAGCTAGAGTTAATATTTGCTCCACCTTTGACTAGTTAAAAGTGGCCTTCGTAGGTTCCTGGACTCACAGAGCAGTGCAGTTTGGTGTAGTCTGGCCTTGAGCTAATAACACAGTGATGCTCTTAGAATAGTGGTAATGCTCTTAGAATGTAGTAAATACTTGCTAACCAAATGCCATTCTTTTTTTCTCTTCCTGGTTTTCCAAAGATCTTTCAATAACTGATATTACTTTTCTAAGTAACAGTTTCTGTAGTGGAATGAGTGGGGAAGGGTTTAATCACTGGATGACCTATTAGAAAAGAATCTCTAATCAGTATTCCTGCACATGGACAAGTGTTAGAGCCAGAAAATATTTTTAATTCAACATCAAAACTGGAGACACTGACGTTAAGTGAGTACCCAGAGTCACACAGTTGATGAGTAACAGCACAGCACTTAAAAGATCAGGTCAGTACTGTTAAATTGGACCAGCCTTAGTTTGCATTGACAATGAGAATAATCAAATCCCTATACTTTTGGAGTGTGTTATGATCTCAGTTTTAAAGTCTGAATCAACTATCACAATTTCCCCTGTCATCAGATGAACCAGCTTAAAAACTAGAAAATGCTTGCTCAGCAGGAACTTGTAGAATTTGGTAGCTGCAATGAACTTTAGAAATCAAGTAGAGGCGGGGAACACCAGATTAAACAGGTATCCTTAACTGCGTAGGACTGAGGTCCAGAGCTTTGGTTGTGCTAACATGAGTTTTGATTCTCCAATAGGAGATCTAGTATACAACTTGTCTTGAGCCTAGGTTGACAATGGAATCTTTTTGTCCTCAGCAAAATGGTTAAAATCTCGAGGTGTCCTGAACACCGTCTAGGAAATGGTGGAGTAAAATATCTACATTTCCTGTATCCGCTCACATTTTATTCTCTAAATCCTAATTATTTTCCTGCTAGCTGAGGCCCAGAGTGACAGATGCTTCGATTTTCTTCGTGCACTTCCACTCCCCTCACTACTGGGGTTCCTGCTGGGGTCTCCAGGTTCCTGTTTTCACCCCCCCACACCTCCCCCACCCCCCTCAGCATGTAAGAGAGAAGCCAGAAAGTGCAGCTGCTGGATCAGGCCCCCCAAGTCCACTCCCACTACTGCAGCTCTAAATTCCTCCTGCGTGTAATTATAAAGTATGTGTTCAGTTATTTACTTTCCCTGTTCCATGCAGAGTGTGTAACTGAATAATACAGCTCACAAGTAAGACCGGCTTTTCTGCTGCAAGGTCTGAATTAAAAAAGATTACAACTCTTTACCATTCTAGCTTAAAAAGAAACCACTACTTATGTAGCTTTAAAAAAAAAAAGTGGAAACAATGATTCTCTGTCCTCTCAGAGTAGCAAGCAAAATTGTAGAATTAAGACGTTTACATGGGTTGTGTTGTTTCCGAGGGCCCTAAACTGCCTCATTTAGAAAGGTAGAAAATAAAAATGCCTATGTTTCTTGAATTTCCAGGAACCAAGCCTGGCAGCTGCTTCACTGTTGTCCTTTAGAGTTTGAAGCAAGAAAAATTACAACCAAAGTGGTGTCAATTTGCTCTATTTATCTTGGGAATTAACTTTAAAGCTTAATTGTCAGAGACAGTGACCTCTATACTCATGAAAATCCCCAAAGAATTACAAAAGCAGACTACTTGAGTGGAATGCGAATGTCATTCTGGGGTGAATCAGCTCCTGCACTGCCTGAGGGAAAACACTCCGCGCAAGAAGGAAGGAGCTGACTCCACAAGCTTTTGTACTCCATTTCTCAACACCCAGAACTGGTTCCTAACCCACTGCTTCTGTCTGACCTGTGTTTCTGCCGCTGAGCTGGTTACAGCATTGTCTGTGGATGTGTCTTGTCACAGAGAGACCGGGTATCTTGAAATGAGCTGAGCCTGGATCCAGCTGTTGACTCCACTCACCTCCTGAAGCCCCCAAGGAGATGGTACAGTAGGTTGACAAAAGTTCTGCTTGCTTAGGAAGGTTCCTGAGCAGGATTTTGTCTGGAAACTTTCCCTTACTCTGGCAGAATTTGGAACAAATGTTTGGCTGAAACCATATACTATCAAATTAATAGAACAATTGTAGGATAGAGAACAATAAGTCAGAAAACAAAAATGCAAGCATACAGCTCATAAAGTCTACTTTATGAAGTAGCACAGTGCTGAAAAAGTACACATTGTACTCAGTGGGATAACCACCCCCATCCCGACCCTGCACCAGCCCAACCCATCTTGCACACATTTAATTTAGGGGGAAAAAAGAGGGGAGGAGGAGGACAAAATCATTTGAGCAAATAATGCCGAGGCCTCTGCTGTGGTCAGTGGTAAACCCAGATACTCAGCAGATCACATCACCATTGTAATGAGGTAACAGTGAACAGCCAGAGCGGCACTGGGTTTGGTAACAGTCTTTTCTAAGTACAAAAACTCTGTTGACTGGCTCTGCCCATTGCCTAGTAAGCTAGTAAGAGAAGAGCCCTAGTAACAAAAACAGTAACACAGAAATAGATTACACTCTAGTATATACAACAATCCCCTTTCCTAGAACCTGTTAACATTTCAGAGCTGGGAACCGTGGTTAAGTGTTTCCTTTTCCATAAAATTTGGGGCTCATTAATTGATTATAAGCCTTGACTCACTCACAGAATGTTGTTCTTTTTGACCAAAGCACAACTTCGGAAAAGACTTTAATGGAATGATGAAATAGGTGGAGACTTGTGTTTAGCAAACCAGATTAGCCACATCAATCCTTGTGATCACTGGAATATCAGATAAAGCATCCAGATCATCAATGACTGGATCTCAGAATGGGCCACCAGGAAATTCACTTGTTAGTAGTGATTAACAAGTGGAAAAGGAAAATTGGGAATCAGCATAGTTTGTTTTCTCAAATTGGGAGTGAGAAGTCAATGAAAGGGAAAGAAGAGAAAAATATAGTCAGGACGAAAACAGTTTTTATGATCTGGAATCTAAGAAAAATAAGGCAGCCTGAGTAAGTGTCTGCTGTTTCCAAGGTTTTCCTATGTTCTAAGTTATTCCAAAGCAACATTTTGTTTTGTTTTTAAAGATTATTTATTTATTCATAGAGACACAGAGAGAGAGAGAGAGAGAGGCAGAGACACAGGCAGAGGGAGAAGCAGGCACCATGCAGAGAGCCTGACGTGGGACTCGATCCAGAGTCTCCAGGATCATGCCCTAGGCTGCAGGCAGCGCTAAACCACTGTGCCACCAGGGCTGCCCTCCAAAGCAACATTTTGGATCAATCATTCTCAAACAGCCAATTTAAGGACCCATGAAGGCTAGTCACCTGGAGAGATCTTTAAATATCTAGATACCCACATCCATCTATAGAGGAAGTCTAGTATATGACCAGGGAAACTGTACAAGATTGGACATTTAAAATATTTGCATAGAAACAGATAAGCAATAGGAGTCATTTTAGGTTCTTAATGGATCAAAGGAAAATGATCAAATAGGTAATTGGGACACAATCTGGCAATAGAAACAGTTAGGGAGCAGTTCTTCCCACATTTAATCTACAGGGAAATCACCTAGGGATCTTGTTAAAATCCTCATTCAGGGGACGCCTGGGTGGCTCAGCGGTTGAGCCTTTGGCCCAGGGCATGATCCTGGAATCCCAGGATCGAGTCCCACATCGGGCTCCCTGCATGGAGTCTGCTTCTCCCTCTGCCCCTCTCTCTCTCTCTCTCTCTCTCTTTTTCTCTCTCTCTCTATGTCTCTCATGAATAAATAAATAAAATCTTTTAAAAAAATGCTCATTCAGTAGGTCTGGCTGCATTTCTAACCAACCCCAGGTGAAGCCACAGCTGCTGGTCCTCCAACCACACTTGGAACAGCTAAGTCTGGAGGCTGGCTACGGCTGGAGTTCCGGTACCCAGAGGCTCTTGATATAGCATAGCAGGCTGCCGGGATCAAGTCAACATTTTTTTTTGTTGTTGGAGGGAAATTGCAGCTCCAACCAAGATGAAACTGTGAGATATAACAGAAAGAGCCCTTTCTGAAATCAGGAGTTCCACTTCTGGGCCATGGGAAAGTCAACTAGCTTGAGAAAATATCTTTCCTCCTGGGCCTCTGCAACCCCATAGGTAAAATGATGTCTCTAAAACAGTTTCTCATCCCGTGGTCATAAATCTTCTAGCACATAGGATAGGGTCAAACCAACTTAGGTGGCCTTTTCTAAATCTGCAGGTTATTAGTAACAGTATTCTAAAGAATCAACACGAGTATCTTACATCCTTTTGGTATGTTTGCTATAAAACATACATGTCCTTCCTATACATCAATTGTGTACATTATTATTTAGACATGTAATTACACCCTAAAAAGGGGTAAATACATGTATGTGGGGGGTTGATATAAGAAAATGCTATTGTATACAGACCGAAAAACATTATACTTTATTTTAAAAATATTGTAAAGGCTGGTATAAACAAGTCATAGCTTACAGATGTGTGTAAACGCTGCATGAATTCTGCACATTTACTATTTGCAGGGAAAAAAACCTTGGTTTTAAAAATTGTTTGGACTGTATGTCCTTTTTCCTTTTTAGCAGGGTGGAGAGCCAAATGAATAGAATTACAGGGTAGAATATATAAAATACCTCCTTCAAGGAAATAAATGTGTAATAGGAACTATCTAGCCAGTTCTTTCAGGCATGGGAATCCCCTGAGGCTTGTGTAAATGTGTATGTCTCTCCTCGGTGTCACTCCAGATGTTTCTGCAGGGAAAGAATCATCCCCATATATTGGCATTAATGCTCTGTATGTAACCTCCATGCTCAGACTTGCCCCAAGCCAAGCAGCATCCCCAGGAGAGACCCCAGGGGAGACTGGGGATCCACAGGCCCTTCCCTCTCCCCTCCCTGTGTACCTGGAAAGTCATGTTTGGTGATAAATTTTCTCCTAGGCTTGGAGAGGAGAATCAAGCCTGTAAGTATCACCAGGGAATAAGGCTCAGAAGTAAAGTTTATCAGGCAGAGAGGTCAGGCCAGGACAATTTTAAATGGTAATTAAGTCTCTCCACATTTATCTTTGGAGATTGTCGTTGGGCTGTAGCCATGGCATGGGGGGCGGGGGGTCTGCTTATAGTTTTCACTCTGCCCCTGAGGGCAACTGAGCTACACATTTTAGCCACAGCCTCTGGCTGCCCAGTTCTTAAAAGCCAGATCTTGGCTTCTAGTTGCCATGGCCATCCCCCTTCACCCCCACCTACCCCCACCCCACGCCTTCTTTATATGGCGACAGGGCCAAGAAGGTTCTAAGGCTCTCATATTTCTTCTAGTATGTTCTGTCTCATTTCTTATCCCATGTTCCAAGACAAAAAATGAAGTTCTCCTACAGAAGACCCACTCGCATGGCCTGCCTGACACCTCAGGACATATCCCACAAAGGGAATGCTGCCATGTGGACCAGTGGTATTTGTCACAACCCACAGCAAAGTCATCCCCAGGCAAGTCCTGACAGCTTTTGTCTCCCAACCTCACCCACCTTCTTTGTTCACACCTCCCCACTCTAAGCAGGAAGTCACACACCAGTAGCCACAATCGACTAAGTAAGTGGTGACAACATGTCAAAGGGTTTCAAACAGAATCCTACCGCTCCATATAGTACTTAAAACCATAAAAGCAGCAAAGGGGACAGTGACCACTGTCCAGAACCAATAACAGTATTTGTGGTACTAATATATATAAGATAACATATATAAAGAATCAAATACCAGGCCTCGACATCCTGTGGCAGAGACTTCTGGGCATCACCCATTATCCATTCCCCTCTTCTTTAGTAATAGAAGCCTGAATTTTAGCAAGGCATTCAGCCACCCAGAGTAAAGACAACATTTCCCAACCTCCCTTGCAGCTTGGTCTGGGTTCTGGTTTTTGTAAAATCTCCTCAAAAAAGTAGTGCTGGACCTTCATGCCTTCCTCCTTGCTGCTGCCTGGAATGTGGTTTTGGATTAAAAGTAAAAATCATTTCTTGAAGCTGATAGGACAACAAGATAGAAGGAATCCAAATACCTGATAATCAAGAAGCTAGCCACCATATGACTCTGGCTTGCTACGTTTATGTGAGAGATAAATTAACTTCTCTAATGGTAGGGCACCTGGCATGGTCAGTAGCACATAAGACTCTTGATTTGGGGGTTGTGAGTTTGAGCCCCACATTGGGCATAGAGATTACTTAAAAATAAAATTTAAAAAAATTAACTTCTCTGTTGTTTAAGCCCCTTCTCTGTTGGGCTTATTATTTTAGATTTTCTGATAAAATTCAATTGTATTCTGATACAATTTCCTTTAAGATTTCATATGTCAATGACATCCCTAAATCAATTGCATCATTGTTTCACTAGATAGAACATCCAAAATAATAGCTTTGAAGCCTAAAAAAATCTATTTGTAATAGACCTACTTCATGTATATGAAATAACTGAATACAATAAAATGTAATATACAGTATAGTACAGTATTCCTACTTTACAGTAAACAGTGAAAAATTATTTTGATAAAATCTTCCTGGGGTTCCTGGGTGGCTCAAGCAGTTAAGCATCTGTCTCTAGTTCAGGTCATGATCCCAGGGACCTGGGATTCAGTTATGTAGGGCTTTCTGCTCAATGGGGAGCCCACTTCTCCCTCCCCCTCTGCCTGCCACTCTGCCTGCTTGTGTGCTGCTTTCTCTCTCTCTCTCTCTTTCTCTTTGTGTCAAAAAGTAAATAAATTAAATCTTTGGAAAAAAACTTCCTGTCAAGGCAGATGATTTTTTCTCTAGAAATACTTGGTGCAGCAACTTAATTTTTGTACTCTTGATCACTAGAATTAGGCACTGGGTCAAATTTCTTTCCCTTGGTCTCCTTTCCAAGTCCTTGGAGGAATATGAAGAATAATTTGGGGTTGATAAGGTCAGTTCATGTTAATGGATAATAAAGAATCATAACTACTTACAGCACTGATATACATCCATGCCATTTAACCCTCAGAGTATTTTTAATTATCAGATTCAGAAACTGAGGCTCCAACAAGTGGCATGACTTCCACAGGTTAATAGACTATTAAGTAGGGACCTTGGATCCAGGTTTTCGGATTCGTACTGTATCATAATTACCTGTTTATTTGTCTCCCTACTAGACCATAGATCCTTATTCATTGTTATAGCCCGAGCACCAATCACAGGGCCTACTATATTAAATATCCTCAAAAAATAAAACATGGTAAATGAATTAACAAGTCTAAAATCCCATTCTGCCATTGCTCCCTTGCTCTGCAAGGGTTCTACAAGCCAGTGCTCCTAATACATTCCAGGTCACTCCCAGGCCATATGGCCTGTCAAAAGAATGTGGTCAAGGCTGAGACAGAGGGGAGCAAAACTGGTGAACACACCCATATGACACACTCGTGTTCTCCTCCACACTCTCCTGGGCCTGGGCGGGCCCACCACGTAGGGCATTTGGATGCGTGCCTCATGGCCTGGGAGACAACTTGCACTTTGTGTACTTTTCCAGGGAAAGGAAAAGGCAAGCATGGTCTAACACATGTTAGAAATGCTGCTGCTTGGTGTCCTGACATCATAGCATCCACCCAGACTGATTCCTGGAGGCAGGCCCACTTGCCAGGCATGGGCTGCAGAGTACACGGGAAGAGGGGTTAGGCACTGTGAAATGGAGTATGTAGCTAAGATAGGCAGTGTGACCAGTCATTGTGACACAATGCACGGGGTAAGAATAGAATGGAGCCTTTCCACATGTCACATCCCTGTGTCTCCAGATCCATTGAAGTTGTCTAAGTTTTGAGCTTAGAGGCAAAGAGAATAGAACTCATTGCTCCTTAGGAGACCTGGATTCTCTGAAGCCAGCTGGATCTGAGCTGATATCGCTTTAAGTTCTCCCAAGGAACAATGAGGATGGGGCCAGCCTAGCTGTCTGCCACTTCCTTTACCCCTCCCTCCAGCAAGGGTGCCAGAGGAAGAAGTGTTTTGTTTTTTTTTTTCTTTCTGTGACTCCTTACAGGATCAGTACATGAAAACACCCTTGATTGAACCAATGGTCACCAATCATAAGGAATCTACAGCTAAATTATCACCTGGCATGATGGAAATAACATTATTGTAAAATGTTGTCATGATATTAAGGTCTTCCAATTGGAAAACCAAAAGTTAAGGCTGTGCTGGCATTCATTTTCCAATAAATGAGCTGGCTTAAATACTGACTTTCTCTCCTTGACTTGTAAAAATGACCTAAAAATTTAAGAGAGAGTTCAATAAATATTTTAAAGATTGCTATTAAGTACAAATACTTTAACAATTTAACAGAACAGAGGAAGCCAGCCTTCAAATCTGACCTTTCTTGTCTTTGCCCTGCTCCCAAGTCAAAATGAAATTTGGGGTCTCAAACAATAACACAACTGCCTAGAACCTGGCACATAGTACACACTCAAAAATAAGGAACAAGGAATTCTATGTGCCTTATGAGTTGGCGCCTTAGACTTTTTCTTTAAGTTTGTGGAGTTGGACTAAATTCAAAAATAGTATATTAATCCTCTGGTGAATATTCACAGAAACGGCTACAGGGATATACATTTTCCTTTGTTAAAAATTGTATCTGCATTCAAATATTGGCCTTGGCATTTCCTAACTAAGTACTGGCTGCTTTGAATGTTACTATGTTAAGCCATCTGCACTGGAAAGCAAAATCCTGCTAAGAAATACGATCACAGGTTGTAAAGAGATTATCATGTTCCTGACCACTATACATTTTATTTTATTTTATTTTAAGATTTATTTATTTATTTATTTATTTATTTATTTATTTTAAGATTTATTTATGACAGGCATAGAGGGAGAGGCAGAGACACAGGAGGAGGGAGGAGCAGGCTCCATGCCAGGGGCCTGATGTGGAACTTGATCCTGGGACTCCAGGATCGTGCCCTGGGCCAAAGGCAGGTGCTAAACCGCCAAGCCACCCAGGGATCCCAAGATTTATTTATTTATTCATGAAAGACACACACACAGAAAGAGAGAGAGACACACACGCAGAGACAAGCAGAGGGAGAAGCAGGCCCTTCGCAGGAGCCCCACGTGGGACTCGATCCCAGATCCTGGATCACGACCTGAGCCAAAGGCAGACGCTCAACCGCTGAGCCACCCAAGCGTCCCACTATACATTTTAGACTTTGAAAATCTCCCTAAGAAAAGGACATATTAAAACAGCAAACTTTGTCACAATTGAGCTGAGTACTCTTACACAATCATGACTATGGACAGCATATTCATTTTTATGTGCATTTCCAGCGGCTTCCCTGCACTGGCTCACTAAAATGAAACCTTTTTTCCTGAATCTAATAATGGACAAGAGGCTTCTCATTAGACCTGGTTTTTCAGGAACCCACCAGCGTCTGTGAGGCAAAGTGGCTTGTACTGTTCTTATTGCCCACAGTCAGAAAATCTGTGTGTGTGTTGGTGGGAGGAGGGGGGGGCGGAGGGGGGGATGCAAGTGGTCCAGTGGAGGGGGCTCATTGCCTGCCTAAGAACAGAAGTTCAAGTGAAGGTTCTAGAGAGAAAGTGCAAAGTGAAAGTTTAAAGGAAGTTGATTTGGCATAAGAAAACTATAAAGTGCCAGTTTCATTTGGATTTTTAGATACCTGGGGGTGGGGGGGGTGGGGATTTGACCCAGTCTTAAGGTGACCAATCTGCAGGTTGAGGATCAGGCAACAACTTACACCTGACCTCTGGAAGCTGGCCAGTTGCCCCCCCCCCCCCCCCCGGAAGACAGCAGGCAGCAAGTGAGAGCACGTGCAAAGTCTGGGAGCAGAACATGCATGACTGTTTGAGCTGCTCTCAGAGTGTCCTGTGCAGCCTCGGGGAAATCCAAGGGCACAGAAACTTCCAGCCCAGGTCCAGACACGATCCCGATCCCGCAGATTGTGACACTTCCTCATCTCCACTGGCATCACGCACTCTGACCCAGTGCAGGGAGGACTGGGAGGGTGTGGGCAGTGTGTCAAGGTGTGAGAGGAAGTGTATGCAGCAGACTCAGAATCACTAGGATGTGATAAAAATAAGAAGAGAATGCTATCTCCAGAATACTGGATGAGGGAAAGAGTGGAGAGTCCCAAATGGTGAGAAACTAAGATAAGGTGCAATGCTCCTGTGTGGTCCCTAACAGGAACATTTCCTGAAATCATATCAATTCCAGTATTAGATTATAATCGCAATAACAACAAAAATTTGCCATGAAATGGGAAGACACTGTACTACTTTCTCTCCCTCACTCTTGCCCATGCATCCCAATCCGTCTCCTTGAAGGGAGTGTTCATGCTTAGATCACTTGAGGATCCTGTCATGTCTCCAAGGACTTGGGTGGTACCTCTGGAAATTAGATGAATGAGAGCCAATGAATGAGTGAACGAGTGAATGAATGAATTAGCAGTCCTGGGCCAGGCATTTATGCCTGCAGTCTATCTATGGTGGAAAGAGAAATGAAGGCAAGGAGGGAAAAAGGAAGAGAGCAAAAGATAAATTCCCCCACGCCTGTGATTGCCCCCAAATGTCAATTTGATCTAAGTCAGTGGGTCTCAAACTTTGGGGTGTATGAGAGTTACCTGGTGGGCTTGTCCAAACAGATCGCCAGGCCCCCACGCCCAGAGTTTCTGACTCAGTAAGTGGGGCCAGAGAATCTGCATTCTTAACAAGTTTCCAGAGGTTGCTGATGCTCTTGGACCACACTTTAAGAATTGCTGCTCTAGGGCAGCCCCGGTGGCTCAGCGGTTTAGTGCTGCCTGCAGCCCGGGGTGTGATCCTGGAGACCCTGGATCGAGTCCCACGTCAGGCTCCCTGCGTGGAGCCTGCTTCTCCCTCTGCCTGTGTCTCTGCCTCTCTCTCTCTCTCCTCTCTGTGTATACTCATGAATAAATAAATAAAATCTTTAAAAAAAAAAAAAAAGAATTGCTGCTCTAGTCAGTACTCTGGACCCGTCCCAGCCTCCCCAGAAACGACCTCTCTGCAAAGAGTATTGGAACCTCTAAGGCAATCCAAGACATCTTAAAAACAGACGACAGAGAAGGGAGAGCACAGCTTCCGGGCTCCAGCTAGCTCACTGCCACACAGAAATTGGAAATCAAGATTCTCACTTGAGCTTTCTCAGTGTGAAAGCGTTAGCAAGTAAGTTTGTCTGTTTTTTAAGTGAAAGCCTAACGAAAACAGGTTCGCACATTCCGTCCTAGTCCTTTCCGAGGATCTTTTCAGAGCGAGGGGGCTGGGACAGTCCCGCGTCGGGCAGGTGGAGGTGACCGAAGGGCCACCAGCCTCAGGCCTTCCTCCTCCCTCCGCGCACCCTGGCCTTGGCCTTCGCTGCTCGGGTCCTCTTCGTAGTCACGAACACCGACGGCTCCGTTGCAGAAGCCCCGTGAATTCGAAGGTGTCCTTGGACTCGGGGTCCGACCGGGCTTTCTCCTTCGAGGCGAGCTGTAGGCCTGCTCCCCGGGGGCGGCGGCGCCGGCGGGCTGGGGCTGGGCCGCTGAAGCCCCGCGCACCTCCCCCCCCCCGCGCACCCCCCCCCCCCGCACCGCAGCCCCCGCCCCTGCGCCCTTGGCCCGAGCTCCTGCCCCGGCCGCCGCGCTCCCCCGCGCCCAGCACGTGCCACAGGCCGCCGGCTCTGGGCCCAGCCGCGTCACCGCTCGGGTCGCCTCCCGGGACCCCGCGCGGCGGGAAGGCGCGAGCAGCTCCCACCCGCGGGGCCCTTCGCGGCGTCACGCGCCTGCCGCGGGCGGGTGGGCCTCGGGGCGGCCTGCCCCGGCGCCGGGCCTCGCCGCTGCGGCGCCCTCGGGAAAGCCAACGGCCGTGCGGCCCAGGCTCGGGGGCCTGGCTCGGAGCGCCACCGCCCGCTGCGGCCAGGGCCAGCCTCCGCACCCGGCCTGGGGCCTCGCGGGCAGGCCGCCCCCCTCCCCCCCGGGGCCCCGGGCCGCGCCAGCTGGCGGCCGGGAGAGCGCCCCCCTCGCCCTCCTGCGCCGGGAAGAGCCCGCGAGGCTGCGCCGGGCCCTGGTGCCGGAGGCCGACCCACCCGGCCGCCCTCGGGAGGCAGCTGGCGCCGGGACCCGCCGGCAGGCAGCGGCCGCGGTCCTCAGGCCCCTCGCGCCCCGCCCCGGGCGCCTCGCCGCACGCGTCTTCCCGCTCTCCGGCCGCAGACCCACCCCGGGCAGGAGGAAGCAGAAGCCGCGGGGGTGCGGTCAGCCTTCCCGGCACGGTTCCCCCCAAACCTCTGCTGCCTCTCCCGCAGGAACAGTGTCCGAGGCCTTGGAGTCCGCTGGAATCCGCCCGCACGCTCTCCGCGCCGGGTCAGAACCCGGGTCTCCTCCGCGCCCTGCGGGAGTCGGCGTCTCCGGGAGCGGCGCCGTGAGTCCGAAACCCGTCGTAGAAACCCCCCAGGCCAGAAGTCGCCGGGGGGCCATCGCGTGGGGCGCTTCGCAAGGGCCCAGCGGTGGGGGCCGAGCAGCCGGTGGGCCCCGACGGCAGGCCGAGGCCTCCTCTCCGGCAATTCCGCGGCGCACAGGACCCTGCCTCCGCCGCCAAGGGGCTCAGGGCGAGGGGAAAGGAATTCTGCCGCCGGCGGGGTGGCTGCCGGCTACGCACACGCGCCCCGGAGCCTGCGGCCGGTGACCACCCGGGCCCCTGGGCCGGGAAGTGCTCGGCACTTGCCTCCAGGGGGCGCTGCGACTCTTCCCGCCGACCGCGGAGCTCGGCCCGCGGCGGTGCCTGCGCATCCCGTCCCGGTGTAGAGCGCCCACTGGAACATACTTTCTTAAAAGATAAAATTCTTAGTTGCTTGGTCCCTGTTCCACACCCTCAGTTCTAAGCCCAGTGCCCGGGAGCCTCCCCTAGGTGTTCACGGGCCCCCCTCACTGCTCCGCGGCCGCAGCACACACGCCCCAGAGTAGCCGGGCTTCTCGCTCCTCCGGGATCTGGGAGCGCGGCAAACAGTGCGGGAAGTTCAAATGCAAAAGGTCCCCGCCCTAAGGAGGCTGAGGAAGGCTCGGAGAAAGGGAGGCGACTTCTCAGAGAAAATGGCAGCTGGAGTCCCTGGAGAAAAAGATGGGGTTACCATAATTTGCGTCTTAAAGGGTAAACATTTTTAGGATAATCGCAGTGCGCGCTAAGAATTAGCTGCAAGGAAGCCGGCCGTCTGACACCTGCTCGCTGCTTAACCGGCGGAGCCTCCTGGGTGGGCCGTGGCGGGGGGAGAGGGGACTACTCTGCGGGCGCTTCCCTCCTCCAACCCAGTTTCCTCTCCCCGGCCTTCACCCCGTCCTCCAGGGGCGTAAACTTTCGGCAGTTCAGGTTTGAGCAGCAACTGCTCGCGCGCCCCTCATCAGTCTGTTAGCCACTGCCTTGGAAGCGTCCTTGGGGTAGAAAACCCAGAACCCCAGAGCGAAGACAGCAGATGACCGTGTCCGCGGAAATGTCAGGCTGAACCGGCCGCGCGGCTCCCGGGGACGCAGGGCCAGTGGGACTGCTGCGCAGAGCTTCAGATCCCCGGGAGCAGCCGGGCCACGGCAGGCGACAGGACTTCCCTCTCCGCACACCTGGACCCCACGACTCGCCGTGGGGCCTGTCTTCCCAGCGGAGCGTTGGCGTGCGGGGAGGCCAGCCGGTGAGGCTGCTCCAGGGTGGGCCCCCACACGGCGTGCGCTCTAGACGCTGGCGTGAGCAAGGGGCTCGCTGGGGCTGAGCGTGGAGAAACCCAAGGGCCCACCGTGGTGGGCGCGGAGGTGGCTCGGGGAGCCCTGCGTGCGGCGCGAAGCTCAGCCACCGGCTCGCCCTCGGCCTGGAGCGCGCACCTGCCTGGTGCGGCGGCGGGGCCTGGGGACTGCGTAGGCGCTGCCCGCCACGCGGCTTCCCCAAAGCCCGGAACTCGTCGACCCTTCCTTACCTTTCAAGCAACAGCAGCCCTCGGGCCAGCGTAGCCCAGACTCCACTGTGGAATTTCGGAAGCTGGGGTGGGCGAGGTAAACACGTTTATGAAAAAACCTGGGCTCAGGAGGTTTGCGGAAAGAGGGCGCAACTCGTGGGTGGTTGGCAGTGCTGTCGGCCCCGCAGGAACAGCTGGCGGTGCCTCGCACACACACACAGGCCGGGTGCGAAGGTGTGAAGCCGGCCGCTGGGGGGTTGCCTCCACTTTGGAAGAGGAAAGACGAAGCGTAGGAACGCTCTTCAGGTCACCACCCCGGGTGTGTGTGTCCTGGGGGTCTGAAAGAAGAGAAAGTTCACTCCAAATCTTCCAAATTGAGAAAAGCTGCGGAAGGAATGAGGTGGTTAGAGAGAGGGGACCACAGGCATCTCGGTACTTGGAGCTCAGGACTGAGCGCTGAAATGAAAGCACCCCTACAGAACCACTAGGGGAAACGTGTTGTTGTTGTTGTTGTTGTTGTTGTTGTTGTTGTTGTTGTAGTTTTAAACCCCTGAACTCTTAGGCATTCTGCTTCTTCCACGCTGTTTGTCAAATCCGCTTTAAGCAGTTAAAGACTGGAGGATATTAAATACTTGGTTCTCCATTCCAAGCTCACTTTTTAACCTTCGAGAATTTGAAATTGGGGGGAAAAAAAAGGTAAAAAAGGATCTACTATCCCTGGGTTACGTTTTACCAAAGGAACGAAATATTCCGTCCATCTGGGCATAAATAAAATAGAAGGAATTGTATCTTAATACAGCACTATCTCGTAGCTTCTGCCAGGCTCACCACTCACTGTTTAACCTCTGGGCAGGTTATAGTCTTCTGCTCTTATTTGCCCACTACCCCGCACAATGAGATTATTTGACCTGTCCTTTGGGGCGGCACATCCAACACCATCTTTTGACGGAACACTTTTGAATTTTAAGAGCTGGAGCATTTTGGCTGGAAAACTTGCCCCTCAAAGCGCGAACTTGCCGGGGGCTAACGCAAATCCCCTCCAGTGACTCCTTTGGGACGAAAGGCGTTTTGCTCAATGTTGTTCACGCAGATCTCATCTGGAAAGAAGCTATTTAAAATGAGTGTGTCATTCCCTTTCTGTCACTCGATCACCCTACTTACAGCGTAGCTGAAGTGTGTTCTGCAATTACACTCACACAGAACCAAACATTTAGAAGATCCTGAAGAAATGTATCGCTACACCAAATTCGATTAAGTTTCCTGGAGACTGAACAATGAATTGTATTTCTTTTTCTGGGAATGAAGATGTACATGTTTTGAGAAGCTACAATAGTATTTTCCGAAATTTTTAAAATGATCGTTCTTCACCCATTCCAGATGGATTCCGTATTGTTTACCAAAGGGTCGCAGATGCCCACCCTTTAACCAAGTTGGTTAACTGCTTATAAAATGTGCACTGGCTGATTAAACCTTAAATATTGGAAGAAATTTCTGGGACATTCTACATATGTCTTTGCAGCAATTGCGGAATTAATCAATTGTCATCTCTAAAGCCAAACTTCGTTTAGAAAACAGCAAGCAAAAGCAGACTACAGTTATAATTGACAAAAAGAATGTGCAAAGCTGTACTTAAAATTGAGGGAAGGATGATGTATTTTGGAGAATGCAATCTAGAACCGATTGATTTTACTCTACGGAGAAGATGGTTATATTAAACTTGTCAAGATGTTGAAATTAGTCTGGAGAGCGCGAAGTAAAACTACAACATGCCCGCAGGGTCTTCAGGGAGCAAAGAACCAGTTGTTCGGTTTCTAACACTACAAGGAGAAGTGGCACCGCGAAGGAAAGAGGGTGGGCTTTGCTTGTGTGTGCGCTTCGAACCGAGTCACCTTCGGCTCATCTCTGTAACAGGGAAACCTCGAGCAAACCTGCTCCTTTAAGACTCAGTTGCTATCCAAACACAAGTAAACAGAGTGGACCATTAGCGGGCGCCGGGCGCGGAGGCGGAGCCAGGCTCGGAGGGCCCCGCGCCGCCGCGGGACGCCCGCCCGGAGGGGAGGCGGGGCTGCTACTAAAGCCCGGGACGCCGGGCGGCCAGCAGCCTGGGGAGGGACGCGGGCGGGAACGGAGCTCCGAGCGCTCGCTGCTGGAGGGCAATGGCCCTGCGAGACTGCGGGCTCCGACCTGACCTGGAGTCGGCGGCCGGAGGCGTGCGGAGGCGCGGGGTTCCGGGCGCGCGCTAGCGCCGGCTCTAGCCACCCTCGGGTTTTGCAAACTCCGCGTGGACGGAGCTGGACCTCGGCGAGGATCCGCTCTCCTGCTGTGCTGCTCGTCGACCTCCGGATCATGTCCGCGGCTCCCGGGATTCCGCTCGGAGAAAGAAGTCTGCCCGGCGCGGGCCCAGTGACCTTCCCGAGCTCCGCGCCTCGCCACCTGGGCCGGGTCTGAGCGGCGCTGCCCGGCGGACCTTTCTGGGCGAGGTGAGTGTCCGCTCCGGGACGGAGCCGCAGCCGCCTTAGGGAAGGAAGGGTGCGGGGGTGCTCGGGTTCTCGGCCGGGCGCGCCGCGACTTCGGGGACAGGAAATCATACGGACGCGATCTTGGGGCGTCGTCGTGCTTCTCACTCCGTCGGATCCCCGGCACTCCACCCCCAGCCAGCACTCAAGGACACACACTGTTAGGTGTCGATTGCAGTTTTGTTTTTGACATTGAATCATAGCATTCATCCAGGCTTTTACAAAAGCTGACCCAAGGTACGCTGAGATAAAACCCCACAATCGTGTGGCGTTTCTGACGCTGCGGTAGTGTTCCTGGTCCGCCCGTCCCGGGGCAGCCGCGACGGCGCAGCGCGAACGCGCGGGGACTCACGCTGCCGGCCTAGCCAGCGCTTTGCAAGAGGGAAGTAAGAGTTCAGTCCTAGGTGATTCTCCAGCCTTGTAGCTGGCCTTCGGATTCCCCTCCCACCCTCCAGTCCTGGAGGAGGGAGCCGAAGGCAAACTCCCCGGGGATTTATACGCTTAGATTCCCGTAGCAGAGCTACAGAGAAAGGAGTGGCGGTTGCAGGGAAGGAGGGAGAGAAAGGTGTTTGTGGAGGGAGCGCTGGGTCCGTCTCCCTACCTGTTAGCAGAGAACAAAAGAGGGTTGGCGTTTCCGAAGCGAAACGGCGCAGACAGCTACTTTCTCTGCTAAACAGACTGCAGTCTTGAACAGAACAAGAAAATACGCAGGGGGAGCGAGGAAGCAGAGAGAAACAGAACCCTGATTATGCGGAAGGCATCTTAATTTAATTAACTCCTTGGGAAGGCAGAGGCGCGGCGAAGGGGGCAGGAACTTCCCAGCCGTTTCCCTCTGTTCACCTGATCCAGGCTGGCCATCATTATTACTTTTTAAATGATCTAGTCCTTATATCTGCTAGGACTATTGCTCTTATTTATGTAAAATTCCACTGTGGCTTGGGCTGAAATTCAGCGAGTCTATGGACCCATCAGTCATTTGTCTCACACCAACACACAGATTTTAGCAGATGACCCCTGCCTGTATATTATTTTTAGATAACTCAGTGTAATAGCAGCATTACCAAAGAGCAAGACTCCATCAAATTACCACATACCTTTCCCCCCCCCCCAACGTTTTGAAAGCTTCACTGAACTGAAATTAGTTATGTACACATCTCACTTGTTGACAACCAGTGACCTAAATTTTACAAAACTTCTATACATGCCTGGAAATCCCTGTGAAGAAGACTGCTGAAAGAAAACTAGCCTCTGCTCCACCAAAATATTAATGTCTTTTCACGGGTTCTTTCCTTGAAAAATTAAAAGTAAGGAGTGGTCCGAAAAGGAGTAGAGAGAAATGACAGCAGAGGAGGAGGATGATCGCTGTTATTGCCTGAAACTCAGTGTGGGAATTACATGCTCAACTCTAGACAAAACGAAAGTACTTTAGATCTCTTCACTGACTTAAAATATCTTTTGACGTATATTTGTAGCAACTCAGTGGGAGAGTGGAAATCTAAATTCTCTAATTACTTATGGCAAAAGTGTTTGCTGGATATTTAGGTCTGTTCTGTTTGTAAAAGTGTTGAAGTCACCAATGGTTTGCTCTTCCTCTATGAAGAAACTATCTGTCCTGCAAATTAAAATGAAAACTTACTATGAAATACACTTTTGTGCCATTTTGGATCTGAACTGTAATAGAGCTGCTAATTTTTGTTATAAACCACTTGAAGAAGGGAAGGAAGATGGCACTCTGCTTTCTGCTGGCAGAATTAACATGTCATGTTTAGGGCAGATTTCACTTAGTGCATGTGACATGGAACTCACAGGTGGTGATATTCCTTCAGTTGACAACCTCCCTCACACCCCACAACAGTGGTAGGAGTTGTACTTTGCCTCCTGTATTTATTTCTAAGAAATCTAGTCTGGGAATACACCCAAATAATAATTTCAATTTCCTCTCTATGGGGGAGACCACTTTTTAACTGGGGAAAAATAATATTTTGAATCTCTGGAAAATCCTCATTACACAAAAAGGAGGAAATAAAAGTGCAATTTATTTTTTTAATGGAAGAGGAAATAATCAGAATACCGGGGATGTTAGTAGAATCCTTTTTTTTTTCTTTCCTGCCTTTCTAGGAGGGCTTGAGTGTTGCCACTGAACAAAAAATGAATCGTGATTTGTGGTGGGAAAGTTTATTACTAATGGAGGTTTACAGTTTCGGTTGAATGGTCTGAGACCCTCTGACAGTTGCACACCTCCCATTAACTCCCAGTCCGAACTCCCAGACCGAATACCACCAGGCCGAGGCGAGGCGGGTCATTAACAAATCCCCGTCTCTGAGCACTCCAAACAGAAGAGGCGGGAGAGAAGGCGTGGGCCTCCGGGGGCGACCGAATTCTGACTTGTCAGAGCCCGCGTCTTTAGCGCAGCCACGGGGACACTTCACCGTCGGCTAGAGAGGATTCCGGCGCGCAGAGCAGTGGGCGGTGGGGGGGAAGACGGGACAGACTTTCCCACCTTCCTGCTGGGTTCCTGCTGGGTTCAAACGCCGGGCTTCAGGGTCGGTGGCTCTAAGCTGCCCGCCTGCCCCGCTCCGGGAAGGGCGCTTAGCTGTGAGCCACCCACCTGGCTGCCCTGGGAGCTGCCCTCCGAGGCGGAGGCGAGGCCCAGGTCCGCTGAACGGCGGCGGGCAGTGGGAAACAGTGGGCTCACCCTGGGCACAGGTGAGGACCCCGAGCAGCCTGGGTCTGAAATCCGACCTCTGTGTTGCCATTCGGGGCGCAGGGAGGTGGGAGTGTGTGCGCCCCGCTTAGGCCCAGGCCGCGCTCGTCTTCCAGCAGATAAACGAGCTTCCTCCAGGCCCGCAAAGCCGCACTGTGCCCCGCCAGCTGTGGCTCCCCTGCTGCCCCTCCCGTACCCCTTCCTAGGGAGCCCACTCTCCTCTCCACTCCTCTTTTCTACTGAGGCCTCCCTGGTGTAGGAGCGCGCCTGGTGCCAGCCCAGGAATCCGCTCCGGCCTCCCAAGGGCTTGGCGCTCGGTCTGGGAGAAGGGGTTCCGGCCTTAGGGAGGTTCTCCGCCCACCTACCCCTATCCCACACCACCGCACCCCACCCCCTGGGAGTCTGAACCATCTAGAAGGGATCTTGGTGGGGGGTGGGAGGGGACGGCCCCTGGGAAGGAGGAGGGGGGCAATTCTAGGTTGAACCTGGCCCCCGAAGCGTCACTTTCCTTTCCTGCGGCCCCGTCACCGCTGATAAATGGGACTGAGGCAGAGGAAGGAAAAAGAGGACCTCCGAGGTCAGCGTGGGGCGAGACCGGCCCTTCCTAGGACGCTGCGGCCCTGGAGCGCAAAGTGCACCCCCGCTGCGCTCCAGCACCCGGGAAAGGCGGCGCTGGGCAGGGGCAGCCGGCGGGGGCGCAGCGTGTGACCGGCAGCACCGACTCTACCGGCCCTCGGTGTGGTCCCCCAGGGAGCTCGGAGGCGCCCGGGCGACAGGAGCGGCCCTAGGCCTGCGGGTATTGGCGTCGCGCGTCATTGCCTTTGCCCGAGCTTCGCGGGACCGGGTGGGGTGGGTGGGCAGGACTGGGTGCTGCCTCCGCCAACGCACCCTGCACACATACACCGCCCGCCTTTCTTTCTCCCGGGGTGCCCGCAATCCGACCTTCCTGCGGGCGCCCACGGAAGGGCCTCCAGGGTGCCCCGCTCGCCGGAAGGCCACTTCCTGGCCCCAGGGCCGAGCTCGGTGCAGACTGGCCTGGCAGGCGCTCACCACTCCTTTGGGGGACCCCGGAGTAGAGGGAGGAGGAGGACTTTGAAGGAAGGTGCGGTAAGCCGCGCCGGCGCCACAGGAAAGGCCGAGCCGGCTTGGGTAACAGTCACAACCCCCCCTCTCTTCCCTGCCATTTTTAGGGTTTTATCTGCGTGCTGTTGTCTCTCTGGGTTTTCACCGGAGCCCCACGCCCACCTGCCTCTGAGTCCTGGAAGGAAGGGGCGGTTCCCTCCGCCCCCCAGCACCCGGGAAAATGGGGAGCAAGGCCCTGCCGGCGCCCATCCCGCTCCACCCGTCGCTGCAGCTCACCAATTACTCCTTCCTTCAGGCCGTGAACACCTTCCCAGCCGCGGTGGACCACCTGCAGGGCCTGTATGGCCTGAGCGCCGTGCAGACCATGCACATGAACCACTGGACGCTGGGGTACCCCAACGTGCACGAGATCACCCGCTCCACCATCACCGAGATGGCGGCGGCGCAGGGCCTCGTGGACGCGCGCTTCCCCTTCCCGGCTCTGCCCTTTACCACCCACCTCTTCCACCCCAAGCAGGGAGCCATTGCCCACGTCCTCCCAGCCCTGCACAAAGACCGGCCCCGTTTTGACTTTGCCAATTTGGCAGTGGCTGCCACGCAAGAGGACCCCCCTAAGATGGGAGACCTGACCAAGCTGAACCCGGGGCTGGGCAGCCCCATCTCGGGGCTCAGTAAATTGACTCAGGACAGAAAGCCCTCCCGAGGGAGGTTGCCCTCCAAAACGAAAAAAGAGTTTATCTGCAAGTTTTGCGGCAGACACTTTACCAAATCCTACAACTTGCTCATCCACGAGAGGACCCACACAGATGAGAGGCCATACACGTGTGACATCTGCCACAAGGCCTTCAGGAGGCAGGATCATCTGCGGGATCACAGGTGAGGTTGGCCTGGGAAGGGAAGGCAACTTTGTCCAGAGTACCGAGTCCTGAGAGATATTCCAAATGTCCCTAAAATCCCCTCTGAACTAGAACATATCCCCCAAAGGCCCTTGCTGGCCAGCTACAGTGGACCTCCAACATTTACCTTTTTCCTCTGCGGCCTCCTACTCCGACCTGTCCTTGTTTGGAATGCCGGAGGGCCTTTCCTCATCCCTAGGCAGTTACAATCTGGTGGGTTGGCCTTGGCCCTGAGATCAGTTTCCCCTTGATCCGTTGCCAAGGGGGGCGGGGAGAAGGGCAGTGGGTAAAGCCAAGGGACCCCTAAGACCTTCCTGTGGTGGGTAGTAGTCCGGGCTGCTGTCAAAACCACTTCTAGAAATGTCCCTTGGCCACCGCTACTGGGTTCCCTTCCTTCCCTATCTCCCCACCCCTCAGGTACACCCCAGAGCCTACCAAGGCAACCTTTCTTTTATTTTATTTATGGGGGTCTTGAGATCACTGACTTTAGAAACAGCCCCTCACAGCCCCCCTCCAAGACCTTAAACTCTACATTAATAAACGGCAACTGAAGAAATACTGTAAGTCTTTTCCTCGGGGGAAAAACTTCCCAGGAGAGAGGTTGGAGATCTCTTTGGACTCTACTTGCAATTCCACAGGGCTAGGACTTCAGTTGGGATTCTCCACGGCTGTTTAGGGATTTGCTAAAATAGTTCCCCTAAATTCTATCTTGCCTAACATCCCAATTTGGCCAGTTTAAGTACCAGAGAAAACCATACAGACCAAGAAGGACTCATTCCGGCACAATTTTGAGCTCCAGAACAGCCAGAGAGGGCGATCAAGTGTAGATAAAGCCAGAGGAAAAAATACAATCTAAAAACATAAATAAAGGGAATCCTGTTTCTTTTGTCCTTTCACGACTTCCTTTGGAATAACTGTCAAAAGAAACTCCTCACTATGGTGGTAAAACCATTTCAATGAAACCTTATATTGATTTACAGGTATATCCATTCCAAAGAAAAACCTTTCAAATGTCAGGAGTGTGGGAAAGGATTTTGTCAGTCCAGAACTCTAGCAGTTCACAAAACTTTACATATGCAGGTAAGTTTGTTTTCTTGTTTAAAGACAATGGCTGGTTTCGTTTTATCATTTTCGCTCTTAAAAGGTGTTCAATGGCAGGCACTTTCTCTTAAAAGGCCATGTTTAGATTTAGCTTTCTAGGTGGGGAAAACACTCAACCTTTTTATATACACACAAAAAAAGTAATCTTACTTAACACAAAACATTACTATATTTTTCTTAAAGAAAAGGCCATTCTCTATATTCTAAATTCTAATTTTAGAATTATTATTCCCCCCATCTGATCTGCCCTGCATTTAAAGCTTTCGTGTTTGAGAGGAAATAAAGGTAATTTTGATAATGGAGGCATGATGAAATCCCATATGCTCACTCTCCCAGGGGCCTCATAATTTGTAGTTTACAGAACATTGAGGAATAGTTTAATTTTCCAGCAAAGAGGAGCCTTATTGCCTGGGAGAATGTCATTCCTTAAGAGAGGATTAGCGTTTTTCCTTCCTCCTTTTCCTGCCTGTGACACGGTGATGAAATGTAAAGAGCTGGAAATCACAAAGCCCACCACGGTGGCCACCAGTAGTTATCTGTGCAATTGGGCCTCTGTGTGTGCCTGCAAGTGTGTTTCTGCGATTGGAGGATTAGGAGCCAGATTTGTTCCTGCAAGTCCCCTCTTTTGTTGTCGTGCACGTGTTAGGTTAATGCTTGTGATACGGATAAGACAGAAACTATTGAGAAGGGTGCGGTGGTGGTGTGAAGGATTAATCCTTTGCTTGCTTCACATCTGAACAGGAATCTCCACACAAATGTCCCACATGTGGAAGAACCTTTAATCAGAGAAGTAATCTGAAAACTCACCTTCTCACCCATACAGACATCAAGCCCTACAGCTGCGAGCAGTGCGGCAAAGTGTTCAGGCGAAACTGTGATCTGCGGCGGCACAGCCTGACTCACACCCCGAGGCAGGACTTCTAGAGAAGCCCAGGATGTGTCCCATGCTGCCGCCGCTCCCCTCCCCAGACACCTCTCCAAGCCTCCCACCCAGGGGTCGCACCCCCAACCCCTTACTGACCCCAGCTCCTCCTCCCTTGCAGCAGCCACACCTGCAGCTCCAGGGAGTTAACTCTTCTTCTCGAGAACTGAAAACTGTAGAAAGCCACACCAGTACATCCCTTCACAAAGAGCATATGCTAGTTTCTTGTAGATATTCACAGCTCATTTTAGAGCTCTGTACATAATGTCATGGGTCTTTGTTTTGTTGTTTTGTCTTGTTTGTTTTTGTATCTTGTTGGATGCACCTAGATATGGAAAATGGAAGCCAAATTTATCTTTAAAGAGTGTATTTTCAAAATAAAACTTCTTGTTTGTTTCAACACTTCTGCAAAAGTGTCTTACTATTTAACTTTGTTTTTTCTTCTGGGTTCTGGAAGAGTAGGGTGCCTCTAAAATATTCAATACTTTTAAAATATTTTATTTATTTATTTATTTATTTATTTATTCATTCATTCATTCATTCATTCATTCAAGAGAGAGGCAGAGACATAGGCAGGGGAGAAGCAGGCTCCTTGTGGAGCCTGTGCAAGACTTGATTCCAGGACCCTGGGATCATGCCCTGAGTGTGAAGGCAGACTCCACTGAGCCACCCTCACATCCCTAAAATATTCAATATTGAGAGGGTTCTTTGTCCCTAGGTTTTAAAAATGAGACTTCTCACATTTTTTTTACTGAAACTTCAGCTCTTCCCTTTCTGTATTGTGGCAATTTGGAATTGGAATTTTTGTTTTTCAAAGATATTAAAATTGATATCCTTAAGGTTTTATCCCTTTTTGTTTATTCTAATTCCTTATATATTATGCCTTCAGATAAAAGCAATATAATGATCATTATTAATAACATACAACTCCATGACTGCCCTACCTGAAAGCCCAAGGTGAGAAAAGTCCTTGACCTAATGTCAAAATTTATGATGGACAACTTCTCTTATCATCAGCTTTGAACACTAGGACTTAGCACTATAGACACTTTATTTTGGTTTCAGGAGAGAGCCTAATAATCCTCCTATAGAAGAGTGCAGGAAGGTACAACCTTTAGAAGATGGCAGGCAAGAGGAGAAAGGAGAAACTACTTAGCCGTGAAAATATTTCTTTCCTAAGGTGGAGATGCTTTCTTCTAGAAGGTTCAGCTTTCTTTGCAAAGCAAACTAAGTTAGGTCCCTTGCAAAGTTTCCATCACTGGTTAGCCTTTTGTCCCTGGGAAAATGCCAGAAGTATAGGTACTCTGTATGGAGCTCATGGCAAGTATATAATAATCTCCTGAGGCATTTTAACCTTTCCCATATGGTTCCTGGGGAATCTGACCCTGGTATCATGATAGACAACCTGTATAGGATTTGAGTGGAAGGCTTTGGATACAGATAAACCGTGGTGCTATGCAGAGGCAGGAAGGGAAATAATTGGACTTAAGGAGGGAACGTAAGAGGAACCTGCGGCCCAAGAGCCCAGTAGATACTCACAGACTTTAATACTGAACAAAAGGGTGAATTAGGTATTCTCAGATTTTTTTCATTTTTATATTTGTGTTGGACGGCATGTTTCATCTTCAGGATGCTACCAGGCAATACAACCTATGTTTGTACTTTGGAATCTTCTAGAAGGGTACATAGGGATTTGAGGGCTAGAGTCCAAATATTTCACCAGGGCCTTGTTCAATACAACTTACAAAGATGTTTCAAAAAGTGTTCCACATTCAGTGCTTATTCTGTTCTTAGGGGAGCTGGCTGGAAGTCACTTCTGCTTCTCATGAGAGATGAATTTGCTCCAACAGTGTCCACTCACCAAGCCTGTGTGTCTACAAATGCATTTCCCAATATGAGATGGGCCCAGGCCTTCACTGAGGAGAGGGGGCAGGGATGGAGTGTGAGGGTGCCTGTGACTGTGGTATTTAGAAGACTGAAATTCTTGTTTGTTTTCTTGTGTTTGTACAGAATTAACTCAGTGACCTTCCTACCTCTACTCTCTCAAGATCCTGTCCACCTTGGCACAGAAGATTTGAATACTTTAGGGCGGGGTTACACATTGACTGTCCCTAGAGCTCCCCTAATCCTGCAGGCATTTTCCATGTTGTCAATCTTGCTTCCCCACCCACCCCAACAGACTACAAGCGTCAGAGTTCCATTGCACAGGGTTCAGTCCAATTATCAAAGAACAACCCTTGCTCGCTCTCAAGCTCAGGCATATCCTTGAAGTCCCTGACACAAGGATATTTAGATAGGAATAACCACAATACTGTTCCTCTGCATTTATTTTAGTTTAAAAAATGGGAATCAGAAGTGAATGAGGAAAAAATAAAGTGAAGGAAGCAGTTCCCCTTCCCGGATACACACTATTTCAAAAGTTAACATTAATTCATTAATTTATTTATGCAGTCATTAATTTAACAAATGCATATTTTGGAAGCTTGACTACTTAGGTAATTTAAGAATCTACCATAGGACTTAATTTAATAGCTCCCTTCAAGCTGCACTCTTAAAACCAGCATCTATCTAGACTTAGAAAGTGATCTAGCCTCAGAGAACACTCTTTCCACACCTCACCATCTCAGGGGAACTTATGAACAGTGGGTTCCTTCTCCTCCAAATTCAGAGTTTTGTTTTCTTCTTCCTTAGAATGTTCAAGTGTGCAGGAAATGAATCTTATGTGAGAAAAACTTTTAAGATATAAGGAAAATGATATCTTTTAGCTTATGAAATTAATCTACTGAGGGTTTTTTTGTGGGCTTGTTTTGTTTTGTTTTGTTTTGGTTTAGAGAAGAGTCATTATTTGAGTTTTAGATTAGCCTGTGTTTTTCTTACACCCTCTACCATAGTCAACTCATGAATCAATACTCCTGGCCAGAGACCAGGAATGGGAAATATCACGAGTCATAACCACAGTGCTGAAGAACTTCATTTACAACAGTTAAGTATTAAGCTGTGACTTTAATCTTATTTGTAATCCATGTGGGAGATTTTTAAAATAATATCTAAAATTTAATTGTAATCAGTTATTAATGTAAAATTATGAATGTGTGTTAGGTGCACTTATTGATACTAATATTGACATGTAGGTCATCAAAGTCCTAGGTGCTTTATTTATTTATTTATTTATTTATTTATTTATTTATTTTTAAGATTTTATTTATTTATTCATAGAGACACAGAGAGAGAGAGGGGCAGAGACACAGGCAGAGGGAGAAGCAGGCTCCATGGAGGGAGCCTGACGTGGGACTCGATCCCAGTTCTCCAGGATCATACCCCGGGCTGCAGGCGGCGCTAAACCACTGCGCCACCGGGGCTGCCCCCCTAGGTGCTTTATAATCACAGTAATTAAAATCACTATTTTGCACAGGCACCTCCTTTTTTACATGAGGAAACTTTCCAAAGTTTAACTCTAAGACAACAAATATTTAAAAAGCAAACAAATCTAAAATTTCAAATTATAAATAAACCTAGTGATAAAATCAGAAGCATATACTCGGAGTTTCTTCTACTGTTCATTTGTCAGATGTTAGCATAGACATTTGAACATTTTCTCTTAAATCATGTTCAGTCAGATATCTGTGCTCTAGTTTTGATTCTGGAGGGGCAGCCTACCCCTGGAAGGCACTTCAGATATTAGTTCTTAAATACTGTCAACTTGATAGACTACATGCATTTGGATTAAACAAACAGAAACTATAGCAAATTTTAATATAAGAAGGGTGTTACCATGGCATAATGGGTTACCTTTCCTATTCCCAAAGTTATTTTAATATTAGTATAATAATAAAAAGAAAAAGATGAAACCATATAACACATTGCAAACAGGAATGACTTTCATATTTTGGAGGATTATATGTGTTTACTTTTATTAGTGTATTATATTGAGACTATATTTCCCAATTTTTCTTTTTGAAATGTAACTTTCCACTGATAACTACCTCTGTTGACAGCAATGAGCAATAAAGGGAGTGGAGATTCAGAATGATTCACCTTTGATGACCCAAGATATTTCAAGTTCATTCCTGTTTCTTTATTGCATGCCCCCCCAACACAAATTATCATCTAAGCTATATAACTTTTTCTCTACAACTATTCAAGGCAAAAAGTTATAGTGAAAAACTATAAGTAACACAAATACGCTACTACAGGAAATTGTTGGGTAAACTATAATGCTGTATCGGTTATGTATAGCATTATACTAGGTATACACTAGATATATACTATACTATTAGGTATAGCTTTCTACTACAAACAGAAAACCTGACTAAAAGGGGCTTAAACAACAAGGGATTTATTTCCTAAAATAAAAAGAAGTCTCAGGAAGCGTCCAGAGATGGATAATTAATTGGAGTGACAAGATCATCCAGAGCCCAGTTCTCTTCTTCCATCTTTAGTGTGTAGACTGGCTCCCTTAATGGCCACAAGATAGTAGGAACTAGTGGTTGGTGCTTCCTTTTCACACACATTTCATAGGCAGAAAAAGGATTTATCTGTTCTTTGTATCACTTCTTAAGAACTGAGAATCTTACATAAATCCAACCTGTAGGAGCACCTGGGTGATTCAGTCGGTTAAGCTTCTGCCTTAGGCTCAGGTAATGATCCTGGGTCACATGTTGGGCTCCACGCTCAGCAAGGAGTCTACTTGTTTCCCTCCTTCTGTTCTTCCCCCTCCCTCCTGTGCCTGCTCTCTCCCTCTCAAAATAAATAAAATCTTTTTTTTTAGCTTTTTTTTTTAAGATTTTATTTATTCGCAAGACACACACACACACACACACAGAGGCAGAGACACAGGCAGAGGGAGAAGCAGGCTCCATGCAGGGAGCCTGATGTGGGACTCAATCATGGGACTCCAGGATGACACCCTAGACCTAAGGCAGGCGCTAAACTGCTGAGCCACGTAGGGATCCCCTGTAGCATTTAAAACAATTTTATTTATGTAATGATATTAATCTTTCACACAAGCCTGAAAGTTCCATGAGGTAGGGACTGTTTTTTCTTGCTAACCATGGTATTACCAGATAAAATAAAATCTTTAAAAAAAAAAATCCAACCTGTAGACTTGCCCTCATATCTTATTGGTCAGAATTAGGTCAACCTGAACTTTCCTCAGCCAATCACTGACAAGGAGAATAGAATTATCCCATGATTGAATTAGACTAAATAATACTCATCTTCTAAGCCTAGAAATGGAACCAGCCTTCCCAGAAGCCCCTGACTACCTGAAAAAACAAAAACAAAAACAAAAAACCCTGAGTTCTGTTAGCAAGGAAGAATGAAGAGCCGAGTATTGCAGATGTTAAGCAGATGTTAGAAATGAAGTTTCTGTTAATAACCTTATGTTAGGAGATGCTTATGTTATAACAGAAGGACATTTAATGGCATATACAATATTACCCAAACTATATAAACAAACAAAACCTTGAGAAAAACTAATCAGAAATAAAGACAAGCAGAAAATGCACCATATTGTTAATGGCAGTTATTCGTAACAAACTCAGGGTGTATTTTTCTTCTCCTTTTCTTATTTTCAACTCTCCCACAACAAGCATGTGTTACTTTAATAAAGGAAATGTTAATAAACATTATCTTTAAGATTCCAGATACAGCTTAGTACCCTCAATATTTTTTTCTTTTCTTTTTTTTAATTTTTATTTATTTATGATAGTGAGAGAGAGAGAGAGAGAGAGAGAGAGAGAGAGAGAGAGAGAGAGAGAGGTGCAGAGACATAGGCAGAGGGAGAAGCAGGCTCCATGCACCGGGAGCCCAATGTGGGATTCGATCCTGGGTCTCCAGGATCGCGCCCTGGGCCAAAGGCAGGCGCCAAACCGCTGCGCCACCCAGGGATCCCTCTCAATATTTTTTTCATCTTGCTTTTTGACTCTGACCAGCCTTTGCTTGTCTCTTTTCACACATGCCTACATATACCCTCTTGCTTCTTCTAAACCATTTCCTTAATTTAGTTACATCCTTACTTCCTAGTTCTTTTTTTTCTTCCTTTATTTCTATTCAAATCTCTTTTTCCTCTTTTCTGTTCTCTATGTTTCTGTATTCTGGTTCTTTGTTTTCTTCCTTATTAGAGCTTTAATGTGTCTGGTTCAGTGTTCCTTCAGGTGTGATCATTAGAATTATGCAGGGTACTTATTTCTGGGCTCTCCCTAATCCACTGGGTGACTTGGAATTCCTGGTGATAAAGACTCAGGACTCTGTATTTTAAACAAACACTTCAGGTAGTTCTTATGTATAATGCAGACTGAGAACATCTGCATTAGCCTTTGACACTATGATTCCCTTTATCTTATCCATCAGCCATATACTATGTGACTACCGTAATAAACATAAAACAAATTTCAACCCACTTTTCTTTACTTATTTACTCACTGTCCTTGAAGTAGTGAAATTTTCCTCTGCCTTGGTTCTTATTACTCTTCCATGATCTCTCTATGTACTTTTCTATTGTTGCTGTCTCCAATTTAGATTTTTCTTTTTTGCATTAATAGACATCTTCAGCTTTGATATTTTATTTCTTTGTTCTTTTTTGTTCCTTTAATCCAATCACTAACTTAAAAAGGTAGGACAATAAAGACATTGTAATAATTGATGAAGATGAAAAAATCACAAGAGAAGTAAAAATAATTATCTTTTCCATTTGTAGATTGAAATAATGTCACTAAATTACTTGTTACTTCAGCTTCTGTACAAAAAACCATTAATTTGCTATATGAGTAATGCTTTTACTGAGATATGTGTGTGTGCTGATTTTAAGATCAGAGCTAAACAAAATAGTTTTTTAGATTATTTATATTATTGTTACACAGAAATTTCAGAGCAGGTTTCCATTTTATTATGGAGCTATGGACGTGAAGTTAGAAGATGGATTTAATTTTTTTAAAGGTCTGGAATTGTTTATGGACAAAACACTTACTGTCTTTGAGACTCAGTTTCTCATCTGCAAAATGAGAGTTTGCACTACATAATAAGGTCTTCTCCAGCTTTTAAGATCTATGGTTCTCATTGAGGTAAGCATAAATGCATTGATAGGTAAGTATTGCTCACTTCACAAAAGCTAGAAAATACCAAGAAATCATATCACTTCTCTCATAAAATATGTTGTTCACTCAGTAAAAATAAATGTAGGTTTACAAATTAATTTCTATTTAAAACTGTCATATCATCTTTTTTACTAAAACTTCTGAAACTTTAGAGGCTCTTGGAATGTCTGTAAAGTTTTGTTTGTAATCAAAAAGGAAGTGGGGCAGCCCGGGTGGCTCAGCGGTTTAGCGCCCAGGGCGTGATCCTGGAGTCCAGGTATCCAGTACCACGTCGGGCTCCCTACAGGGAGCCTGCTTCTCCCTCTGCCTGTGTCTCTGCCTCTCTCTGTGTGCCTCTCATGAATAAATAAATAAAATCTTTAAAACAAAACAAAAAGTGTATCTATCATTTTCTTTTTTCTTTTTAAAGAGAAAGCCTTTTTTTAAGATTTTATTTATTTATTCATGAGACACACACACACAGAGAGAGAGAGAGAGAGAGAGAGAGAGAGAGAGAGAGAGAGAGAGGCACAGACACAGGCAGAGGGAGAAGCAGGCTCCACGCAGGGAGCCCGACGTGAGACTCGATGCCGGGTCTCCAGGATCACACCCTGGACCTAAGGTGGCGCTAAACCGCTGAGCCACCGGGGGTTCCCTATCATTTTCAGTAGACAAAAACAATCATGCTTAATGCAAAAAATTCAAACAACAAAGAAGAGTAGAAAGCAGAAGTCTCTTATTTCCTCACCCCCACTAATGACCCTCTTAGTTCCCTTCCCCTTAGGGTAGCCTCTATTAACATTTTTGGTATGTCTTTCTGGACTTTTTGCTGTTGATATGCAAAGGTAAGCATACATAAAAACACACACATATTAATAGGATTATAGTATAATACTGTTTTGCAACTTTTTCTCCCCGACGCTTAACAATAAAACAATATATATGAGTCTTTTTTTCATATCAGCATAAATGGATATTCCTCTAAGGTAATGAAAAAAAGTTTAAAGGCTTCTAAACCTGAGGATCAATTCTTTTCATTAGGATTTAACATAAGAAATAGGAAAATCATTCTGTTACTGAAATTATTTACAAAATGCTATCCTTAACTGACAACCTTTAGTCCCCTATCTTCATGACAGCAGCTGAGAGAGCGCCTGAGGGTTTTGAAGATTCTTCAAGGTGTGTCATATTATGGTTCACATCACTGCACATTGGTATACCTCCCTGGCAAGAACTGAAAGATACAGTTCTTAAATCCCCTGGTGACCCATTATCCATGGATCATTGACAAGATAGAATGTAATAGCTCCTGTCTTTTTACCAAGATAAATTTCCCAGTGAAACTGTACTGTTCTTGCCCTGTGTCTTTTATTTAAACAAAAAAATTAATAATCTAGAAAAAAGAAACTACATTAGGTAGATAATACAAATGCTCTCATATTCTTTACTGTATTTTAATATTTATTGAATGAGAAAATGCCTCTTAAAATACGGTAGCTGTTCAGTAGTAAAGACTGAGACTGAGAAGTTTTTCCCACAACTTAGCTTTCCAAACAGATCATCTGCAATTCAAGGCTAAATGATTTGCACAAGATTCAGCAGTTAGAGCATCAAGTTAAACTTATAGATGTTTGATTATTTAAGGCATATAAATAATAGTTTACTTGGTACTATGGACCAAAATTGAACATTTCCCATTATTTTACTATGGTCTAAAAAGTCCGTACTTCTCTGTCTAAAAAATTGTTTCACTGTGAACTGAGCCATAGACATAAGCTCTCAGGGATGCATTCATAGGCCTCTGCAATGTTTACCATGTGGCACCATGTTTTTGCAACATCACATATTGACAGTGCTCTGTTGTAAATATAATGTGATGACAGGACATGGCCATGTTTTTAAATGGTTCTGATCTACATCCGTCTGAAAGTTCCTTCTTTTATGTTAATCTTCTTGACTTCTATAAGGATTCTTCCCCATTTCTATCAATTTAGAGTTAGAAAAGGTTAGAAATAGGAAGATAATGCTCTTGTCAACTTAACACTTTATTTCCTGCCCAGGTCAAAGAAAAAAAGAAAAAGAAAAAGAAAAAAGACAGTAACATAACCGAAAAATCAAGTTGCAGAATTATAAGTATGTATCATTCATGTAAAGTTCGAAGCCATGATACAGAGTTTTTATAAATACGGTAAAACAATGACATGTTCTTGGAAGTAATAAACACTAAATTCTGGATAGTGGCTATCTTTGGGGAGAAAGACAAAAGAAATTAAGGCCTGGTACATATGGAAGGGGGACTTCAACTATATTTATATCTTATTGCTTAAAGACATCTGAAGTGGGGCACCTGGATTGCTCAGTGGTAGGTTCCCTGTGGGTAGCCTGCTTCTCCCTCTGCCTGTGTCTCTGCCTCTCTCTTTGGGTCTCTCATGAATAAAAAAACAAAATCTTAAAAAAAATCTGAAGCAAATTTTGAAATACTTGAGACTTGACAAAGCTGAGTGATACGTGTAGGCGTTTATTATATTAATCTCTATACTTTTCTATATGCTTAGAAATTTTCATAGTAAGCCTTTCTTTTTTTCAAAAAAGGATCTGATTTTAGGGCTGAAAGGACTTTAGGAACTATCTAACATTGATATTTAATGAACAGCTATTCTGTGGGGCTAGAGACTGGTATACGAGAGAGATGAGTTCTCTACCCCCTTGGAGCTTACATTCTACTTGGAAAGAGTCTGAATTTTTTAAAAATGTGAATACACAAAAACATGTTGATAAGGACCACATTTGAGGATGAGGCAACTGAGGTAGAGAAAAGTTAAGTGATTTTCCTGAGGTTCAAGCCAGTTCTAGAGTCTTGCCTTCTTAAATACTTATATTTCCCCCTGGTTTCTCCCCAGCTTAAGGTGACTCTAATTATTGATGGTGTTAGGCACAAACACACTGACAATGTCTCACACTTGTTTTATAGCCATCTCTAATTTAAGACATGATAAAAGTTAAAACTTTACCAAATGCTATGTTAACTGAATAATCTTTAAAATTATTGGAATATTTTAAAAATATTTTATTTATTCACAAGAGACACAGAGACAGGCAGAGAAATAGGCAGGGGGTGGGGGGAGAAGCAGGCTCCATGCAAGGAGCCCGATGTAGGACTCAATCCTAGGACCCCAGGATCACGCCCTGAGCTGAAGGCAGACGCTCAACCACTGAGCCACCCAGGTGTCCCTATTGGAATATTTTTGATATGACATTACATTTACACAACTTTCTTATTAGGTAGGTCAGCATTATCTTCCTTTCATGGGTGAAGAAAGAGATGAATGGGGGAGTAATCATGGAGTGAAGTAAATTGCCTAAGGCTCTACAGGAAATAAAAGTGACAGGTTCTGGATCAGAATTCACAAGTCTGACTAATCTAATGCAAAATCTTGAGTACCTTTCTTTCTGATCTTTCCTTTCAGGTTACTGTGCCTTACTTCCACACATTCCTGTAAAGCCAATACAACTCTTTTGAAAATTGTAGGAAAATAACCCACAACATTAATATCTTGTCAGACAAATTGAGTATTTTTTCACCTCAAATTTGCAAATTCATTGATAAAAATGTTTAACATAAGCTTTTGCGTCCATCTGAATGTGCAAACCCTTCTCTCCAGATGTCTCAAAGAATGTTCAGGGAAATAATTTCCCAGACTGCAACTATTCTATTCAGAGCTTTGAAGACAAATTTCAGGTGAGTTTTATCCACTGTTGGCAAACAAAGGGAGCAGAAGAACAGAATGATTATGGTGACCTAATCTTCCTAGATGGTGTTATGACATCCATTCTACTTATAAAATCTGAGCATTTGTAAAATTTCTATTAAAGTAATTGTCTTCGTTTCTATTAAAATAATTGTTTTAATATTATGAAAATATTATAAAAATGATTGTTTCAGCTTCTTCCAGTATTTCATTTTTTTTGAATAATGAATTATTCATTCATCACTTGTAGAAATGAAGTCCTTATGGGAAAATTATCCTGAGCAGGATTTAAATATTCAACATCAGAAGGTAATATGGTCTAATACCATTCTTACCCAGGAATCCATCAGCAGTCTTTACCCCTGTGCACTACATGCTTCCCTACAAAGTTAATTATAGGTTTATGTTGTAAGTGCTTGATATTGATTAGTACAGGAACACCCCAGAATTACTTATTATCTTAATTTTCCAATGAATTCTTTCTTCCCTTGGCTGATGTGTGAAGCTAGGCTTCTAAGGATTTCTTCAGTGTCCTTATTAAGAACATCTGTAAAGAGCATCAGAATGAAGTGTTGAATTTCACCCATTTGGATTTCATTAAAGTGTCTATAGTTGTCAAGCATTTAGAAAGTCAAGACACTTAGAGTTTGGGGTTTGACCCAAAGGAAATTGGTCCTCAGTTTAAGGCTAAACAGGAGGGATAACTGAGCCAAAGTTTTTTAGAGAGTTTTTTTTACCATTCCTTTCAGATATATGCTCCTAAAGAATGAATGCTTAAACAGTCATACTTTCTAATGGTAAGTTTTCCATCTTGACAAAGCAAAGTGTGGGTTTATTGCAGAGGTTCTTAACCCAAGATTCATGGACTTCTACTGGGCCTATAGGCAGACCTCAGAGAGTCTACAATTGTGAAATTGTAGACAAAATTTCAGGTGGATATTCACATTGTTGTTGTTTTTTCTGGGATGAGGAAGCTGTAGCTATCATCAGATTTTCAGAGACATTTGTGGTTCAAAAAATGTTAAGAAATGTTGGCTTATTTTTGTATGTATTTAGGTATGTTAAAAAGAGCTGAATAAGCAGAACTTTTAATTTCTCTTTTTACTAAGAGTACATAGTATACATAAATGTACATAACATAAATGCTAATAAGGTAATTTTAAATATTAACAAATGAACAGAATTTTAGTAATTTGTGAAATCTCAATTATGACTAAATTGCCCATATACACACTCTGATCCAATCAGTTTTAACAAATGTAACTGGCTGATTATTTGGAATAAATAATATAAAAAGAGTAATCTGATTGAAAACTGAAAATATGTTTTATTGACAGTACTCAGTGGTAAAAAACAAAGAATCTTGAAAATTTTCCACTACATTTAATAATAATAGTAGTATAGTAGTTGTTGTTTGGTTAATTAATTATGCTCTAATTATAGTAAAATATGAATTAATTTATATCGTGACTTAAATCCACTTCGAGTAAAAACAACAATTTCATTTTGTAAAGAACACTAAGTGAAATAAGTTTTTTTTTTTGTGAAATAAGTTCTGATGTGAAAAATCCACTGAGGATTTTTAAGTTTTCCTTTTTTTAAAAAAAGATTGTATTTATTTATTCATGAGAGACACAGAGAGAGAGAGAGGCAGAGACACAGGCAGAGGGAGAAGCAGGCTCCTTGCAGGGAGCCCAATATGGGACTCAATCCCAGGACCCCAGGATCATGCCCTGAGCCAAAGGCAGAGGTTCAACCACTGAGCCACTCAGGTGCCCAATTTTTCAGTTTTCCAACATTTAAAATGAATAGCAAATAATAGGATCATCATTACATTAATCCCAGCTACATTTACACTTGCAACAGTGGGTAAAATTTAAGAGATCATATTTTAAGTTTAAATACAATACCATATTTCTTCTCTGCCTGTGATTTTTTTAAAGCATTACTTTAACTGGATTCTATAATTATATTTGTCTTTATTTTTTTTAAGATTTTATTTATTTGAGAGTGCGCATAAGCAGGGGGAGGGGCAAAGGGAGAGGGAGAAGTAGACTCCCTGCTGAGCAGAGAGCCCTAAATGGGGCTAATCCCAGGATCCTGAGATCATGACCTGAGTAGAAGGCAGATGCCTAACCAACTGAGCCACCCAGACACTCCTATAAATCTTTAAATGCTTATAAATCTTTATTTATTTTTTTTTAATTTTTATGTATTTATTATAGTCACACACACACACACAGAGAGGCAGAGACACAGGCAGAGGAAGAAGCAGGCTCCATGCACCGGGAGCCCAACGTGGGATTCAATCCCGGGTCTCCAGGATCAAGCCCTGGGCCAAAGGCAGGCGCCAAACCGCTGCGCTATCCAGGGATCCCTAAATCTTTAAAAATAGATTATTTAGTATATGTTGAATGAGCAACGTTTTTTCAATGTGGTTTTTCTGGTGAATCATTCACTTCAGATTGGAATCAAAACAAAGAAAGCATGGCAGCCCCGGTGGCTCAGCGGTTTAGGGCCGCCTTCAGCTCAGGGTGTGATCCTGGAGTCTTGGGATTGAGTCTCATGTCAGGTTCCCTGCATGGAGCCTGCTTCTCCCTCTGCCTGTGTCACTGCCTCTCTCTCTGTATCTCTCATGAATATACAAATAAAATCTTTAAAAAAAAACACAGAAAGCAGAAATATAGCATAAATCTTTGATTAATGAGGTATCTTAGCTTGCTCTCTCTTCTCTCTCTCAAATAAATAAAATGCTTTTTTTTAAAGAGTTTTGAAAGATATAAACTGCAATATGGACCCTAAATATTTATCATGATTATAATAACTATTACATACATTATTTAGCTTTACAAATTCTCTGAAGCCTTCCTATAAACTGATAATTTAAATTCTTTTGCTAGCTCACTGTGCTAGAACTATTTACCCAAATATAGATTATGTAAATGAGCCTAGCACAGTGGCTGGCATAAAATAGGTATCTCATAAATGTTAAAAAAACAAAAAGAGTTATAGTATAATTGATAAAGTCATATATATTAGTATAGGGGTTAAAAACTTGAAGAATTTAACCTGTACATAAAATAGGAGTGAACTTAACATTATAAAGAATCTTACTCTTTGATACTATTAATGATATATGTTGTGACAAGAGTAGCAGGGCTGGGAAGCATCTGATTGAAATTAATTTCTTAGGTCTTTCCTAGAAGACTGTTATGAAAAGATTTAATAAGACTGAAAATTCGTTTTGTGGAGTAATATGGTAATTCCCAATGAGATTTCTTCTCATCATGGAGATTCTCACAGGTCTGGAGACCAAAGAATATTTATTTCAACATGGTTCCTCCTTTTGGAAATAGAGAGCAACTTTAAAATTTTCTGTTAAATATCCAACAGTGAATATGTATGAGTTCAAGATGTTTTAGTTACTTAGGAGGTATAATGTTTTTTCTACATTTCAACCCCACCCCCGTCTCAGGTTCTAAGAACCAATGAAGAAGGAAATATTACTTGCCAAAGAAGGTAAGAATCAGAGCTGATGGGACACTGGTTTGCTAGTCAGGAGAGCTAGCCTATTTTCAAAATTGTGGTCTGTTCATAATGCTTTAAGAATAGTAATGTCTTTGGATTGGAAGGAACTTTAGAAATGAATCTTTGTTCATCTTTCATATAGTATTAACTGGAGGCACATTCACTATTTTGGGAAGCTACAGTTTGTGTTGTTACATAACTCTGAATGTTAGAAAAGTTATGCTCAATCAAAAACCCACCTAGGGACACCTGGGGGCTCAGTGGTTGAGCATCTGTCTTTGGCTCAGGATATGATCCTGGGATCCTGGGATCGAGTCCCACATTGGGATCCCTGCATGGAGCCTGCTTCTCCCTCTGCCTGTGTCTCTGCCTCTCTATGTGTGTCTCATGAATAAATAAATAAAAGTCTTAAAAAAAAAAACCCACCTAGCTGCACCTTCCAATGATGAACCCTAGATCTGCCATCTGCTTTTTCTAAGCTGCAAACTTGGGGGAAGGAGAGAAGAGTTCTTACATAAACAGATGAGATGTTTGAATTGAACTTTGTAAAATGTTTAGAATTGTTAGGGAATAGTGTCACCACACCAACAGGTCCTCAAAAAAATACACTATTTATTATTTCTTTATCCAGATTCTACACTAGGAAGTTTTCATCTCTTTCATCCAAATATGCCAGTAAATTTAGCAAATTTTCAGTCTTCCTGGGAGACCTGTCAACAATTATCAATGAATCAGTGTTAGCACACCTTATTGGAGAAGGGAAAAGGAATTATAAACTTTATAGTTTTATTTCCTCCTCTGGTGGTATGGTAGGAAGGAAGATTAACTGGTTAGAGCTGAAGCTTTATTGAGTATGAATCTTCTCTATCCCTGGTCCAGATTAACTGAATGATCCCAACACTGGGCACACAGGTTGTCAGGAGTACTTGTATCACACTGATTTGCCTAATAACTACTCTGTTTGCAACCTCCTCCACATTTAATGAGGAGGTTTCATTGTCCTCTCATGCAAGTTTTAACATGCTATATACCTATGTTGATTCAAAAGGACCATTTCATGATAGTATTTCAAGGTGCCAAAGGCCACAGCTTCTTCATTAAAAGTGTGTGTGTGGGGGCGGTGATTATTACAGATCAAGCAGCAGGACTCTCAGAATCTACACCTGGCTGGCTTAGGTTTGGCTCTTCCCCATATATTTATTCATCTGAATAAAAACTTAAAAAAAGGGGATCCCTGGGTGGCTCAGCGGTTTGGTGCCTGCCTTTGGCCCAGGGCATGATCCTGGAGTCCCGGGATCGAGTCCCACGTCGGGCTCCCGCGGCATGGAGCCTGCTTCTCCCTCCTCCTGTGTCTCTGCCCCCCTCTCTCTCTGTGTCTATCATAAATAAATAAAATCTTTTAAAAAAATAAAAAATAAAATTTAAGTTTAAAAAAAAAACTTAAAAAAAAAAGTAAGAAAAAAAGTGAGTCACTCTGGTACCAAGCCTGAGATAATGTATATCAGCTTTGATCACATGCTCTGAGGTTTGGGCAAATGAATTACTATAAACTGGTGTCATCCTCAGCTCTTCCCTGGAAACACTTTTCTTAAATGTTGCTTTTGATCATATTTTAAGACATAATTAAGGATTCCTTTCCCTAGTCATGTTTTCTTTCTTGAGCTAAAACCTTATGGAAACAATCCAATAGAATTATATAGCTATGGTTCCACTCACAGGAGCTCTTGGTAATGATTAAGGTTGCCTGGACAAAAGAATATGGAATAGGTGTTTGCCTAGTGGGTGTGTCAATGGTGGGGGTGGGGGTGGGGAGTCCTTTTTATCTTTCTACAACCTGAGGTCCTATGAGGAAGCCTAAGGCATATCTGCAACAAAGAAATTACTCTGATTGAATTTACCTTTTTTTTTTCTCCAATACTTCTCACTCATTGAATTGCCATCCAACAAATATTTGTTATCTTCTTGAGTTAGGCACTGTATTAAACTATATAAGAGACAAATAAGGAAAAAAAATTAAAAAAGAAATAAATATGTTATGATCCAGATATGTGTTGACTTCTGTAGCAGTACATAGAAGATTCCCTTGTCAGTGAGGGGGGAAGGGAGGAGATAAGGAAGACTCCCTGGTGGAGGTGAATGTGATTTCAATGAGGAGAGAACATTCAAATGACCTTCTCCAATGGAAGTATGCTATCCCAGTAATGGTCAGATGGAAGTGGCAAATAATAGTTTTCTTCAAAGCATAATCTGTGATCTGTGACACAAAAGTCTTTTTAGACCCTCTGAGACCAAAAGGATTTTGTAGTCAAATACATCTGAAACTTCACAAAGCATGTTAACAGTTAACATCTCTGACAAACCCAGGAGTAAAGAGACCTGATTAAGAAAGTATAACCTGGCATTTCCCATGAGGCCCTGACCACACTCTCTTTTTGTTGTTTTTAGGGGGAGATATACGGTTGTCCTGACAGATGTTAAAATTCTTAACCTAAAGAGGGTAATTTCCCATGAGAAATGAATACTGTGGGTCAATAAAATACATTTTAGCTTTTCTAAGTTTTGCAGGTAACTATTATCATAAAAGTGGTTATTGGCTATGGCTTTTAGAATGGGCAAATAGGGCCACAACTTGGAGTCTCTTGCTTACTAAAGCTCTTTCCCTAGCCCTTGAAAATCTGCATAGGATCCTCACCTTAGAGGTAAACCAACTAGAGCCCTAGGGCAGAATATGTCTCTACATTCCTTGAAACAAGTGTGAAGAAACAAATAAAAGAACTGCCATTATGAATTGTACTAAAGCCATGATCAAAAGTCTCTACACTTTGAAATACCTAATCATATTACAGGATTAAAAACACATGAGTGAACACTAACCAATAATTTATTCATTTCTGTATCTATTTAAATCTTTTAATTTTGAAAACATAAATTTGTGATTCTTTCTCAATTGTACTGACAAAAGCTTTCTCTTTCAGTCTGGTAGGTCCCTTTTGCTATATGTCTTTTTGTTGAATTTGGACTACAGTCCAAATTTTTTTTAAGTTTATATAAATTTATTTTAGGGGATGCATATGTATGTATATAAATATATGTGTGACAGAGGGACATCTATTAGCTGCATGCAAATGAGTCTGGGGACGGAGGGGAACAGAATGAAGATGAAGGAGAGACCACGTTCACCTGCAGAGGTGTGCAGATGTTGGTAGTGAGAGCTTTGAACAGTGGCGTGAGATCAGTTCAGATCTGTGCACCTCACGTCCATCCAGAGGGTGGGGGAGAGAGAGAGAGCGGGACACAACCTGCACTAGACCACGTTGCCTGAGGCATGTTTAAAGGAGAGAAACAGATGCGGGATAAGAAGGGAAATAAGAGGGATCCCTGGGTGGCGCAGCAGTTTGGCGCCTGCCTTTGGCCCAGGGCACGATCCTGGAGACCCGGGATCGAATCCCACGTCCGGCTCCCGGTGCATGGAGCCTGCTTCTCCCTCTGCCTGTGTCTCTGCCCCTCTCTCTCTCTCTCGCTCTCTGTGTGACTATCATAAATAAATAAAAATTTTAAAAAAAAAGGGAAATAAGAACAGAATTCAGGGAGGCAGACACATCAATCCTCCCCCTGTTTGTTTCTGTGCAAACAGCGTTCTGGCTTTATCCAAACTCACTTCTCAGAGTGACTTTTGAGTAGAAGATGGCCTAAGTGTCATGAAAGATTAAGAGGAATTCATATAAAAAGTCTCACCTTTTCTAAGAATTATGGAAAACGTGTAACTTTTATATGAATGTTGGGCTTATTTTGTTGTGTTCTAGTAAGGCCACACTGTTGAGGCCATAGTGTAAGGTCATACTCCCACTCTAAAGAAAGTGCATCCCCCATACCAATCATCTGGAAGGGGCAGTTCCTCAGACAGGTAACAGGGTCTTTTGGAATTTGGGTCTTGGACGTCAGTGAGAACTCTTGACTCCCTGTGGGATCACACTCTTTCTGAACTTTGTAGTATATTGATTGTTTGACAATGCTCCCTGGTGGTTTGGGAAAGATGGCTTCCCCAAGGGGTTAGATAGGAAGGGACTACCTCTCTGTAGGAGATCCTAAAATGAAGTGATCTAGTTTATCTAGCTTTTTCTCGCTGTCTGTGTTCATGCCCATCTGGCTATGCCCAAATCTTTAGAAGGGCGTCTCATAATACATTAACCTGGGTCAGGTCCCCATTGTGTACTACAGACATTAGGTGAGAATTTGGAGTCCGTGTTTGGGCCAAAGAACTAAAGAAGAGACAGTAGCTATTCAATATAGCAATGTGTGGTGATAGTTATTTATAAGGATAATAACAATCAGGTATTGAGCACTCACTTTGTGCCAGGCATTTTTCATATGCTATCTCATCTGATCTTCACAATAATCCTCAGAGGAAGGTTCCATTTTAGTTCTATTTTGTAGATGAAGACATCAAGAGTCTGAGAGATTATGTATTTGCACACATCCCATAGCTATTGAGAGGTGGGATTTCAATCTACATTTCATTTGACTCCAGAAGGTAAACATACTCCAGTCAAATTACTTCTCAGAAATTGAATTTTTCTGTTTGAAAACATCTGCCTTCTAGGGTTGTTGTAAGGATTCAATGAAATGACATATATAAAGATCCCAGGCCATTGATTAGAAGATGATAGGTATCCCCCAAATGATGCTTATTGTTATGTCTTCCTTCTGTCTTTCTGGCCATTCCTTCTTAGTATCCTTCAAGGTTTTCTCTTCTTCTGATGGCCTGCTAAATTGGTGTTTCCTAAATTTGTTTTTTAACTAAGCATTTCTCTTGAGTAACTTCCCCCACCCGGGGTTTCAGCTACTATTTTTATGCTGATGACTTCTAAATCTCTACCCTCAGTACGGATCAGTATGTAACTCCAGACCCAGATATCCATTCATCTGACATCTCTCCCTGGACATCTCACACACGTAACAAAATCAACATACCCAAAACTGATCACACCATCTTTCTGTTCCAATCCTGGCTTCTCTCTCAGTAGGTGGCATCATCAAGTCTCTAGACACCTAAGCTAGAAGCCTGGGAATCTTTCTCTACTCCTCATTTCTCACTCATCCCTCTCACTCAATTAGTCATCAGGCTCTTTCAAGTACCCTTTTTATTATCTCTCATATCGCTCCCTCCCTCTCCCTCATGCTCCATTTCATTTTACAGCAACTATCATTGTCTAAATTCAGACTCTCATCACTTCTATCAGGCATTACTGCAATAGTCTCCTAACAGGTTTCCCTACAATTTACCCAACCTTCCTCTGTATCCTCAACATTCTGGTTAAAAAAAAAAAAAATCTTTCTATAATGCAAATTTTATCATTTATTTCCCACTTAAAATATTTTAAGAGCCTCCTCGCTTTCAGGATAAAGTGCAAGTTCAGCCCATAAAGTTTTTCAAGATACAGCCTCTGCCTGCTTCTTTGGCTATGTTTCCCAATATTCCTTATGTTTTCATTTTTGCTATTTGATTTATTTTAAAAGACTACTTGAACTTCTCTAAGGGAAGCTATTCCTAGCCTCCTGCCTTCAGGCATGTCCTCTGAATGTTTACCCTTTGCCTCTACCCCACCCCCTTGCCTGACTGCCCCTTTCCACTCCTTCCCTAAAGTTCAGTTTAAGGGGCACTCCTCTGGAGAGCATGTCCTTGATCTTGACTCTGGTGGTTTTGTTTTGTTTTTTTAAAGATTTTATTTATTTATTCATGAGAGACAGAGAGAGAGAGAGAGAGAGAGAGAGAGAGAGGCAGAGACATAGGCAGAGGGAGAAGCAGGCCCCATGCAGGAAGCCTGACATGGGAGCATCCCGGGTCTCCAGGATCACACCCTGGGCTGAAGGCGGCCCCAAATGGCTGAGCCAACCGGGCTGCCCCTGATGTTTTTTCTTAATACTCGCCTGATACCCATGTATCAATATGTAACAGTACGTTTCATATTACCCATTTTTCTCACTAGCCTGTAAACTGGCCCCCAAAGTTTGTTCAATAAAGCATCCTTAGCACCCAACCCTTAGTGCCTGGCTCATAACAAATACAGACTGTTTATTAAGGAAGGAGTAAATTCAAGAAGAGAGTTTTTTAACCCTTGGATGTGCTGTGTGTAAACCTAAGAACCCAAAGGCAAGGCTTTAAGTTAAGGTGGCATGTAATTGGATATGCCTTAAGCTACATTTCACTGTTCTGCACTCATTTTACATCTTTTTCTTTTTCTTTCTTCTTTGTTTCTTTCTCCTTTCTTTCCTTTCCTTTCTTTCTGCCTTTTTTTCCTTTTCTTTCTTTTTCTTCTCCATTTTACTTTTGACCAGGTTCCACCACTCACACTTGGAAGAGTAAGACACAATAGCTTTTAGACGTACCTGATGAAACAAGCAGTTAAGATGTAGAATATTCCATTTAGCAGCCTAAGGAGGTGAGAGACCTGTAAAGCCAACATATGACCTGTAAAGCCAGTATACACCCTGCCCTCTGCAAACTTGAGCTTCAGTGTTCCTTTGTAAACCTGAACCAGAGGCTGAGCTCCAAAAGGATCTGTTTAGTTTTATTTTCACTGGGGAAATTGGGTACTTTTAAAAAAATTACAGTAATTGATCTTTCTCTTTCTCCATTTTTTTTCCAGACTTCTCTGAATGTTTTCTCCCTTTTAAATTTAAGCTGTTCCCCAGCTTTCCTTCTCTGAATGTAATAGAGATAAAAAGGGTTAAAAAGAAGAAAAGCAAAACCAAGGAACTCAAAAAAGCTAATCAGATTTTTTTAAAATCCTCTTTGTGGGGGAGATTCTCTAGGTCGAAAAAACCCCACACGTATCATATAGCTTACTCAACAACTTTATTCAGTAAACGTCGGCCTGAAGGGACAGAGGGGGTTAGTGACTTAGCCAAAGCCACTTAACCAGTTGTATCGTATTCCTCGGTCTCCCTGGCTGCAGTCTCGGCCATCTCTCTTTCCTGGAGACTCTCTCCGCTTGTGCCCACAGCTAATACGTCTCTGTTTATGCAATCTCAGGTAATCGGTAAAATGTCGTATATTATATATATTGACATATATATACACCGCACGTATATCATATACAATTTCCAAACGAGGTCAGCACACTAACAGGGCACAGAGAAGCCACGCAGGCGACGCTCAGGGCTCTGTGATCTGCCCCTAGGGGGTAAGAAAGGGCGCCAAGGCCCTCGGGCCCTCAGCTCTCGGACGCCGCGGGCCTCGCCTCGGTCGGACACAGCCACCCCGGCCCGGTCCTCCTCCACACAAGGATCGCGGCGCAGGGGAGGCCGGGCCGCGTCCGCGGGCGCCGCCGGACGGCTCAGTCACCCGGGGGCGCGCCCCGCTCCCGCCCGCGCGAGACGGGCCGGGCCTCTCCCTGCCCAGGGGTGCGCGGGCCGCCGGCGGGCCTCGCCTCGGGCCACAGCTCGGGCCGCCGGGCTCCGGCCGCCTGCGCGCCCCGCTGTCGTGGCTGCGGCGTTTTGGGCCTCGGCCCCTGCGGCCAGGCTCGCCCCGGCCCGTCGCCACGCAGGAGCCGCAGCCCAGCCGCGGGGTCTCCAGAACCGGGCGGTGCCCGGGGCCGCGACGGAAGGGACGGCGCGGCCCTGCCGCCGGGGTACAGCCCCCGGCCGAGCCCTTGCGGGGCGAACCCGTTCCCTTTCCTTCTGTGACATCGATACTTACGCGGCGCCCTTTGTCTACCAGCAACTGTATTAGGTACCGTAGGTTCTTTTTTTTTTTTTTTTTTTTTTAAGATGAGATTAGTCTCGTACCTAGAGGCAGCTTATTTCCACATGAGCTAGGAAGCAGTGAAGTTCTGAGGCGCTGAGCAGCCGGCTCGGCTCAAGCAAAGGGCGGGGAGAGGGCAGAGGGTGCCAGGGCAGTGGGTCCAAGCGGGGAGACCGCGCAGGGGGCGAGGTGAGGCGGGGAGGGACGCGGCCGCGGCCTGGGGGCTGGCGTGGGGGTGGGGGGCCGGGGCCTAGTGGCGTCCCGCAGCCCCGCCGGCCGCCGTCCTCCCGGAGCCCCCGAACACGGCCCCGCGCGGCCGCCCAGCCTCGCCGAGCGCCGCCAGGCCCCTCACCCCGGAGACCAGCGGCGCGCACAGCCTCGCGCTCGCCGGGGCCCAGGCGGCCTCACGCCCCCACCGAACGGCCCTCCCCCGCCCCCTGGCTCCCGACGCCCACGCCGACGCCGACGCCGACGCCGAGGCCAGAGGCCAGAGGCCGGAGGCCAGGTGCGGCGACCGAAGCCAGGCCCCGCGCCTCAGGCGCCGCTCGCCGTGGGCCTCGGGAGGGGACTGTGGCCCCGCCGCGCGCAGGCCCAGAACAGAGCAGGGAAATGCTCCGACGCCGCGGACCGGCCCTGCCTGGACGGCGCCCGGAGCCGTCGAGCCCCGCGTCTCGGCTCCTTTGAGCTGCTTCTGGCGATTCACTGGCCGGGCGCACGAGGGGCGGGGCTTAGAGAGGACCGGGGCCGGCCGCGCCGCCGTCCCCTCAGGCGGTGGCGGGAAAGTAGACGTCAGGCCGGCCCCGGACCGCCGACTGCTCGCGACAGCTCGGGACGGCGGCGCACGCGGAAGCAGGCTGCGGCCGCGGGGCTGGGGACCTTCGCGACTGGCCCGGGAGCCGGGGGCGCAGGGAGGCGGGCGCGGCGCCGACGGCGGACGGGCAGCGGCGGCCACGACCGCAGAGCGCGGGGCTGAGGCGCTCGGGGTGGCCCGGCCAGGAGGCGGCGGGCTCCGCCGACCCTGGCCGGGACGGAGACGGGGCCCAGCGGGACAGACGGGGCGCGGACGGCGCCTGGGGGCGGCGGGAGGCTGCTCTTCGTCTAGTGAGGAGGCGGCCGCTCGTCCCTTAGTCGGGCGCGGGCTCGCCGCCCCGGGCGTCCCAGGCGGCTGGTGTCGTCCCGCCTTGCGCGCGGCCCAGTGGTGAGCGCGCCGCCGCCGCCCCGCCGCGGGACGAGGGCAGCCGGGAGGCGAGCGGCCCAGTCCCCGCGGCCGCGCTTCCCCGCGCGAGCACACCCGCCGCGCGCCGCCGAGCTCTGGCCCGGCAGGAGGCGCTGTGCGGACGAATTAGAACCGTACAAAGGGTTTAGGACTAGGACAGGATCCCCTTGGTTAAGTGACCGATTCAGACCTCCTTCTCCGCCTCCTTCCTCTTTATAATATGAGAGAGAGAGAGAGAGAGAGTGTGTGTGTGTTGGGTTAGCCAGAAGGAGGAAATGTCAGCGAAACGGATTGAAAAGTATGAAGTCTTAAATTTTCAGGTTCCATGACCGTTTTAAAAGGAAAATGTAAGGGGCTTGGGGAGCCCTACCTTGTCATGTACCATCAATAAACTAGGGATCCCTGGGTGGCGCAGCGGTTTAGCGCCTGCCTTTGGCCCAGGGCGCGATCCTGGAGACCCGGGATCGAATCCCACGTCGGGCTCCCGGTGCATGGAGCCTGCTTCTCCCTCTGCCTGTGTCTCTGCCTCTCTCTCTCTCTCTCTCTCTCTGTGTGACTATCATAAATAAATAAAAATTTAAAAAAAAATAAACTATATTGTACCCAGCCAAAAAAAGGGGGGGGGGGATGTAAGGCAAATATTCTAATTCTTGACCATAAAGGACTCGCCTATCACTGCCATTTGTTAAAGATCCTACAGTATTTAAAGGGTTGGGTTCAAATCCCTTTACTGAAATAAAGGTTTATATGAGACTCTTTCTGCTTATTGCTCTCTGAAAGATCACATCAGTAACAGGAACAAGAGGCAATTCCAAGATATAATTGAGATTACAGTATAATCATAACAATATTATGTTTGTGGGGCACCTGGGTGGCTCAGTGATTGAGCATCTGCCTTCAGCTCAGGGCTTGATCCCAGAGTTCTGGATTCGAATCTCGCATCAGGTTCCCTGCAGGGAGCCTGCTTCTCCCTCTGCCTGTGTCTCTGCCTCTCTCTGCACCTCTCATGAATCAATAAATAAAATCTTTAAAAATTGTGTTTGTGATGCCTTTATCAAACTATAAAAATCCTGTATTTGTATTTAGTGCTCTGTGAATCATTAGTGAATCTGCAACTGGAGCAGTTATGCAAAAAATGAAATGTATTATTTGATGTATTGTCCTGCTTAAGTGTAGGACTAACTCATACCAGTGAGTAATCTTATGAGAACTGATTAGAAATAAGGGGGGGGCGGGGGTAATGCTTGAACCCATGGCCAATGATGTACTCTTGAGTTCTGTATAAATGATGGAGCTATGAAAGGATCAAATGGTGCTGCCTCCATTTTATATGTATTCTCAGCCTCTAGGAGATCTACTTTGGAGAGAGAGGCCTCCTAGTATAAGCTGTGACTCCTGGACTTTGGTTTTGCAAATTGATTTATGTCATTTTGGAAATCATTCAGGGCTGGTTATAAGTACAAATTACTAAAATGCATGGCATATAAAGAGGCATTTTATCCTGTTGGTAATTAGTCTAATACGAGGACGCTTGGGTGGCTCAGCAGTTAAGCTTCTGCCTTTGGCTCAGGCCGTGATCCCTTGGTTCCAGGATCGAGTCCCACCTCTAGTTCCCTGCATGGAGCCTGCTTCTCCCTCTGCCTGTGTCTCTGCCTCTCTCTGTGTGTGTCTCTCATGAATAAATAAATCTTTTAAAAATAATAAAAATTAAAAAATAAAAACACATGTTTAAAATGTGCCATTTAAAAGGTAAATATATTTAAAAAGAAATGTCTACCAGTATCTAGGGTTTGAGTCCTAACTCTGCTACAATCTAGCTACATGAACTTGAGGCCACCACTGTGAACCCGTTTCCCCGATTATAAAACCAACAGAATGGTATCTACATCAGAAAGTTTATTGGTACACTTGACGGGATGAGCACTGGGTGTTATTCTGTATGTTGGTAAATTGAACACCAATAAACATTAATTTATAAAATTAAAAAAAAAGAAAGTTTATTGTGAGAATTAAATGAGATAAATATAGCTTAAAGTTAACATAATGCATAAGTCAATAAATATAAGTTACAAAATGCTACATAAGTGTAAGGCATGTGATTATTGCTTATCTAATTTCCTACATAATTTTACTACCTAACCTAATCTTTACCAACCCCCTCCCCCCAAATTCTATTTTATTTAACCAGGGTTTACTTTATATCTATTTTGGGTTAACCTGTTCAAAGAGTTAGAATCAGAAATTGCACATCAGATTGAAGCACCGTATTTGAGCAACACTGTGAAGGACTGTCTAGCCAGCTACAATTAGCACCGGCTTACACCATAAATTCTTCTTCTTACCAAAAATTCATGCCAGTTTTTTTGTTTTTTGTTTTTTTTTAAAGATTTTATTTATTTGTTTGTTTGTTTATAACAGAGAGAGAGAGAGAGAGAGAGAGAGGCAGAGGGAGAAGCAGGCAGAGCCTGACATTGGGACTCGATCCCGAGATTACACCCCGAGCAGAAATTGGCGGGCCACCCAGGCTGCCCGGGAGTTTTAACTTTAATATCCTGAGGTCCCAAAATAGTTACCTGTTAGAATAGCATCACTTCCAAATCACACTACCATAAGATGATGAAAGCATTGTTTGGAAATTAATTCTTCCACATATTAGACTAATTTTTAAAAAGATTTTATTTATTTATCCATGAGAAACATAGAGAGAGAGAGAGTCAGAGACACAGACAGAGGGAGAAGTAGGCTCCATGCAGGGAGCCCGATAGGGGACTTGATCCTGGAACCAAGGGATCACACCATGAGCCAAAGTTTGATGCTCAACCACTGAGCCACCTAGGCCTCCCAAAACATGTGTTTTTAAATTCCTAATCAGAGTTTCTCTCAAATTACTCAGTCTATATTATTGGATGATATATTTTACTTCAGTAAAGTTAAAATAAGGGTGTGAGTCATTGTAATGTAGCAAAATTTCAGATTCAAACATTTGGATTAATCAACACAGAAGTACCCTATATATTAAATAGGCATAATTTTCCAATACCTCTCCCACTACTTTTGTGTTTTGTTGATTTTAAATAAGTTAAAATATTATTTTGTTTATTATTTGGAATACTTATCCCACTGGAGTATAGGTTCCATGAGTGCAGAAAATATTTATTCATCTTGTTAATAGGCGTATTATATACCTTACATGTTTGGAATTTAGTAGGTATAATAAGTACATGAAAATAAATAATGCTCAAAGTCTCCTCCACCTCATCTCTTTAGAAATTCTACCCACACTTCAAAGGCTGACTCAAATGCTGTATCCTCTGTGAAGTCCTCTGATTTCTCCCACCTGTATGTGGTGCTTTGTGCATCTCTTATTTTCAGCATTCATCTATTTCAGTTGCTTCTTATTTATGTACGTTTTATTTTGCCTCCTAGACTATAAACTTCTTGTGGGTACGGACACCTTACCTAGCTTTTAACCTAATAAAAACCTTGTTTTTATTTTGCCTCCTAGACCGTAAACTTCTTGTGGGTACGGACACCGTACCTAGCATAGTATTCCATTAGCTAAGTGAATAAAGCAAAACTGTCTACATGTACTATCTAATATGAATTTATATAACTTGATTATAAGTTATAAACAAGATATAAATTTGCCCTAGCAAAATAAGTTGCATGCTCAATATTGGTCGTAATAATTTTGATTAAGGATAGTCTACAATTTTTTACTTCATAATATCAAATCAGCATTTAGCATTATATTTACTGCAACTTTTAATGTAAGCCATATATCTAGAGCAAAATATGTAGGAATTTTTAGTATTTTTATAACTAATAGAATTCATTTACCAAAAAACATACCACTTTTTCTCCAGACCAGAAATAAAAAGATATGTATACAATACCATTGTGTATTTTTTCAGAGGTAGAGGACTGATTAGCATTTAGTATTATTATAGTAGTGTTGTTTTATTTTTTACTCTAGGAAAAAATGAAGCGGTTTAATGGCAAAATTCTTTTTTTAAAAATCTGAATCATAAGCAACTATTTTTTTTTACCCCAGAACAAAATTTGAGGTAAAAGAATATTATTAGCTTTGTTTATTCTTCCAAAGTTGGGAATGATGGGGTCTCAATGGGAAGATATGATTTGGTCTCAGTGGAAAATTCTTACTTTTCACAGCAGTAATTTTACATCTTCATTACTACTAGAACTGTACCAGGGAGGTGTATCTATAAATAGATATAGATATAGATATAGATATAGATATAGATATAGATATAGATAGATATATCTTTGCTTCCATAGCTTTGCAAAATGAGCGTTACAAGCTGGTTCTTTGGAATTGTATTCTACAGACAGTTTTTCGGGGACATTTGCTTCTTACATTAAATTCAATTAACTCTGTTATGCAATTGGAGTAACCAACAACCACTACTATCTTGATTTTCAAATTGCATGGAAAATTTGGTGTTCCTGAACCAAACAAATGGATTTGAGCTAGACAATGCAGAACCAAAGTTGTGATATAGTTTTGAAATGAGTGTGTGTGGTGTGTGTGTGTGGGGGGGGTAGATGGCATTTCTACTCTAAGATTTAATATATAAAAGTATAAATTGTGAGTACTTAAAAAACCAGTAGTGTGATAGGTTTACAGTTAAAATAATACTTCTTTCTTAAATAGAAAAAAAAATCCATGCAGCTAAAAATTTAAAGTCACAATCCCAAAATGGTGTTTTGTTTTGTTTTTTTTTTTTTTTGATAATTTAACAAAAGAAAGCAACTTCTAACAGTTATTTCCTTAAACTTTGAAATGTAATACATTTCAGCCAGGTGACTTGAAATAGAAAACAGATAAAGATGACTTACTGGTTAGTGAAATACCAGTCTGAAACAGACAGCTTACTTTTTTTTTTCCTCTTCATTTCCCCTGGACCAGCTGTTAATGTTTAACCTTCATTTACTACTTTAAGAGTCATATTTACACTTCTCCAGCAACACTTTATCCATATGTTCCTTGGCCTTATACATTATATAAGGCTCTTTTAGGGCAACTTCCTAATCTTCTCATTAAGAAAATGTCACACTCACCCAAATAAGCCTATAGAAGATGTCAGATGATATCACCACTAAAATAACCCCATAGGAGATGTCATCTGATATCACTTATAGGCTTCCTTTCATTTTTGCCAGTAATGATCTTTGTCAGGTTGTTCTTCCCATTTAGACAACTACGTTGTTTCCTTTCCTTTATTCAATTGATAGGGGGAAAAGTCTAAAAATACTTCACAGTTCACTAGATATCAGATCATGAATTCAGCTTCCTTTAGAGGATCATAATGCATAGATAATTTTTCTTTGTTATAATCAATTGTCTTACCTAAAACAACTGATCATCATTTGGCTCATAAGTTTCATATTGGAATGTTACTCCTTTAAGATTATGTAGGGGGTGGGACAAAAAAAGAACAGAATGGACTTTACCTCTTGTCTGATAACTTATTCCTAGTTCTTTTTTAGGTTCCAGAGGTTGAACGAATGGACAGGTAAGGCTTAGGAAGTGTTTTTATGAACAAATCAATCTCATTATTTTTACTTCCTTAACTACCTGTCAGTTATTTATATATATATATGGGAGAAAGCAATGGATTTTCACATTGATTTGTCTGGGTTTGGATACTGTTAGCTAGTAGCTATTTTAGTTGGAGTTAAGATTCCTGTATTTAAAACTTATTATAATGTACTGATTATGTAATTGATCTTTAGCCATTTAATATCACCAGGTTCAAGGTTTTCACCTGTAAAATAGGTATACTCCTATTTATCACCTTTAAGAAATATTTAACATTTTGGTTTAAGAGAGGCCAGACAAGTTCCAATACAATAATACATTTAATATGTTACAACAATTTATTAGATCTCTTGTATCTTTAAAATTGGTTAGTGATTTTTAAATAATGTGTGATCTGAGTGAATGTGTCTTATTGCTTTTTTTTATTCAAAGATTTTATTTATTCATTCATGAGAGACACAGAGAGACAGGCAGAGGCACAGGCAGAGGGAGGAGAAGCAGGCTCAAGGCAGGGAGCCGATGCGGGAATCGATCCTGGGACTCCAGGATCACACCCTGGGCCAAAGGCAGGCGCTAAACGGCTGAGCCACCCAGGGATCCCTCTTATTGCTTTCTGATTTGTTCTTGGCTCAAGAAGACAAGAATCTACCCCTCCTTTCAAATTAGGCCCAATTGACAGACAGTGGAAGTAAAACTTAATTTTGTCAAAAATAATTTCCTTTTTGGACAGAATTTGTTTGTCTCATACTACTTCTGTGTAGTAGTATGGTGCTGATTCTCCACATTTTTACACTCTTTCATTTTTAAGTCTCATCCCTATGAGTATCCATTTCTGGAATCAGGGCAAATGAAATTGCCTGAAAATCCATGTGTCTAAAGCAAAAATTATAGTGATTTTCTGTATAACCTTTCGTGACTAACAGAATTATCTTACCAAATTACACATTACTTCCTCTCCAGATTATAAATCGTTATGTCAGCCTTGACAGTTGCAAGATATTGGCAGATCTTGTTAAACTAAATTACAATTTTCTCATATCAACTTGCTACTCCCATTTCTGACACCTTCTTGCCTGAATCAGTAATTTTGGCACTTAAACATAGACCTGTATTTTAACATTTGTTTTATGCTTTGTTCCTCTTGAGACTGTAATGCCCTTGAGGGTAGATTCTATGTGTTGCAAGATTTTTTTTAATGCATCACAACTCCTGAGTAAAGTTTTGGCATATGGTATGTACTCAGTGAAGAATTCCTCAAACAAACATGAACTGTTTTTATTCAGTGTTATGTACAGCACTTCTTTAGAAATATGAAGAATTAAAATACATGATCTCTATCCTGTGATATATGTCCTCATACTAAATTCCACGTAATTTATTAGATCTATAATCCTTTATGTATAATTATGAAGTCGAAAAATCCCAGAAAACATATATTGTTATGTTTTTCTAATATATGGCAGCAAAATCGAACTGAAGATTAATTCATTTGGCAGGAAAATGTGACTTGAAGTGATGTGAAGCTATTTATAGTATTCATTTATTCTACTTAAGAAGAATATTCTTTTTTTAAAAAAGATTTTATTTATTTATTCATGAGAGATACACACACACACACACACAGAGAGAGAGAGAGAGAGAGAGAGAGAGAGAGAGAGGCAGAGACACAGGCAGAGGGAGAAGCAGGCTCCATGGAGGGAGCCCGACGTGGGACTCGATCCAAGGACTCCAGGATCATGCCCTGGGCAGAAGGCAGATGCTAAACCGCTGAGCCACCCAGGGATCCCCAAGAAGAATATTCTAATGTTTCACTTCAGAAATAATTGACCCTTTAATTACGGTGGTATTGTTTTACATGGTATATGTATTACATTACCTTTTGAAATCTGAAAAAGTCTAACTTCTGAAATACATCCAACCTCAAGAGTTTTGGGAATTGTAGATCTGTATGACATACAGAAAGTTAAATGATAAAATAGTCAAATAACCAATATAATAATGATAGAAATATCCCAAGCTTATCTTAGTAAGTTGCCTAAAGGGTCATGGTGTCTCTGTTGGGTGTTCCTGCAAATGGGCATGTAGTCAGTCTTGGATCCCAGGGACCAGAGGCAGATGACGTGGGAGTATTTTCCTGACATGTCCAGGCATAAGAAGAGTCAGAGCATATGTACAAAGTCCTTTAGAGAGCACGGAGGATCAAAACCAGGGAAACCAAATTCAGTCATCCAGGAGTAAAAGATGGCCTGAAAAAGGAGCCAGAGAGGCACTGAAATAGAAGGAGGAATTAAGCATAAGGTGAGAGCCCTGGGCAGTCGCCACAACCATGGTTGATAGATCTGTAACCCCATGCTGCATAAGTGGATGGCTTTGGTGTAAAGTATAGAGTTGGAATGGGCTAGTATAGATAGTATTGCTTGGCTCTGAAAGGGACCCTTAATACAATAATTTATGCCTGTGCCCTCTCCTTATTTAAAAATGAGTAATCTAGAATTTATTTTTTAAAAATATTTTTTATTTTATTTTATTTATTATATTTATTTTTATTCATTTTATTTATTATTTATTTATTTTATTTATTTTTTATTTATTTTATTTTTAAAAAGATTTTATTTATTTTATTTATTTATTCAGGAGGGACAAAGAGAGAGAGAGAGAGAGAGGCAAAGGCGCAGGCAGAGGGAGAAGTAGGCTCCATGTAAGGAGCCTGACGCGGGACTCGATTCCGGGACTCAATTCCGGGTCTCCCTTCCGGGTCTCCATCCCACGTCTCCAGGATCACACCCTGGGCTGAAGGCGGCGCTGAGCCACCAGGGCTGCCCAGTAATTGGAAATTTAATAATGATTTTTCAAATATCTAGTTAGTGGTTGAGCCACAACACAAATCCAGCTTTTATGTTGCCTATCTAGTGCTTTTCTACCACAGGGAAATGGTACTTCAGTCTGGAGTAGTCATGAACAACTTTTCAGAAGTTTGAATTGGATTATAGCAGTTTGCCAAAACTTGAATTGAGTTATATGAATTGAATTATTATCATAGTTTGACAACACTTAAATCTCCATAAATCTCTGACTATATTTTTATATATATTTTTTTGCTTGTTTAAACACCTTGGTGTCAAAGATTGTCTTAACTTTTTAAATCCCTAAAGTACCTAGGAAGTGTTTTGCACGAAGTTTAGAATGAGAAAAGAAGGGTGGAAGTGGAAGCAGACCAAAAATAAGTGTGCATTATAGTAGAAAGAATACCACTGGGAATTATAAGACCCAAGTTCTATTCTAGCCCTACCAAATTATCTGGATAACCTGTGCAAATTACTGAACTCTCTGAGATCCACTTTCCATCTTTAAAAAGGGTAGGGTCAAGTGACCTTTAAACTCTTTTCTTCTGTATTTTAGCTCTATGTCTATATTTGGAAGAACATAATTACCATTAATACTTACTGGTTTTAATTGTTTAGGTAAAAAAAAATAATTGTTTAGGTATTTCAAAAGCATAGGTCATATGGGCTTAGATTTTCTCTCTATGGAGATCTCTGAGTACATCTGGAATATTGAGTAAGATATTTTGGTAAAATGAAAATACAAAATAAATTAATATTAACAATACTTTCAACAATAATCATTTGACATCCAAAGTCCTGAATAATATGTGTCCTCTGACTTCAAGTTGTTTAGGATTGGGGGAAAATTTTACTTTACATAGTTAAAAATCTAAGTAAGTAAACAAAACAAGTTCTATGGAGCTCTGATATGTTTAGCTGGAATGAATCAGCATCTAAGAGTGTGGTATGACTGGCTATTCAACCTTTCACTGGGGCTGCTTAAATTATTTAGCATTTCATAATATAAATATTTTGATACTGTGCACTCCTTGATTAACATGAAAGTGGCTTATCATCTTTGAAGAAAATTGTAACCCTTACAAATCAACTCAGAGTATAATGTTTCTAATTGAATATCATCTAGGATAATAGGACTAGGATAATATTCCCAAAGCACTTTTTCTGAGTCCCAAACATGTTAGAGAAGTATCATATTCATTTCACTTTATGTTGTATTAACTAATGGCAAAACTATTTGGTTGGAACTACATAGCATTGTGATTGGCGAACATTTTAATAGAGGAAATATAAATATAGATAACATTTTTCTTTAAAAAAAAAACACCAGACTCTTTTTTTTTAATTTATTTACTCATGAGAGACACACAGAGAGAGTGAGCGAGAGACACGCACAGGGAGAAGCAGGCTCCATACAGGGAACCTGACGTGGGACTTGATCCCAGGTCTCCAGGATCAGGCTCTGGGCTGAAGGCGGCGCTAAACCGCCGTGAGCCACCCTGGTTATTGAAACGTTATTGACAAATAACGTTTTCAAAAGAAGGACATTGCTGGTGCTTGACTACCTGTTCTATAAGACATTTATTCAGTCTTGGCAGTTAATTTAGATTAGAACATTTAAAGTTTCCAGCCTATGGCCATCTTTATAGAATAAACCATTTTGTGAAAATTTATTATGGGTATTTTCCTAAACAAGGTTTGTTTTCAAACTTTTAACTGTTATCCACAGTATAAAATAAATGTGACATTGTGACCTGGTCCTCACATACTTATATAGGTAACTAAAACAAACTTTCAGGAAATGATACTTACCTTACTATGTGTGATACATAATGAGTTTTTGTTGTTGTTGTGTTCTACTTTATTTTATTCTTTTGAGATAGTTGGTCGAAATGCACTAGATTGATTCCTAACTCTAAAAGGTCATAACCTACAGTTTGAAAAGCTTTAGCTAAATCCTTTTTTGAGGGCAGTTACTATTTCCTATTTAGTTTTTTTTTTAAGATTTTATTTATTTATTCATGAAAGACACAGAGAGAGAGAGGCAGAGACAGGCAGAGTGAGAAGCAGGCTCCATGCAGGGATCCCGACGCAGGACTCGATCCCAGGGTCTCCAGGATCACGCCCTGGGCTGAAAGGCAGGCACTAAACCGCTGAGCCATCGGGCTCCCCTTTTTATTTAATTTTAATTCCACAGTGCCTAGATCTGTGCCCAGCACATAGATGGTACTTAGATAATGTTTCTTGAGTGATTTGTTCTTGATCTAGTTTCAGAGATATTAAAGTATCAGTGACACTTATCTAGTAGTTGCATGAAGCTGTTGAATGAGATTAGGAAAAAATGATTTGTAATTAAGGATGAAGCTAAAATATATATGAGAAGAGGCAAAAGTCACCAAACACTTAAAAACCATAATAACAGCATATTGGTTCTCTAAGAAGTTGTAGAATCAACTGCTGACTTGCATTTTTTTCAGATGCCACTATTTTAAACTCAGTGTTCATTTTTCTAATAATTTTATCTTAAAACTATCACGTTTCTCCTAACTGCTGCTTGTGTGTGTGTGTGAGTGTGTGTGTGTGTGTGTGTGTGTGTGTGTGTGTGTGTGTGAAGCTTATGTTTGATTTGGTGTTCTTTTTTCTTTTAAAAGATTTTATTTATTTATTCATGAGAGAGAGAGGCAGAGAGAGAAGCAGGCTCCACGCAGGGAGCCTGAGGTGGGACTCCCTCCTGGAACTCCAGGATCACGCCCTGCCCGGAAGGCAGGAGCTAAACCCCTGAGCCACCCAGGGATCCCCAGTGTTATTTTTTCTAAAGTAAGCTCTACATTTTGTGCACTTTAACTTTATTACCATTCCTTAAACAATATTCCTAGCCAAATACTATTTGAGAATAAATCACATATTTTTTCTTTTTTGTCTTATAATCATGTAAAGTTTTTTCCCCCATAGTAATGTCTGCTTAATTTTTATTTTAAGTATGGTCATTAGTAACTTAAACTTTTCCATTTATACTCATTAATAACTTTTGGGGGAGGTTTTGACAAATATTTTGGTTCCTTATAAGTTCAACTCAAATAAAATTCTGCTTATAACAAATATATTAGAACAGAAATTTCTAAAAGATTGCCTGGTATTTTCTTTCTAGCTGCTGGCCATTCCCTTTGTAGCAATATTTTATATATTAGAGTTTCTGTTTAACAAAGAATTAGGCTAGTTCAATGAAATTTTCTGGAATATTATTAGTCCAAATAATAGAAGATACATAATTTATTACCAGCAGATTTGAGTGGGGTTGGGTCAATTGATCAGGGAGTTTTCACTACTGCTATTTTACACTTAGTGGTATTTTATAATTATTCTAAAAATTAATGTTCTCTTCTCAGATACCAAATTCTTCAATGGAACTTTATATTCTTTTCTTTTTGCAATTGTTCTCTTTTTTCCTACTTCTTTTTGTATCACACAAATGCTTCTGTGCTTTATACAATATAGAAACTCACTGAATGCTTGCTGATTAATTTTAAGTTATTCCCTAAAACATTTAGGATCACTGGGACTCTCTGATATTAATGTTAACTAGTGGATAGTGAATTGGGGTTAGAAGTTAGAGAACTAAGTATGTAATTATGTCTTTTTTATTAATGGAGTGATTTATTCTCTATATCCTTTTTTTTTAAGATTTTATTTCTTTATTCATAGAGATGCAGAGAGAGAGAGGCAGAGACACAGGCAGAAGGAGAAGCAGGCTCCGTGTAGGGAGCCTGACGTGGAACTCGATCCAGGGTCTCCAGGGTCAGGCCCTGGGCTGCAGGCGGCGCAAAACCGCTGTGCCACTGGGGCTGCCCCTATATCCTTTTATTTTTTAATCTATAATTTACATAGGGCTAATAATTGCAGTTGCCTTTTGTCTCAGAGCATAATGTTGAAGATCATGAGAGTTATAAGAATGTTTTGGTTTTTTTTGGCAGGAAAGAATGTTTTTTTGAAAATTTAAAAGCATTCTACATGTATAGATGTTTTGTGAGGCCCCTGATACATGATTGTGATTACATAAGAAAATGTTCATAAAATAATCAGCACGGTGCTTAACACAGAGTAAGCACTTAATAATGGTGGCTGCTGTTATTATTTAACTTACATACGTGCTTAAAATTTCAGTTACTTTATATTTCACATTTTAAAATGGATAGGGTCTAATTATACTAAATTTTTGTAAATTTGTTTCTCATGCTTCTCATTTTATATGGTTTTCTTAATTGGAATTTTTTTGTCTTTTAAAGTATGCATTTACCATTTATACATTTTTACACATAAATAGTTAAAATTTATAATTGGATTGTTTAAAATATTATAATTAGTTAATTATATGCAATTGAATATTTTGAATTATAAAAATTTGAATTATTCCATATATAACCATGTAATAAGACATTTGGTTTTTGAGTAATGGCAGTTGCTTTGAATTATATAATTTCAATAAATTATATTTTGTCCTATATCAGATAAGCAAAATTTATATTGCATTATTTTTTATATAACAGATATTTTACCCACAAAGAGCAATTTTACACAGTTGAAGATAAAAAAGTTCAAAAGCAATTTAAACTTAACAATTGAGGGGACACCTGGGTGGCTCAGTGGTTGAGCGTTTGCCTTTGGCTCAGGGCGTGATCCTAGAATTCCCACATAGGGCTCCCTGCATGGAAGCTTCTTCTCCTCCCTCTTCCTATGTCTCTGCCTCTCTCTGTGTCTCTCATGAATAAACACATAAAATCTAAGAAAAAAAAATAAACCCAACAATTTAGATCTCATACAGATATTTATTTTTTACCCGTTTATAATTTGCTATAGATCCCTTCCTTTTTTTTTCAAATTATGTTTTATTGTTTTCCCTATCAAAAAATGCTCCTATTAAAGTGACTGGAGCCCTCCTTCTGTAAACATTAGAGATACTTCATACTTTTTCAATTTAAAATTATTTAAATGGAAGTTATTCAAGTAGTTTATTACCTCTTCCTATAGAGGAAAAAAAGTGTGTTCCTCTGTGTGTGCGTTTGTGTGTTCGCAGGCTTGCCAAGTTTGTGTGTGTGATTTACTTAAATTAAGATTGCTTTCTTTCCTTTCAGAAACCTTTCCCAAAATGTTAGAAGAAGCATAGAAAAACATTTGCAACTTTTGTTTCACTTGGTGAACTAGTCAGGAACTGTGCGCAATAATCCAACATCATCTTAAGATTTTTGGCTGTGTTTTCTCAAGAGCAAGAAAAGATTTTGCTTCCAGTTCCTGCACATTATTTTTTATTCGTTGGATTTCCTATTCAGCACCACTTTACTTTTATTCTTTTGGTTATTAATCTGTTCATTTTGGAAGAATAAGTAATTAAAACAGTTTTGAAAAGTTTTCTGTGTATGAGATATTTTGTTGGAGCATCTACAAAAGCAATAAAAATACTTGTCCAAATCCTCAAGATGCAGATGGTGTCATGAATGTTTTGAAGGCAGGAAACCATACAGTCCTATTTTAAGAGATTCTATTTATTTTTAAGTCAAATAAAAATTTTCCCTGCTCTTTAAAGTACCTGACTGGCAAGACAACTTTTATGGCATCCATTTATAGAAAAAAAGAAAAAGAAAAGAACACACAATTCTTTTGGTAGATTGAGGTTTGAATACCACAGCTCTTGGAGACATAGAGATCTAGAGCTTAATTTGGAGTTTATTTATTTTTTCACCTACTTACTTGCTATCTTCTTAAACATGTTAATTTTTATCTGTTTTATTTCTTCTTTTTCAGTGTAATTACATCATCTCCATAACCAGGAGAATTGCTGCCTGCTCCTCAGTTCTGTATCATTAATGAAGATCTTTGTCTGTTGGATTTCCTTAGTACAGGTTAGTACTTGACTTTTAGTTTGCTCAGAGTCATTATCAGGACTTTTCTGACTGTACTATCAGTGCTTTCTTTCTTTGTTTTTCATGTGGTAATTTCTGTCCTATTTTTTTTTTTTTTTGAGCAAAGAGAAGTGTATTAAGCAGAGATACAGAGAAATCTCTCAAAAGTTAGAGGGATCCTGACAGGGTTGCCCTTTCCTGAAATTTTTGTATTGTATTTTCCCATTTCTGTTCTCTACTTTTCTTTTTTTTTTTCTACTTTTCTTTCATAGAGGTTCTAATAAAAACCGAGCAACCAACCAAACAAAACAAATGAAAAGTCCTTCCTGCTTCCTGAATACTTTGACTCTCTCATATTTAGTTTCCCTTTTATTTCATTCCTTAATTATTACTACTTTTGAAAATTATTTGGCATCTCTTTTAATTTCATCAGGTCATACTCTATTCCTAATACTTCTCAAATCTGCAACTTCTGTATCGGTACAGTTTCCAGCATCTAACAAAGTAGACCATCTAAAACACAAATATGAACAGATCATTTGTCCTAAGAAACCATTTAATAATTCTCCATCACCTGCAGTAGAAAATTAATCTTAGCACGGAATACAATGTTCTAGCCCCAGTCTACCTTCCTGACACTTATTTTGGTAATATGAAATTTCACGTAATCCCCAGAATTTACTATGCTGTTTTCTCACCTCTGTACTTTGGCTCATGTTTTTTTTTACCTAAAACTTTTTCTTACCCTTTCTTTGCCTAGCTAGGAAAGAAGGCATTTATCTTTCAAGACTCTCCTTGGATATCATTACTTCCAGGAAATCTTACTGGTGAGTCATGTGACCCCGTCTCCTTGCAGTCTTTCCTTAACTCTCCTAGCTCTTATTTATCTGTTGTTATCATTCACTAAAGAATGAGCATCTTGTGGGGCCAAATTTGTAGTTGGTTTTGTTACAGAAAGTATTGTTAAAAGTATCTGTTGAGGGGCAGCCTGGTGGCTTAGTGGTTTAGCGCTGCCTTCAGCCCCGGGCCTGATCATCCTGGGGTCCCGGGATCGAGTCCCACGTGGGGCTCCCTGCATGGAGCCTGCTTCTCCCTCTGCCTGTGTTTCTGCCTCTATTTCTCTCTGTGTGTCTTTCATGAATAAATAAAATATTTTTTAAAAAGTATCTGTTGAACCAAACTTTTTTCAATTCTGTGTAAAAAAAAAGTTGAAAAAAAGTTGAAAGACAAAAGCACATCACAGGCTTCTGATAGCTTTATTATCACAAGCAACTGATCCAATAGGCTAGACTTCTAACTTTTTCCTATTCTGAATCCATTCATAATGAGGGAGTGAGCCACAGCATTACACCCTGAAAATTCTGGATCAAAGCAGTTTCTCTGTTTGCAATTCCAGTTTCTCTGGAACTGTCTGACTTGGACAGTTTTGGCATGAGTAATAAACTCTCAGATTATTTTAGAAACGATGAGCTCTGTGCAGCAGGTGTACTTCCCAGTGTATGCTGACAACAGAAAGAAAAATATAGCTGATTCCAGTTCCAGAACAACCTCAGACTCTAGTCATTCTCCAAAAGCCTTTGGCAGGAGATATATTGGAATGCTCTGACTGTCCATGTTCTTGGAAAGATGGCAATGGGAAAAAAGTTGCTTTCATCAGGCAAGTGTTCTTCATTTCTAAGTTCAAAAAGTTTAACCTCTCAAAGAATGTTTAAAAGACAACAGAACTTTAAGCATGTCCAAGAAAGTACATTAATATTAGTCTCTGCTTCCACTCATTCTCATACAACTTAACTTATTCCCCAGCTTTTTTTGGGAGAAGAATTTCCCTAGTATTCATAGGAAGTAAGCATTTTAAAACTCATGAAGCTTGCTGTGATGAGCATGGGGTGTTATATGTAAATGATGAGTCACTAAATTCTACACCTGAAACCAATTTTACCACATATGTTAACTAACTAGATTTTAAATAATAACTTGAAAAAAACTAAAATGAGGCTCGTATACATTTTGAAGGGTACACATGCTCTTGTCATTTATTTTTAACAGGAGGGATGAAACTAAGAAATGTTCTATAGTTCATGTGAGTTCATTGAAACAGTTCTCCAGTGCATGTTTGCTACATTGCTCAATTAATACTATTTTTTAACCAGTTAATTAGGAGCATATGAAATTATCCTATGTTACGACAGAGAAATAATCACCTTTTTAGATATAGTTAAAATTTATTTAGGGTTGGCTAATAATACTGATTACTATTTGATGCTATATGTAATTTTTCTACATCAGTGTTGTCCAATAAAACTTTCTGCTATGATGTAAATGTTCTGTGTGGTCCAATAGGGTAGCTAATAGCTACGTGGAGCTATTGGGCATTTAAAACGTAGCTAGTGTGAGTGAGGAACTGAATTTATAATTTTATTTAATTTTAGCTAAATATAATTAATTAAATTAATTTAATTAAATTTAAATAGACACATGTGGCTAGTGGCTACCATGTTGGACAGTGCAGATCTAGGGTATACAATGCCACCAGTAAAGTTTTTAAATTTATTTTTATTTTTTAATTTATTTTGGATGTTATTTATTTATTTGACAGAGAGCACAAGCAGGGGGAGCAGCAGGCGGAGGGAGAGGAATAAGTAAGCTCCTCCTCATGGAGCAGGGAGGCTGACATGGGGCTCGATTTTAGGACCCTGGGATCACAACCTGAGCCAAAGGTAGACACTTAACTGACAGAGTCACCCAGGTGCCCCAGTAAAGTTGTTTTTTAATAAAATACTTGGTACAAGGAAAGTATCATCCATAATCAGATGATCCATTCTCTCCAATGCTGATTACATGTCTTCCTCTTAGTTTCCTAATGCAAATTTTTGTGTCAATATGTCTTCATGGCTTGAAAAACTCTTTTTTAAAGTTTTTATTTCAAATCCAGTTAGTTACCATACAGTTTATATTTCAAGCATACAACATAGTGATTCAGCACTTCCAAATATCACCTGGTAGTCATCACAAGTGCACCTCTTAAGCTCCAACACCTATTTAACCTATCCCCCTTATCTCCTCTCTGGTAACCATCAGTTTGTTCTCTATAGTTAAGGGTGTTTCTTGGTTTGCCAAGACAATCCAAGCATTATTTGTAGCTTTGAAATTAGAATAATTTAAATGCTTAACAGTGGAGTTAAACATAGGTTAAATAAATCCTAGAAGTTATATTATATAATTGACTATTACAGATTTAAGGTAACAAATGCTTACTGACATAGAAGAGTATTCTTCATATATTATTTAAAAATTCATTTGTTATGAAAACTCATTTATGATAGTTATTCTTCACATAAAAGGAAATTAAACTACCTATTTAATTTAAAGAAAAATGAATACCTGTGTTTCTATCACCCACTTACTAAAATGAACATTATCAAAAGACAAATGAACACTACCAGTTTCTTTAAATATCCCTATATGACATCGTATGATGGTAAGTGCAAGAAACAAAAAAGCATCTTAGAATATCATAAAAATGATAGAAGTATTTTCAGTATAACTTAATTCAGTGAAAAGACAAATGTAGAGTAGAAGATGGGAGATTTATACACTAAGATGTTAGCAGTTTTTACCTCAGGTTGATGGCATTGAGGTTGATGGCATTGAGAGTAGAAGATGGGAGATTTATACATTAAGATGTTAGCAGTTTTTACCTCAGGTTGATGCCATAGAAAATTTTAAATTTCTAATTTATGTTTCATTCCTTTGCAATGAACATTTTTAGGTTTGTAATAAAAATACATAACAGGGGCAGCCCCGGTGGCACAGCGGTTTAGCGCCTCCTGCAGCCCAGGGTGTGATCCTGGAGACCCTGGATCGAGTCCCACGTCAGGCTCTCTGTATGATGCCTGCTTCTCCCTCTGCCTGTGTCTCTGCCTCTCTCTCTCAATCTCTGTCTCTGTGAATAAATAAATAAAATCTTTAAAAAATACATAACAAATGCTTTATATATACATGTAACTTTATCATTATCTTCAGTGAAAAAAGGAGATTGAAAAGTAAAGAAAATCCTTTATTTTCCTTGAAGGCTGGGAAGATTATCATCAGAGACTGGAAAAGGATTGTTTATGATTCACCATCAAACAAAAAGTTCTTTAATAATCATTCTTAATCAACATAACAATATTATCCTTTTTGGTAAAGCTCTGTATTAAGTGAATAGTGCAAAAGAACCCTAAGTGTGTACGTGTCCTGAGTGTTCAGATTAGACAGAGGAGATTCTTTCTAGTTGCAATGGCAAATAGCTTACCAAAGAGGAAGGCTTTGATTTGGACTTTAAAGGAAACAGAAGATTTAGATCAGCATTGACAAACTCTTTGGCCTTGGGACTCTTAAAATGCTCTTCAAAATTATCGAGGACCCCAAAGAGTTTTTGCTTACATGGGTTCTATCTCTTTGTATTTATCATATTAAATTAAAATCAAGAAAATCAATAAATATCTATTTTTTTAAAGATTTTATTTATTCGGTAGAGGCTTCTGGGAGTTTTTCTTTAAAGCATAAAAGATGATAACAGCAGCTAGGCCAACTTTTGAACCTGCGAGAGGTGGGAGAGGAAAAGGAGAAGGTGATTTGAGCCAACTCTCAAAGAAGTATTCAAGTAGAGACCTACCTTCTCATACAAAGATAAAATATAGACAAATGACTCAGGATGTCCCTGAAGAGGGTCACAACCATGACTTCAGGAAGGAGCTGGAAGAGAGAGAGCAAGCTGCTGCAAGAGGAAAAAAATAGAAACCGTCCAACAAGAAAACATACAACCTCCTCGCCGGTGTCAAAGAAGCCTCTGTTAGACCAGATTCCTGCTGCCAACCTTGATGCAGATGATCCTCTAACAGATGAGGAACGAGGATGAAGATTTTGAAGAGGAGAGTGATGATAATGACACTGCAGCTCTTCTTGCAGAACTAGAAAAATTTTAAAAAGAAAGAGCTGAAGAGCAGGCCAGGAAGGAACAAGAACAGAAAGCTGAAGAAGAAAGAATACGTATGGAGGGATCCCTGGGTGGCGCAGCGGTTTGGCGCCTGCCTTTGGCCCAGGGTGCGATCCTGGAGACCGAGGATTGAATCCCACATCAGGCTCCTGGTGCATGGAGCCTGCTTCTCCCTCTGCCTGTGTCTCTGCCTCTCTCTCTCTCTCTCTCTGTGACTATCATAAATAAATTTTTTAAAAAAATAAAAAAAAAAGAATACGTATGGAAAGTATTTTGAGTGGAAACCCTCAATCTCATTGGTCCATCCCAGCCTCAGGCCAACTTCAAAGTTAAAAGAAGGTGGGACGATGATGTTGTTTTCAAGAACAGTGCAAAAGGTGTAGATGATCAGAAGAAAGACAAAAGATTTGTAAATGATACACTGCGATCTGAATTTCACAAAAAGTTCATGGTGAAATATATTAAATAGTACAGTTTTATGTGCTTAATTAAAGACTGTAAGGTGTAAACGATCATTCTCACTTTGTTCTGTTTTTCTCTTTCCCCTCTAAATTGTGTATAGGCTTCCCTAATTTTAAGTTCCAAACTACCTTTTTATAACCTTATTTGATGAGGACTTGGGAATTGGTTTAACCTAGTTTCCATCCTCTGAATATTTCCAGTAATATGCTTTCCTTTTAATATGGGAAAGGGAATCTTCTTGTAATAAATATTTTCAAAACTTGAAATATGTAAAAAAAAAGATTTTATTTATTTATTCATGAGAGACACACAGACAGAGGCAGAGACATAGGCAGAGGGAGAAGCAGGCTCCCTGTGGGGAGCCCGATATGGAACTTGATCCCAGGACCCCGGGATCAAGCTCCAAGCAGAAGGCAGATGCTCAACCACTGAGCCACCCAGGCATCCCAATAAGTATCTATTAATTTATTTAAAAATAAATTACATGTTAACATAAATAATATATTCTTATGAAAAATAAGTATATTTTTCTAAAACAAAACCAGTTAGTGAAAAAAAATGCTTATTGTTTTACATTTTGCATTTTAATATATGGCTTAATAGAAGACAGCAGGATTCTCATAGCTGCTTCTGTTGTGATATTACACATTATACAGCCTCTGGAAAATTCCACTGTTCATTTGCAAAAGAATGAGAGTGAGAAGGCAAACAGCATGTTACTGTTTTTACAAACAAAGTGTTGATGTTGTGAGCTCCCTGAGAACCACTTAGAGAATTATTGCTGAAAATAGACTGGGAGAAAAATAGAGAGATGGCATTATTTCAGTGCTGGGAAAGCATAAGGCATATCAGAGAAAGTGAGCAAACTGGTCTGGTTGTTGTGAAAGATTTATATGGGGGAAGGTGGGAGAGATATGGCTAGAAATGTAGGTTTTGGGGAATCATATTATGTCATTTAAAACATACCAGCTTCCTTATTTATGGCTATAGTCACAGATCTCTACTTTTGGCTTCAGAAATTTCCAGGACAAAAAAAAAAAAAAAAAAAAAAAAAAATTTCCAGGACAAGAATGATAAGAAGAGAAATGCGTGCTTAGTTCCAGGCAGTTACTGATTTGTTGATTGCTTCATTCATTCAATTCATTTGGTGTCTACTACTTTGCCAAAGTATCCATTATATTCCAAGCATCAAGTAAGAAATAGTGATACAAAGATGATAATGACATAATCCCTACCCTATAGCAGCTCTCCATTAAGTGGGAGATTCAGGTATTAGAAGGTAGCGATACATTTCTTAAACTGGAGGATTACAGAGCAGAGGGCAGCTGTGACTGGGAGGCATGGTGGACAGGTTGTGGGGTGGATAGGAAGTCTTAAAGGTTGAAGTCCCAAATACTAGCAACCAGTCCTGTCAAACCATGGTGAGAAATACTGGAAGTATAGGGATGACAATTACAGTATCAGAGCTAATACAGTAGATCTGGGGTAATGTTCAATACTACAGAATAATTTCCTGAATATATGTTCTCTTTTGGAAAGTAGAAATGTACAAAGTCTCTTTCCCTGAAAGTCCTACAGAATCTTTTCAAGGGCAGGCGATACCACTTTAGCGTCTCTTTTCCCTTTCATCATCTTTTTCAGTGTTTTGGCTCTCTTCTGTGACTCAGTAACTAGAGTGAAGGGAAGGACGAAATGTCATTACTACAGCTTTAAGCCAGGTACCGAGAACACCTTTACAGCTCAAAGCGTTATGAATAAGTAAATAAACAAAGAACCTGTCTCCCAGCACCACCTGCAGGGGATGAAGAAGTCTGCAGCAGAATTCAATACTTCTCTGCCAAAGTTATCTTTAGTCCAACATTCTTTACTGAGCATCTACTAAGAGAGTGATTTTAGTAACTGAGGAGAACACAATGATCAATAAGAGACCATGCACCCATCCCATAAGGAACCTTATTAGAATTTGGAGATTTTTGTAGTGATTAGAGTAGCTTGGAAGAAACTGATTAAATCTAAGAGAATCAGATTTCTTTTGTGCAGATAAATAAAAAAGCAAATATTACATTGCCTTTTTACATCTTCCATTGATAGAAAATAAGGAAGCTGGTATGTTTTAATTGACATAATATGATTCCCCAAAATCTACATTTCTAGCCATATCTCTCCCACCTTCCCCCATATGAATCGTTCACAACAACCAGACCTGTCTGCTCAACTCTCAGAAGTAAGTTTGCCTTGAACGCCTTCCATTGATTTCGTGGTTTTTAAAAAAGGTTTTTTATTTATTTATTCATGAGATACACAGACCCCCTGTGGGGAGCCTGATGCAGGACTCCAGGACCCTGGGATCACGACCTGAGCCAAAGGCAGATGCTCAACCACTGAGCCAGCCAAGTACCCCTGATTTCAGTTTTAAGTAGTGAAGTAATGAAATCTGCTTTTGAGACTTCGAGTCTGTTGAGTTTGTAATATGATGAGAAAGGCCTGTGTTGCATACTAATAATCTATGTGGGCCAGTTAAGGTTGCTCTTTTCCTAATTTTAGGCTACCCCAAACAGATGTCTTATGGGATAGCTCTCTGCTGGCTATAAAAGGGTTTGGATGGAAGAAGATACATAGCTTAGTATAAATCCATATGCACCTATCTGAAATTAACTCAAAGCATATTCTATCTAGTAAGAGCCTTTTACTTTCCTTATTGAATCATGTCCTAGGAGCTAGGAAGAAAGAGATTTCCAAAAGTTCCTAGACTTTTATAGACTTGCAAACAAGTATGAAATATTTTTCTGATTTCTAGCATTTAAAATAGAATGTACTAGGTACACAAAAAGCAAAATAAATGAAATTATTTTCATTTATAAAAACATTTGTTATTTGTAGTAACATCCTTAGAATGCAGAAAGACTTGTGATAACATCCTTAGAACACAGAAAGACAGGGATCCCTGGGTGGCTCAGTGGTTTAGCAACCTGCCTTTGGCCTGGGGTGTGGTCCTGGAGTCTCCGGATTGAGTCCTGTGTTGGGCTCCCTGCATGGAACCTGCTCCTCCCTCCCTCCCTCCCTCCCTCCCTCCCTCCCTCCCTCCCTCCTTCCCTCCCTCTCTCTCTCTCTCTCTCTCTGTGTCTCTCATGAATAAATAAAATCTTGAAAAAAAACCACAGAAATACTTCTGCTGGGTGAGTGATAAAGACTATGAATAAAGCTGATTTGCAGACGGCTTTCAATGTTTTTCTTTGTCTAGATTTGGAGAGTTCTTATATGTACAGGCAGGGTTTTTAGGGGGAGCAGCCAGTCAGCTATTAATCCTCTCACTCATCCCACAACCCCAGAAAAATCTTATGTGATTTTGGCTAGTGGTATTCTTGTGTTTCCAGTCTTTTAAACTAGGCATTTGAACTTCCTAATGCAAATTAAGTCTTGAATCATCACTCCCAATTAGACCTCTTCCCAAAATCACACCATGAGTTGTGAAAGCAATAACATGACTGGTAGATTAAATAATACACTGTTAAAAATAAGGGGATCTTAGATATTATAGAGTCTAGTATTTCTCAAAGTATGGGTTCTCTATCTGCAAAAGAATTTCTTGCCTCATTACAAATGCGGACTCTTGGGCTACACATCAAACCTAATCAATTTCAGTCCCTAGGAGTGGCATCCAGGAATCTGCATTGTTAACCAATTCCTTAAATTGATATGTGCATTAAGGATTAGGAACCACTCATTTCATCACATTGCTTCATATTGCAGATGAGGAAATAATATCAGAGAAGTCAAGTGATTAGGCCAAAGTGACACAACCAGTTAGAGGCAGAAACCGGACTCAAATTTTTAAACTCCCAAATTTGAATTTCTTTCAACTATAAGTAGTTTTTATTTATTTGTAAATTCCCAATAGATCTCAATGAAAAAGAAATTTGAGTTCTTTGTTCCCTGATATTCTCCTCAAATTTAATACTAATAATTTACCATTAATAGGTTCCCAGTACTTGGTGAGTAAGCTGTTGCCCTGAAATTTAGGGAATATCAACTATAGAAGCTTGTAGACAAAGGAATTTTGTTATCTTGTTAGTGTCCCATTCCCCACCACAATAAGACAAGCAATAAGACAAATAAGAATATATATTCATGTTTCTTAAATCGCATGAGAACAACAAAATGTAAACAGAAAATCCTGCTACCAGTGTTAAACAAGAATATCTCACCCTCTATAACAACATACCATATGGTATTTCCCTACCTTGTTCAGTATTTAGCCTAACAATTTATTGCTGGGCGTCTTGGCAGCAAGCTGTGCAAGTCGAAGTGGAATCTGATTGAGGTGAGTTAATTAATGTGGTGGCAGCTTGGAATGTTGTCCAGCTGCCAGTGAGAATTATGTTTGTTTGCCTTTGGCCCAAGTGTGAAATGGCTGGCTGTTGATTTCAGAAGTGTGAGTGTACATTTTTATATCTCACATGAATGAATACATTTTTTGTATCCTACACATTTGGGGAAATGCTAAAATTTATTGGGTAATGTTATTTACTACTTGTGTGGCAGAAAGAGAAAAGTAGAATTTTACGCCAGAGGTTGACTTTGCATCTGTAGAAAAAGCAAAAGCAGGTGGCATATAAATCTATGAACAGGTAAATAAGCCATCTGAAAAATAAGCCATCTGAAATTAGGTCATCTGGGCTAATGTTTTCAGGAATAACTTTAAAAAGGAGGTAAGCAAGATTTGAACCAGAGAAGAATAACTCTTGTAATGATAAAAGGATTCTGAAAGTAGAAACATAATTTGAAATTTGTCTTGAAAGGAATGGCTTTTGGATTTACTACTTAGTTACATTTAGAATTTTTATTTTCTTTTCACCAAACACAACCCTCTATTGAAGACATCATCTCTCTGTGCAATCCTCCTTTCTATCAACAAAGATGAGTAATTCCTGTGAAGTGTTTTTGATGTAAAGGTATTATATAGTTTTGGCCAAGGTTACTGATATAAGCAGGGTTCTCCTAGTAGTCTATAACTGACATGAAACCAACATAGTTCAAAACACGTTCGCAGGGTGTCAGATATTACTGTTCTCTATTTTTTCTATGTAAAATACTAGTAAGATAAAATGACTTGACAAGAGTTTTACTTTAGTAGATTAAGGAGATGAATACTTAAAAATTTAATACATATATACACATTTCCTTCTTTTATTCCATCATTTTGAAGAAATTTAAAATACACTAAAACTGAAGGAAACAGTAGGTAGGAGAGATAAAAGCAAATAATACGAAGAAATATTTGCAAACCTAACAAAAAAAGTGTTACCAGAATGCCTTTTTGATGGTAAAAAGATTTTCTTAAGTCTTGATGTTGAAGTGTTTACACTTTGGAAGATACTAAACAAAATTTGTATGTCAAGGAAAACACTAACGAAAATAGTATTTTAAATGTAGAATGTACAGAAACATATGGAAAAAACACAACACAGTTCTTACCTCCTTTAGTCTAAGAAAATATGACGATAGCTCTAAAACTTCTATTCAGATAGGTGAGTGTTACTTCAAGGTTTGTTTGTTTATTTATTTATTTATTTATTTATAAATATTTTATTTTATTTTTTAAAGATTTATTTATTCATGAGAGACACAGACTGAGAGAGAGAGAGGCAGAGAACAGGCAGAGGGAGAAGCAGGCTCCATGAAGGGAGCCCAATGTAGGACTTGATCTGAGGACTCCAGGATTACGCTGTGGGCCCGAGGCAGGCACTAAACTGCTGAGCCACCCAGGGATCCTCTACTTCAAGGTTTAGATGTCGTTTTATTGAAAGTCAAAGAAAGGTAATTTTTTTGGTCACATGCTAAATAATAGAACATGATAATGTTTCCTTTTACACCAGGAGTATTTGCTATAGTTTTATTTATGATGCTTTTTCTATGCTAAAATATTTAATAGTAGAAGGGATTATTGTGATTATATATATAGCTACAGTTGGCTACTGGTTATTTTATTATTTTTATTTATTTGATATGGTAATTTAAAATATGAGAGGGACATTTTGTGCCTCCTTTTCACGTAAAAAGTAAAAAAAAAAAACTCTGCTAAATATTATTGTATTTTTCACACTATAGTGTTATTATATCCTTAACCTTTCAGGCCAAAGTAAGCCTCTGAGTCTCCTCTTAGATTATATCATTGTCAGAGTAAATAAGAAATTAAACATTTTATTTTTAAAGATTTATTTATTTATTCATTCAGAGAGAGCGAGAGAGAGGCAGAGACACAGGCAGAGGGAGAAGCAGGCTCCATGCAGGAAGCCTGATGTGGGACTCGATCCCAGGTCTCCAGGATCATATCCCAGGCTGCAGGCGGCACTAAACCGCTGCGCCACCAGGGCTACCCTAAACATTTTAATCTAATTTACACCATATGGGCATCTCATAAGGTCAGACTTATCACAGATAACTGACCAGAGAATGAATTTTTATAAATTATTTGGTTCCTGTTCAATTTTTTTAATTTAATCTAGCATGGATATATTAGACATGCTAAAACTTAACCCTTAAACTTCCCTGATGTTTTTAAGTACGTAATAATTATGGAGGATATCCTTACCCCGAATTTGATTATTGCTCTCACATAAGGTTTACACTTACAAAGTTAATGTATTAAATGTTTTTGGTGAAATGCTAAGCTAAAAAAGGTAGGTTTTGTTTTAGAAAAATTAGGGCCAATTAATGAATGCTGATATTAAAGGGTACTCAATTAATTCTACATCCTGACACTACATATTAAGTTTTCAAAATACTATGAAAAAATTGTATACTTTCCTTTTTTGTTTTTTTAAAGATTTTTAAAATTTATTTGAGAGAGACCGCAGGCGTGCATGAGGGAACGGGAGGGTTTGGGCGGGGGAGGGCCGGCAGAAGGAGAAGGAGAAGCCTACTCCCACCCAGCCGGGGGCCCAACCCTGGGGCTTGATCCCAGGACCCTGAGATCCCGACCTGAGCCAAAATCAAGCTAAAATAGCACTCAGAATTTCTTTTGCAGTGAGCCTTTATAGAGGGAGAACACACCCTGAACAGTGAGAGTAACACTGCCAAGCTCCTTCCCAGGAACTATGCATGCTTAGTATCTCAGCATCAAGGCATCACAGCTTCGACCTGTGTCTGTGAGCTTCTGTGCTTTATCTCAATTTATTTCATGCACTTGTTAGCAAGATGTGCCCTAAGATATCAGAGAAGCTGAAGAGAGGCTATTTTTGGGGTCTGAGAATTCTCAAAGATTTTTTCCATATAAATTAAAGGTATTAGCTTCTTCAGTTTACACCATTTTGGCTTACAAAAGGTTTCATGGAAACACTGTTTTTGGATAGCAACGGAAACCTGTACTACTCAAAGGATAATTGACCATATAGTTGTGGGTTTATTTATGTGTTTTCTATTCTGTTGGTCTATGTGTCTTTTTTTTTTTTTTAAGATTTCACTCATTTATTCATGAGAGACACACACGGAGAGAGACAGAGACACAGGCAGAGGGAGAAGCAGGCTCCATGTAGGGAGCCCGACCTGGGACTTAATCCTGGGTCTCCAGGATCACACCCTGAGCCGAAGGCAGCGCTGAACCACTGAGCCACCAGGGCTGCCCTATGTGTCTATTTTTATGCCAGCAGCATACTGTTTTAATTACTACTGCTTTGTGATATAACTTGAAATCTAGAATTGTAATACCTCTGATTTTGTTTTTCTTTTGCAAGACTGCTTTGGCTATTTGGGGTCTTTGGTGGTTCCATACAAATTTTAGGGTTGTTTGTTCTAGTTCTGTGAAAAATGCTTTGGTTATTTTGATAGGGATTGTTTAAATGTGTAGATTCATTTGTGTAGTATAGACATCTTAACAATATGTTCTTCCAACTCATGAACATGGAATGTCTTTCCATTTCTTTGTGTCACCTTCAATTTCTTTCATCAGTGTTTCATCATTTTCAGAGTACAGATCTTTCATCTCTTTGGTTAAGTTTATTCCTAGAAATGTTATTATTTTTGGTGCAGTTGTAAATGGGATTGTTTTTTTTTTTTAAAGATTTTATTCATTTATTCATGAGAGACATACAGAGAGAGAGGCAGAGACATAGGCAGAGGAAGAAGCAGGCTCCATGCAGGGAGGCTGATGTGGGACTCGATCTGGGGTCCCCAGGTTCATGCCCTGGGCCAAAGGCGGCACTAAACCACTGAGCCACCCAGGCTTCCCTAGGCATGGTTCTTAAAGGCTAAGTTTTCTCTTTGTTAAAATTCACAGTACACATTAAATACTCAACAAATAATATTATTCCTAAACTCACTATGTGGCAGTAGTGATGTTCTGAATCATTTATTACGTTGTTATTTGATAATAACTTCTAGTAAATCGGGGCACCTGGGTGATTCAGTGGTTGAGTGTCTGCCTTTGGCTCAGGTCATGATCCTGGGGTCCTGGGATTGAGTCCTGCATCAGGCTTCCTGCGAAAAGCCTGCTTCTTCTTCTGCCTGTGTCTCTGCCTAAGTCTCTCATGAAAAAATCTTTAAAAAAATATCTTCTAATACATCAATGGATAATTCGGGCATTCATTACATTAGAGCATCCTGAACAAAGATGGCACTTCATTTGTAAGGTACATCAATGTATTACTTACTGTGTAAGAAATTGCCCCCAAATCTAGCAGATTAAAATAATCAATATTTATTCTCTCATAATTTCTGCTGTGGGTTAAGAATTCAGGAGCAGCTCACCTGGGTGGTTCTGGCTCAGGGTCTTTTATGAGGCTGCAGTTAAGAAGCCAGGGCTGCAGTCATTTTAAGCTGCCTGCTGTCAGGAAACCTCAGTTTCCTCTTTCCTCTAGCCAGGAGGGCTCAGTTTCTTGCTAGTGGACTTTTCCCTCATGCAGCTTGACTGTTCTCGTTAAGGCAGCTGCCTTCATGGCAGCTGGCTTCTCCCAGAGCAAGTCATCTAAATGAAAGAGCAAGGAAGAAACTATGATGCTTTTTTATGTCCTTATTTTGGAAATCATGTTGTCGCTTTGGCCTCCTGTATCTCTCAAAAGTGAATAACTAAATACAACCCATATTCAAAGGGAGGGCGATTAGTTTCTGCTTTTTAAAAGAGGTGAACTAGGGGTGGTGGAAGGGGAGGAGGGCGGGGGGTGGGGGTGAATGGGTGATGGGCAGTGAGGGGGGCACTTGACGGGATGAGCACTGGGTGTTATTCTGTATGTTGGCAATTTGAACACCAATAAAAAATAAATTTATTATTAAAAAAATAAAAATAAAAGAGGTGCTATTAAAGGATATGTGCACATATTTTAAAACCCCTGCAACCAATGAGGAAATTTGTGCAGAAAAAGATTTTAAGGATATTTCTGGTATTGTGGACTGAGGAAAGAAAAGTGTTTAGCATGAGTCTCCCTAACTAGGTTTCTGGATACAGATTTCCTACATAAAATCACCCCAACAAATCTATTTTGCCTCATTTTTCTTCCTAAAATATTGAGTCCAGGGATCCCTGGGTGGCGCAGCGGTTTGGCGCCTGCCTTTGGCTCAGGGCGCGATCCTGGAGACCCAGGATCGAATCCCACGTCGGGCTCCCGGTGCATGGAGCCTGCTTCTCCCTCTGCCTGTGTCTCTGCCTCTCTCTCTCTATCTCTCTCTCTCTCTGTGACTATCGTATATAAATAATAATAAAAAAATTAAAATATTGGGTCCACCCCAGGTAAATACATGTTTCAGTTATTTAATCATCATAAAATCCTGATCTCATGGAGAAGTATCCCTACTTTCACTGTAAAGGAGTCCCCATTGGGTTTCTCGCTAAAGTCTCTTGGCCATTCAAGGTAAGAATCTTAACTCATATTCTTCTGGAAGCTCAGGGTTAATCTTCATGTCATACAAAGAATATCTTCCTGGCCAAGCTGACTTAGTGTGTTAATTTACTGTGGCTGCTGTAACATATTGCTACAAATTGGGTGAGTTAAAGCAACAAAATTTATTCTCTTGCAGTTCTGGAGGCCAGGAGTCTGAAATTGAGGTGTCAGCAAGGTTGCACTTCCTCTAGGGGTTGTAGGGGTATGATCTATTTCTGCTTCTTCCAGCTTCTGGTGACTCTTAACATTCCTTGATAGATAGCTGCATCACTCTAGTTTTTGCCTCCATGGTCACATTGCTTCCTTCTCTGTGTTATTTTCCTTCATCTCATTTTTTTAATGAAAATAAACTTCATCTTAAAAGTTTCAGAATTTTAATTATAAATGTGCAGAGTTTCATCCAAGGTTGTCACCAGTCTCATCCAAGTTTCCACCAAGGGCTCTGAAATTATCAAGGTCTAACAACTATTTTTAAAGACTTTAATGCTTACAATGCATGAATAGGTGGGCCCATTATAAATTTTAGTTTTTAGTCAATTGATCATATTTGATTATTAGGAGCCATTTGTAGAAAATTCAATTCAACCAGGTATCTGCATAAGGCAATGCAGACAAAGATTTTGTAAACTAGTGAAAACTATGCAACTTTTAGGTATTATTGTCTACTTGTAGTCAACACCGCATTTTATTTTATTTTATTTTATTTTATTTTATTTATTTTACTTTTTTACTATTTTTCCATTAGCCTCTTTTTAGAAATTGAATTTAAAAATTTTTAAATTTGCACTTATTCTATGCAGAATTTACTCCCAAACTATAATTTTTTGTTTTTTTCAGTTTCTTCTGGGATATTTTTTTCTTCTGTGCAACCTCCTCTTCCAGTTTAAGAACAATCTGCTCTTTTTCAGTAAGGATAATCTCGATGTGGTAGGGAGAATTCATGTAAGCATTAATATGACCATGAGCCCTGTAAATTCTATGCAACATCTTGGAGGCTTTGTTCACCTGGATGTGTTCAATGACCAATCTCCATCTAAACCCTTAAGTTCAGCATTACTCTCTGCATTTTTAAGCATGTACAGTAAAAATTCAGCACTCTTTTTGGGTCACCAACCCTGTGTCCAGCATCACTGTTTGGCCTGGACATATCTACCAATTCCACCATTGTAGAGACAGAATGGCACACACTATTTCTGCAAAGTGACATCTTTCAGATACTTGGTGGCTTTTTGGATATGGATACTCTTGATGGCTTAGGCAGTTTCATGTGTGTTAGGCAGTTTCACTTTGTGAAAGTGAACACAAAGATTGGAACCTCTTGATTTGCATGATTTTGTAGGGTTTTCTGGGTCAAGTGAATAGCAAACCATTTTCAGAGTTCACCTCAGGTTGCTTAGGGGAAGAGGAAGAGCAGAATTTTAAATTTTTTATAATTGACATACAATATCCTGTTAGTTTCAGATACACATCATGGCGATTCAAAAATTCAGTATTTTGATACATTAGGAGATGATCTCCATGATAAGTCTGGTTGCCACTTGTCACCATACAAACTTATAATATTATTGACTATATTCTCTATGTTGTACATTACATCCCCATGACTTACTTATTTTTTGATTGGAAGTTTGTTCCTCTTAATGCTCTTCACCTATTTCACACACACTCCTGCCTGCAGGTAGCCATCAGTTTGTTTCCTGTATTTATGAATCTGTTTCTGTTTGTTTGTCCACTTGTTTTGTTTTCTTAGATTCCACATACAAGTGAAATCATATGGTATTTGTCTATGACATATTTCACTTATCACAACGTGCTTTAGGTTCATCCACATTGTTGCAAATGGCAAGAATTCATTCTTTCTATGACTGAATAATATCCATTGTATATATGTACCATATCTTCTTTATCCATTCACCTATTAATAGACACCTATTAATAGACACTTAGGTTGCTTCCATATTGTTATTGTAAATAATGCTGCAGTGAGCAGAGGGGTGCATATATCTCTTCAATTGGTGTTTTAATTTTCTTTTTTTCTTTTTTTAAAGATTTAAAGATTTCATCCATCTATCCATGAGAGACACAGAGAGAAAAGCAGAGACATAGGCAGAAGGAGAAGCAGGCTCCATACAGGGAGCCTGATGCAGGACTCGATCCCGGGACTCCAGGATCATGCCCTTGGGCTGAAGGCAGTCGCTAAACTGCTGAGCCACCCAGGGAACCCCAGTGTTTTAATTTTCTGTGGTTCAGTACCCCCAAGAAGAATTACTACATTATGTGGTAGTTCTATTTTTAACTTTTTGTGTCACTCTTATAAGGCACTTAGGCCTACTTGGAAAATCTAGGAGAAACTCTTCTCAAGATTCTTAATCATGTACTTTGCCATAGAAGGTAATTTTCAATCTTTCACCATATAAGGTAATATTCATAGGTTCTTAGGATTAGAATATGGTCATATCATTTTGCAGGGTCTCCATTCATCCCATTACACCTAGTCACTATTAATTATCCTTATAGGAGATCCTTATAGCAAAATAGGAGATCCTTAAAATAGCTACTAAGATATGACCAAAACTTTTCTCTAAAACTTACTATAAATGTGTACTATAATCAAATGTTTGTAAATATATAAATGATTTCTTGGAAAAAGTAGGATTTGTGATTCTTTCAAGGTGTGATGTAAAGTTGGGAAATATTACTACTTAACTTTGTCAAATATTAATAATTTGACTTATTTTAGAAAAACCAAAACATTACAGATACATCTGAAGTACTTTGATTTCTTTTTCCCGTTTAAATTGTCTTGAATTTGGTATTTTTGTCAGGGAAGTATCTAACACTATTTCTAAATATATACATAGCTATTACAATATATAGCAATATATAGCATGAATGCCATATATATGTATATATGTGCAATTAAATATATAGCAAATATATACTATGTATGTGATATGTTATACCTTGTTACTTATTTTTTCTCAAGGTTATATTTTTCAGATTTATTAATGTTGATAAGTGTGTGACTTTGTTCTGTTTTTTCAGACTGTTGCAAACTATTTGCAGCTCACAGTATCAATTTCATAAGTCCTGAACTAAGTTGGAAAAGAAAAATAGAACAGAGAAAAGAGAATACATCACATGTACTCAGTTTCAGTATGGTTTTGTGAGAATTCTCATTGCATATATATGTGTACTGAGTCATTTGTAAACTATATTTCCAACTCTAGGTAAAATATTTGAAAGTTATAGCCCTAACTCATTCATTTTCACTACTATGTTTCTTTGTATCAGTATACCACAGTTTAGTTAATCATTTTTCCTGTTGATATTTCTTTTTTTAATTTTTTTCCTGTTGATATTTCAATTGTTTCCATTGTTTTATTACTACAAACCACGCTTCAAAATGCTGTTAATAATGTCTCCTTGTGCACATGTGCAAGAGTTTCTCTATACTTACAAATGGAATTGCTAGAGTACATGCATCTTTAGTTCTGCTGGATTTGGCTAAATTCCTCTCCATTGTGGAGTTTTCACTAGCAGTATACTTATTCCAGTCATTCTGTATCATTGATATCAGACATTGAAAACATTAATCTGATGGGTATGACATAGCAGGTCATTGTTTTAAATTGTGGTTCTCTAAATATTAATGAAGTCGAGTATGTTTTCTTGTGATTATTAGATATTTGGGTTTCTTCTGTTATGGATTGCCCATTTTTCTCTTGGACTGTTTTTAACTCATTAATTTGTAGTTTGTTATAAAAACTGTGCTTTAATCTTTTGTTAATTAATATTAATTGCAATATTCTTCATCCAGCCTATGGCTTGTATTTTACTTTAACATATAATTTGATAAACTTACTTTTGATATGTAAAACTGTTTTTTAAAGATTTTATTTATTTTTTTCATGAGAGACACAGAGAGAGAGGCAGAGACATAGGCAGAGAGAGAAGCAGGCTCCCCATGGGGACCCTGATGTGGGACTCGTTCCCAGGACCCCAGGATCACGCCCTGAGCCAAAGGCAGACGCTCAACTGCTGAGCCACCCAGGCATCCCTATTAAGCTTTTTAAAACAGTTTGTCCTCTTTATGTATTTTTGTCTTATTTTTAAAAATCCTTCCTCTCTGAGTAATAATAATTTTTCTCCTATGTAATTTTTATAAATAAAAAAATTCCTTTTCACATTTCCTTTTTAAATTTTTCTGGAACTTTTAAAATGTTTTAAAAAAGATTATTTGAGGGAGAAAGAAAAAGAGAGAGAGAATGCAGGGGGCAGGAACAGAGGAAGAGGGAAACTTAAGCAGACTTTGCTGAATGCTGAGTGGAGGTGGGGCTCAATGTCATGAACCTGAGATCAGGGCCTGAGCTGAAACCAAGAGTCCCTTGAGCTGAAACCAACAGTTGGATGCTTAACTGACTGTGCCACCCAGGTGCCCCTGGAATTTATTTTTGTGTTTGTTGTAAGCAAGGTAGATTCACCATGAAATGAGTGAAACTTAAGCTTCAGGGACTGTTACTTGCACAAGCCTTTCTAAGGGCCTGGAAGAAACCCAAGTAATGTGTTCATTAGGGGTTGTATATTTTTACAAAATTTGCAGAAGTGAAATATTTTGCTATTTTTTTTCCTAAGTATGGATCCCCAAATTATAAGTTTTAGACTCTATAAAACTTGGACTTTGTCCTCAGTCTGAGGTAGGAGTCCAATTTTAAATTTTTCACATATGGATAATAATTGCTCCAGTACAAATTATTGATATTTGCAAAAACTTTGCCATTGATTTTTTTTTTTAATGATAGTCACACACACACACACACACAGAGAGGCAGAGACATAGGCAGAGGGAGAAGCAGGCTCCATGCACTGGGAGCCCGACGTAGTATTCGATCCTGGGTTTCCAGGATCGCGCCCTGGGCCAAAGGCAGGCGCGAAACCGCTGCGCCACCCAGGGATCCCTTTGCCATTGATTTGTAATGCTACTTCTGTCATACATCAAGATTCCATAAATGGGGAGCTTTATTTCTGGCCTCTTTTATTCAGTCCTGTTGGTATACTTGACCATCCTCCAGTTTACTTGGATCTAGTAGTGGTTAGTAGGACTGTTTCTGTCCTCAGATAGGGTTTTAAATTAGGCTAGTCCATTTGTGGTAGCATCCTTTTATTTCAATGAAAATTACAAACAGGAAGTCAGGCTTATGTCAGTGGAAACAGTACAGTGTTCTGAGATTGGGTATACCTTGAACTCTGCCTAGTTCTCCTAGTTTCTGACCATGATGGGAATCATACTACTTTTCTAATAGAAAGTAACATGAAACTTGACGGGATGAGCACTGGGTGTTATTCTGTATGTTGGTAAATTGAACACCAATAAAAATTAATTTATTAAAAAAAAAAAATAAAAAATAAAAAAAAAAAAATAAAATAAAAAAAAAATAAAAAAAAAAAAAAAAAAAAAGAAAGTAACATGAAAAAGTCATCTGTAGCTGATAACTCCTCCTTAAGCCTTGACTGATTTTCTCATAGAGTTCTAAATGATTTTTCCACATTCCACAGCACTTTGTACATATTTCACTTAATCATATAGTAGGTTAGTCACTTATCTTCGTAATTCCAATGAAAATGAGCTCCTTCCATGTAGGCACACCTTAGTGCCTAGCATGGTGTAAGCCACATAGTAGGCATTCAAAAAAATGTCTTTGAGTTCTGAGTAAATTCAGAATGCCAGACTAATATGTTTAAACAATTTGAAGCAACCATTATTGTTGATTTCCTATCAGTTGGACTTTTTATGAACTATTCTGTGCCCAGCTTTCAAGTGAGATAACATCTACATGACTTGGACAGATACTTGTTTACAGTTAACTCTGAAGCTACATTAAAAAATCTTTTTATTTATTTATTTATTTATTTATTTATTTATTTATTTATTTATTTATTTATGATAGTCACACACAGAGAGAGAGAGAGAGGCAGAGACACAGGCAGAGGGAGAAGCAGGCTCCATGCACCGGGAGCCCGACGTGGGATTCCATCCCGGGTCCCCAGGATCGCGCCCCGGGCCAAAGGCAGGCGCCAAACTGCCGCGCCACCCAGGGATCCCAAAAAATCTTTATGTGATATAACTGTTTAGGAAGCTAGTCAGGTGTATTTTGTGTAGCTACTTCATATGTAGTATTCTCTACCCAGAAAACTTCTTTTGTTGTTACTATTATTATAGAAATTAATTTTTTTTCTGTTTGTTTCTTTCCTTCTCAAAAGGGAAGAAATGGAGACTTAAAGTTTTAAGAGTTGGGTTGATTGGCTATGACGATAGGTAGTTCACTTAAGCTTTCTGTGTCTGAGTTTCCTCATCTTGCCATAATTTCGTTCTAAAAATAAGATACAACACGTAAAGATTATTCAGTAAGTCAGTAATTGTCTAGATAAGTATATTTTAAAATTTAATCAAATAATTATTTAATGAGTAAATCAAATTACAATCTTAATGTTCCTGAAGTAACAAAGTTGAATAGATTAAGTTAATCTCAAGTCTATTATTTATTTACCTTTGTGTTACTTAACACTTACTGCTATAACAGATAAACCCCCAAATCTTAGTGATATAAATAGTAGTTTATTTCTCAATCGTGCAAAACTAATGGATGCTACTAATCAGCACTTTGTGTTTCTCTAGGCAATGATTCACAGACTTGCTATTTTTTTTTTGTCCTTGGCATCTCTGTGGACATTGGGAGTCCTCTGTTTCATTCTATTTGTCTAGCTTGGGATGGGGCAAAGAGTAAGGCTGTTGCATGGAAGGATTTTATGAGCCAGGCCTATACCTTCATCACTTCTATCCACAGTCAGATGATTAGAACTCAATTATTTCACAACACTTGACTGCAAGAGAGTCTGAATAATAATCTAGTCATGTGCACAGGAAACAAAGGAAAATAGATTTATTGAATAATTGTTAAAGTCAATTACTGCCACAGCCTATTAAATACCACAGAATATGCAAAGTGCTAGGATTACAAGTCCTTGTACTTGAAGATCACATAATATGCTATACACAATAGAAAAATAATAAAACAGGGGTGCCTGGGTAGCTCAGTCAAGGGGTCATGGATGGAGCCCCATGTTGGGCTCCTTGCTCTGCAGGGAGTTTAGTTCTCCTTCTGCCCCTCCCCCCCACTCATGCGTGGGCTCTCTCTCTCAAAGCCTAAAAAAAAAGAAAAGAAAGAAAAAAATAAATAATAAATACAATAAACATAAATAAGTAATAAAGCCTTTCTCTAACTTTTCAGTCTTTTAACCACCACCCAAGCATTTAAAAACTTTGCCTGATACTTTTGGTTTCTGGCACAACCAGAAATAGCTTAGAAGTTGCTGCTCCATCTTAACATGTAAAAAGCTGAACAAACTGTATTATCACTAACTTTCCTTAGATCCTTCAGGGAAGTAAGGCCACAGGGCAACCATGGCTCCCAAAACTGGAGAGATGGATGAATACAAAGAATCACAACTTATTACAACAGAAATCTATGAGCAGAAACCTGCTAGGGAATCAGTGTCAGCAAGGAAAACCTAAATTGTTATTGACAAATTGCTGAAGGCTCAGTGTGGACAAGTCTGAGAGTTAAATACCTCAAGGGGACCCAGTCGTAGGGAGGTCACCACATTTTTGTGAGATTTATCTCAAAGAGCTCTTCCAGGTTCTGAGTGAAGATCAGAGAAAAATTCCCCTGTGCTTCTGGCAGAGGGAGAACACAACAAAAAGCCATTTTGAAAAATACCAGAGCATTTTTTCTTTTTAACAAGGCCTTCCATCAGGAGAAACTACTATAGTTTCCTTTATACCAGAGCCTAAACTGTTGGTGTTTTATCAGAGCCTAACCTATTGAGGTGATGGGAAATATATAACTCCAGCTTCCTTTAGCCTTTCCTGTAGGGGAACAGAATTTAGAATATCCAACTCCAGATCCCTCTAGAGTGGATCAAAAAACAACTATATGTTGTCTACAAGAAACCCATTTTAAATATAAAGACAGATATAGAATAAAAGTACATGGATAGAGAAAAATATGCCATGCTAACTAACACTGATCAAAAGAAAGCAGGAATAGCTTTATTAATTTCAGAGAACACTTAAAAGCCAAGAAAGTAATCAGGGATGAAAAGGGGCATTACATAATGATAAAGGAATCAGTTCTCCAAGAAGATAACAAATCTTAATGTGTATACACCTAAAAACAGAGTATCAAACTATGTGAGGCAACACCTAATAGAACGGTAAAGAGAAACAGATGCACCTAAACATAGCCAACTGGTCTTTGAAAAAGGAGCCTAGGCAACACTACGGAGCAAAGATAATCTTTTCAACAAATCATGCTGAAGCAACTGGACATCCACATGCAAAAAAATAAATCTAAACATAGGTCTCATACCATTCACAAAAATTAAAACAAATTGCATTCAAACCTAAATGTAAAACATGAAATAATAAAACCCCTAGATGATAATAGGAAGAAACCCAGGTGACCTTGGTTATGGCAAAAACACAGGCAGACTATGTGAAAACAGTGATTTGAAAAATGCCTGGGATGCAAGAAGAGAGATTATTCACTGAGAGTGCTTACCTGAGAGCTGCAAGCAAGGAAACCCCTCTCTTGGGAAAAGAAGCTGGCTGGTGCCATTTGCCCCCACCACCCCTCAGCATAACCAACTTCAGTAAACAGCACAGTGCCAACACTGCTGTTGGCCTAACCTGCTTATACCAAGTCTTGCCCACTTGCACTCTGCTGGTATTGTTTTTCTTGGGCAAGGGCGCCTAAGGCCCAGCACAGTGGGCTCCTTTCCCAGAAGATCAGCAGAAACCCCTGCACATACCATGTCTCCTGACCAGAGTTCTGCAAGGCTTCAGTTCTAGTGGAAGTAGCATCAGGTCTCATTTAATAAGCAGACCAGAGAACACCTAGTTAAAACTTGCCACATTTGGGCCAAGGTCCAAAAACTGCTCACTGCAGGCAAGGAGAGCCTCTGCAGATGACTGGCCTGAGGGACAGAGCAGCCCACACACAGGAGCAGAGTATATGCAGCACACACCACAGACACTCCCTGAAGTGCCAGACCTTAGACACTATATGACCTCTTCTTCATAGAGCCATTACTCTCAGGAGCAGGAAACACAGCTGGCTTTTCAAACACATTGAATGCTAAGACAAAGGAATTCATCCCAAAGAAAGAATAAGAAAAGGTCATGGTCAGAGATCTAATTGAAACACATATAAGTACTATGCCTGATGGAGAATTTAATGCAACAAACAAAAGGATACTTACTGGGCTTTAGAAAAGCATGAAAGACATCAGAGATACCCTTACCATGGAGCTAAAAGAGTTAAAAAACAGGCAGAAATAAAAAAATACAATAACTGAGATTTGAAACGACTGAATGTAATGACCACAAGAATGGAAGAAGCAGAGGAACGAATATGTGATATAGAAAATAGAATCATGATGGGGATCCCTGGGTTGCTCAGTGGTTTGGCTCCTGCCTTCAGCCCAAGGCGTGATCCTGGAGTTCCAGGATTGAGTTCCACATTGGGCTCCCTGCATGGAGCCTGCTTCTTCATCTACCTGTGTCTCTGCCTCTCTCTCTCTCTCTTTCTCTCTCTGTGTCTCTCATGAATAAATAAAATCTTAAAAAAAAAAGAAAATAGAATCATGGAAAATAATGAAGCTGAACAAAAGAGAGAAAGAATTATGGATCATGAGAATAGACTCCGATTCCATCAAATGTAAAAACGTTCATATTATAGGAGTCCCAGAAGAGAGAGAAAAAGGGGCAGAAGGTTTATTTGAGGAAATTATAGCTGAAAACTTGCCTAATTTGGAGAAGGAAACAGACATCCAAATCCAGGAGGCACAGAGAATTCACATGAAAATCAACAAAAGCAGACCAACACCAAGACATGTTGTAGTTAAATCTGCAAAATATAGTGATAAAGAAAAAATCCTAAAAGCAGCAAGACCAAACAATTTACAAGACAAAACAATTTCCCTAATTTACAAGGTAAGACCCATAAAACTAACTCCGATCTCTCCACAGAAATATATCAGGCCAGAAGAAAGTGGTATGATATATTCAATATATTGAATGGGAAAAATCTACAGTCAAGAATATGCTATTCAGGGGCAGCCCCGGTGGTGCAGCAGTTTAGCGCCGCCTGCAGCCCAGGGCGTGATCCTGAAGACCCAGGATCGAGTCCCACATCGGGCTCCCTGCATGGTGCCTGCTTCTCCCTCTGCCTGTGTCTCTGCCTCTCTCTCTCTAGCTGTGTCTCTATGAATAAATAAATAAAAATATTTAAAAAAGAATATGCTATTCAGGAAGGCTATCATTCAGAATAGAAGCAGAGATAGAATTTCCCAGGAAAACAAAAACTAGAGTTTGTGACCACTAAACCAGCCCTACAAAAAAATATTAAAGAGGACTCTTTGAGTGGAAAGGACCAAAAATAACAAAAACTAGAAAGGAACAGAAAAAAAAAAAAAACTCCAGAAACAATGTCAAAACCAGTAATAAAATGGCACTAAATACATATCTATCAATAATTACTCTGAATGTAAATGGACTAAATGCTCCTATCAAAAGACATAGGGTATCAGAATGGATAAAAAAATGAAGACGCATCTATATGCTGTCTACAGAGACTCATTTTAAACCTAAAGACACCTGCAGATTGAAAGTGAGGGGATAGAGAAACATTTATCATGCAGATGAAAGTCAAAAGAAAGGTGGAGGAGCCATATGTACATTTGACAAACTAGATTTTAAGCCAAAGATGAGATAAAGAGGGGATCCCTGGGTGGCGCAGCGGTTTGGCGCCTGCCTTTGGCCCAGGGCGCGATCCTGGAGACCCGGGATCGAATCCCACGTCGGGCTCCCGGTGCATGGAGCCTGCTTCTCCCTCTGCCTGTGTGTCTGCCTCTCTCTCTCTCTCTCTGTGACTATCATAAAAAAAAAAAAAAAAATTAAAAAAAAAAGATGAGATAAAGAAAGGTACCACATCATAATAAAGGGGCCTATCCAGCAAAAAGATCTAATGATTATAAATATTGCCCCTAACATGGGAGCAGCCAAATATATAAAACTAATAACAAACATAAAGAAACTTATAATAATACAATAATAGTAGGGGACTTTAAGACTCCACTTACATCAATGGACAGATTATTCAAACATAAAATCAACAAGGAAACAGTGCCTTTGAATGACACATTGGACCAAATGGACTTAACAGATATATTCAGGACATTTCATCCTAAAGCAGCAGAAAACATATTCTTTTCAAGTGCTCATGGGACATTCTCCAGAATAGATCACAAATTAGGTCACAAATCAGGCCTCAACAGGTACTAAAAGACTGAGATCATACCATGAATATTTTCTGACCACAATGCTATAAAACTTGAAGTAACCTCAAGAAAATATTTGGAAAGACCACAAATATATGGAGGTTAAACAGCATGCTACTAAACAACAAATGGGCCAACCAGGAAATCATAGAAGTTAAAAAATACAAACAGAAAAGAAAACACGATGATCCAAAACCTTTAGGCTGCAGCAAAAATGGTCATAAGAGGGAAATACATACCAATACTGACCTACCTCAAGAAGCAAGAAAAATCTCAAATAAATAACCTAACCTTATACCTAAAGGAGCTAGGAAAAGAACAAATGAAGCCTAAACCCAGAAGCAGAAGAAATAAGTGATATAGAAACTAAAAAATACCCCAGAAGAATAGATCAATGAGACCAGGAGCTGGTGCTTTGAAAAAAATTAATAAAATTAATAAACTCTTACCTAGACTTATTAAAAAGAAAAGAGAAAGGACCCAAATAAATAAAATTACAAGTGAGAGAGGAGAATAACACCACAGAAATAGAAGTAATTATAAGAGAGTATTATGAAAAAAAAAGAGAATATTATGAAAAATTATATGCCAACAAATTGGACAACCTGGAAGAAATGAATAAATTCCTAGAAACATATAAAATATCAAAACTGAAACAGGAAGAAATAGAACATTTGAACAGACTGATAACCAGCATAGACATTGAATCAGTAATCAAAAGTCTCTCAACAAACAAAAGCCCAGGGCCAGATGGCTTCTCAAGGGGATTCTACTAAACATTTAAAGAAGAGTTAATACTTATTCTTCTCAAACCATTCCAAAAATAGAAATGGAAGGAAAACTTTCAAATTCATTCTGAGTCCAGCATTACCATGATTCTACAACCAAAGACTCTACCTAAAAAAAAGAGAACTATAGGCCAATCTCCTTGATGAACATGGATACAAAAATTCTCAGCAAAAGAGTAGCAAATCAAATCCAATAGTAGGCAAGGAGAGCCTCTGCAGATGACTGGCCGGAGAGTCATTAAAATAATCATTCACTACAATTAAGTGGTCTTTATTCCTGGGCTGCAAGGGTTGTTCAATATTCACAAATCAATCAACATGATACACCACATTAATAAAAGTAAAGGATAAGAACTGTATGATCCTTTCAATAGATGCAGAAAAACATTTGACAGAGTACAACATCCATTCATGATAAAACCCTCAACAAAGTAGGGAAGAGAGGGAACAAACCTCAGTGAATAAAGGCCATATATGAAAAACCCACAGCAAGTATCATCCTCAACGGGGAAAAACCAAGTGCTTTTCCTATAAGGTCAGGACAAGACAGGGTCACCCACTCTACTGCTGTTGTTTAATATAGTGCTAGAACTCCTAGTCTCAGCAATCAGACAATAGTAAGAAATAAAAGGCATCCAAATTGGCAAAGAAGTCAAACTCTTATTATTTGCAGATGACATATAGAAAACCCGAAAAACTCCACCAAAAAATTGCTAGCACTGATACATGAATTCAGTAAAGTTACAGGATACAAAATCAATGTATAGAAATTGTTGCAATTCAATACAACAATAATGAATTGGCAGAAAGAGAAATCAAGGAATCAATCCCACTTAGAATCACACCAAAACCCATAAGATACTGAGGAATAAACCCAAACGAAGAGGTAAATGATCTGTACACTGAAGACTACAGAACACTTATGAAAGAAATTGAAGAGAACACAGAGAAATGGAGACACTCCATGCTAGTCGATTGGAAGGACAAATATTGTTAAATGTCTGTACTACCCAAGGCAACCCACATTTAATGCAGTCCCTATCAAAATGCCACCAGCATTTTTCACAGACCTAGAACAAACAATCCTAAAATTTGTACGGAAACACAGAAGACCCCAAATAGCTAAAGCAATCTTGAAAAAGAAAAGCAAAGCTAGAGGCATCACAATTCTGGATTTCAAGCTGTATTACAAGGCTATGATCATCAAGACAGATCTGGTACTGGTACAAAAACAGACATACAGATCAATGGAACACAATAGAAATATTATATATATACATATATATACATATATAAAATGGAATATTACTCAGCCATAAAAAGAATGAAATCTTGCCATTTGCGATGACATAGATGAAGATAGTATTATGTTAAAGGAAATAAGTCAGTCAGAGAAAGACAAATACCAGGATTTTACTCATATGTGGAATTTAAGAAAATGAACATGGGGGTAAAAAGAGAGGCAAATCAAGAAACAGATTTTTTTATTTTTTTTAAAGATTTTATTTATTTATGAGAGACACACAGAGAGAGAGGCAGAGATGCAGGCAGAGGGAGAAGCAGGCTCCATGCAGGGAACCCAATGTAGAACTTGATCGGGACTCCAGGATCAGGCCCTGGGCCGAAGGCGGTGCTAAACCGCTGAGCCACCTGGGCTGCCCAAGAAACAGATTCTTAAATATACAGAACAGAGTTATTGGAGGGGATGTAGGGAAGGATGGGTTAAATAGATGATGGGTATTAAGGAGTGCACCAGTTGTGATCAGCACTGGGTGCTGTAAGTGATAAATCATTAAATTCTTTTTTTTTAATTTTTATTTATTTATGATAGTCACACACACACACACACACACACACAGAGAGAGAGAGAGAGAGAGAGAGAGAGAGAGAGAGAGAGAGAGAAAGGCAGAGACACAGGCAGAGGGAGAAGCAGGCTCCATGCACCGGGAGCCTGCCGTGGGATTCGATCCCGAGCAGGATCGCGCCCTGGGCCAAAGGCAGGTGCCAAACCTCTGCGCCACCCAGGGATCCCAAATCATTAAATTCTATACCTCAAACTAACATTACACTGTGCTAACTGGAATTTAAATAAAAATTCATAGAAAAACAATTTTTTTGATTGCTTACAGAACAGAGTGCAGTAGAACACAGGCTGAAAACCACTACTTTTGATTCTTAAAACCAAACAAATCAATGACCAAGTAATTTTCCCAAGGCAGGAATCGGCAATTTTTGTTGTTGTTGTTGGCCCCAAGAGAAAAACGGCATACTAGAACAAAAATCATGATTATTTTATTTATATGGCATAGTAAAACAAATCTAAATTAATATTAGTGAACTGCTCTTATATATTAAATTGACACCCTTCGGAATGGCTAAAATCAACATCACAAGAAACAACAGACATTGTTGACAATGTGGGAGTAGGCCCTTTTTCTCTAGAAGAATATAACAAGACTTGTAGTTCTAGAATAGTAGAGCTTTCATACAATTAGTGGAATCATTTTTTATATTAAGGTTTCTGAGTCATGGTTTCAATCTGCTTTCCAAGTGAAATAGGTAACTAAGTGATTTCTTAATTTACTTGGCTAATTCAGAGGGCTTTTTTTTTTTAAAGATTTTATTTATTTATTCATGACACACACACACACACACACACACACACAGAGGCAGAGACACAGGCAGATGAAGAAGCAGGCTCCATGCAGGGAGCCCCACGCGGGACTTGATCCAGAGACCCCAGGATCACACCTCTGGCCAGAGGTGGCGCTAAACCACTGAGCTACCCAGGGATCCCCTAATTCAGCGGGTTTTAATAAGACCTACATACTTGAGTTATTCAAGGCTTTTTTTGGGAGGGGAGAGTTGCTCTGAATTAACAATTAGCTGCTTTTTTTCTTTTGAAACTTTTCATTAACATAATAAATGTAAATACCTTGGCATCCTCATTTATGTCTCTTTTCTATTGCATTTTCTAACACTCTTCCAAGAAATCATAACCTGAATTCCAATTAAGAGCTTTAGAAATTTAGGAATACTTATTAACCATTTTCAATTAAATGCAACAAGATGGGTGAGTTATTTTATTTATTAATTCCCACACTCAACGTGGGGCTGAAACACACAACCCTGAGATTAAGAGTGGCATGAGTGGGCTGAGCCAGACTGGCGCTCCCGTTTTTAAATTAAAAAGACTTTTTTTTTTTTTTTTTTTTTTTTGTTGGGAGGGCATTTTAATCACTTTGTAACGAAAGTCTACTTTTAAAATTCAATGTAGTTGTTTTCTTCACACGTTACTGTTTAAAAAATCAGGGAGCATGTCCTATGCTAAACATTTCAGCCTAATAAATGCCTCTTAAAACTCGAGTTCGGGATCCCTGGGTGGCGCAGCGGTTTGGCGCCTGCCTTTGGCCCAGGGCGCGATCCTGGAGACCCGGGATCGAATCCCACATCGGGCTCCTGGTGCATGGAGCCTGCTTCTCCCTCTGCCTATGTCTCTGCCTCTCTCTCTTTCTCTCTCTGTGACTATCATAAATAAATAAAAATTAAAAAAAAATTTTTTTTAAAACTCGAATTCGTTCCTTATCAGCTATTTCTTTTCATTTTATCTCTGGGAGTCTTATACCCTTCCTTCTGATATTCCCAGCGCTTTTTTGAAGTCTCACCTTAGACTGCAGTCTAACAGTTCTTCACAATATTCTCTGGTCATTCTGATGGGGGGAACACAGGGCTGAGGACAAGGTGCACACCTGGGGCAGCACATTGACAAGCCCTTGAAACAGGCAGAGGGACCTTCCTCTACGGACTCAACTGCCTTGATGTCAATACTTTGCTAAAGGCAAAAGGCGATCCTAGTCTGACCTTAGGAGCCTGCAAGTCTACTTTAACATATAAAAATTCCTTTAGGAATTACGTGTTGGCGATCACCCCCCAAGCACATGGCCCCCCGATACACATCCGAAGGGTCTCACGACTCGGGTTTTATTGGACGGTAATAAGTGACCTTTTCCCAACACCACAGCTAGCCCCCTCGGGTCCTGGAGACCTCGCTCCCAAAATTCCGTAGAGATCCGCCATCGCCAGACGCCTCCCAGCTCCCAGGTATAGAGTGAGCCACCCTCACAGGCCCGGGGCAGCAGCTCCTCCCGCCCACAGGTCCTGTCCCCGGGCCTCAGTAAAACCACCGTTTTGAACGAAGGACGTCTCGAGAATTCATCCTTGGTCGTGGGCTCCGGACCTCACCTATATTCCATATTCTTTATGAATTCCTTCACCGCCGTCATCAGCGAATTTAGGGCTACTTAACCGCTCCTTTTGCCAATAAACGCGAGAGCTCGTCTGCACGTTTGGCACAAAGGCATTCCCCCTAAACTACACATTCGAATTCTTTCCATTTCTCCACTATCGCACCTTTCCTCCATCAAACGAACCTCGGATCTAAATTTAAATCTGCATTCCCACCCCCGACCCCTTCCCAGCTCCTACCTGCGGCCTTATGGCCGTTGCCCTGCCCACTGAACCCAAGTTCCTCTCCCCAGGCCTTCCATTTCCCAAGATAAACAAAAGCCACTTGTTTTTCAGGGCTTTAAACACCAGTACCGGGATCCCTGGGTGGCGCAGCGGTTTGGCGCCTGCCTTTGGCCCAGGGCGCGATCCTGGAGACCCGGGATCGAATCCCACATCGGGCTCCCGGTGCATGGAGCCTGCTTCTCCCTCTGCCTGTGTCTCTGCCTCTCTCTCTGTGACTATCATAAATAAATAAAAAAAAATTAAAAAAAAAATAAACACCAGCACCCGCTTTCTTCCCCCTTCATCGGATTCGAGGCCTCTCCGCGCTTCCCCACCCGGACCGGAGCTCCGCCACCCACAACCGCTTTTCAGCCCCCCGCCCAAGCGCTACTTCCGGATCGCGGGTGTCTCCACTTTACCAGTCCGCCCACCTCCCCCGCGCATTTCCTAGGGCTTTGTCTTTAAACCCTGGCGGGGTCGGATCGGGGACGCAGGCTCGCCCAGCACAGGAGGGAGGTCTCCTAGAAGACGCCCCGAGAGGCTGCTCCAGCCTGGGGACTCCCGCGTCGCTGCGAAGTCGGTGGGCAGCGGTGGAGGGACAGTTTGTTTGGAGCACCGAAGGGGGTACGCCGGAAGTGGCGCCGTCCGGAGGCTGCGCCGCGGCCGCTGGCGGGTGCCGGCTCCCGGGAGGTGGAGAGGACGCCCCGGTCCTCTAAGGCGTAAGTGTCAGCCGAGGGTGCGGTACGCCAGGGGCGGGAGCCGGCCTGGTTCTAGCCCTGGTTCTACGGTGGTAGGTCCGGCTGGGTTCCGGGAGGGAGGGCCTCATGGGGGAAACTGGACTGGTGAAGCGCTGCGGCGGCCAGAGGGGATCCCGCTCGCTCCCTTCTTTCTCCCATTCTGGGGGGTCTGCTCCCTTCGGTTCATCAGCTTAGGCCTCCCACTCACCGGGCGAGTTGAGGGCAGTTGTACTAGTCAGCAGTTGCAGCTGGAGTAGACACAGCCCCCTTGTGCTTTCGGCTTCTGGGAGCGGGGCAGCGGCTGTTTTGGTGGGGACTGTTGTTGCTTTTAGGCCTCTCCAACCCCTCCTGAGAAAAGCCTTTTTTTTTTTTTTTTTTCCCACCTTCGCTGCCCTACCGACTCAGTTACTTCTCATGTTTGTCTTTACCCCCTTCAGCTTCTGACTTTGACTCTGCACCTTAAAAGATGCTGGAATCCTATGTGACTCCAATTTTAATGAGCTATGTGAATCGCTACATCAAGAATTTAAAGCCATCAGATCTACAGCTTTCACTATGGGGTGGAGACGTGGTTCTCAGCAAGCTCGAGTTAAAATTGGACGTGCTGGAACAGGTAAGCTGTGGCGCTGTCATTAACTGGAAACGTTTTCAGCTAGTATAGTAATAATCCATTGTTTCCTGTACTTAGGCTATATGCTTTAAAAACTTGAATTTTCTCTTGAACTATTTTGGACTACTCTGAAACTACACACCCTCCTTTACAGAAGTTTTCTTCATGCTTCGTGACTAGTGATGGTTTGTTAGAATTCGATTCCCGAAAGGTGCCTCAACAGAAATCAGTTTCATTGTTCTTGTCAGAATCGTTCAGTCTGCTGACTCAATTCGGAAGCATTACCGAGCTGCTAATTTACATTGCTAAGATTTCTGCATGAAGCTAGAAAACAGTATATTCCCATTCTTCTTTTTGGGAAATGGAAGGGGCTGAAAGCAAGAAATTTCTATTTCTTCATAGGAAAGATGACTTTACCCATGGCATCCTCAGAGAATTGAGCAGACACAGATTGAGAATGCCAGCAAAATGGAAAACTTATTTCATCTTCACTTTTTAGTTTTTTTTTTTTTAACTTGAGAAATGGTCTGATGTAGCTGAACTGTAATTTTAAAGTTTATATTTTTATTAATCCACTGAGTACATTTATTACTAACATGTGCCAGGCAACTCTGTTAGGCCTTGAGGTTACAAAAATTATCTGTGGAAACTCAGAAGGGCCAGACCAGCTGCTTTTTAGAGACACAGGCAGAGGGAGGAGAAGCAAGGAGCCCGATGCGGAACTCGGTCCCAGGAATCAAGTTCTGAGCCAAAGGCAGATAGATGCTCAACCACCCAGGCATCTCAGAGATAAGGGCAAGTCTTAACCTGATGGTGAAAGTTAATAATTTTTATATTCTGCTCCTTTTATTATTGAGTAATCTAGAGTTATCACTAAGAAATAGTACTCTTGCTTCCTTCCTCTTTTATCCAGGGTTAATTATCTTAATATTTTCTTTTATTTATTTTATTATTTTTTTAAGATTTTTTATTTATTCATGAGAGACACAGAGACATAGGCAGAGAGAGAAGCAGGCTCCACGCATGGAGCCTGATGTGGTACTCGATCCTAGGACTCCAGGATCTCGCACTAGGAGGAAGGCAGGGCACTAAGCCACTGAGCCATCCAGGGATCCCCCAGTATTTTCATTTTTAAAAAATGACCACAAGCCCTAAGTATACAGCTCCGTTTTTATGCATGTGTACAGGTGTGTAACCACTGTGAAGATGAAATAGAATATTTCCTGCCTTTGAATGGCTCCCCTTTGCAAATCAGTATCCCCAACCCCTAAAACAGGTGACCATTATTCTGACTTTTGTCAACATAAAGTTTTACCTGTTCTTGAACCTTAATAAATTGGAATCACTAGTCTGGCTGTTTAACTTAATGGCTAAAATTAACCCATGTTGCAGCAGGAGCTGTAGTGCTTTATATTGTCTTGTGGTATTCCATTGGCTAAAGATTCACAATTTATTTTCCCACTCATGTACATTTGGGTGGTTTCTGCTTTGGGCTCTTATGAAAAAGGTTCTTGTAAACATTCTTGTATGTGTATTTTGGTGGACATAGATGTAAATTTTCCTTAGATGTATACTTAGGAGGTATGTATTTGTTTAGCTTTGATGGATACTGCCATAGTTTTCCAAAGTGGTTGTATCCATTTACATTCTTCTCAATGGTGTTTGAGAGGTCCAGTTACTTCAGAAATTTGCTATTACTTGGCATGTTTGTTATTTTAATTTTAGCCGTTCTGCTGGGTGTGTAATGGTGTCTCATTAAATTTGCTTTTTTCTTAATGACTGATGTTGAACATATTTTCACGTGCTGCTTATTGGCTATTTGAATACCCTCTTTTGAAAGTCTCTAATTCTTTTGCCTTTTTAATAAAATTGGGTATTTTTTAAATTGGTGTGTAGGGGTTCTTTACATATTTTGGAAGTGAGCCCTTTGTCAGATATATTTTGCAATATCTTCTCCCAGTCTGTGGCTTGGCTTTTTACTCTCTTAAAATTATCTTTTGATGAATAGAAGTTCATAATTTCAGTAAGGTCCAAGTTGTCAGTCTTTTCCATTATTTTGTTTAAGAAATATTCACTTATTCCAGGGACATGAAGATACTCTTGTTTTGTTTTGATTTTAATCACCCTGTGCTCATCATGACAACTGCTCTCTTAGTATCTGTCACTTATTTAAACCATCCCCCCACCCCCTCCTCTGGTAACCATTGGTTTATTCTGTATGGTTTAGAGTCTGTTAATTAGTTTACTTTCCTCTTTTTTTTCCACCTTTTACTCATTTTTTTAAATTCCACATATCAGTGAAATCCTACAATATTTGTTCTTCTCTGACTTATTTCACTTAGCATTATACACTTTAGTTCCATCCATGTTGCTGCAAATGGCAAGATTTCATTGTTTTTGAATGGTCATGGCAACCTTCTTGAAAATCACCTGGGAGGGATGTGAGGGTTTATTTCTAGGGTCTCAGTACAGTTTCCTTGGTGGTTTGTAGGTCTGTTGTTGTCAGTTTCACTTTGTTTTGATTACCAGAACTTTGTAGTAAGTTTTGAAATCAAGAAGTATATAATCTCCAACTTTGTTCTTTTATTAATTTTTTAAATGTTAGGAAAAATGAATGCTGGAGTCATGTGGGTCAGGAGTTTTCTTAGTTGGAAAGTTTTAAATTCTTGATTTAATAAAAAAAAAGATTTTATTATTTACTTTAGTGGGGGAGGAGGAATGGGGGGCGGGGGAGGGAGAGGACCAAGTGGACTCCACCTTGAGCCTGGAGCCCAACTTGGGGCTCCATCTCAGGACCCTGAGATCATGACCAGAGGTGAAACTGAGTCAGTACTTAACTGAGTGGGTCACCCAGGCACCCCTCTGGTTTAATTTCTTTAGTAAAAAGGACTGTTTAGATTTTTATATCTTTCTGTTAGTTTTGGTTAGTTATATTTTTCCTTTTTTCTTTTTTAGTATTTTTTTTTTTGGTCATGTTTTTCAATGAATTTCTCCATTTTTGTCAAAACTAGGGATCAGCAAACAATGGCTTGGGCCTGCTTTTGTAAGTAAAATTTTATTAGAGCACAGCTATTTTAATTTGTTTACATATTGTCTAACAGCTTTTGCAAACTAAAATGGTTAAGAGTTGAGTAGCTGGGACAGAGAGTGCATGGCTTGCAAAAGCCTTAAATATGTACTATCTGGCCCTTACTGCAAAAGTTTTCCTTCCCCTGCTCTGAATTGTCATACGTAAAGCGATAAGTTGTTTTTTTTTTTTTTTTTTTTGGTCCAGTTTATTTTATTTATTTTTTAAAAATATTTTATTTATTCATGAGAGACAGAGAGAGAGGCAGAGTCATAGGCAGAGGGAGAAGCAGGCTTCCTGCAAGGAGCCCCATGTGGGATTGGGCCTGGGATGAGGACCTGAGTCAAAGGAAGATGCTGAACCATTGAGCCATCCAGGTGCTCCTCTTTTATTGATTTCTAATTTAATTTCACTATGGTCAGCATAGTCTCTGTATCATTTTAATCCATTACAGTTATGAATCAGTATATGGTCTATTTTTGTGAACATTCTGTGTGCACTTGATAAAAAGTGTGTATTTTGCAGTTGTTGCTGTATTCTATAAATTAATTTACTTCAAATTGACTAATAGAGTTTCTAAGATCTTGTAAATCCATGTGGATTTTTGTATCTGCTTGTTCTGTCAATGATTAAGGTATATTAATATCTACAGTTATTATTCTACTTTTTAATTTTGTCAACTTTCACTTTACATATTTAGAAATTGCTATTAGGTGTACACAAATTTAAGTGTTATCTTATTGTTGAGAATGCTTAAAAATTGTCCTGAAATGTCTTTCACTCTAGTAATTCTTCTTGCTTTAAAGTCTTCTTAATAATGCTGTTTTAAAAATTGCTTCAGTTGCTTACCCTAAAGGTTACAAAATGCATATTTAACTTATTAGAGTGTAACTTAGTACTTTTACCATTTCCTGAACAGTCTTAACAGTTTGACTGTATATGCCCTCCCACTTCCCTGCATTTTGTTAGTATTGTGGTCCTTTTTGCTTGTTCAGTTTGGTTAGCTGGATTTGGCTTGTTTTTCTACCTTTTCAGGTAGAAGTTTAGGTTATTGATTTGGGATATTTCTTCTGTTATAGGCATTTAAACAGCTACAAATGTCTTTAGCTGCATCCCATAAATTTTGTTACGTTGTATTTTCATTTTCATTCAGTTCAAATGCTTTCTGGTTTTCCTTGATGAATGTGTATTTTTGTATTTGCTGGATGGAGTGGTTTATACATTTCAGGTTTAATTTGTTGATAGTGTTGTTCGAGTCTCCCATATGGTTGATTTTTCTATCTATACGTTATTTTGAATATTTATTTTTTTAAAAATATTTTATTTATTCATGAGAGACAGAGAGAGAGGGAGAGAGGGGCAGAGACGCAGGCAGAGGGAGAAGCAGGCTCCATGCAGGGAGCCTGACATGGGACTCCATCCCGGGTCTCCAGATCAGGCCCTGGGCTGAAGGCGTCGCTAAACCGCTAAGCCACCTTGGCTGCCCGGTTATTGTGAATATTAAAGTCTTTGACTGTTTAGCTGTTTTTTTTTGTTTTTTTTTTTTACTTTTGTTAGTTTTTGCTTTATGTATTTTGGGGTTTTGTTGCTATGCTCATGTATGTTTTTATATTTTCTTGAATTAACCTTTCTATCATTATAAAGTGTCTCATGTTATCTTTAACATTTGTTTTCTTTAAAGTCTATTTTGTTAATAGTGTAATTACTCCAGCTGTTCTGTGGTTGCTGTTTGCATTATACACATATATTTTTCTCAGTACACTGTTTTTTAATTGTCTTCAACTTCTGTGTTGTTTTTCTTCATGCCTAGTATCATCTCTTTGAAAGTTTTACTGGCGTGTTATTTAGCTTTAACTACCTCTTTTCAAATTTCATCTCGTTCATTTTTATTTCATCCCAAGACTGAGATAAATTATTCACTTTGGAAAACAGTCATATGAAAAACAGAAATAGGGCACCTTGGTGGCTCAGTTGGTTAAATGTCTGACTTGATTTTGGCTCAGGTCATGATCTCAGGATCCTGAGATTGAGCCCTGTGTTGGGCTCCACACTGGGTGTGGAGCCTGCTTAAGATTTTCTCTCTCCCTCACTCCCTCCCACTGCTTCCCTCTCAAAAATAAACAAACAAAACAGGAGGACAGAAACACTGGTAGAAATAGTATCATAGAAATGAAAATTTACTATATGCTTAAAAGAGAATCTATACTGTTTCTCTAAATAGCAAGAAAATGTATTTCAGGTATTCCAGGCAAGAAACTGGGTCACATGATTTCCTTGGAGTCTCATTTATTGCTTTTTAATTGATGTATACTTGACATAAGAGTGTAAAATCAGGTGTACTACATAATTTGATATTTTATATATTGCAAAAGGATCAATTATCAAAATAAATTTAGTTAATATCTGTCACCCTGCATAGTTAATGAATTTATTTTTGTAATAAGAACTTAGAGGATTTATTCTCTTAGCAATGTTCAGATATATAGTTTAGTATCATTAAAGTCCTCCTGTACATTACATCCCCCTGAATTATTTTACAGCTGGAAGTTTGTACCTTTTGACTCCTTTCACTCATTTTGCCCACCCCATACCCCTGGCAACCATCAATCTGTTCTTTATATCTGTAGAAAAAAATTATTTTTTCATATGTTTTTTAAGATTTATTTTCAGCCTATTTGCTTTTGAATTTAAAGTTTGTCTTTTGAAGAGAACATATATTTGGATCTTTTAAAATCCAGCCTTGGGGTGCCTAGGTGGCTCAGTCAGTTAAGCGTTCTACTTTGATTTTTGGCACAGGTCATGATCTCAGTGTTGTGCAATCGAGCCCTACATCAGGCTTGTGCTAGGTGTGGAGCCAGCTTAAGATTTTCTTTCTTTTCCATTACCCCCACTCTTAAAAAAAAAAAAAAAGTCCAGTCTTACAATCTTTGCCTTTTGATTGGAGTATTTAATCTGTTCACATTTAATGTTTTTAATTGTATGGTTGGATTTACATCTACCATTTTCTATTTTCAATGTTTTTTGTGTCTTTTTTCCCTCATAATGCTTTACTACTTTTTTTTTATATTAAGTAGATATTTTTAATGTTTCATTTTAATTTTCACATTTTTGTTCTTAGTGGTTGCTCAAAGGATTACAATATGCATCCAATTTCTTTTTTTTTAAATTTTTTATTTATGATAGTCATACAGAGAGAGAGAGAGAGAGAGAGAGAGAGAGAGAGAGGCAGAGACACAGGCAGAGGGAGAAGCAGGCTCCATGCACCGGGAGCCCGGCGTGGGATTCGATCCCGGGTCTCCAGGATCGGGCCCTGGGCCAAAGGCAGGCGCCAAACCGCTGCACCACCCAGGGATCCCCTGCATCCAATTTCTATTTCAGATTAATGCTAAATTTGTTACATTAAAATACAGAAACTTTCTCTGTTGTAGCTCCATTATTTCGTTTAAATGTCTACTACTTTGTGCTAGTGTTACATCTTTATGTGTTATAAGTCCAGTGGTAGTACAATTTGATTATTTTATTTTATTTGTTTTTCAATTTGATTATTTTAGATAATGGCCTTTTAAATCAGAAAAAAATGATAAAATTACATTTATTGATGCTTTTTGTGTGAATTTGAGTTATTGTCTGGTGTTCCTTTCAATCAGATAGATGTACTTTTAGGATTAACGGAATTATCTGAGTCTTTGGGTATTCCTTTATTTTGCCTTCATTTTTTTTTAAAAGATTTTATTTATTTATTTATGATAGAGAAAGAGAGAGGCAGAGACACAGGCAGAGGGAGAAGCAGGCTCCATGCCGGGAGCCCGATGCGGGACTCGATCCCGGGACTCCAGGATCGCGCCCTGGGCCAAAGGCAGGCGCCAAACCGCTGAGCCACCCAGGGATCCCCTTGCCTTCATTTTTGAAGGATATCTGCTGGATATAGAATTTTTGGTTGACAGTTATTATTTTTAAATGTCGGCTCATTACATTCTTGCCATTATTGTTTGTAATGAGAAGTTAGCCGTTTTGTTTCTGATTTTAAGATTTTCTTTTTGTCTCCGGCTTTCTACATTTTTAATGGAGATGTGTTAGGGGGTGGATTTACTGATTCTTTTGCCAGTTGATACTGAGCTCTTCTAGTGGATTTTTCACTTAATTTACTGTGCTTCTCAATTCCATAGTCTCCATTTAGTTCTTCTTGGTAATTTGTTTCATTGATATTTTCTATTTGATGAATTGTCCTATATTCCCTGAATTATGTAAATATGGTTTCCTTTATTATTTGTACATAGTTATAATAGGTATTTTGAAGTCTTTGTGAACTAAGTTGTACAGTTGAGCACCCTTAGAGATAGTTTTTATTTACTTTGTCTACTTTCCATGTTTCATATATTTTTTGGTTGAACACTGGACATTTTAGATAGTAAGTTGAAGCAACTCTGAACTCTGATTTCCTCTATCCAGGGGATGGTTGTTGTTCTTGTTGGTTTATTTCTTTAGTGACTTGCCTGAACCACATTTGTGGTGTTTCCCCTATAGTGTGTGGCCTCTAATGTTGGTGCTTTTCCTCCTCGCCCAGTTCCCCAATTCTTTGTGTGTTTGGTTCTGGCTTTCTAGGGATTACCCTGGGTCAGTATAATTTAGTCATCAGCCAGTGGTTGGCTAGAAGCTATTTAAACCATTGAACTAGTAAGGCTTCCACTATATATATATATATATATATATATATATATATATATATATATATATATTCTCAATTCAGAGAGTTTGTAAATCGGATTTTTTTTTTTTTTATCTTTCTTTCCTTTCTTAACTTACTGAGTTTTACAAGGCCTCTTGGTTAATCATGAATGAGTAGCTTGTTAGTTCCCACTCCTCTAAGTAAGCACAGCCTGGCAAATGCATATAGCTATCCAGACTATCAGGGATATGTGAAATCATAGCAAGGTCATCTTTGGCTGTTTTATTCTCTTGATCTTTCTGCTAATTTTCTGGCCGATCTGCTGTTTTGTAGCTTGTACCAACAAATACTGTTTCCTGAGGTTATACTTCTGATTTTTTTCTATCATTTTTGACAACTTTGTCTAGTTTTGTTGCTTTTTGGAAAGAGGACTTGCCAAATTCCTAATTGAGAATTCTTGAAGTCCTGTCCTGTATTCATTTTTATTTTGTAGTAAAAAATGTGTAAAACTTACCATCTTAACCATCTTGAAGTATACACTAATTATAACTGTATGCACATTGTTATTGAATAGATCTGTAGACCTTTTTCATCTTTCAAAAATTATAACTGTATACTCATTTAACAACTTCCTTTTTCCTTATTTCCCCCAGCCCCTGGCAACCATCATTTTATTTTGAAAGAATTTGACTACCTTCGGAATCTTGTATAAGTAGAATCATACAGTGTTTGTCTTTTTGTGACCGGTTTATTTCACTTAGCATAATGTCTTCAACATGTTTATTCATTTTATAGCACAAGACAATTTCCTCTTTTTAAAAGACTGGATATATTTGATTGTATATAGCATATCTTCTTTATCCATTTATTTTTCAGTGGACATTTAGGCTGCTTCCATCTTTTGACTATTGTGAATAATGTTGCAGTGAACATGGTAATGCAAATCTTTTTGAGATCCTGTTTTCAGTTTTTTGGTGTATACTCAACTGATTTATCATAGTGATTCTATTAATTTTTTGAGGAGCATCTATAATGCTTTCTTTTTTTTTTTTTTTTTTTTAAGATGAAATTCTTTTTTTTTTTTTTTAATTTTTTATTTACTTAGGATAGTCACAGAGAGAGAGAGAAAGGCAGAGACACAGGCAGAGGGAGAAGCAGGCTCCATGCACCGGGAGCCCGACGTGGGATTCGATCCCGGGTCTCCAGGATCGCGCCCTGGGCCAAAGGCAGGCGCCAAACCGCTGCGCCACCCAGGGATCCCTAATGCTTTCTTTAGAGGCTGCATCATTTTACATTTTTACTAACAGAAATATTTGTCCACATATTTACCAGCAATTGTTACTTTTTGTTTTTTGATAGTGGCCATTCTTATTTTTGTTTTTTGGTAGTAGCCATTCTAACAGGTATGAGATGGTAGGTTATTGTGGTTTTGATGTGCATTTCCCTGCTTAGTGATGTTGAACATCTTTTCATAAACTTGCTGGCGATTTGTATGTATTCTTTTGAGAAATGTCTCTTCAGTCATTCATCCATTATTAAATTGGATTACTTTCTGTTATTTTAGATATTAATTCCTTATCAGATAATGGTTTGCAAATATTTTTTCCCATTACATAGGTTGCCTTTTCACTATCTTGAATGTTTTCTTTGCTGCATGAAGGTTTTTAGTTTTGTCTGTTTGCTTTTACTTGTTAAATTTAAAGTATGCCTGTTGTCCGTAAGAATATTTTGTTATAGCCTACCTAGAATTAGGTTTCTAAAAACTATTTAACACCCTTCTTAAATTCTTTGTTACTAACATTCTTTGTGCAGTCATAGATATTCTGATTTTAGGAATGCATTTTTTTTACAATGTATTTCTGAATAGTTACAAGTGAATAAAATTTTGAAGTTGTACAGTATATGAAGTAAAAGGAATGAAAATTGTCTTATAATTACATTAGGATGGTCTATTATATCAACATTTGTGTTTTATCTTTAGCAAGGCATAATGTATTCTCATATATCACAATTCTGGGGAAATGGAAGCCATCTTGCTTATAGTTAGATGATTAATAAGTGTTGACCATTTTTTTTTAAGATTTATTTATTTATTCATTCAGAGAGAGAGAGAGACAGAGACAGGCAGAGACACAGGCAGAGGGAGAAGCGGGCTTCCTCCATGCAGGAAGCCCGACGTGGGACTGGATGGGGGTCTTCAGGATCACACCCTGGGCTGCAGGCGGCGCTAAACCGCTGCGCCACCGGGGCTGCCCGATAAGTGTTGACCTTAAAGCAGATTTCAGTATGGGTGATATAGTTCAAAATTCTATGTTTAAATATAGAATGCTGCCTCATGTGTTAGTGTTTAGGTAGTAGAAAGTTGATTAACAACATTTTAATAATACCTAGGTCTTGAGTTTGATTCACATGCTTTTAACTTCGTTTGTGAGAATCTGATTTGTGCCCATAAATTGCAACTTTGGGCATTTCACAAATGTCTTATTGTTTCACAAGTCAGGAAGTGGTAGAGATGGCAATATCATGGGCTCATTGTTCAAATAGATGCATAACCAATGGAAAGTTTAAGTAAGTATTGTTAAGTATTGTTGCAGTATAATTGTGAGGAGCAAGGTTCTGGCATCATATTTTCCAGTTTTGAGTCTTGGTTTTCCAAGATGTGTCATTTTGGGAAGTTACTTGACCTTTCTATAACTCAGATTCTTCATCTGTAAAATGGGTAGATTAATAGTATTTACCTTTTTGGGCTCTAATAAGGATTAAAGAATTGTATTCAGGTAAAGTACCCCGTACATAGTAAGTGCTCAGTAAACATTGTTTTTGTTATAGATGCTGTTGAAAATATAATCTGTGCCAGTTGATTTACACTTGAAATTAATCTTTCAGGGCAGCCCTGGTGGCCCAGTGGTTTAGCACCACCTTCAGCCTGCGGTGTGATCCTGGAGACCCTGGATCTAGTCCCACATCAGGCTCCCTGCATGGATGGCGTCAGCTTCTCTCTCTGCCTGTGTCTCTGCCTCTCTCTGTGTTGTGTCTCTTGTGAATAAATAAATAAAATCTTAAAAAAAAAGAAATTAATCTTTCAGCTTAATAATGGCAAATACTTAAATTGTGACATTCCATTAGAATAATACAGTAGAAATAGATTTTAAGTATTCTGCCCTTGCAGAAAAAAAACTTGTGAAGACATATATGAGACCCACATATTTGTAAGCATAGTTAGCATTTTTATAATGATTGTTCTTAGAGGAGGATAATATTCTAAGCACTTTATATAAATTTGTTTTTTTAAAGTAAATTTTTTTCTGCTGCTTTACAGTTTCTTTTTTTTTTTTAAGATTTTTATTTATTTACTTATGAGAGACAGAGAGAGAGAGAGAGAGAGAGAGAGAGAGAGGCAGAGACACAGGCAGGGGGAGAAGCAGGCTCCATGCAGGGAGCCCGATGTAGGACTCGATCCCTGGACTCCAGGATCACACCCTTGGCCAAAGGCAGGCGCCAAACCGCTGAGCCACCCAGGTATTCCCCACTTCTTTCTAATAATAATGGAAATCAGTCAGCAAACATTTACATTTTATGACCAGATAGTTTCCAGGTACAATCTTTAATTGGGTAAAGCTCAATACTATTTTTAGTTTTCAAGGTTGGTCAGTTTTTATTTTGTTGGGCCGCTCTCCTATCTCTTAACTCTGCTCCCACGCCCTTCCTTTGAACTTGCTTTACAATCCTGCTCTATTAGTTTTAAAAAATACATGTTTTTAATAGAGATTTTAAATATCCCATTCAGTTATCTCAACCCTGCTGTTTACGATGATTATTACAACCACTACCATGTGTGAACCTTTGTTATGTACCACGTATTGTGTTTTATATTGACTCATCAGAAAAAGAAACGGGTCCTAGGCAGGTTAAGTAGCTTAATAAGAGTAACTTGTACAATAAGTTTTTGTGGTGTATCATTAGCTATAATTGAACAAGTTATTTGTTACCTTTTGATGAATAGTATTTTTAAAAATATTTTTAGAAATTTCATTTCTCTTTTTAGAAAGTAATTTGAGTATTAGAGTGAAAAAATTAAGCACTTACTAACTTAATGTTTTGTGTTTTAAGGAATTGAAATTGCCATTTACTTTTTTAAGTGGACATATTCATGAGTTGAGGATCCATGTACCATGGACAAAACTGGGTTCAGAACCAGTGGTAATTACCATCAATACAATGGAATGCATTTTGAAACTTAAAGATGGAATACAGGTAAGAAGTTTTTGAACCTAGTTGTTTGTTAACCGGTTTTAATAGTTATTGGTGTTAATTTTTAATGTTTGGGATATGTCACCTTTTACAAAAAGTTTATGTACACTTACTGTTTCTCACATGCCTATTAATGTAGCATAATTAATTGTAAAAGGATATTCTAAAAAAAAGGATATTCTTATATTTGGATAAATTATTCTGTGGTTATTTTCATACTAATTTTACTTTATCTAATTAAACATCATAGGGATCATATAGATGGCTTATTATCTGTATCTACTAGAAGTAGGACCTGATTGTGTCCAATTTTCAGGTGAAGGTTTTTGAGTTTTTGCAAAAGACCTATATGATTTTCTTATATTTACATGACATTTCTAAATGAGATGGAAATTTGTCATTTTTTGAGATGAAAATATAGTGAATTTACCTTCATATCAAATTTTAAGTTTTTATTTTAATTCCAGTTAAACTACAGTATTATAGTAATTTCAGCTGTAGGTTATAGTAATTTAACATTTAAATATAATACCTGGTGCTCATCACAAGTGTACCCCTTAATCCCCATCACCTTTTTAACCCATTCTCACACACATCTCTCCTCTGGTAACGACTATCAGTTCTGTATAGTTAGGAGTTCGTTTCTTGGTTTGCTTCTTTTTTTCCCCTTTGCTGGTTTGAATGGGTAAATAAGCTATGATATAATACACACACACATATATCATATATATGATATATATATACATATATATATACACACACACACACACACAATGGAATATTACTCAGCCATAAAAAGAATGAAAATCTTGCCATTTGCAATGACATCTATAGAGCTAGAGAGTGTTTTGATGAGCCAAATAAGTCAGAGAAAGACAAATACCATATGATTATGTGGAATTTAAGAAACCTATCAAATTACATTGACGTTTTGGCATCAGAAGCTGATTTTTTTTTTTCCTGACCTAGCCTTTCTCTGACCCATCTTACATTTCTCTTTAGTGTTTTGGTTTTCGCTTTTTATAAAGATGTAATACTGATTTTTTAAGGAGTTTCTAGCAAAAATTATTTAATCTAGAAAGCAGATAGGCCTGATTGCAGTATATCATAAATTTTTCCATTTTCATCATAGAGAAAAGTAGTGTCTCTTTCATTTTATTACTTTTTCCTTAGCCCATATTTAACTTGCAAGTTTAAAAAATGCTTTCTAGAACCAAATGAGTTGATGAATATTAATAATTTAAATTTTACAAATTAATAGTTTATTAAATGTTAAGGCAATTTTAGTGTAATCCTAAATATAACTTTAGTCTGAAATTATGATTATTTATGATAAAATAATTTCCTATTTTATTTTTTTTAATTTAATTTAATTTTTTTAATTTCCTATTTTAAAAAGATACTTTGTCATATTAACCCATTGGACTCTTTTTCTCCTTTTTCGAAATCTTTCATTCTAAACCTTTATTAACCAGTTTAACTGATATAGTTTCTGGAACTAAGTAGACCAATGCTGTATTATCATGAGAATTTATTTTGTAAATATAAAATACATGGGAGATTGATATAGAAGTCTGTGATGTAGTTATATTACAACAGAGTTTTACTTTACATTTATTTTAGGTAATACTTAAATGGTCTTAATCATCGTCTGTTCCTGGAATTTAATTTTTTTTTAAAGTCTGGACTTAGTTATACCACCCATGGAGTGTTCCATATTAAAAGAGAAAAAAAAATCCATACACTAAGTATTTTTTCAATGGGAAGGTGGAAGTTTCAAGGCCAGATGTCCCATAAGAAACACATTTTAAAAGAGGCAAATTACAACTAATTATAGAGCCTGTAGAAAAAGATTTGTAACACATGACTTAGTGCAGCCTAGAACTAATATTTGATATTGGACCATGCAGATGGCTACTGCAGGAATGATCAGGTTTCTTGCTGCATGGTATTTGAGACTTGAATTTTGTGGTGTGTACAGCAAAAGGTCAAGTGTCATGAATGTAAACTACTCTCAAAACAAGTATTTTTTGCAGATGTTTAAAATTTTGAGGTAGAAGAGATTTATGAAAATTGCAGTTGACATTTGGACAAATTATTCAGCATTGTCCATCCCTGGAGAGTAATACTTAGGTTAGTGATTGGAATTAATTTTTCAGTAAGACATTATAGATGAAACACGTTTTTAAACAGTTTATTTTCCTATGTTAAGTTCTGATTAGTATAGTAGAAAATTAAGTTAAAAAGTTACATATGTACTAGTAAAACTGAATAAGCCTATATTTAATTTAAATTATTTCAAATTACTACATTGTAGAATCACAATGAAGTAAATACTTATTTCATAAATTTAGTGTGGGATGTTTGGTTAAATGAAGGGATCCTTTAGATTTATAGATACGAATCTGTTAATACTACTATTGATATTTGACAATGTAATAAATACAACTTAAAGTTAGAAATCTGAGGTCTAATTCAGAACAGATCATTACAAAAATATAATATTGCTAAATGCCTTGATAAGAAGGCATGTCTCATTTGTAAAGTTCAGTTTAATTCTACCAACATTTAGTTTGCTGCTCTTCAGTGCACTGTAAAAACATTGCCAAGATATTTATATAGTCTTCTAAAGAGACCTAGAGAAAGAGATTTATGATGATTGTGGGTGACTCTAGAGATAATAATTATAATATATTGCCTTTGCCTTAGCATATCTCTGTAATTAGCTTTTTGTTTTGTTTTGTTTAAGATTTAGAGAGTTCATGGGTGTGAGCCAGAAGGTGGGAGAGGGAGGTAGGGAGAGAATCTCAAGCAGATTCCCTGCTGAGTGCAGAGCTCTATCTTTCCACCCTCAGATCATGCCCTGAGTTGAAACCAAGAGTCGGATGCTCAACTGACCAAGCCACCCAGGCACCCCTATAATTAGTTTAATAGAGATTTTTTTGGGATGAGAAGGTGACCCAAGTTGTTGTGTTAGATCAAATGCCACCTTGATGTTCACATTGAACTATTTTTGGTGAATTAATATTTCACTCAGAATATATTTAACTGTTAGCTGTTTACTCTGAGAAACATATCGGTCATCAAACCGCCTTTAGATCCTTCAGATTTTACTTGTGAGCATTTATTTTTTTTTTCCCCTGACTTCAGATACAGAGTTTGATTCATGACACATCATCAGTGGTCCCAGTCTGACTCATTTAACTAGTTCCCTCTAATAAATACATGTGGATCTAGCACATAACTGAGTAGCTTACATTTAACTATGTGCTTTCCTCCTTTTGCTTATCTTGCTTTTCAGCCTCTTTGGGCCTCATCTGGAAAATAGGGCAAGACTTGATACATAGTTCTTAACCCTATGGTTGGTTGTATATGATCTTTTAGCTCATTGTATTAATAAATCTTGCAAAAAAACTTCTTTAACCTAGAGTAGTAGTAAATTTGTTTTTAAAGAACTATTTATTCTGGCCTTTGTGTCACCTAGAAAGTTTAAGAAACAACAAAACAACAAGAAGCCCCCACCCCCTAAAACCTATAGTCTTTTGACCTGATAAAAGTGACCATTTGCAAAGCTATTTATTGAATACTTGCTGTTCATTAAAAAAAAAAAAAAACAAAAAACAAACAAACAAAAAAACCACAAACCTAAAATCTTTTGTACCTCAACCAAGACTTTAAAATGTAAAAACGGATTAAACCCCCTCAGCTCTTTGTTAATATATGTATGTGCTTTTTAATCCTGGTCAGTGCTTGGAGTTACAGGACAGTCTTGTTCTCTTGCATGTTTTGGTGCTCTCGAAATCCACTATTCATTTAAGTAGTCTTAAAGAGCATAGGAAAGTATCCTATCTTGTCCTCGAAGCTTGAGCACTATGCTGGAGGAAGTATTGGTAAAGCTATTAATATATATATGGCCTTTTAAAAAAACACTTTAATTCTCTTAAATAAGGTGGGATTAATTTGAATGACTACTACTATAGTAGTCATTTGAATGTGTTGTGTGTCATTGTCACCACCCCCCGCCAAAATTCATATATTGAAATTATCCCCAAAGATGATGGTATTAGGAGGTAGGGTCTTTGGGAGATGCTTAAGTCATGAGCCCTCATAAATGGGATTAGTGCCTTATAAAAGAGGCTCCAGAGAGATGCCTACCTCTTTTGCCATATGAGGACACAGTGAAAAGGTACCAGCTGTGTACCGGGAAGAGGGCCCTCAAACCAGACCACGTTGGCACTTTGATCTTGGACTTCCCAGCCAACAGAACTGTGAGAAATAAACTTCTGTTGCTGTTGTAAGCTACTCAGTCTGTGATATTTTGTATAGCAGCCCAAACACACTAAGACAACTTACTTTTTCAGAAATTTAACAGAGTTCAGAAATGCTGACTTGGGCTGTGTACTTTATTGTACTATCATTGATTTCCTCACTTGCACTGTTATAAGTTAATGGTGGTAGTGATGATAATGAATAATGTAGTCTAGATTCATTCTGTAGTTTCCTTATATAAGAAGTGAGAAAGAGTTCCCTATAACTTATGGGTAGTGTCTTTACTCTCACAGGGAACCCCTTTTATATTATAAAGGAGATGAATATTCTGGTACATCTTCCTGTGTAACAGTTCAGAAAAGCTACATAATTATTAATAAAATTAATTATAATTTTATATCATTTTTGATCTAGGGGAAGAATTTTGTAGATGGGTATGTAGTTAAATAATTTCCAGTGTTTGGCTATATTTGCTGCCTATAAACTTCAGGGCTTGGTTTGAATTCTTGTTTCTGGTGTTGTAGCTGGAATGGTGAACTAAGACTAGGAAGTGGGGGCATTGATGTTTTATATAAATAAGGCAAATGGAGGAATCAGCAGAGGAGAATCCAAGAGTCCTTGACAGTGATTCCTAAGTAATCTGCCCTAGTGATAGGCCACATGAAAGAGTGGAGAAGTTGTATAATTATAATTACCAAATAATACGTAGAGGAGAGATAGTAGTAAATGTCATTCACATCCTCAGCTGAGAGAAGAATAAGCCAAATCACCCTTTCTGTAAGATACACATAAAATCGTGTGTTTTGCTGAAGAAATTTTAAATACGTGAATCTGATTCTGAATTTACTTGCACTTAATAGAGGTATACCAAATTTTTGGTATTTTTGGTAACGGAATAGAGGTATTCCGTTTAGTTAGGTTCAGCAAGCATTAGGGTGGTTCCCATTCTCTTCTGTATATCTTGAATCTTCTAAAATTAACTTAATACCTGAGATTATGTTCTAAACCTGTTTTGAGATGTACTAGAGAAATAGATACTTTTGAGTTTCACTCTGGGTGGAATTCTTTCTTTATGTATTTGTATATATTCATAGCGAATTTCAAGTATATGCTATAGTATTATTAACTGTAGTCACCAAGCTGTACACTAGAATCTTAGGTCTTGTTCAGCTTATAACTGAGAATTTGTACCCTTTGACTAATATTGCCCATTTGATACAGGACCTGTCAAACATTATAATTCTATTGTTGCTATGAGTTTGACACTTGACACCGTTTTTTTTTTTTTTTTTAAGATTCCACATAGTATTTGTCTTTGGCTTATATCATTTATCACAATGCCCTTCAGGTTCATCTATGTGGTTACAAATGCAGGATCTATTTTTCACAGCTCAATAATATTTGTGCATGTATGTGCAGGTGTGTATGTGCACACGTGTGTGTATGTAGGCACTCCTCCATTGATGGACACTTAGGTTATTTCCATATCATGGCTATTGTCAGTAATGCTACAGTGAACATGAGAGTACAGATATCTCTTTGAAATAGTTATATTGTTTTCTTTTCATATATATCCAGAAGTGGGATTGCTAGATAATGTGGTAACTCTATTTTTGAATTTTTAAAGAACCTCTATACCATTTTCCATAATGACAATACCAATTTACATTACTACCAACATTGTACAAAGGTTCCCTTTTTTCAATATTCATTATTTCTTGTCTATTTGATAATAGTCATCCTAATAGTTTGGAGTCATATTTCGTTGTGGTTTTCATTTGCATTTTTATGATGGTTATTGATGTCTAGCACCTTTTGAGCTGGTCATTTGTCTAACTTCTTTAGAAAACTGCTTATTTAGTTCCTTTGCTTCTTTTTAATTGGATTGTTTTTTGATATTATAGTTCATTTTTTATATTTTAAATATTAACCCTTTATGAGATGTATAGTTTGCACATATATTCTCCTGTAAACAGGTTGACTTTTCATTTTGTTGATAGTTTCCTTGACTGTGCAGTACCTTTTTTTTTTTTTTTTTTGGTTTTGTTGCCTGTGCTTTTGGTGTATCCAAAAATAATTGCTATGACTGTTGTCAAGGAACCTTTTCCCTTAATTTTTCTTGTAGTAGTTACACAGTTTCAGGTCTTATATTTAAGTTTTTAATCCATTCTGAGTTAATTTGTGTGCTTGGTGGAAGGTCGAGTCCATTTTCTTTTTTTGCTTTGTAGCTGGATACGTAGTTTTTCCAGCATGACTTATTGAAGAAACTGTCCTTTCTGTATTGTGTGTTCTTGGTTCCTTTGCCAAGGATTAGTTGACTGTATATGCATGAGTTTATTTCTGGGCTCTCAATGCTGTTTCATTGAAATGTGTCTGTTTTTATGTGAGTACCATACTGTTTTGATTACTGTAGCTTTGAAATATATTTGAAATCAAGAAGTGTGATGCTTCCAATTTTGTTCTTTCTCAAGATTGCTTTGGTTATTTGAGATCTTTTCTATGGTGCCATATGAATTCTGGAATTGTTTTTCTGATATATGTAAAAAAAATGCCATTGGAATTTTGATAGGGATAGCATTGAATCTATAGATCATTTTATTTATTTTTTATTTTTTTAAATATTTATTTATTCATGAGAGACACAGAGACAGAGGCAGAGGGAGATTCAGGGTCTTCATAAGAGCTGGATATGGGACTTGATACTGGATCCCAAGATCACGACCTGAGCCAAAGGCAGCTGCCCAACTGCTGAGCCACCCAGGTGTCCCTATAGATCATTTTAGATACAGTATTTATTGTTTTTGATGCTATTGTAAATGAGAATGCTTTTTTTTTTGAGAATGCTTTTTAAATTTCTCTCTGATAACTCATTAAAAGCATATAGAAACCTGATTTTTGTATATTTACTTTGTATCCTGTAACTTTACTGAATTAGTCCTACTAGTTTTTTGTAGGATTCTTTAGAGTTTTTTATGTGTCCCTGGGTGGCGCAGCGGCTTGGCGCCTGCCTTGGCCCAGGGCGCGATCCTGGAGACCCGGGATCGAATCCCACGTCGGGCTCCTGGTGCATGGAGCCCGCTTCTCCCTCTGCCTGTGTCTCTGCCTCTCTCTCTCTCTGTGTGACTATCATAAATAAATAAAAATTTTATGTGTAACATAATGTTATCTGCAAACATTTTAATGCTCCCTTTCTTGTTTGGATGCCTTTTATTTCTTTTTATTTCCTAGTTGTTCTGACTAGGATTTCCAGAATTATGTTGAGTAAAAGTGATGGGATTGGGCATCTTTGTCTTGTTCTATTCTTATAGGAAAAGCTTTTGGCTTTTCATCATTGAGTATGATATTAGCTGTCATGGTGTCCTATATGGCTTTTATGTTGAAGTACATTACTTTTATACCTAATTGTTGAGAGTGTTTATCATGAAAGGAATGTCATCAGATGGTTTTTCTGCATCTAATAAGATGATTTTTATCCTTCATTTGTTAATGTGATGTATTATCCTTCATTTGTTAATGTGATGTATTTTTATATTTACCTGTGTATGTTGAACCATCCTGGTATCCCAGGGGTAAATCCCTCTGTGAGTTTTTAAATATGCTGAATTCAGCTTGCTAATATCTTGTTGAAAATTTTTACATATATATTCATGAGGGATATTAGCCAGTAATTATCCTATAGTGTTTTTGTCTGGGTTTGGTATCAGAGTAATGCTGGACTCATAAAATGAGTTTGGAAGTATTCCATCCTATTACATTTTTTGGAGTGTGAGAAGGATTAACATGAGTTCTTCTATATATATTTGGTATAATTCACCAGTGAAGTATCTTTCTTGGGCTGTTCTTTTTTGGGAGTTTAAGTTTCTAATTACCTGGTGCTCATCATGACATGACACTCATTAATCCCCCACCAACCTCCCCTCTTGTAATTGTCAGTTCTCTATAGTTGAGTCTGTTTCTTGATTTATTGTTCCTTCCCCCACCCTTTACTTGTTTGTTTTGTTTCTTAAATTCACTCATATGAGTGAAATCATATGTATTTGTCTTTCTCTGACTGCCTTATTTCACTTAGCATTATACTCTAGCTCCATCCATATTGTTGTAAATGGCAAGATTTCATTCTTTTTTGTGGCTGACTAATATCCAATTTTATATGTATATACCACATCTTATTTATCCATTCATCAGTCAGTGGACTTAACCTGTTTAATAATTTGGGTATTGTAGATAATGCCGCTATAAACACCAGGGTGCTGCATATATCCTTTTGAATTAGTGTTTTTGTATTCTTTAGGTAAATACCTAGGAGTAGTGCATTTGCTAGATTATAGAGTAGTTCTATTTTTAACTTTTTCTTTTTTTAAAAAAGATTTTATTTCTTTATTCACGACAGACAAAGAGAGGCAGAGACACAGGCAGAGGGAGAAGCAGGCTCCATGCAGGGAGCCTGATGTGGGATTCGATTCCAGGTCTCCAGGATCAGGCCCTGGCCTGAAGGTGGTGCTAAACCACTGAGCCACCTGGGCTGTCCCTATTTTTAACTTTTTGAAGAATCTCCATACTGTCTTTCACAGTGGCTGCTCTGGTTTGCATTCCCATCAACAGTGCAAAAGGATTCCCCTTTCTCCACATCCTTGACATCATCTGTTTCTTGTGCTGTTGATTTTAGCCATTCTGATAGATGTCAGGTGATATCCCACTATGATTTTGATTTGCGTTTTCCTGATGAGTGATGTAGACATCTTTTCATGTGTCTATTAGCCATCTGGATGTTTTCTTTAGAAAAGTGTGTATTCATGTCTTCTGCCCATTTTTAAGTGGGTTGTTTTTTAGATTGTTGACTTTGATAAGTTCTTTATAGATTTTGGATACTAACCTTTTATCAGATATGTCATTTGCAAATATGTTCTCCCATTCTGTGCTTGCTTTTTAGTTTTGTTGATTGTTTCCTTCTCTGTGTAGGGCTTTTTATTTTGATGTAGTCTCAATGGTTTATTTATTTATTTATTTAAAGATTTATTTATTTATTTATGATAGACACACACACACACAGAGAGAGAGAGAGAGAGAAAGAGAGAGAGGCAGAGACACAGGCAGAGGGAGAAGCAGGCTCCATGCAGGGAGCCTGACGTGGGACTCGATCCTGGGTCCCAGGATCGCGCCCTGGGCCAAAGGCAGCCGCCAACCCGCTGAGCCACCCAGGGATCCATCAATGGTTTATTTTTGCTTTTGTTTCCCTTGCCTCAGAAGATCTACCTTGAAAAAAGTTGCACGATTTATGTCCGAGAAATTACAGCCTGTGCTTTCTTCAAGGACTGTTTGGTTTCCTGTCTTATGTTTAGGTCTTTAATCTGTTTTGAATTTATTTTTGTGTGTGGTGTAAGAAAGTGGTCCAATTTCATTCTTTTGCAAGTGGCTGTCCAGTTTTCCCAACACCATTTGTTGAAGACTTTTTTTTCCCCCCCATTGGGCATTCTTTCTTGCTTTGTTGAAGATTAATTGACCAGAGTTATGGGTTCATTTCTGGGTTCTCTATTCTGTTCCATTGATCTGTGTGTATCATTTTGTGCCAGTACCATACTGTCTTGATCCCTACAGCTTTGTAATACAGCTTGAAATCTAGAATTGTGATGCCTCCAGCTCTGCTTTTCTTTTTCAGGATTGCTTTGGTTATTCAGGGTCTTCTGTGGTTCCGTACAAATTTTAGGATTGTTTGTTCTAGGTCTGTGAAAAATGCATGTAGTATTTTGACAGGGATTCCATTAAAGGTGTGGATTATTTTGGGTAGTATAAACATTTTAACAATACTTGTTTTTCCAATCCACAAACATGGAATGTTTTTCCATTTCTTTACATCTTCCTCAATATCTTTCATAATTGTTCTATAGTCTCCAGAGTACAGATCATTTACCTCTTTGTTTAGGTTTATTCCTAGATATCTTAATGGTTTTTTGCAGTCATAAATGGGATTGATTCTTTGTTTCCTCTTTCTGCTCTTTCATTTTTGGTGTGTAGAAATGCAACATATTTCTGTACATTGATTTTTTTTATGTCCTGTGACTTTGCTGAATTCATGTATCAGTTCTAGCAATATTTTGGTGGAGTCTTTCACACTTTCTACATGGAGTATCATGTGTGGGTAGTCAAAGTTTGACTTCTTCCTTGTTGATTTGGATGCCTTTTATATCTTTTTGTTGTCTGATTGCTGAGGCTAGGACTTCCTATTCTTTATGTCTTCTCTAATCTTTATTCATTCCTGGTTTTGGGTTTACTTTTATTTTTTTTTAATAGTTCCATAGAGTGTAAATTTAGGTTGTTGATTGAGATCATTCTTTTATAATACATTTTTTTACAGCTATAAATTTCTAGATATTGCTTTAGTGCATCCATTTGTTTGATATTTTTTTCATTCATCTTATTTTGTAGTTTCTTTGTGATTTTTTTCCCCGCCATTGTATGTTTATATAGTTTATAATTTCCCTTCTGTTACTGATTTATAGTTTTGCTCCATTGTAGTCAGAGTAGATACTTCATACAATTTTGAACTTCTGAAATTTATTTAACTATGGCAGATAATCATCCTATCATGGAGAATGTTCCTTGGGTACTTGAAAACTGTTTATATTCTTTTCTTCCTTCCATTTTATTTTAAATAGATACTTTAAGTAATCTCTACACCTAGCATGGAGGTAGACTCCTTTTTTTTTAAAAAAAATTTTTATTAATTTATTCATAGGGACACAGCTAGAGAGAGAGGCAGAGACACAGGCAGAGGGAGAAGCAGGCACCATGCAGAGAGCCCGACGTGGAACTCGATCCCAGGTCTCTAGGATCACGCCCTGGGCTGCAGGCGGCGCTAAACCGCTGCGCCACCGGGGCTGCCCAGGAGGTAGACTCCTAAAACAGTCACACGTTCTACCGACTGAGCCAGGCTCCTCTCTTCCTTTCATTAAAAAAGATTAAAAATTATTTATCTTAAAAATAATTATAGATTTGCAAGAAGTAGCAAAGAAAAATACAGAGAGCTCTTACATCCCTTAACGCAGCCTTCCCTAAAGTTAACATCTTGCATAACTATAGTATAATATAAAAAGGAACTTAAATTGACACTATTATTAATTCAGTTTATTCAGATTCACCGTGTGTGTGTGTGTGTGTGTGTATGTGCGTAGCGCTGCATTCTACCTGTAGCTTTGTGAAACTACCACCACAGTCAAGATACAAAACTGTACCACCACTGCAAGGCTTCCTTGTGATACTCCCTTTTAAACTGTACCATGAGTGTCCTTGCCCTCTGACCCCTAATCTCTGGCAACCATTTATCTTTTCTCATTCTCTATAATTTTATTTCAAGAATAATGCATACAAACGAAATCATAACAGTATATAAGTTTTTGAGGTTAGTTTTTTTTTTTTGCTTAGCATAAATCCCTTGAGGTTCATCCAAGTTATTGGTTTGTTGTATGTATCACTGAGTAGTATTCTGACACACATCTCTGCTGTACCACAGATTGTTCAACCATTCATCCTTTCAACTGATTTTTGGTAGCTTCCCTTTTTTGATAATTACAAATCTGCTCTAAATATTTGTATACAAATTTCTTTTTTTTTTTTTAAATAACGATTTTATTTATTTATTCACGAGAGACACAGAGATAGGGAGAGGCCTAGGCAGAGGGAGAAGCAGGCTCTTTCTGGGGAGCCCGATGTAGGACTTGATCCTGGGACTCCAGGATCACTCCCAGAGCCAAAGGTAGAGGCTCAACCACTGGGCCACCCAGGTGCAAATATCTGTGCTTCTCTAAGTTCTGGGATAGATGCCCAAGGTCACTATTGTTGTATCCCATTTATATTTTAAAAGAAATTGCTAAATTGATTTCTAGAGAGTGGTTGTACTAGTGTCCATTCCCATGAGTAGTATAGGAGTGATCCAGTTTCTCTGTCCTTACTATCATTTGTTATTAACACTATTTTTTATTTAGCCATTCTGATAAGTATGCAGATATCTCATTGTGTGTTAATTCTCAATTCTCATTTTCCTGAGGGTAATTATGTTGAACATTTTTCATATACTTATTTGCCATATGTACTAGTAAAATATGTATTCATGTTTTTTGTTCACTTTCTAATTTGAATGTTTTCTCAATGTTGAGTTTTGAGAGTTCATTTTATTTATTTATTTATTTATTTATTTATTTATTTTTTCTTTTGTACATTTTAAAGCACGTTCTGTGTCAGGTATGTGGTTTACAAATGCTTTCTGCCAGTTTGTAATTTGTTCTTTGATCATTATAACAGTGCCTTTTGTAGAACAAAAGGTTTCAAGTTTGATTGGGTCTAATTGATCAGTTTTTCCTTTTATGCATATGTGCTATTGATGTCAAATAACTGTTTGCCTAGCCCGAGATAGTAAAGATTTTCTTGTATATTTTTATCCTAAGAGTTTTGTAGTTGTACATATTTAAGTCTATAAACTTAACACCTTAGATTAAAATCACCTCAAAATAGATTAGTTTGAAGCTCTCTCTCTTTTTTTTTTTTTTTGGCTTATGGATGATCCTTGCTTTTCCAGCATCGGTTGTTGGAAAGGTTGGCCTCCTCCATTGAATTACTTTAGCACTTTTATCAAAAATCAATTTGATATATTTATATGGGTTTATTTGTGGGTTCTCTTTTCTTTTCCGTTGATTAGTATCACACTGACTTGAGTACTATAGTTACATAGTAACCTTTAACATTGGGAATTGTGTATCCTCCCACTTTATTCTTCTTTTTCAAAATTGTCCTGGCTATTTAGAATTGAACATTTCTTTTCAAATAAATTTTAGAATGAGCTTTTCGATACCTAGGAAAACCTGGTTGGGATTTGGCAGGAATTGCCTTAAATATATAGATCAGTTTGGGAGGAATTGGCATCTTTTCTATGTTGTCTTCTAGTTGGTGAACAGAGTATGTGTCAACAGTTATTTAGATATTTCTTGAAGCATTTTGTTTTTTCAGCATATAGATCCTGTATGTGTTTGGTTAGATTTATACCTAAATATTTTCTTTGGACTGTTGGTAAATGTCACTGTGTTCTTGATTTTGGTTTCTAGTTATTCATCTTTATATTATGCAGTTGATTTTTGTATGTTAATCCTATGTCCTGTGTAGAGTTATTTACTCTAGGAGTTATGTTTGTTTTTGGTAGATTTCTACAAGTAGAGAAGGGTTTATTTACTTTTTATCTGTATGCCTTTTCCACCATTTTAAAAATTTACAAGTTAATATTTACTGAATTTGCCTCCATGGTGTCACTGTAAATACTTCTGTAAAGGTCGGTAGTACATCAGTGTTGCAAAATCCAGTGGACACTTTTCACTTTTTAATCCTCACCCAACTGTGATAGTTGATACTTTTAATCTCTCTCTGAAAACTTCACTTTCTGTGGCTCCTCTGATTGTTTCCCTATATTTCTGGCACCCTTTCTCTGCCCTCTCTTGTGACCTTTTCTGCCACCCATCCCAAAATTTATATTAGTTTCCTGGGCTTTCAGTATTTTAATCCTGTCTTTGGATAATTTTATTTCCTATGGATTTAGTTATTATGTGTTGTTAATTCATAAAATCCTACCTTGAAGTCCAGTCTCATTTTCTGAGCTTCAACATCAAGAGCAAAGGATCTTTCTTGGCTTATATAACCCATGGAATGTTCCACTTTAACCTTAAACCGAAATACTTTGCTCCTTTTATATTATCTATTTCAGTGATCACTTCCATTATTTACTTTCAATCCAAACTAGAAACTCTGAAGTCATCCTTAACTTTCTACATTGCTTTTATTCCATTATTCATCAGTCTCTGGATTCCACTGAAATACTATGTCTTGAATATAGATATTTCAGTCATCACTAGTACTTCTCTCCAAACCATTTTTCACACTGCCTTCAGGAATGAATGAGATTCCTAAACTGTAGACCTGATGGCTTAACTCTTTGCCTAAAATTTATTTATGGCTATCCTCCTGTTGCTTCTGTAGTTCTCAATCTTTTTAGCCCAGCTTCCTGGATCACTTTCTCTTCTCTCATATTTGTTTCTCTGAATCATTTTGTAGTACATCACACTGACACTGTATTGATTACCATCGTACCTAAAGAAATGTAACATATAAAATAATTTCATTTATGGATGGGGTAATAGATGATAATAATTTATCTGAGTATCATTTTTTAAAGATTTTATTCATTTATTCATGAGAGACACAGAGAGAGAGGCAGAGATACAGGCAGAGGGAGAAGCAGGCTCCCCTTGGGGACCCTGTTGTGGGACTCGATCCCAGGTTTCCAGGATCACGCCCAGGGCCAAAGGCGGTGCTAAACCTCTGAGCCACCTGGGCTGCCCCAAGATAAGTTTATGTATAGTTTGACGTTTGTAAGATTTTATTTGAGAGAGAGAGTGTGTGTTCATGTGTGAATGAGGAGTGGGGCTGCATCGGACAGAGGAAGAGCGAGAGACAGAATCTCCAGCAGATTCTGCGCTGAGCTCTCCATGGAGCCCATTGGGGACTTGATCTCATGACTTTGAGATCATGACATGAGCCAAAACCGAGTTGACCCTAACTAGCTGAGCCACTGAGGCACCCCTGCTTTTACTTTAATAAACTGCTTTGTTCTTTTTTTATTTTTTATTTTTAAAGATTTTATTTATTTATTTATGAGACACCCAGAGACAGAGAGAGAGGCAGAGGCAGAGGCAGAGGGAGAAGCAGGCTCCATGCAGGGAGCCCAATGCAGGACTTGATCCTGGGACTCCGGGATCATGCCCTGGGCCTAAGGCAGGCGCTAAACTGCTGAGCCACCCAGGGATCCCTAAACTGCTTTGTTCTTGCTTTAAAAAAAAAAAAAAAAAAAAAAAAAAAAATATATATATATATATATATATATACCTAGAATCTTTTATTGTGGCATGTATAAACTTAAAATTTATGCCATATGAAAACCGAACTTGACATAAACTAGATTTTTGGTTAAATAAAAAAAAAATTAAACTTACTGAGGAAGTTTTAATTACTGTTTACCATGTTGGATGTTTTAGAGGGGTCCTGTTTTATTTGTTTTATCCTTGGGAAGTTTTTCCCTTTTATCCTTGGGAAGTTTTTCCCTTTTGAGCTGAAAATGGTATTTTCATTCTCTCATACCTCTTCTATCTTAGGAAGAAAAGTCACATTTGGATTTAAACAAGTAATGAAGCTTTTATTTTTATGAAGGACTTTCTAAGAATGTTATGAATGAATGAAAATATGGGGTTGTAATAGAAGTGCCAGTACAACCTCAATTATAGTGTTCAGGGTTGTGGACACTATAATTTATATGTTTAAATGCTGCAGACAGAAAACAATGCTGGTTTGATACTTTGCAGCTTGCTGGTGGTTGGTTGCATGTTCTCTTTCCTTTTTTAGCCTTAAGGCATCTCAGTGTGTTGTCTGGCATTAACAATAATGAAGAACAAAGACTGCAGCTTCTTAGTTTTTACTTCTGTTTGGTTCAAAGGCTAGTCTGTAGGTTCCCTTTCAATGCATAAAATGCAGTGGTTCCCTGATTTTCCTTCTGATGATTAGATACTGCTAATTTTCTTTTTTACTTGAACTTGTTAATTATGTCATGATTTTTTTTTAAACTTGAGATATCTAGTACATAGAACGTACTAAGTCTGTATTTGAACTGAGTTTTCTATAGACAGAGTTGGGTTTTACTATTCTGACAGTCTGCTTATTAATTGGAGTGTTTTAGGTAGTGTATATTTTATGTGGATTTTAGTAAGGTTGGTCTTTTTTTTTTTTTTTTAGTAATTTTGGTTTTAAGTTGAATGTCTTTTTGTTTTCTGCTTGTCTCATCGAATTCTTTTCCTGCCTTTTTTGCATTTGCTGAGTATATTTGAGCAATCCATTTTATCTTTGTTACTGGTTTATTTGCTATCTCTCCATTTATTAGTCATTGCTTTGGGGTTAATAATATGCATGTTTAACTTATATCACCTACTTTCAAGTAATAATATACCACTTCATGGGTAATATAAATATTATTCTTTAGTATGCTTACAACGGTATGCTTCTCTTTATCCCCTGCCATAATTTGTGCTAATGTTGTTTTCTCTTCTATATATGTTATAAATTTGCATTATGTTGCATATTTGCAATATGTTAAAATTGCTTTGAACAGTTTTTGTTTTAAGAAATTAAAAAATAAGGAAAAAGTGTCTGTTCTATTTACCCATATACTTTGGCATTCTTGATTTCTTTATATCAAAGTTTTCATCTAGCAGCATTTTATACTTGATGAACTTCCTTGAATAATTTTTGTAGTCCATTTCATCTTGCCACAGATTCTTTCAGTTTTTGTTTGTTTGAGAAAGTCTTTGCTGCTTTCTTTGCTTAATAATTCTGATTGCTAGATATAACCATTGGGTTAACTCCTGTTTATCTGCTTATGCCTACAGCTTTTCTAATAGCAGCCCTATCATTTCTAATTTAAAGAGACAGCAAGAGTTGGAATGAGAGAAAAATGGTTAACTATAAGATGAAAGGATTTTGGTGAGAGTAATAGAAAGAGCTTAAAGTAATTCCTTTTTTGAACTCTTTCAAGACTTTAACAAACTCTGTCAAAAAATTTCATTTTTTAAAAAAGCTTATTTATTTATTTATTTATTTATTTATTTATTTATTTATTTATTCATAGAGACACACTGAGAGAGACAGAGAGAGAGAGAGAGAGAGAGAGAGAGAGAGAGAGAGAGAGAGAGAGAGAGGGAGAGAGGGAGGCAGAGGGAGAAGCAAGCACTATGTAGGGAGCCTGACGTGGGACTCCATCCAGGGTCTGTCTCTAGGATCACGCCCTAGGCTGCAGGCGGCGCTAAACCGCTGCGCCGTTGGGGCTGCCCAAAATTTTCACTTTTGATAAGCTGTTTGTCCTTAAGAACTTTAATTTCCTCATTTGTTAAATCACAGTATCTCATAGGATGTTTGTGATGATTATGAACAATGAATTAAAGCTTCTTGCATTGTTTTTATTCATAAGTGTTATACTGTAAAATAATATTCTAAGTATTATCTGTTTGCTTTAAAAAAATTCCTTTATAAATAATGTTCTGAAGTCAAGGACTCTTTCTTTTCTCACTTATGCAGGAGATGGCAGTTGATACCATTGTACAGAGTATCCTGAATGTGATCCTGTATCCTCTCCATTCTATTTTACTATCTTCAGGATCTTTTTTTATGTCTACACTGAATGGAATCTCTTCCTGTCTCAGTTTGCTTAACAACACTTACTCTTTAACGTACTATAATCTGGCTTCTTCCTTTACTACTCTGATAGAACTACTCTTTCAGACTTCAGTAATGATCTGTAAATATTACTATTAAGTTAACTTTGGTCTAATTTGAGATGATTATAAATACTGTAATATTCAGATTTGATATCTTTTTGGTGGAGAATTAAATTTACCCACGTTGTCCAAATATGGAGTAATTTTAAGGAGAGACTCTTGTTTGGTGTTGATGGTTATTTTGTGTATTTGCATGCACAGAGGTGCTGTTGATGATCAATATTCAGTTGTTGAGTTCTTCCTGAAGTTAAGGCTTATGCCTATTTAACAGTGCAATCTTCAGCTTTCCTGATAGGTTTTATTGTTTGCCTCAACTTGTCTAAATGCAGACATCCCTGCAAATTAGATCTTTCTGGATTTTTGTATCATATTTAGTAACACCATTATTGCCTCTGAATTGCTTTTGTTTTATAGGGAAAATAGGAAATATGATTGAGTATAAATAAAATTATTGTAATATCTTCAATGCAAACAGCAGTGTGATAGGGGAAAATATTATTTAGGATTTTCTGTATTTAAGTAGTTTATGTTAAAAGAAAATTTTCATATACCAGAGAAATGCCAATGAAAGATTGTATACACCTTTATGAAATAAATTATAATTATTTTTCTTTTTCAAATTAGAGTGTAGGCTGTGAAAAACAAGTTTATTAAAATATAAATTATAATTCTTTAATAGAAAATACATTGTTTTCTTATAACAGTTAAAGCATTTACATCCTAACTATTGTTTAAAGTATGAGTATATGGGACTCCTGGGTGGCTCAGCGGTTGAGTGTCTGCCTTTGGCTCAGGTGTGTTCCTGGAGTTCCAGGATCGAGTCCTACATCGGGTTCCCTGAATGGAGCCTGCTTCTCCTTCTGCCTGTGTCTGCCTCTCTTTCTGTGTCTGTCATGAATAAATAAATAAAATCTACAACCCCCCAAAGAAAACTGTATGAGTATAAATGGAAACTTAAGTATAGCATAGATGTTACGGGGTTTCAGATATAAAGTAAACAAGTGTTTCTTATTGAAACAGAAATATGGTAAACATAGCTGTGGATTTTTTCCTTTGTTCTCCACCCCCTCCCCCCCCCTTTTTTTGAAAGCAGCATATTACACCACTTCTTTAGGAGTGAAAGTCCCTTTCATACCTAAAGCAAAAAGAGTCATCATAATATAATAATAACATATTATATATATATATAATAAAACTTAAGATTTTGTGAGTTTTATACTTGGTAATGTTGTTATGGTACATAATTAAACACTTTTTAGCATTTCTGTCATTCCTTTAAAACCTTTAAATTTTTTTTTTAAGATTTTATTTATTTATTCATGAGAAATACACAGAGAGAGAGAGGCAGAGATACAGGCCGAGGGAGAAGCAGGCTCCATGCAGGGAGCCTGACTTGGGACTCGATCTCGGGTCTCCAGGATCATGCCCTGAGCGGAAGGCGGCGCTAAACCGCTTTAGTCACCCAGGCTGCCCTAAGACAGATGTTTTAAAGCTGGGGTCATTATACGGTGGTCCATTGTCCTACCACCTGTTTTGGTAAATAGAGGTTTTTTGAAACACAGCCCATCTTATTTGTTTACATATTGTCTATGGCTGTTTTCATGTTTCAATGGGTAATGGCAGAATTGAATAGTTGGAACAGACTATATAGATTGTAAACCTAAATTTTTATTGTCTGGACCTTTATAAAAGAAGTCTGCCTACCCTTGTTTTATAGTATGTGATCATCCAAATATTGACATTTAATTCCATTTAAAGCATAAATACTATATATTGCCTTTTCCAATTGATATGATAGGAATTTGCATGTTTGTGAGTACTCAAAATTTAGAGAGCCCGCAGACATTTATGCTGAGTTGACATTGTCAGTGTGAACAGTATAGTTGTTGTGTATATTTATATTTATGTAGAAATAGATAATTTGGAAAGGTAAAGCACTATTTAGTGTTAAATTGTCAGATACCTTGGTTAAGTAATACCCAAGTAATTTGAGCTCTTAAAGTATATTTTCTTTATTTGGAGACAGGAAGAAAACAAGTTAACACTGAATGGTTAGAAATTAAGTTATTAGAATATATGTGTGTGTGTGTGTGTGTGTGTGTGTGTGTGTGTTTTCATTGTAGTACGAGGCAGGAATATGGCTAACTGCTTTTTGTACTATTTGAATAGTCTTTCTTCCCCATTGATTTATAATACCAACTCTGTCCTATTCATAGGACATTTTGTTATTCATATCTACCTTGATATGTTTCTGGGCTCTCTTCTATTTATTTAAATTTAATATAGTCCTATAATCATACTGCTGAAGGGGGGGCCATGGCTAAAGGCGGGGCCATGTCTCTGCTTCTTCTCTGTGGAGTGTGTGTGTGTGTGTGTGTGTGTGTGTGTGTCTGTATATACATATAGATATTGTTTGTTCATATCCCTCTGTGAGGATTTTAATACATTTATTTTAAAACCTAAGTCTGTTCTAGAAGATTAATAATACTGTGACTGAATGTCATTGATTTCTTCAGCTGTCTTGGCATTAGATTGCTTTGTGATTTTTAGAATAGTGGTTGTAAGGTTGTTTTGAATAGGGTCACTATCAGTTTTACCACCTTTTCTCTCTCAAGCCCTTTTGCTCATCCCTTCTTATCTAGTAGAAGTTAACCTGTTTTGGCTGTCCTCTGGAGCCAAGTCTTATTTTGGCAGTTTTGGGCTCCTGGGTGTTGATATTGGGTGATACAGAGTTACTTGTATCAATTCTTATTTGTGTGGTTTGTTTTCTCTGACTCCCTTGCCATGCGGCTTCACGTTAAGTTCTAGGCAACAGTTGGCGGTAACTTTTTGGCCTCTTTTCAAGAATTGGTTGTTTTACTACATTATTGGTTTCTTTTCTTTCTTTTTTTTTTTAATTTTTATTGGTGTTCAATTTACCAACATACAGAATAACACCCAGTGCTCATCCCGTCAAGTGTCCCCCTCAGTGCCCATCACCCATTCACTCCCACCCCCCACCCTCCTCCCCTTCCACCACCCCTAGTTCGTTTCCCAGAGTTAGGAGTCTTTATGTTCTGTCTCCCTTTCTGATATTTCCCACACATTTCTTCTCCCTTCCCTTATATTCCCTTTCACTATTATTTATATTCCCCAAATGAATGAGACCATATAATGTTTGTCCTTCTCCGATTGACTTACTTCACTCAGCATAATACCCTCCAGTTCCATCCACGTTGAAGCAAATGGTGGGTATTTGTTGTTTCTAATGGCTGAGTAATATTCCATTGTATACATAGACCACATCTTCTTTATCCATTCATCTTTCGATGGACACCGAGGCTCCTTCCACAGTTTGGCTATTGTGGACATGGCTGCTATAAACATCGGGGTGCAGGTGTCCCGGCGTTTCATTGCATCTGAATCTTTGGGGTAAATCCCTAACAGTGCAATTGCTGGGTCGTAGGGCAGGTCTATTTTTAACTCTTTGAGGAACCTCCACACAGTTTTCCAGAGTGGCTGCACCAGTTCACATTCCCACCAACAGTGTAAGAGGGTTCCCTTTTCTCCGCATCCTCTCCAACATTTGTGGTTTCCTGCCTTGTTAATTTTCCCCATTCTCACTGGTGTGAGGTGGTATCTCATTGTGGTTTTGATTTGTATTTCCCTGATGGCAAGTGATGTGGAGCATTTTCTCATGTGCATGTTGGCCATGTCTATGTCTTCCTCTGTGAGATTTCTCTTCATGTCTTTTGCCCATTTCATGATTGGATTGTTTGTTTCTTTGCTGTTGAGTTTAATAAGTTCTTTATAGATTTTGGAAACTAGCCCTTTATCTGATAGGTCATTTGCAAATATCTTCTCCCATTCTGTAGGTTGTCTTTTAGTTTTGTTGACTGTATCCTTTGCTGTGCAAAAGCTTCTTATCTTGATGAAGTCCCAATAGTTCATTTTTGCTTTTGTTTCTTTTGCCTTCGTGGATGTATCTTGCAAGAAGTTACTGTGGCCAAGTTCAAAAAGGGTGTTGCCTGTGTTCTTCTCTAGGATTTTGATGAAATCTTGTCTCACATTTAGATCTTTCATCCATTTTGAGTTTATCTTTGTGTATGGTGCAAGAGAGTGGTCTAGTTTCATTCTTCTGCATGTGGATGTCCACTTTTCCCAGCACCATCTATTGAGGAGACTGTCTTTCTTCCAGTGGATAGTCTTTCCTCCTTTATCGAATATTAGTTGACCATAAAGTTCAGGGTCCACTTCTGGGTTCTCTATTCTGTTCCATTGATCTATGTGTCTGTTTTTGTGCCAGTACCTCACTGTCTTGATGACCACAGCTTTGTAGTACAACCTGAAATCTGGCATTGTGATGCCCCCAGCTATGGTTTTCTTTTTTAAAATTCCCCTGGCTATTCGGGGTCTTTTCTGATTCCACACAAATCTTAAAATAATTTGTTCTAACTCTCTGAAGAAAGTCCATGGTATTTTGATAGGGATTGCATTAAACGTGTAAATTGCCCTGGGTAACATTGACATTTTCACAATATTAATTCTGCCAATCCATGAGCATGGAATATTTTTCCATCTCTTTGTGTCTTCCTCAGTTTCTTTCAGAAGTGTTCTATAGTTTTTAGGGTATAGATCCTTTACCTCTTTGGTTAGGTTTATTCCTAGGTATCTTATGCTTTTGGGTGCAATTGTAAATGGGATTGACTCCTTGATTTCTCTTTCTTCAGTCTCATTGTTAGTGTATAGAAATGCCATTGATTTCTGGGCATTGATTTTGTATCCTGCCACGCTACCAAATTGCTGTATGAGTTCTAGCAATCTTGGGGTGGAGGCTTTTGAGTTTTCTAGGTAGAGTATCATGTCATCGGTGAAGAGGGAGAGTTTGACTTCTTCTTTGCCAATTTGAATGCCTTTAATGTCTTTATGTTGTCTGATTGCTGAGGCTAGGACTTCCAGTACTATGTTGAATAGCAGTGGTGAGAGTGGACATCCCTGTCTTGTTCCTGATCTTAGGGGAAAGGCTCCCAGTGCTTCCCCATTGAGAATGATGTTTGCTGTGGGCTTTTCATAGATAGCTTTTAAGATGTCGAGGAAAGTTCCCACTATCCCTACACTCTGAAGAGTTTTGATCAGGAATGGATGCTATATTTTGTCAAATGCTTTCTCTGCATCTAATGAGAGGATCATATGGTTCTTGGTTTTTCTCTTGCTGATATGATGAATCACATTGATTGTTTTACGAGTGTTGAACCAGCCTTGTGTCCCGGGGATAAATCCTACTTGATCATGGTGAATAATTTTCTTAATGTACTGTTGGATCCTATTGGCTAGTATCTTGTTGAGAATTTTTGCATCCATGTTCATCAGGGATATTGGTTTGTAATTCTCCTTTTTGGTGGGGTCTTTGTCTGGTTTTGGAATTAAGGTGATGCTGGCCTCATAGAATGAATTTGGAAGTACTCCATCTCTTTCTATCTTTCCCAACAGCTTTAGTAGAATAGGTATGATTTCTTCTTTAAACGTTTGATTAAATTACCCTGGGAAGCCATCTGGCCCTGGACTCTTGTGTCTTGGGAGGTTTTTGATGACTGCTTCAATTTCCTCCCTGGTTATTGGCCTGTTCAGGTTTTCTATTTCTTCCTGTTCCAGTTTTGGTAGTTTGTGGCTTTCCAGGAATGCGTCCATTTCTTCTAGATTGCCTAATTTATTGGCGTAGAGCTGTTCATAATATGTTTTTAAAATCGTTTGTATTTCCTTGGTGTTGGTAGTGATCTCTCCTTTCTCATTCATGATTTTATTAATTTGAGTCTTCTCTCTCTTCTTTTTAATAAGGTTGGCTAATGGTTTATCTATCTCATTAATTCTTTCAAAGAACCAACTCCTGGTTCTGTTGATCTGTTCCACAGTTCTTCTGGTCTCGATTTCGTTGAGTTCTGCTCGAATTTTAATTAACTCTCTTCTTCTGTTGGGTGTAGGATCTATCTGCTGTTTTTTTCCCTAGCTCCTTTATGTGTAAGGTTAGCTTTTGTATTTGAGTTCTTTCCAGTTTTTGAATGGATGCTTGTATTGCGATGTATTTCCCCCTCAGGACTGCTTTTGCTGCATCCCAAAGATTTTGAACGGTTGTATCTTCATTCTCATTAGTTTCCATGAATCTTTTTAATTCTTCCTTAATTTCCTGGTTGACCCTTTCATCTTTTAGCAGGATGGTCCTTAACCTCCACGTGTTTGATGTCCTTCCAAACTTCTTGTTGTGATTTAGTTCTAATTTCAAGGCATTATGGTCTGAGAATATGCAGGGGACGATCCCAATCTTTTGGTATCGGTTCAGACCCGATTTGTGACCCAGTATGTGGTCTATTCTGGAGAAAGTTCCATGTGCACTTGAGAAGAATGTGTATTCAGTTGAGTTTGGATGTAAAGTTCTGTAGATATCTGTGAAATCTAGTCCAGTGTATCATTTAAAGCTCTCGTTTCTTTGGAGATGTTGTGCTTAGAAGACCCTTCGAGGGTAGAAAGAGCTAGATTGAAGTCACCAAGTATAAGTGTATTATTATCTAAGTATTTCTTCACTTTGGTTAATAATTCCTTTAAGTATTTGTCAGCTCCCACATTCGGGGCATATATATTGAGGATTGTTACGTCCTCTTGTTGGATAGATCCTTTAAGTATGAGATAGTGTCCCTCTTCATCTCTCACTATAGTCTTCGAGGTAAATTTTAGTTTATCTGATATAAGGATGGCTACTCCTGCTTTCTTTTGAGAACCATTTGAATGGTAAATGGTTCTCCAACCTTTTATTTTCAGGATGTAGGTGTCCTTCTGTCTAAAATGAGTCTCTTGTAGACAGCAAATAGATGGGTCCTGCTTTTTTATCCAGTCTGAAACCCTGCGCCTTTTGATGGGGTCATTAAGCCCGTTCACGTTCAGAGTTACTATTGACAGATATGAGTTTAGTGTCATCATGGTATCTATTCAGTCCTTGTTTTTGTGGATTGTTCCACTGAACTTCTTCTTAAAGGGGAATTTTAAGAGTCCCCCTTAAAATTTCTTGCAGAGCTGGTTTGGAGGTCACATATTCTTTCAGTTCCTGTCTTGGAAGCTCTTTATCTCTCCTTCCATTTTGAATGAGAGCCTTGCTGGATAAAGTATTCTTGGTTGCATGTTCTTCTCATTTAGGACCCTGAATATATCCTGCCAGCCCTTTCTGGCCTGCCAGGTCTCTGTGGAGAGGTCTGCTGTTACCCTAATATTCCTCCCCATAAATGTCAAGGATTTCTTGTCTCTTGCTGCTTTAAGGATCTTCTCTTTATCTTTGGAATTTGCAAGCTTCACTATTAAATGTCGAGGTGTTGAACGGTTTTTATTGATTTTAGGGGGGGATCTCTCTATTTCCTGGATCTGAATGCCTGTTTCCCTTCCCAGATTGGGAAAGTTTTCAGCTAGGATTTGTTCAAATACATATTCTGGCCGTCTGTCCCTTTTGGCGCCCTTGGGAACCCCAATTAAACGTAGGTTTTTCTTCCTTAGGCTGTCATTTATTTCCCTTAATCTGTCTTCATGGTCTTTTAATTGTCTCTTTTTTCCTCAGTTTCCCTCTTTGCCATCAACTTGTCTTCTATGTCACTCACTCATTCTTCCACCTCGTTAACCCTCGTCGTTAGGACTTCTAGTTTGGATTGCATCTCATTCAATTGATTTTTAATTTCTGCCTGATTGGATCTAAATTCTGCAGTCCTGAAGTCTCGTGAATCCTTTATGCTTTTTTCTAGAGCCACCAGTAGCTGTAGAATAGTGTTTCTGAATTGGCTTTCTGACATTGAATTGTAATCCAGATTTTGTAACTCTGTGGGAGAGAGGATTGTTTCTGATTCTTTCTTTTGAGGTGAGGTTTTCCTTCTAGTCATTTTGCTCAGTGCAGAGTGGCCAAAAACAAGTTTTATTGGGAAAAGGAGAAAAAGAGAGAGAAGGAAAGAAAAGAGAAAAAGAAAAAAGAAAAAGAAAAAAAAGGGAAAAAAGAGAAGAAAAAGAGAAAGAAAAAGAAAGGTGAAAAAAAAAAGGCGGGGTGGGGAAAGCAATCAGAAATCAAAAAGAAAAAAAAGAAAAAAAAAAGACGGGGAGTATCTTCTGATTCTGTAGACTTTAAGTCCCTTGACTTCCCCTGGAACTGGTCCGTCCAGCTGGTCTTCTGGGGGAGGGGCCTGCTGTGCTGATTTTCAGGTGTTAGCACTTGGGGGAGCTGCTCTGCCCGGTGCCTGGTGCAGGGCTCAGTGGGGGTTGTTTACCCCGTGAGGCCCCAGGAGGAACAGCCACAGTGGTTACAGCAGCTCTGGAAACCTGGATTCAGCCCCCCCAGGAACTCCGGAGCTCTCCGTCTGCAGGGCCTGGAGGCTCCGGGGCGGGGCCGCTGATCTGCTCAGCTCGAGGCAGGAGCGTCCTTGCTGTCCTGGGCCCTCCCGGCCTCTGCCTGTCCCAGGGGGAGGCTGGGTCCTGGGCTGTGTCCCCGGCGCCCTGTGCTCCGGGGCCTGTGCTGTTGGATTCGCGCTCCTGGCGGCGCAGCCCCCTCCGCGGAGCCGCCGCCCGAGCCCCTCGGAGCTGCTCCCAGAGCCGCGCAGCCTCCTCCGCACGGAGCCTCTTCCTCTGCCCGAGCCGCCGCCGCCGCCGCCGAGCTGCTCCCGGAGCCGCGCAGCCCCCTCCGCGGAGCCGCCGCCCGAGCCCCTCCGAGCTGCTCCGGCCCCGCCGTGCGCGCTGCAGCCCTTAGGGAGCTCGGCGCACTCTCCGGGGCGCAGGTGTCTGTTAGTGTCCCAGGGAGCCCGAGGGCATCCCCGCCCTCCTGGGTCCTGCTCTAACTCCCTGCGAGCCCCTTTCCGCCCGGGAAGGTTGGTGCAGCTCCTGCTCCTCCGGGACGGGGCTCTCCTGTCCTGGGGACACTCGCCCCGGCCTCAGCCCGGCTCCTCGCGGGGCCCCTCCCCCTCGGAGGCCTTTTGTTCCTTTATTTCTTTTTCCCCGTCTTCCTACCTTGATGGAAGCGCGAACTCTTCTCACTGTAGCATTCCAGCTGGTCTCTCTTTAAATCTCAGGCCGAATTCGTAGATTTTCAGGATGATTTGAAGGGTATCTAGGTAATTTGGTGGGGACAGGTGACTTGGGGACCCTACTCTTCTGCCATCTTCCCCTCCTCCACATTATTGGTTTCAAGTGTTAAGCCTGGTAATGGTCTCTTGCCATACTTGGACAATTTTGAGTCCTCTTTTTTCCTCACCTGGCTCAGTCCACTCTTATACCTTGAGCATAACTGGATCTCTTTTTCAGTCTGACTCACTGCTTTGAACCTGGCTAAATTTTTTTCTTTAACTTTATTGTTAGCATCCCTCAGCCCTAAATGTTTCCACTTATCCAGTCTGCCATATTTTTAGGAGCGTTAATCCTTATCTTTTTTTATTTTTTTTATTTTTATTTTTATTTTTTTTCTTATCTTTTTTTAAATTGCAAATCTAGTAGCTTTAAATACTGTTTCTATTTGGGATGAGCCCTACATCTTTATTTCCAATTGCTGTTTTGATCTTGACATGTACATATTCAATTCCCTTGTGGACCATACAACACCCTTGGTGTTGATGTGCATTCACCAGAAATACCACATATTCCAAAATGAGCATACTATTTTTTTTTAAAATTTTTTTAATTTTTATTTATTTATGATAGAGAGAAAGAGAGAGAGGCAGAGACATAGGCAGAGGGAGAAGCAGGCTCCATGCACCAGGAGCCCGACGTGGGATTCGATCCCGGGTCTCCACATCGCCCCCTGGGCCAAAGGCAGGCGCCAAACCGCTGCGCCACCCAGGGATCCCGAGCATACTATTTATTATAAAATTAGATTTATCAAATCAGGTGGTTACTTCCTGTGTAGTCAGGAGCTTAGAGAGCAGTGTCATCCTGTATAATTCATGGTGAAGCATCACTATGCCCTGAAATTTCCAAAGCTCATTTCCAAAGCATCATTTTGCAAAGTTAGAGTAGTTATAAAAGTTCATGTTTCACTTTTTTGACTGAGAAGATGGTAGTTTTGTTGACTAAATTAGGATGTAAAGGACAGAGGATTTTTTTTATTTTTGGAAATGGGGGTAAGGGAAAGGGAACAGCCATTTACAGAGGTTTTTTTTTTTTTATATGTGTTAACTTTTGAGCATTTAAAAACATTCTCATTGCTATTTCTCACATCATCTAATTTCTGGCTTTTTATAATCTGTAAATTGTTGGTGTCTCTGCTTTTGCTTTGTCACATAATCAGAAGGTTCTTCTTCCTGAATGATGTACTTCATTTTGTTAATCTTCCACTCCTAAGTTTTGCTGACTCACCAGAATGTAAAATCGAGCTTAAATTTCTATAAGGAAGATATCATGGTGGAGATAATTTACTTTAGCTTTTTTATAGCTTTATGTTTTTTTGTTCTCTCCCTAAATTCGACTACTTATTCTTTTCAATAAGACACGTGCTTTCTTCCTTCCTACCTTTTTTGGTTCAGTCATTTCCTTTTTTTGTCCTGTAGGGCACAGTCTTTTTTAACCTCCTGTCCTTTGGGCATTTTTCTGACTAAAGCTCACTGTGATCCATCCCTCCTCCAAATATATGATCCTCAGTACACTGGCATTATTTGGTCTTTTCTCATAGGGAGGAAGTAGAGCAACTCTAGTTAGGATTATGTGATTTAATACCAGTGGGATTTTGAACAATTTAATCTCTTTATGCCTTAGTATCCTCATCTTTAAATGGAGATACTTTTGCATGGGGAACAGTGTCTAATTCATAGGGTTGGTAAGAGGATTAAGAGAGATAAATATAATGTTATTAGCAGTAGGTGACACATTAGAAGTGCCATAAATTAAAAAAAAAATTCTGTTTGTCTCTTTTCCTCCCCATCTGCCTTCTTTCTCTTTCTCCCTGCTTTTTGGTCTTTTTCAAGTTCAGGAAAGGGCTTATAGGAAGGGCTTTTCAGCAGACACATCTGGGTGTTTATCCCATCTTAGTCACTTCCTGTCTTTTTTGACCTTTGTACCTCTTAACCTCTCATTCCCTCATCCTTAAAATACTTCAGGCCTGGTCTGGTGTGTATAAGTATTCAGTAAAGGTCATTATTGTTTATTTTGTGACATACATGATTGCTGACTAACTTATATTGCTCTTAAGCTTTTTATACATATAAAGATTGTTCCTCAAGTAGGTAAGTAAAATACCCGCCAGATAAGGGTATCATCTGTTTTTGTTACTTCCTTTGTCTCTAAGTGTCAACACCTGCATACACATTGATCAGGTCTTTCTTGCTGAAAGAAGTTATGCCTAAGAAAACTATAGTTTTATTAATCTACTCAAGCACGCAATCCCCTGTCAGCCTTTGTGAATTCTGGTAAAAATTAAATAGTAAAATGTCTTTTGCCAGAATGCTTCTTTATATGCTTTTGTTCTTTTCTCTATTAATTTTTGCCTCTTTCACCTTCCAAATATGAGTGGGTCTAACAAATTCAATCCAGCTCCTGAAAAGAGAGGAGGAGAGGTTGGCAATATGATACACGCTTAGTGATACAATGGAAGGAGATGTCCTAGGCAAGAATATAGGGCAGATTTTCCTGAATGTATTGCAGTCAACCACAGTTTTCTGGCTGGGTAGTATCTGGGTCAGGTGGCTGTGTATGTGTGAAAAGAAGGCAGGAGAAAGATGTTACTCTGGGATAAATGGCTTTGGTCCTGTTACTTGAGTAGCATGGATCTCAAAGATAGAAGACAGGTCCCACCACACAGTGTGTTTACAGTTAGAAGTGATGTCTTTCATTATTAAAATGTGGCCTAATGAATGTTCAGCTTCAGCCTATCATATTAGCTATTTCTCCTTTTGGGAGGATCAAGCAAAGGAATGTACGGGGGCATAACTCTCTTCTTCTTGCCCTTGGGAGAGAAGATGGAAGCAGTCTCTTGTGTGGGCTGAAGTTGATGTGTGAAGAGATTGTGCCTACATACCTTCTTAAATGTGCTAGGTAATCTTTTTTTAATGATTAAGTTGACTAATATTGCTGTCAGAGTAGAGGTGAACAGAGATTCCCATTTTTACCATGGAAGCTAGTGAATGTGTTTTTCCTGGCTCTTTCTTGTGTTCTCCAGTATACCTCAGCTTTGGTGACTATTTGGCCGACTCTCTGAAGTTCAGGGTTACTCTGAGAGATTTTTTTTTTCTTAAAGATTTTATTTAGTCATGAGTGACACAGAGAGTGAGGCAGAGACATAAGCAGAGGGAGAAGCAGGCTCCCTGCAGGGAGTTAAATGTGGGACTCTATTCCAGGACCCTGGGATCACACTCTGAGCCAAAAGCAGATGCTCAATCATTGAGCCACCCAGGCGTCCTCTCTGAGAGATTCTTTATTGCATTTGACAATTGCCAGTATATTTGCTACTGGAGAGGATAAAGATGCTTGTCCCTACGAGTTCTGTAATAGTTCATTTGCAAGGCCCTCATTCTATTTCAGTAGTTTTTGGTGACCATAGCTTGCAGATAAGCTAGTCCTTTTCTGCTTATCTGTATGCCACAAGGCTGAAGGGCATAAAGCACATCACTTTTTTTTTTAAGATTTTATTTATTTATTCATGAGAGACAGAGAGAGAGACAGAGAGAGAGAGAGAGAGAGGCAGAGACACAGGCAGAGGGAGAAGCAGGCTCCATGCCGGGAGCTCGATGTGGAACTTGATCCCGGGACCCCAGGATCGCGCCCTGGGCCAAAGGCAGGTGCCAAACCGCTGAGCCACCCAGGGATCCCCTCACTTCTTAATTCTACTTTTTAACTTTTTTCCTTCAGTTTTTTTGATCTTTAGCCTCTTTGTCTATTTTTAAATAAGGAATTAGAATGATTCAGCCACCTGTTTTAAGTCATGTCCTCAATCTTATTCATATCATTGTGAATCTGGGAGTTGACGGGTTTCAAGTTTTAATTGACTCCCCCTGATGAGGGTTGAGGTGAAAAGTATGCAACCTGATCCTATGATCTGTCAGTATGTAAGTAATGGGATCTATTTACATACAGTGTTCACCACATTTTCTGTTAGGAACTTTTGTAAGGAAATGACATTCTTGCTTGTTTCATGAGGAGCAAAGGGCAGTATTTTCAGAAATAGCTATGTGGTCCCCAAGAGAAAACATTCTTTTGCCATGAAATATACTTACCAGACATTTTGTGAAAAATTGCAGCCTAAATAAGAAAGATGTAACTGTAATGTGTTTGGGGTTAAAAATTATCTCAAAACATTTTAGCTAGTTATTTTTGAGAACAGGGTTTCTTTTAGTAGAAATTAGAGACTTTCGATGAAGCAAAATGTGTCCAAAGTGATGCATACTGGTTAGAAGCAGATGGTGAACTCAAAATGATGGAAGGAATTCCAGCTTTATTTATTTATTTATTTATTTATTTATTTATTTATTTATTTATTTATTTATTTATTTATTTTTAAATTTTTATTTATTTATGATAGTCACAGAGAGAGAGAGAGAGAGAGGCAGGGACACAGGCAGAGGGAGAAGCAGGCTCCATGCACCGGGAGCCCGATGTGGCATTCGATCCCGGGTCTCCAGGATCGCGCCCCGGGCCAAAGGCAGGCGCCAATCCGCTGCACCACCCAGGGATCCCTAGGAATTCCAGTTTTAATGGTAAATATTATAATTCTTGTTTTGCTTTATTTTTATTTAATGGGATAGGATTTGAATGGAAGGTGACTTATAATTGATACAATTAAAATGTAATTGAAATGAAAACAAGTTCAGGTTATCAAAAGGATTACTTTCTAATTATATATACAACTTTATTTATTTCCTAACCATAATTAAGAAGTATTTGTATTTGGGGGATCCCTGGGTGGCTCAGTGGTTTAGCGCCTGCCTTCGGGGCAGGGAGTGATCCTAGAGTCCTGGGATCGAGTCGAGTCCCACCTCAGGCTCCCTGCATGGAGCCTGCTTCTCTCTCTGCCTCTCTCTCTCATGAATAAATAAAATCTTTAAAAAAAAAAGTATTTGTATTTGTATATTTGGTAATGTTTGTTTTATAATATAAATTCCTGTGAGTACCATGATTAATGGTCATTTTTAAAGCTCACTCAGATTTCATGTTTATTATAAATTTGGTCAATCAAATTACTTAGTTTTTTGAATAATAATGGGTAGTTCATAGGGAAGCTTTATGCAGTTTTTTTTTAACTCCTTGAAATCTTATATTTAGTCTATGCACTTTACCCCTTTTTTTTGCTGCTAATAACTTTTAAAAAATAAAAATAACTTGTTCTTTCTTTTGCTTAAAAATGTTTATCATCTCATATGTGCCAGATTTATTGGACTGCAGTAGTTTTAGTGCATTTTGGCTGGAATGTTTATTATGACATCACTGTAATCTATATACAGTATGTGATTTCAGATGGTTTCAGTGTTAAATATTTTTATAATTACGCTAGTTTTGGCAGTTCACTTGGAACTTTTCCACATTTCTTTAATGAATATGTTTTACTTCTGGGCTTTTGAGACAACCATATGTTTCAAAAATTAATAGTGTGCTTTTAATGTTAACGCTGTGCAGAAGTGTATGACTACAAACATTTTTAAGGATGTAAGCTGAACTAAAAGTGATTACAGTAAGTTTTTATTCACAGTAGTGGTCTTTTAGTATTTAGAGATGATAACACTCCCCCCAAAAAACAGAAGATGTCATTATAAAGATTGAATAGTGAAGTTGTTTTGTGGAATGAAACATAGTGAAGTTTGTTTTGCATTAATTTAAAATGAACATAAGTTCATGTGAAAGTTTTTTCTTTATGATAACAAAACTTTTACTTTCTGCTTGTATTGAAGTTTCAAACAATTTTTTTCTTTATTACTATATCCCTAGCGTTGAAGCCATGTTATTTTGTAAAAGATTTATCTTCTTTAATTGTTTTATTCTCTTGGTGTGGTATTGAATAAGAATTTTTGTGGTCTAAAGGTCTTACTGTTCTTATTCTAGTATCCTATTGGTAAATTTAATGGTTTTTCTTTTTTCTTTTATTTTTTTTTGGTTTTCCTTTTTTTATCTTTAAATTTTCTCTTCAAATATGTAAAATAGAAAAACCTATTTCCTTACCCTTCTTGTGTTTTAAAATAGTTTTATTAGTGATTAATGAATTGAAGAGGCACGGTACACCATTGGCTATCTTTTGTATTGATACCTTTTTTTTTTAAAGAGTGGTAGAAGGGGTGAAGAGAGAGGGGAAAGAGAATTTTAAGCAGGCTCCACCCCCAGCATGGAGCCTAACGTGGTGCTCCAATCTCACAATCCTGAGATCATGACCTGAGCCGAAATCAAGGGTCAGACATTTAACTGACTGAGCCACCCAGGTGCCCCTATATCTCGACCTTTGAATTCTCCTCTTATGTACCTTTCCTTTAGGCAAAATGTGCTCTTTTATTCCAAAAATAGGAATAAGAAGATGCCAGATGAAGGATGATTGGGTGGCTCAGCAGTTGAGCATCTGCCTTTGGCTCAGGACGTGATCCTGCGGTCCCTGGATCGAGTCCCACATTGGACTCCCTGCAGGGAGTCTGCTTCTCCCTCTGCCTATGTCTCTGCCTCTCTGTGTCTCTCATGATTAAATAAATAAAACCTTAAAAAAAAAAAAAAGAAGATGCCAGATGCTTTTACTTTATTACTAAGCCCTATCTATTTTCTCCCTGTATTGCCGGTCTTCTTGAAATAGCAATCTATGTTTATTGTTTCCACTTTTGATTTCTCATTCACTCTTTAAACTATTCATTTACTGCTCTCCTGTGTCTCTACTAGAAGTATGAAATCTCTTTTCTTATACGTTATTGGCATCCTAATTACCAAATCCCGAAACATGGCAACTAGAATGAACATCTTTATAGTTCTTAATGTTACGTTATTTTTATTGAACTGATTCATGTCTTTAGCTTCTGGTATGGTTCTCTCTTCTTAAACATTGTATACTTTGGCTTTATTTGACTAATCATTATTTCTGTACATGCTACATGCATATATACTGTTTTGCTTTTGCTTATGGTTTCCCTCTATTTAGCCTCCAATCTTAACCTAAAACATTCCTATACTCACTTTTATGAGCCTGACCTCTCTAGTTCTTCCAAATAGAAGTTCTCTCTTTTTGTTCCTAACATAAAAACCAAAAAAACCTAGTTATATGTTATATGGATTCTGAAATCCTTGAGGACAGGTATTAAACCTGACTTATCTTTGTATGTCCAACAATTAGCATATAAGAGCATTATATAAACTTACAGTTGAATAAAGGCAGGAAAAGAGTACTGTCTGCATTTATAAATAAGGGAATACATTTCAAAAACGTGTTTTGTTGAAGTTTTTGTTCTCCATATTAAAACCCAATGAAAACTTGTATCTAATGTGGATAATAATTCAGTAAACATAATTAGACTGCAAAGGAGTCTAAGGATGATTGAGATTAATCATTAAAGTGACTAAGAAGACATCTTGGATTCAAATTTAATTTAATACACAAAATACTGAAGGCCTTAACAGATAAACAGCAAGGGAGAAATTAAGACCCTTTCCATTTATTTTGTATTCAGATGGAAAGTCCTTAAACACTTCTGTTAAATAGTCTTCTTTTGCAAAAGCCATATATAAGAATTTTTTTTAAAGATTTATTTATTCACAAGACACACACACACACACACACACACACACAGAGGCAGAGACACAGGCAGAGGGAGAAGCAGGCTCCATGCAGGGAGTCTGATGTGGGACTTGATCCAGGGTCTCCAGGAGCAGGCTCTGGACTGAAGGGGGCACTAAACTGCTGAGCCACCTGGGCTGCCCAAGAATTCTTTGGTGTTATCAAGTGGTTTGTTTAGATCCCAATTCAAGAAATGAAGAATTTGTGGTGTACAGTAATTGTTATTTTTAAAAGCTGTTTGAGAATGCAAATCATAAGAATTGTTTGTTTATATAGATTTTTAGAGCTAAAAAATAAGCTGATCAAATTTAGTAACCATAAGCTGTGTATATTCAACCAGAAAAACTTTTCCTAACTCTTGAATGGTGGTTGATACTTTTCTTTAAAATAAAAATAGGATGACCATGAAAGCTGTGGTTCTCATTCTACGAACCGTAGTACTACTGAGAACACGAAACCATCAGTAAAACCCCGAAGAATTCAGCAGGCTGCTCCCACAGATCCTGATTTACCACCAGGTAACTTCTAATGAACTTGATAAAACTAAAATTTCACTTGTTATTAATTGTTGTAGCCTGTTGTAGAATGTACACTTTCAGTATTTAGTGTCATAAAATACTTAGACTATATTTGTGTGTACATTTGCTTCATGAAATAAGAACAGATCAAGCCCAGAGCCCTCAAAAATATCTTTCATTCAAATTTTGATGCTCTTCAGCAGGATTTTAACTTACATTTCTTTCTTACATCCTGTCCAAGCAAAGACATGCCTCTGCTTTGTTACTCATAGTCTCTTTGTTCCCTTGCTTCTTGATAAACAGGAAAGTCATTAGATTGTTCTGAGTTTCAGTAAACTGTAGAGTTCACCAACAGGATCATGAATTTTATAACCATCTCTTTCATTTCCTGAAGTTTTTATTTACTTGGAACAGTAGTGGCTTACAAATAAATAACAGTTCCTTAGTAACTATTTAATGAAGAAGAATAACATGATCATGACATGTCAGCTCTGTGGCCATAGTGCATTGCTGCCATTTTACAGTTAGGAATTGTTTTTATCAGTCACTTCTCTTTTGATTTTATTCATCAGTCATTTCTTTTTCTCAGAGATATAGTTGACATTGCTATATATTTGTTTTCTGTGCCAAAAGTTTGTAGGTTTTCTGTTGGTTTTAACCTAGTTAATTTTTGACAGCCTTCTGGCACCATCTACTAAGAGACTAGAGTTAGATACAGCATTTCATAGCCCTCCTCCCTCAAATATGTTCTAAGTTACGTTATAGTTGAACATTTTAAACTACTGTTATAGTAATATTAATGCTGATGCTTTATATTCTTCTGAACTTTACTTAACAAGTTTTGGTAATCTCCCTGGCTTTAATTAGATTAATTGCTATAGCTTTAAATAGATTAATTGCTATAGCTGGAGAAGGTGGCAGAGGAAGATATTTTACTTCTGAATGTTTCTAATTCTTAGAGTGGTGTGGGGCAGCCCCGGTGGTGCAGCGGTTTAGCGCCACCTGCAGCCCAGGGCATGATCCTGGAGACCCTGGATCGAGTTCCACGTCAGGCTCCCTGCATGGAGCCTGCTTCTCCCTCTGCCTATGTCTCTGCCTCTGTCTCTGTCTCTCTCTTTCTGTCTGTCTGTCTGTCTATATGAATAAATAAATCTTAAAAAAAAATTCTTAGAGTGGTGTGATTGTTCCAGAACTTTCTAAATTTTTTCTTGCTAATTAACTTCTTGGGAAAAATCCTTGGTGAATTAAAGTATAAATTAAACTGTAGCTTGTTCTTATTTATTAAATGGGTAACCCTTTTACCTCCCCAAATTTCTGACTACATATCCCTTCAAAACTTCCTATATCAGCTCATTGTATCAAATCCTCTCCATTAATAAATTCTGGCGAGAATAATCATTTTTAAGTTTAACTGTTGAGTCTTGTAACACTTCTTTTTCTTTTAAGAACTTGTTTAAGATAAACTAAAAGCTTTTTTCAGTTGTTGATTTCACAGATAAAAATCTGTAGGCTAACCTGCATGTACTCAAAACAGGTCCCAGACTTTTAAAAATTCTTTAGAGCCTTTAATAGAATTTACACTGGTACTCAGAATAGAGAAAATTGGTCTATTTTTTGGGAGCATTAAAAATAAACATAAAAACATAAACATAACTGAAATAATCCTATTTTTAGAGGCATGAAATAGAACTGTATTCTTAACTCCTTGAGGGGTAGCATTTTGATTAACATGTGCTTTGCTGCCTTGCCTAATAGGAGGACTGGTATCCTCTTTTATGCTAACATAAATCACAGTGAAGGAGTTGATTTAGGGAGTAACTGAACACGTTGGGCAATTACTGGGAGGCAGAGTAAAGTTAATCTTGCCAAAGGGAGAAAAGGGATAATTTGAGAATCCAGCTGGATAATGGTAAATCATTTTATTTAAAGGTTGACTCATATGGTTATTTGAGGAATCCTTTCTGGCAACCTTGTCTTGCCTGGGAACCATATTAAGGTTCTTCCATGGTAGAAATTAATTTTTGGTCTCAAAATTTCTAGGGCAAAGTTATGGCTGTGTTTACAATTTTGGAGTTTGAGCATTTACATAGACTCAGAGATGCTTTTTGAAGTTCGTGTTGCCAGTGGTCCTTTGTTTTACAATCTTGAGGGATGGGTCACTTTTGAATAGGGGAAGAACATAAGTTGACATCTAATATTTCTGTTTGCAATCTCTTTTCTTGGTATTTCGAATAGTCTTTTATCAGATTATGGATCCTGACCAATTAGTGCAGAAGAGCAATTTAATGGGTCATAGCAAGCATTTAGAATATATGGAAAATAATAGAAAACCTCAGAGCATAAAGGCATATAGTAAAGTTATTAGTAAAGAAATTTGTGCATATGTGTAGGCTTGTGCTGGGTTATAATGTAATATTTTCTTCTGGTAGAAGGGTCAAAAGAATTTGAATAACTGATTTGAAGTATGCACGTTCTCTTTCAGTCACTGATCTATGGGCACAGGACTTTCAATTGCTGCTAAGAACAGTTTTGAATTGTGAGCTTAGCATATCCTGTAAAATATACTGATAATTCCAATTTAGAGAGAAGGTTTAAGGATGTTTTATTTATTTATTCATTCATGCTTTTATCAGTATTCTCTGCATTTTATCTCTCTGTAAAGTGAGACAACTTCTAAGCTAGATAGCTGGATTATGTGGTTCTGTGCTCTCTGAAGTATATAGCCTTCGGCTTTTATTGAAGGTCATTTTATCTAAAATGGCTTTAAGAAGATGTTGTCTTTCAAAAAAAGGATGTTGTCCTTTAATTTACTCAAGGTCTTTTAGTTAAATTTTTTTCTTATTTAATAGTTTATTTTTTAAGATTTTATTTATTGATTCATGAGAGGAACAGAGAGAGAGGCAGAAACATATGCAGAGGGAGAAGCAGGCTCCCTGTAGGGAGTCTGATGCGGGACTCCATCCCAGGACCCCAGGATCACGACCTGAACCAAAGGGAGATGCTCAACCACTGAGCCACCCAGGTGCCCCAATAGTTACTCATTTAAAATAGAATTCTACTTGTTTGTTATAAACTTTGTCTTCCATTGCATGGCTTCCTCTTTCTTGGTTTGTCTTTCCTTTTCTTCTTACCTTTTTACCCAGAACATATGTGTGTGCGTGTATGTGTATACACACACACACACACACACACATATACACAGCTTAATAGAAATATTTAGGATATGGATAAACTTTAAAAACCATGTTGCCTACTGGGTCTGAAGTTATGACTTAGTCATTTTTGATCATCATCTAGCAAAGAGGACAGCAGTTCTTTGAAGGGCCAGTTATTAAGTATTTTAGGATTTTTAGCCATATATTTTCTGTTGCAGCTATTCCATTCTTCTGATGTAGCATGAACTCAGCCATATTAGAAAAACTAATGTATTGTGCCTATGTTCTAATAAAACACTATTTATAAAAATAGATGGCAAAGACCTCATTTTTGAGGTCTTCCTGATCTAAACAATGTCTGGTTCATAATAGGCCCTTATATGTTTACTGCACTGCACAAAAACTGAACTGCATAAAATTATACAATGTTTTCTTCAGACTTCAATAATCAGTGTCCTAGGGTCATTGGAATGTGAAATAGAAGAAGCTACTTCAAGATTTTCTGGTCTAGCAATCTATTTTTTTGGGATATGGACCCTTGAAAACCTGTTGTAAAAGTTCTACACCTACAATATGCACATATGAAATTGCACATAACTTTAGGATATTCACATACCTGCTGAAGTCCATCTCTAGGCTTTAGCTAAGCACCTCTGATCTAGCCCACATTTTGTAGATAAGAAAATGGAAACTCATGGGGCATCTGGGTGGCTCAGTCAGTTAAGCATCTGCCTTCAGCTCAGGTCATGATCCCAGGGTCCTGGGATCGAGCCTTACGTTGGGCTCCCCGCACAGTGGAGGCCCTGCCTTTCCCTCTCCCTCTGCCACTCCCCCTGCTTGTGTTCTCTCTCTCTCTCTCTCTGTCAAATAAATAAAATCTTAAGAAAAAAAGAAAATGGAAACTCAAATATTTTGATATACATAAGGAGAACTGATGGTAATTTAGTAGTCAAAATTTTTTTCTGCAGAAAATATTGAATATGAAATGGAAGATAATAGTTTGTGTGTTATTTGTGTGTATGCATTAGACTCCTGAGGCTTAATTTTCTGAAAAATCTCTTGAAAGGAAGTTCAGTAATAATTGGGGAGTATATGAGATAATTTAGGAATATTTGTAATAATGTCATCTGTTCAAGAACCTGAGCCAAGAATGTCAATGTCTTGTTATAGAAGATAGCATAATTATTTTCTTTCTGTCTGCTTGTGGAAGAGCACAAGAGTTTAAATCTATCTAATCATTATTTCTTTCTGGAACATCTAAGAGAAGATCTTGTGGCAAATGAAAAAGAAATGGATTTCATATCTTCTATTTTTTAATGCCTTTATTGTTTTAATATCTTACATTAACATTTTTAGGAAAAACTTTTTATCCTCTAATAACAATGACACATTGTGTAAATTGTGTTAATCAACTGGTTAAATCCTCACCAGTTAGCATTAACCTAACAAAAGTGTCGTTTTCTTTATGTATCAGCACAAATACTGTGTTCTACCAGAAGCCCAGGCTTCTTTTTTTAAGTAGGCTCCATGCTCAGCATGGATCCCAACACAGGGCTCAAATTCATGACCCTGAGATCAAGACTGAGCTGATATCAAGAGTCAGACACTTAACTGACTGAGCTACCTGGGTGCGAGGCTGTGCTGTGCCCTAGGCCAGACTTTGAGTTCTGCTACTTTCAGTCTTCTCCAGAGGACAGACTGGAGAAGATTTTTCTATTTCTTAATCCTCCCATGCTGGAAGTGATACATATTCTGCTCAAATTTCACTGAGGGAAACTGTTTGCATGGACATTATGTATGGCTTAGAAGTCCTTATCTCAGCAACAATTCTCCATTCTGGAAGGGGAAGATACTCATGGATAGCTAGCTAGTCATTTCTGATATCCAGGTGTTTTTTTAATATACTGATATATTGTTCCTTTTAAAAGTAGGCTATGCTTAAAACTGTTATGGTAATCTTCAAGATATCTAAGGTTTATATATTATTTATTACAGAAAAGGTGATGATTGGAGAGCTTTTATTTCATTCTAATAGATTGTATTTCAAAATAGTGCTTAGTGGCAGGCTGTTTAGTTCCCTAAATATTTCTGTGTGAATGAGAGCATGCTAGAGTGGCTCATTGAAGGCTATATTCCCTTCAAGAATTAACTGCTTAATCTGGGAGACTTTGTAAACTACAAACTACATTGCAAAGCCAAAGCCAAGAGGAGCTCTAAGGAAGCACAAGTAGTGTTTTTTTGGATACTAAAAGGAAAGAGTGGTTATGTTCAGGTGTGTGTAGCTTCCAAAACACACAAGTATCACAGACAGCCAGGAAAAATTGAAAATGAAAGGATGGGAAATAGCATAACAGACAAATACTATCAAAAAGTCTGTTTTTATAGCTTAAAAACCATGCAAAATGAACCTTAAGGCAAAAGCATTAACAGATATATGTAATAGATACTAAATTATAACAGGTACAGTTTCCCCCCAAATATATGACTTTGTATGTGTCTAACAACTTGGCCATGAAATGTGATCAAGAAAACAAAATGCAGGGATCCCTGGGTGGCGCAGCGGTTTGGCGCCTGCCTTTGGCCCAGGGCGCGATCCTGGAGACCCGGGATCGAATCCCACGTCGGGCTCCCAGTGCATGGAGCCTGCTTCTCCCTCTGCCTGCTTCTCCCTCTGCCTGTGTCTCTGCCTCTCCCTCTCTCTCTATCAGAAATAAATAAAAAAAATAAAAAAAAAATGCAATCATACATTTTATTAATTGGGATTACCAGTTTTTTTCAAGTTTTTATTTAAGTTTCAGTTCACATACAGTGTAATATTAGTTTCATATGTACAGTTCAGGGGTTGAACACTTGCATACAACACCCAGTACTCATCATGACAATTGTACTCCTTAATTCCCATCACCTATTGTACACGACAATTGTACTCCTTAATTCCCTCACCCATCCACCCACCTCCCCTCTGGTAACCATGTTTGTGCTCTGTAGTTAAGAGTCTGTTTCTTGGTTTGCCTCTTTCTCTCCCTGCCGTGACAGTCAATTTTTACCATTTTATTCTCTTTTCATCACTTTGTTATATAGGAAAGCTTAATTTTAACTTTTTGTTAGCTGATACCAGTATTCAGTTTATCTTTTGAATATTCTCTATGACCAATAGTCATCTGTGTGTAATGGCAATTTTGCATCCTTCCCTGTCAGTACTTACACTTCTTTTTTTACCTTAGTTTTGTTTGGAGCTTCTGAGACCATCAAAATAATAACACTAATTGTACTGTCCACTCACTGTGAGTTTTCTTAGCTCCCACAGTAACTGCCCTGAGTTATTGTCTAGTTACCAAACCTTTTTTAATTCATGTTTTATTGAACCTCCCTACTGTATGGATAAAAGAATCCTTGTTGGGGATCCCTGGGTGGCGCAGCGGTTTAGCGCCTGCTTTGGCCCAGGGCGCGATTCTGGAGACCCAGGATCGAGTCCCACGTCGGGCTCCCTGCATGGAGGCTGCTTCTCCCTCTGCCTGTGTCTCTGCCTCCCTCTCTCCCTCTCTCTGACTATCATAAATAAATAAAATTTAAAAAAAAAAGAATCCTTGTTCTTAGCCTTTTAAAAAAGTTTTATTTTGAAATAGTTTCAATCTTTCAAAAAAGACAAGAGTGTTACAAAGAACTCTACCTTTAACTATTTGAGCATAAGTTGCCTATATGATGTTGCATAACCCTCAAGTTTACACCAAAACTACACTAAAATGTTTTTAGATATGGTAATCAAATCACTCAACCATGGAATTTGATTTTGAGAACTTGGCTTCCCTGTGACATTAGGATAAATAGATTGTAGATGTTGTCTCTTTGTAACCAAAATTGGTGCATGCTATTTCATTTAAGAATATGAGGGAGATAAATAAGACCTAGTCTTTGCCCTCGAGGATTTCATTGTTTAACAGAGAAAATAATTATATACAGACATACACAAATGACAGTAGTTACATAAGCCCAAGGAAAGTGGTAGAGACAGTCGTCTTAATGTTGTGTAGGTTAGGGGACATTGGAGAAGAGCATGTAGAGGAGAGAGTTCATAGTGTTTTACCTGGCCCTGTGGGCATAGATGTGTGTGCCTGAAGGATTCTGGAGGAGTGGGGTTGTGGGGTGGGGAAGAGTTGGATAGTGATAGGAATTTCTGGAAAGGTTGTTTAGTAACAGGGTGTTGTTTTAGAGCCATCTAGTAGGACACCTGGTAGGTTTTTATCCCAGAGTTACCTTGCATTTTCAGGTGCTTGTGGAATAGACCTGGATTACTGTTACGTTATCTGAATAGATACACTTTCAGGGACTATCTAAATATTTAGTGATCAGAGCTAGAAGATCTGCTGTTTGAGACTCTTCTGTAGCTTAGAACTAAGTTATGGAGGATTGGGGAGATAGTGTATCATTTCTTCCAGTGGTTAGTTACTGTTTCTTTGGTATTGTATTTTTAATAAGGAAACATAGACTATGGGAATAGTTCTTAGATATTTTATTCTTTAATGTTGAATTGGCTTAATCATCTCAACCTGTATGTTAATTTTATAATGAGAAACTGAGGAAAAATATAAAAAACAATCCATTAGTAGGGTTCTGTTGGTTAATATACATTTACAGTATTATGTTTCTATTAATTTGCATTAAATATTTTCTCCAGTTCTATCTTTTGAGAATTTATCTTTTGAAGGTAATAAAAACTCATGAACCCTTAAGAGGTTTTTATGAATTCCTTATTGATGACACGTTTTTCAGAAATAGGAAAACCAATATTAGTCATGCTTCTTGACTTCTTAGAAACAGGATGTTTATTTTTAACATCTGTGTTGAGTAGTAAAAGCATGGAGGAATATACATTCTAGGATTGAAACTTCTGATTTTTAAAAATTTCTTCTGGAAGCTTAATTTGTTAAGCATTATTTTAGTATCTGCTCTCAAAAGAGTATTTATTACCTTAAATTTATTGATATTTTGTACGTTAATTTTGTAGCATAATTGGCACTCTAAAAGCTGCTAATAGTTTCCACATATGAGAAAAACTTGGTTGTATTACATTTCTTTCCTATTTGTATCCACTGGGGATGAATGAAGGAGTTGGTTTTGCATAGGTGTTATGGTTGAATGGATTCATTTTTTTTAAAGATTTTATTTATTTATTCATAAAGGACACAGAGAGAGAAAGAGAAAGAGAGAGAGAGAGAGAGAGAGAGAGAGAGAGAGAGAGAGAGAGAGAAAGAGAGGCAGAGACACAGGCAGAGGAAGAACAGGCTCCATGCAGGGAGCCTGACGTGGGACTCAATCCCGGGTCTCCAGGATCACACTGGACTGAAGGTGGTGCTAAACTGCTGAGCCACCCAGGCTACCCCGTTGAATGGATTTAAATAGACTTTCTTTCAGGAGGCTTTAGTGGACGTGTTAACAGTGTCAGTTGCTGACAGAAGTTGATTCAGTTTTGCCCAGTTAAGTTCTGAATACAAGCAGGATGGTTCATGAAATAGCTAAAATTTTAATCAGCTTTTAAATAAGTTTTATAGTGGGAGATACATTTGAATCAAGTGAAGTTTTTAATCTTTTTCTTCTGTGTTTTCTTAAAATACTGTTGAGTTTTATTTATATTTCCAATTTAATTCCTTACTAATGTATCTGTATACACATTTATTGTGTGAGAAGCTTCTGAGAATGTGGAGTATCCCATAGGAGCATAAAATTAAAAGAACAGTTTGAAGATTTTAGGCAAGCTATAGCCAAGAAGAATGTCCACCAGTTACTTCTGCTGTTTTTTTAAACTGCTATTTGTTTCTTGTTCTTTATTTCTCTGTGTTCGCATTATGCTTTTCTTGATTCTTCCATACTTTTTTCTTTTCATTGTTTTCTTTTTCCCTATCTCTTTAAATTCTATCTACATTTTTTTCCTTGTTCATATTCTCTCCTCTACCTTGCTTCAGTATTATTTAGTAGTAAGTGGAAATACTTGAATCCATTATGATGGGCAAGTTTTTCCTTTCTTCCTCCCAGCCTAACTTTTGAATATTTATATGGCTCTTTAAAGTAGGAAGAGAAGATGGCTCAAAAGAAGCTTAAAGAAGTGATTCTTCTTCTAATATGTTGTAAAATGGGCATATAGTAGCATTGTTTCATTTGGGAAAATGTTTCTAAAATAGAAACCAAAGTACTGGACATAGGATTATCACTGACTGGAATCTAGTATTATGTTATTAAAAAGGTATAGTCTCTGATTTTTCTTAGTACAGGAACACTTCTTTATATAGAATTTCTTGGTAATGGTTTTTGGGGGTGGGTCTGTTACTTAGCTGTGCCAGTTTTTGTAAGCATGTCTACCTGACTGTTAGTTTCCTCTTTGCAAAATATGTTAAATGATACCCACCTATCGTATACATTAAGTTCAATAATATTTTAAGAATTATTCTTTATTGACAGACTTAATGGTTAATTGAGTCCTTTTTTCCTTCTATTTTGTAGGTTATGTGCAGAGTCTGATTAGACGAGTTGTAAATAATGTAAATATTGTTATAAATAATCTCATACTAAAATACGTTGAAGATGATATTGTTCTTTCAGTCAATATCACTTCTGCAGAGTGCTATACAGTAGGTGAATTATGGGATCGTGCATTCATGGATATTTCTGGTGAGTAAATATCAAGAAAAGTATAGATTTTTTCCATTATTGAAATAGTTGTCTTGGTTTTTAAACCTTTTCTGGGCCAAAAGGCTGTTCGATATATCTAATGAGAGCTTTATGTCTTTAGCCTTAGAAAAATAAACATATGTAAAATTTAGTATACAATTAGAGGGGATTACTACAACTCTGTTTTTAGTTATAAAATCCTAAACTCTTTTTAATATTTTTAATTTTTATTCTTTCTTACCTACCACATGCCTGGTTCAAGTGTAGTATATAGCGTTTTGCAGTGCTGTAGGTTTGTAATAGAAATAGTTAAAATTTTTGATGTATTTGAAGGACGAAGAGGAAAATGTTGCTTTTGTATTGTTCACTAATGGCAAAATAATGTATCTGACTGGTTTATGGTTTAGGCTTGTATATTCCAGAGCATATTTGGAACTGGAAATCCTACATTTCCTTTAGGAGTATCCTAAAGCCTCTATTATATGCCATAATCTCCTTATGCTTGCATTAAAAGAACTATTAAGTAATATAACTTTAGTAACTACCATTTACTTATTACTATTTGCTTATGTTTTACGTGGTAGGCACTGTGCTATAAGAATTGAAAAATACAGGGATCCCTGGGTGGCGCAGCGGTTTGGCGCCTGCCTTTGGCCCAGGGCGTGATCCTGGAGACCCGGGATCGAATCCCACATCAGGCTCCCAGTGCATGGAGCCTGCTTCTCCCTCTGCCTGTGTCTCTGCCTCTCTCTCTCTCTGTGTGTGACTATCATAAAAAAAAAAAAAAAAAAAGAATTGAAAAATACAGGTGTCAAAGAGACACTGCTTTTTTTTCGGAAGAGATATTAATAAATCATAATATTTGTTAGTATATTTTTTGAAAATATAGTGAGAAGACTATTTTTAGCACCTTTATCTGTGACTTGCCAGGGTATATATTTGTTTTTTTTTTTTTTTTTATATTTGTTAATAGTGCTGGCACTAAAGTTAAATGACCTGAGTTTGGATCCTAGATGTCCCACTTAGTATAGCTATTAGTTGTTGGGTGAGTTACTTGACCATTTCTTTGTTTGTTTGGTAAATGGGGGTAAAATAGGAGTTTCCTTACAGAGTTATTTTATTAAATACATTAATGCACTGAAAGCACTTGTAAAAGTGTCTTGTACATAGTGCTCAGAAAATGATCTGTTAAAATTATTTACATTTCTTTTCTCAAATTCTCATAACCCTGTGAAGTGATATCCTTTCTCATTCATGTACTTATATATTCATGTATCTGTCTTAAGTCCTACTTAAAGGGAGGCAAAAGGAAATTTAGTCTCAAGGTTACTTCACTTGCCTAGTTTAGGCATACAGCTAGGAACTAGCAGAATTTGATACAGTCTCATTTTTCTGTGTGTTCTGCAAGCTTTACTCTTTACATTTTTTTTTTTTTTAAAGTAGGCTCCACACCTGTCATGAGACTTGAATTCACTACTCTGAGATCAAGAGTTGTATGCTTTACTGACTGAGCCTGCTCACGTGCCCCTTAGTCAGTTTGTTTTAAAATGAGGAATCTTGATCTCGCAGCTTTGTTGTGAAGCATAAATCAATGCATATGCAAAGTCCCAAGCATTATTTCTGAGACATTGTAAATGCCTTCCTCTCATCCTCTGTGGAAAAAATACTCCATACAAGCCCACAAGGAAACATTTAAGGAAAATGGAAAACAAGCAGAACTGGATAATGCAGGATTGAATGAATGTGTTGACATTTTATGGGAAGAAATTTCATTTATAGTTTAATATATGAGTAATGCAAATATTACTCTGGGAAATCATAGTGAATTAGAGTCTTGGATTGGGAGTTAGGACATCTTGGTTTCAATCTTCCTCTCATCACTAATGTAGTATAACCTTGGATGAGTCATTTGTAAAATGTGAATTATTATTTCTATCAATGTGCTAATATATTTAAGAAAATCAGTATCATATCACATGAAAGTTCATGAAAAGGGTGGTGATAAAAACACAAAAATAGTATCTTTTACTTGTTGAGTTCTTGTTAACTGCTAGGCCTGGTGCTATGCTCTTTACATTATCTTCTTTTAATCCTTTACTTTCTGAGGTAATCACTATTCTTTCCCCTTTTATTAATTTTTAATACAGCATTTAGTATTTACAAAGATTTAGGTCACATATTTTGTTATAAAACCGTATAATGAGCACATCTCTATCTAGAACAATGATAGTAGTTTACCCCCACCAGTGTACTTTTCCCTGTCCCATACCTTTCCTCCTACAGTTAACTGCTGTTGTATTAAATTTTATCATTTAATTACTTAAAGAGACTTGTGTTATAAAAAGGGATGAAGTACTGATACATAAACATGGACAAATCTTAAAAACATTCTAAGTGAGAGAACCCATATAAGGTGTATATTGTATGATTCCATTTGTATTAATCACACAGAATAGCCAAATCTGTATAGATAGAAAGTAGATTGGTGATTACTTCAGGATTGGGGGCAGGGAGAGGACAGTGAGGGAATTGAAGGGCTGAAGGGGACAGAGTTTCTTTTCTGATGAGATGAAAAAATTTTGAAATTGTGGTGGTGGATGCATAATATTGTCAATATACTAAATGCCACTCTGTTGTATCCTTTAAATTGTTAATTTTATGTTATGAATTTTGCCTCAAAAAGTGTCAGATGTGGATATAGACTTAAATAATATATTACATGTATTTTTGAGCTATGTAAAAATAGTATGCTCTTTGTAGGAATTTGAGGTTTGAGTAAAACTTCAAAGGTTTCCTGTTTTCAATTAATGTTATGCTTTTAATGTTTTCCCATATTGTTGCATGTAGTTATAGATCTGGAGTGCAAGTTTAGAGAAGCTGTGAGTTTTTCAGTGTAAGATATTAAATGAATGATTATTACTCAGAATGTATTTCTTAATGTGGTTTCTCAAGAATTATATTTATTTCATACCTCCATTGCAGATAGCGAAATGTAGCAAAATTTTTCATAAATTTTGTTTTAAATTTGTTTAGATAGCAAGCAATTTGAGAACAAGCTACTTCATTTCTTTGTCCTTTATTTGATTCTTCATACTTGCAGTGGGGATTTTGGTGCCGATTTCATAAGGTTATTGGAGAGTTTAAATAATAAATGAGAGATTCATTGCATAGGTTCTGGCCTCATGTATTAAATGCTCTATTAATCTTATTACTATTTGTACTAATAAAAATGGTTGCCTTTTTTTTCGTCCAGCTTTCCTTTTTACTTAAAATGTTTTTTTTTTTTTTTCTTTTAGCAACTGATCTGGTGCTGAGAAAGGTTATCAATTTTTCGGATTGTACGGTTTGTCTTGATAAACGAAATGCTAGTGGTAAAATAGAATTTTACCAGGATCCTTTATTGTATAAATGTTCCTTCAGAACTCGTCTGCATTTCACGTATGATAACCTAAATTCCAAGATGCCATCTGTTATTAAAGTAGGTGTTTCTTTTTCTAGTAGTTGAGTTGCATGTCTCCATTTTGTTTTTTTGGTTCTTGTGTGTGCTATTAAAGAAAAAATTAACCTGATAAAAATAGTTTTTGTAAGAGTTTTATTTCTATTTATAATTTTAGGTTATATTGTTATATATTATAACTTTCTGTATTGTGTGTTGTACTACAGAGATTCTTTTTTTTCTCCCTGTGACTATAGCTTCCTTTTAAGTTTGTCCAGATGTTTATAAGTGTTTTTCTCTTTATAGGATCTTCTCTATTTAGAAGTGTAATTATACCCATCATGGATTAAATACCAATGTATATTTCAATCCTTATAATTTATATAACATGATCTGATAACTGTAGTTATTGTCCCTCTTTCTTAGATAACTTTAAAAGGCTTAGTAGTTAACCTAATATCTTAATTTATTGGTCCAGGAAATTTTAGCTTTTGATCTATGGTTTCAGAATGTAATTAAAAGCTTAGTAGGAATTTCTTAGGTAATGTGAAGAAAGTTTGTTATCCCAAGATACTGGAATATATTTTCAACATGTATTGTTAATTTATTAGTAAAAATCTTGTGTTCTTTCATTATATAACAGTTTTCTAAATCTCTATCCATATATCAGTTTTTGAAAAAGAATTCAGAGTAGCTTCTGGTCTTTTTAATAACTAAGTTTTAATGTGGAATTAATTTTTATTGTTGAGTTTCATGCCTTTGAATACTATAGTGCTATAATGAAAAAGATGCCCCTGAGTCTGAGCATGGGTATTGACTACTCTGCTTGATTGTATATGGCTATATAAGTTATGGTTTTTGAAAAGACAGTATTAAAAAATAATACTTTATTTTTGAAGTAGCTTTACTATATATTCATGAAATTCACCTGTTTTTCTTAGGTAGTGCTTTAGTCATCAGTGCTTACTTTCTTCACCATTGTGTACAATGCACATCAATTTATTGAAATTCTGTTATTTTTTCCTTCTATTTTTGAATTAGCTTCCTTGCCAAAGAGAAGCATGGAAAAGTATTAATTCAATACTTTCAATGCCCCTGTCTTGGGATAATGGGCTTAGTTTCCTTCTTTTACCTTGAACCTGCTAGTATGTTGGGGAATGTTAAGGTTAAATTCGAGATACATTAAAAAAAATATTTTACTTATTTATTTATGAGAGAGAGAGAGAGAGAGAGAGAGAGAGAGAGAGAGAGAGAGAGAGAGGGGCAGAGACCCAGGCAGAGGGAGAAGCAAGCTCCATGCAGGGAGCCCGATGTGGGACTCGATCCTGGGTCTCCAGGGTGACGCCCTGGGCTGAAGGTGGCGCTAAACCGCTGAGCCACCCGGGCTGCCCTCAAGATACATTTTGAAAGCAAGTAACGGATATATTTATGTCTTACAGCATAAAATAAGCTTATTCATCATTAGTACAAATGTAGTTATACATTCTAGAATGTGGTTAAATTAGAAGAAAGTAAAAATAAATGAACTTGAGGAAAATTTAGTGTTAGCATGTAAGTTTGTGTTCTCAAAATTGATTAGCCACGACAAATCATCTTAAAAAGCATCTTAATATAAATAAGTTTGTTGACATGGGATTCTTGACTCTGGTAATCACCAAATATGAGATACCATTATGCTCAACTGAAAGAAAATTGAGTTTTTTATTAATACCATTGTGATGTAAGGTTTGCCATTTTGACTTAGACCTATCATTCTTCTAACTCCTTGTCCTAGGAAGTGTATATTAAAAGCACATGGTTAACCTCATTGGTCATCTCAAAGAGAGAGGATTTCCCAGAATATTCCAGATACCCTAATTATTCATTTAAGCTTCTTTCATATGTTTAAGTGGTTTTTGAATTTACTTATGTTTTGGTTAGGCTTTTTATAATTTTCTATCTGTTGAGACAAATATGTCTTAGGGTTTGTGTCATCTGAGATATAGATTATATGGGTATATAACTTATTTAACATTTCCCCTATTTTTGAAAATTTACTTTTTAAAAATTTTTTTTAGAGCAATGAAAGTCTGACCTAAATCTTTGACCGATTTTCTGATTAATCCCTTCAGAACGATTTCAGGTAGTTACAAATATCTTATTAATGGGCTTAAATTTTAATGCCTGTGTTCTGTATTGGAAAATTATTTCCAGAAAAAATTTAACCAAGTGTATATGTTCATGGACCTTAAGGAGGGTTCCTATCCTTAAATATGATCATGTTAAATTGACAGCTTGTTAAAATATATTTTAATTAACATTTGTTAGTGAAGTTAGATTTTTTTTTTAAATTTTTTTATTTATTTATGATAGTCACACAGAAAGAGAGAGAGAGAGGCAGAGACATAGGCAGAGGGAGAAGCAGGCTCCATGCACCGGAGCCCGACGTGGGATTTGATCCTGGGTCTCCAGGATCGCGCCCTGGGCCAAAGGCGGGCGCCAAACCGCTGCGCCACCCAGGGATCCCTGAAGTTAGATTTTTAAAAATTATGTTAACTGGCCATTTGTTCTTTGAAAAACACATTCAGGTTCTTTGTCCATTTTTCAATTAGGGATTAATCTTACTGATTTTAAGGATACTTTGATCTGTCTGCCATATATGAAATACATAAGGTATTTTATATATTTTACATGTATATGTTTATGTATGTATAAAATATGTTTATAAAGGATTTATTCTTTGTTACTGGTTCAGCTAAGGTGGCCTTTCACTAGTAATATTGGTGCCATACAATATTTTAAAAGGATGTGGTAGAGAGATACCAGATTAAGACGAGCTTGGCAGGCCTGCACTGCACGCTCTGCCCTCCTGCTACCAACCTTTTACTTACCTTTTCTTGATCTGCTCATTGTATGATTTTTAAATAAGTTTTAAGAAATCTGTACTCATTTAAATGAGTATTTTGCAACTTTCTTTCCCTTCAAATACAAATTTTTCTGCCTTTAACCCTAAAAATATGATGATTACTGTAACCTTTTCATGTTTCATAGACTCTCAAATACCTTCCAAGAGACTTGGAAGTCAAAATAAACCTTTTAAGAGACTTGACTTTATGACTTAATTGGTCTTATTCCATGTTTATGTAACAGCAAGGAACCATTACACTGAGACTATGTTTATATTCCATTAACGTCTTTCTTTCTAAAGGATAAATTTGATTGCTGTATATCCTATTTGTTGGTAATTAATCTTGTTTCTTTGTTAATAGCTGATTCATGTTATAAATTTTATGTCCTATTTATTTAAATCTCTTAAAATATGTTTGGAAAACTTTTCTGAACATAATGTCACTTGGTTTTTCATATTTGACAAAATTTTATTATGTTCATACTTCTGTAGTTGTAATGTTAGTAATTTTTCCACTTAGACTTTTAGGATGTGTATGTATTCTTTTTGGTTAATAAAGCTATAAAGGGTGATTAAGGTTTTACTAAAATGACATCATTAAATTTTATTCTTGGTGTAACAGAAGTTTTTCTGAATTTGAGGGGAATGCTATCATTCTCTTCATAGTATGGAGTTGATATTTTGGTTCCATAACTTTATTTCTGGAAAAGTTATCTAGAAAAAAAAAGTTATCTAGAAGTCTAGTGTGACTATCTTTTCATCATCATTTCTATTTGGACTTAAATAATTTGGTTTAGTACAGTTTCTATCTAAAGTTTATTGGCCATTGTAGCAAGATTCCTGATATTAGAGTGAACTGTTTTGGCTTATATTGGAAATGTTTGGGACATTACTTTTCTCTTATGGTATTCTATTTTAGGACTTTTAATATTTATGTTAAAAGGTACTTCCTTCGAACATGTTTTTGTTGATGTTTTTTTTTTTTCACATACAGATTCATACTTTAGTAGAGAGCTTGAAACTTTCTATCACAGATCAACAATTGCCTATGTTTATCCGTATAATGCAACTTGGAATTGCTCTTTACTATGGGGAAATAGGCAATTTTAAAGATGGAGAAACAGAAGATCCTACCTGCCACAATAAAGATATGTTAGGAAACATTACAGGTAAATATAACAAAAACTTTATTTTAAATTATTGCTTGTATAGTGTTTTCACATTGTGAAACTTAAATAAAACATTAGATTGAATTTTGCAGTGTTCTAATATGATGGGATGATTTTATTTTGGTTGTTTGACACTACTTTGATTTTTTTTTAATATGCTAGATATTACTTGATTTTCTTTTTACATGCCCAAAGTAACTAATATTTCTGATAGGTATAAATGTTTAGAATGTATGTTATATATAAAAGTTAAGGTAGTACAACATCAACATTTCCTAATAAATTGTGGATTGGTATTTTTTGGTGAAGGCTTACCAAGAGTTACAATGGAGTTAGATATATTAATTATATGTATTTAACACTATAGTTATGTTTAATTGACTATACGCTTCATTGGAAGATACCTAGTTAATTAATGGGAACATTATTAATGTAGTATATATTTCATTGAAGGATACTGGTGAGTTGACTTCAGTTATTGAGTTCATTATACTTTTACTAAAGTCTCCTGAATGTACTGAATATTGGTAATGTGGGAGAACACAGAGATAAAAAGGTGTGTTCTTTTCCCTTAAAATCTTAAGGTACAGTAGAACAGATAGACCTGTGATAGTTTACTATGGTGTGGTAGAAGGAAAGAATGTTTGATTAAATAGAGGTTTAAATGATCTGAAGAAGGAAGATGATGAAAAGAATGATTGACTTTGACTTGGCTTTGAGACATAGGAAAAATTTGGAGAAATAATGAATTTCCATAGTTAGAGCTTTTAGAAAGGAAAATGCTAAAGGGTGCCTGAGTGGCTCAGAAGCTAAGCTTTTGCCTTTGGCTCAGGTCATGATCCTGGGGTCCTGGGATCAAGCTCCTTGCTCAACAGGAAGCCTGCTTCTCCTCCCTCTGCTTGTGTTTTTTTTTTTCCTCTCTCTCTCAAATCAACAAAGTCTTGAAAAAAAAATACTAAAACTTAGGAACAAGTAGCCCAACTTTAAAAAAAAAAAATGAGGAAAAGGCCAGAACAGACATATGTGCAAAAAAGGTATGCAGATGCCCAACAGGCAGATGAAAAGGTGCTCGACATGTTTAGTCATGATAGGGAATGCAAATCAAAACCACAGTGAGACATTTCAAGGCTACTGGCAGGACTATAATAAAAAGACACATAATCACAAGTGTTGGCAAGATTGTAGAGAAGTTGTAACCCTTGTGTTGATAGTGGGAATGTAAAATGGAATAGCTGCTTTGGAAAACAATCTAGTTTCTTAAAAAGTTGAACAAAGAGTTACCTATGACCCAGCAATTCCACTTCTAGGTATATATGCAAAAGAATTGATAATCTAGGGGATCCCTGGGTGGCTCAGTGGTTTAGCGCCTGCCTTTGGCCCAGGGTGTGATCCTGGAGTCCCAGGATGGAGTCCCACATCGGGCTCCCCATGTGGAGCCTGCTTCTCCCTCTGCCTGTGATCTCTGCCTCTCTCTGTGTCTCTCATGAATAAATAAATAGTCTTAAAAAAAATTGATAACCTATGTTTATATAAAAACTCACATTTGAATGTTAATGGCAGCATTATTTATGAAAATCAAAAAGTAAAACAACTCAAATGTCCATCCACTGATGAATGGATAAATGATTGTGAGATATATATATATATATATATATATATATCTCACAATCACACACACACACATACACATACACACTAGAATATTATTCAGTCATACAAAAGAATGAAAAACTAATACATGCTGCAACATGATAAACTTTCAAAATACCTTAAGTGAAAGCAGCCAGTCAGAAAGGGACACATTGTATGATTCTATTTATATTCCATATTAGCCAATTCCATGGAAGCATAAAGTAGATTAGTAACGAGGCCTGTGGGGACAAAGAAAATGGGGAGTGATTGCTTATGGGGAAAGGTATTATTTTTAGAATGATGAAAATTGGATGGTAATGATGGTTGTACAACTTTGTGATTATACTAAAAACACTGAATTGTACACTTCCAAAGGTGAAATTTTTTATTTAAATTATATCTTATTAAAAACTATTATCACCTTAAAAGCTTAGGGAAATAACATTAATAAATCTATGTGTGATATACCTTTATTTCACACTGGAGAGTGAATTCCTGTTAGCCAACTCCTGAAACAGGAATAGTATCAACACCTAGAAGAAAACCTAGCACTAGAAGGTGCTCAGTTTTTTTTTCTAACATGCTATTATGACAAACTTCAAATATATAGAAAAACAGAGTATTATATGGTAGACGCCCATATACTCATCATCTAGATTCTACACTTAATGTTTGTTAATTTGCTTTAGCACATAGCTGTTCATTTAACTTCTTTCTTCAGTTCAACAATGTTTTTGACTTCGAAAGCATATTGTTAACTAGTGTTTATTAATGGTTTTTATTTTTTCGAGGGTGTAATTTGCAAAGTGAACTGCATGAATCTTAAATATACTATTTGAGCTTTGAGAAGTGTGTACACCTGTGTGATGTAGAACATTCCTCAAGATACAGGTTATCAGTATCTCCAAAAAGTTCTCTTTTGCCCCTTTCTAATCATTCAACACCCCATTCCATTTCCCCTCAGGAAAAGACTGAATTTGAAAAAGTTCTGTTGATTCTAGGATTTCATATAAATCAGATCATACAGTATAAACTCTTGTGAAAGGATTCTTTCATTAAGCATAATATTCTTTTTTACTTTTAATTATTAAGACTTTTTTTTGAGCAGTTTTAAGGTTCACAGCCAAATCAAAGGGTATGTTCAGAGATTTCCCATATACTCCCTACCATCAAACATGCATAGCCTCCTCCTGTTAACAACATCCTACGTGGGATGTAGTACATAACACATGTACTACAATTGATGCAACTACTTTGACACATCATTGTTACCCAGGGTCCATAGTTTACGTTATGGTTCACTCTTGCTATTTTACGTTCTCTGGGTTTTGGCAAACGTGTAATGATATATGTCCATAATTACAGTTTCATACAGAGTATTTTCACTGCCCTGAAGGTATAATATTTTGGAGATTCATCTGTGTTGTTGCATATATTATCGCTAGATACACGGTATGAATATACCATAGTTTATTTTAGCCATTCTCATGTTGATGGATATTTGGGCTGTTTCCAGTTTTGGCTATTATAAGTAAAGGTGTCTGGGACATTCTTCTACAAATCTCTTGTAGACATGTGGTAAGCTTTCTCTTCGGTAGATACCTAACAGTGGAATTGTATGTTGAGGTAGTGCCAGGTGTGCCATTGACATTCCCACAACATTGTAGGAGAGTTCCACTTGTTCCACATCTTTGCCAGCATTTGGTGTTATTTTTTTTTTAACTTTTTGCTATTTTGGTGGATATGTTATATCTCATTGTGGTTTTAATTTGCATTTCATAGATGGGCAGTTATTTTGAAGTTTTTCATGTGGTTATTGACCATTAATATATATTTACCGTTGTGAAGAGTGCGTTAAACATTGGTTATTTTTAAACCTTTGTTGGTTTTCATTACTGATTTGTAATTTTTGTAATATATAATTGATTCAAGTCCTTTGTTACATACCTGTTTTAGGATTTTTTTTGTGGCTTGTGACTTGCCTAATTCATTTTTGAGTAGATTTCTGGAGCAGAATTGTAGTTTTTAATTTTATTTAAATTCAATTAATTAACATTTGTTATTAGTTTCATAGGTAGAGGTCAGTGATTCATCAGTTTTATGTAGTATCCAGTGCTCATTGCATCATGTGCCCTCCTTAATGTCTAGAGTTTTAAATTTTGACTAAATGTAGATTTCAAATTTTTGTTTTATAATTGTTTCATTCTGTCGTCTAAGAATGACTAGGTTTTTCTTCTGTGTTATAAAAGGGAGAAAACAGGGGGATCCTTGGTGGCTTAGCGGTTTAGCGCCTGCCTTTGGCCCAGGGCACGGTCCTGGAGTCCTGGGATCGAGTCCTGCGTCGGGCTCCTGGCATGGAGCCTGCTTCTCCCTCTGCCTGTGTCTCTACCTCTCTCTCTCTCTCTCTGTTTATCATGAATAAATAAATAAAATCTTTAAAAAAATAAAAGGAAGAAAACAACTCTATTTGCTTGCAGAATAGTCAGAATTAGTTTTCTCGTCTATCTAAAGCATAGATCCTTTTATTGTGAGTACTGTGGATTCCTTTGACACTCTGGTACAGTCTATGAACCTCTTCTCAAAAGGTTTTAAGCATCTTGGTTTCAGTATGCCATGGTATCCTTTCTTCATGTTACTTGTGTTTGGAATACATTAAGGTTTTTATGTCTGTGGGTTTGTAGTTTTCCTGTGTACTTAGAAAATTTATGGGCATTATTTCTTAAATTATCTTTTTCAGTTCTCTCTCCTATGGAGACTCTAATTACATGATTATTAGGCTGTGTGAAGTTCACCAGAGCTCTCTGCTGCTCTGTTCATTCTTTTTCTTTTTCTTTTGTTGATTTTTTTTTAATTTTTTATTTTGTTGATTATTGAGCATTTCTGTTTCTGCTCTGGCTCACTAATCTTCTGTATCTAATCTGCTGTTAATCACAGTTTATATTTCAGCTCAGATACTGTGTTTTTCATCTTTAGAATTTGTATTGTTAAAAAATTTATCTTTCATATTTCTTCTCATTTATGCTTTCTTAAATACTTTAAGTATTTATATAGCTGTCTCAATGTCTGTGTTTAGTAATACTAAGCTGTGTCATCTTTCTGTATGACTTTTTTCCTAATCTGTGTTTTATATATTTTCTTTTTTGCATGTGTGATAATTTTTAATTTGATGCCATACATTGTGGGTTTTATCTTGTTGGGTACCAGATATATTTGTATATAGCAAAAAGTTAAGTTACTTGGAAATAATTTAATTCACTTGTCTTGCTTTAAATGTTTTTTTAGTTGGGATCAGAGCCACCATTAGCTTAAGGCCAGTTTTGTCTCACCAGTGATGCAGCCTTTTGAGTACTTTCTTGATGCCTAATGAATGAAAGGTTTTTTCTTTCTTTCTGGTGAGATCACAAACTAGTCCCAATTTTGTGTAAGTCTTGAGGGTTGTTTTCTTGGCTTTTTTCTGGTGGTTCTTTTAGTGGCCTCAATAGTTTCCTTGCATGAAATTGAGTATTACTTACCTGAGACCTGGAGTGGGAGGGACCCTCTGCAGATAGGAGGAGCTCTCTCTCTGAACAGGTTTTTCTTGTTTGGTACTTTTGCAGCAAACTGTAGCCCCTGGACTCATTATTCTTTCTTCTTAGGAGACTACTGTGCTTGGATTCTCTTCTTCTTGACCCTGGCTTAGAAACTCCTTCCAGGCCGTAAGATGGGGCAAGCATACACCTCATTTTTTTTTTTTTCCCATCTCTCAGGATTCACTGGTTTAACTGCCTGATACCTAGTGTCTGAAAACCATTATTTCCTGTATTTTTTTTAACATGTGCTTCTATGTCAATACATTAAATAATGACAATTAGCAAGAAGTCTAATAGCTATCATAATTTCAAAGTAGTAATGTGTGTAAATGGTATTTTGAGATAGCTTTACAACTGCCTTTCTGATTTTTTGTAGGCGTTACAGTTGATGGTGATGCAACTGTGATTTACTTATATTTATAATTAAGCTATGCAACTGCAGTTTGTTAGCTACATTCATAATTAAAAGTGCTACATTTAAACACTTTATTTTTTCCATTGAAATTTATGAAGTTCCTGAATTCTATCAAAGGGTCCCAGGTTAAGATGCACTGTTCTGAAGGAAAAGAATATTTTAGGAAATTCTAACCAGAGATTAGGGAGATGCTTTTTTTCTTTTCAAGGCTCTAATTATTCTTTCTGCAAGGGAGGTGAGCAAGAGATTTGAAACTTCAGAAGCGTCTTTCATCAAAATCCCTCTTAATTTTTAATTAAGTATGAATTATAGTGGCTGGTTGCTAGTGATTTTTTTTTTTTCTTCACAAGATCAAGCAGTGAGTACTTCTTCTGTTTCACTGGTTTATTTTTATTTATTCATGAGAGAGAGAGAGAGAGGGGGGGGGCAGGCAGAGACATAGGCAGAGGGAGAAGCAGGCTCCCAGGAGGGAGCCCCATGTGGGACTTAATACCAGGACCCTGGTATCACAACCTGAGCCAAAGGCAGATGCTCAATCTCTGAGCCCCCCCAGGTGCCCCTATTTTAATGATTTAGACAACAGATGTCAAGAGTCCAGCTCTGTAGAGTCAGCCTGGTCACTGCTTCTTGGATAGAGGTGGCCTGACTTGTTTTATGACCAAGATGATATTCATTGATGTCCAGTTTGAAGTCTTACCTGGGGCATTGGTAACAGGTTTTATTCATTCCCCAATAGAAACTGATAAAATGTTTATGGTTAAACAGCAAGATAAAAAGATTATATAAAATGTTTTCTAGATATTAACTTTTATAATTTATTTTGAAGTAAAATGGCTAAAGTTTCTTGATACTTGATACTAGGTTCTTTAGTTACTGCATACTGTCATTTCCTTCCCAGATGAACTAAGGTAAATGGTCATGAACTATACATATAGGATATTCCAAGAGTCTCCTGTCATAAGGTTTTTAAAAGTTACAAAGTTATTCTAGGCAGAAATCCTATAAGTAGATCTGAATGAAGATGATACTTAATGGAGTATATGTATTATAGTTTTATCACTGAAAAGTAGGTATGCTGAAATCTGCTGGAGACTGCTTATACCATGAATTTCCTAAAAAGTAATTTTTTTTCTACATTCCATGGTACTTGTTTTTTGTTGGTGTTGTTAGGATAATGTTAAAGGGCTTTGATGCAGTTTGTCTTATAAAAATGGAATGAGTTGGGGATCCCTGGGTGGTGCAGCGGTTTGGCGCCTGCCTTTGGCCCAGGGCGCGGTCCTGGAGACCCGGGATCAAATCCCATGTCGGGCTCCCGGTGCACGGAGCCTGCTTCTCCCTCTGCCTGTGTCTCTGCCTCTCTCTCTCTCTCTGTGATTATCATAAATTAAAAAAAAATAAAAAAAAATCTTAAAAAAATGGAATGAGTTGGAATGGTTGAAATCTAGATCCTATGCCAATTTCTAACTTAGTGAAAGTTCTTTGCTATAATTTTTTCATATGTAGAGTAGGAAGGGTACTAATTTACATTCCTAGTAATAAGAATCACCAACAATACTATTTTGTTTAGCTTTATGTATGTATGATTCTATTATAATATTTAGTTCTGCCTTTAGGAATAGTTCCTTTTTTTTGGGGGGGGGTGCATTTTGCCTAGGAGTGCTTGATGTTTTTATTGGGTGTATCAGGAAATAAAGAACTTTTCTTGGCTATTTCTGATACTGTGTTTCTTTTTTCCTTTTTTTATAAATTTATTTTTTATTGGTGTTCAATTTGCCAACATATAGAATAACACCCAGTGCTCATCCCGTCAAGTGCCCACCTCAGTGCCTGTCACCCAGTCACCCCCACCCCCCCCGCCCACCTCCCCTTCCACCACCCCTAGTTCGTTTCCCAGAGTTTGATACTATGTTTCTGAGAAAAGTCAGTTTTTCACTACTTTGCCTTATTTTGAGGAGGAAGTTTTTAATTAGTGGAATGCTAAAGAATGAATTTATTCTTTATATTTAGCTAATACATTTAAAATTATATGATTAATTATGCCATATATAATATGAATTGTGAACTATGAATGGGGATTAGCATAGTACAACATGTAGAAACTTGAAAGTAATGGGGTGCCTGGGTGGCTCAGTGAGTTCATGTCTGCTTTAGGCTCAGGTTACGATCCTGGGGTCCTGAGATGGAGCTCCTTGCTCAGCAGGGAGCCTGCTTCTCCCTCTCCGTCACTTTCCCCTGCATGTGTTCTCTTGAGTGAATGCTCTCGTGCTTTCTCTCTCTGTCAAATAAATAAAATATCTTAAACCAACAAACTTGAAAGTAGTAATGCTAAATTATTGGTTTCAGATAATAATAGCCATTGTATAATTTGCGTATGATTTATATGTGGAAAGAAGGATGTGTTACAGAATTTACATTCTTAATTTTAAATTGTCTTAATTTATTTAAAATGACTTTATTTTGATAGGTTCTGAAGATGAAACAAGAATAGATATGCAGTATACTGCTCAGTACAAAGGCCAAGAGCTATATTCACAGCAAGAAGATGAACAGCCACAGGGATGGGTATCGTGGGCCTGGTCATTCGTGCCTGCAATTGTGAGTTACGATGATAGCGAGGAAGACTTCCTTGGGAATGATCCTACATCAGCCATGCATCAGCAAAAAGCACAGACTTTGAGGGATCCTATTGTGTCTATAGGATTTTATTGTACAAAGGCAACGGTGACTTTCAAAGTAGGTTTCCTCTTTCTTGTCTATTTTACCTTTAATGTATAAATTTTGATTTCTAGGAAGGATCTGATTTGAAGTTTGTTTTATACTTGGTAGATGTAAGATAGTCTAGCAATCTTTCTTTCTTTCTTTCTTTCTTTCTTTCTTTCTTTCTTTCTTTCTTTCTTTCTTTCTTTCGATTTTATTTATTTATTTATGAGACACACACACACACACACACACACACACACACACACACACACACAGAGGCAGAGACACAGGCAGAGGGAGAAGTAGGCTCCATGCAGGGAGCCTGATGCAGGACTCGATCCCGGGACTCCAGGATCACGTTCTGGGCCAGAGGCAGGCGCTAAACTGCTGAGCCACCCAGGGATCCCTGCAGTCTTTATTTCATAAAATTATGTTCCCTCATCTGACTCTGAATTTTGATCTTTTTCTATCTTCTTAAAGCCTTCTCTCTTTTTTTTTTTTTTTAAATCAGTTTCTTGGAAATCAGTTTCTCCTCCCACTGAATCTTTAAATTGGCATATAGAGATCTCTTTATATTTCTATTAAAAAATCTCTCCCATGAATTCGTATATACCTCCAGTTACTGTTTCATCTCTGGCTTTCTTTCATTACAAAATTTCTTTTAAAGACTGTTTATATAAAATTTCACTCTTTCCTCACCTCTTTCACTCTACAAGATAGTCCTATTTCTTTTCTAGGTCCTCATTTAACTTGTTTTTTTCAGCAGTGTTTCACAGGCTTTGACTCCTTTCTTATTTGACAAACATGTAAAGTATATAGTCAAAAGAGATTATATAATAGGTATTTTCCTTTTAAAGAACAGTAGAATGAACACTTTAATATTTTTATGGTAAGTTTTTAATTCCAGTTAAAACAAACCAATATAACATACAGTGTTACATTAGTTTCGGGTATACAATATAGTGATTGAACACTTTCATACAACATCTGGTGCTCATCACAAGTGTACTCTTTAATCCTTATCACCTATTTAACCCATCCCCCCACCCTCCCAAACCATCAGTTTTTCTCTATAGTTAAGAGTCTGGTTTTTTTGGTTTGTCTCTCTGTCTTCCCTCACCTTTGTTGTTTGTTCACTATATGTGGCTTAAAATCCACATGAGTGAAATCTCTGACTGGCTTATTTCACTTAGCATTATACCCTCTAGCTTTATTCATGTCATTACAAACGGCAAGATTTCATTCTTTTTTATGGCTGAATACTCAGTTGTGTATACACACACACACACACCCCATATCTTCTTTATCTATTCATCAGTCCATGAACACTTAAACTGCTTCCATAATTTGACTGTTGTAAAATTATGCAATCAGCATAGGGATGCATGTATCCCTTTGAATTAGGAATACCCTTTATTTTAAGAAATAGAAAATTCTTATTATTTTGGCATCCCGTGTATGTTCTTTGAGCATATATTGTCTTATTTGACAGATATAGCTTAAAGTTAATTTTGAGTGTTTATTTCATAGATTTTATTTTTACTTTTTATTATTTTTAAAGATTTTATTTATTTATTTGACAGAAAGAAAGAGAACATAAGCAGGGGGAGTGGCACGGAGATAGAGAAGGCTCCCTGATGAGCAGAGTCCGAGGTGGGACTCAGTCTCAAGACCTTGGCATCATTCCTTGAGCTAAAGGCAGACTCCTAACTGATTAAGCCGCCCAAGCACCCCTCTTGGCTTTTATAATAGTGTTATCACACATGTAATGCCCTTAAACAGTTTCTAATTCATTCAACAAGTAGATACTAATGCCTTCTACGTGCCAGGCACTGTTTTGTCTTTAAGGTTACCCATTGAGCAGATGACATATATATCCCTGCCTCTTAAAGTATAAATTGTCAAAAAAAAAGTATAAATTGTCACTATAAGCGAATAAGCTGTGTAGTATACCCATTTATAATAAGGGTTATGTAGAAAAAATACAGAAGAGGAATAGTGAATGTGTCCATTAGATAGGAAGGGATTATGCAGTTTACTATTGGGTGATCAGGGAAGGTTTTAATGGGAAGGAGATCTTTAAGCAAAGACTCATGAAAGAGGAAGCTTTGTGAATTAGTAGGAAAGAATATTCGAAGAATAGCAAAAGACTCTAAAAGTTCAAGGAATAGGAAGGAAGCCAGTGCACCCACAGCAAAGTGGGCTAAAATCGAAGTAGTATAAAATCAGGTAAGAGAGGTGATGGGGTTGGAGAGAGATCCATAAATTGTAAAACTGTATAGGTCATTTTAGGTTGGGGACTTTGTCATTAGTCTTGAAGAGGTTGGGAAGTTTTTGGACAATTTATAGCACAGTGGTTACAGGATGATCTGAGTTATATTTTAAACTGCATCACTCTGGTTGCTGTGTTGAGAATAGATTATAGGGGGCGAAAGCAGAAATAAGATCAGACAGGATAAAAATTTTCAAGCAGAAGATAATGATAGCTTGGACTAGGATGATAGGCAGGGGAGGTGGTGAAATGTAACTGTATTTTGGATGTGTTTTGAAGGTCAAGAGGACAGTATTTCTTGATTTTATTGTGAGATGTAAGTGAAGAGGATCCAGAGATGGTGCTTGAGCAACTAGAATAATTGAGTTCTGATTTTTTGGCATGAGGAACACTGTAAGAGGATTAGGTTTGAGATAGAATCGGGAGTTTGGTTTTGTACAAATTTAAGATGCCCACTATATATTCAAGTAGAGCTGTTGGGTTGGATTAATGAATTTAGAATTCAGATTAGAAGTTTGGTCTCGGCATAAGATTTGAGAGTCAAGATTTTATTAAGACTGGAATCAGTATAGATACAAAAAAAGAAGAGGTTCTAGGGCCAACCTCTGGGGTACTGTGATGTTAATGATTTGGAAAGAAAAGGCAGAAATAGTGTGGGAAACTGAAAATAAATTAGGCAGAAAAACAAGAGTGTCTATTTGGAAGCTGAGTGCCATAAACGTTTTAAAGTAGACAAAGTAGGTCATTTGTGAGAATGGATTATTAGATTTGGCATTGTGGGAATTGTTGATGATCTTGACTAGAGCAGTGATTTGACAGTAGTGGGATCTTAGTTGGAGTTGATTAAAAGCAAATGGGAACCCTGGTGGGAAAGTAAAGTGGCACAGTCACTGTGGAAAAAAGTTTGGTGGTTCCTTGAAACGTTAAACTTAAAATCAAGTGACTCAGCATTTCCACTATAGGTGCATACCCAGAGGAATTAAACTGTACTTAAATAGATGTATATGGGGATCCCTGGGTGGCTCAGTGCTTTGGCGCCTGCCTTTGGCCCAGGGCGTGATCCTGGAGTCCCGGGATCAAGTCCCGCGTCGGGGACTGCTTCTCCCTCCTCCTGTGTCTCTGCCTCTCTCTCTCTCTCTCTATCATAAATAAATAAATAATTTTTTAAAAAAATAAATAGATGTACATGAATGTTCATAAAAACACTATTTACAATGACCAAAAAGTTGAAGCAACCTGAGGTGCCTGGCTGGCTCAGTTGGTAGGGCATGCGACTCTTTAGCTTGGAGTAGGTTCGAGCCCCACATTTAGTGTAGAGATTACTTAAAAAAACAAACAAAACCCTTAAAAAAGTTGAAACAAACCAAATGTCCGTTAGAAAGAAAAATAACCTTTTCAGAAAATGGTGGGTAGTTTTTTTTTTTGTTTTGTTTTGTTTTGTTCTTTTTTTTTTTTTTTTTTTTTTGGTAGTACACCAAACTCAGTAAGTAATTTTTATTTTTTTTATTTTTTTTTAGTAAGTAATTTTTAAAACAGCTACTTGTATCTCCAGCTCTTGGAAATTGCTGGTATACATTGATCAAATAAATCATCCATCCTCTGCCTGTCTCCTCTTCTGCCTTCCATCTTCCAAAATTTTGAGTTCCTCTTTTATTGAATAAATTCTTCAGTTTTATGTATCTTGTTGGTTTATTATGGAGGCATTTTTCTGCAGGAGATAAACTCATGGGTCCAACCTGTGACGTAGTATTTAGTTAACTTGTTAGATACTGGAAATGTAGCACAGAAAATAACAAGTTTTTGCTCTCATGGTGTTTTTAATTTGGTGTGGATTGTTTACTTGAAATAAATTTTTTCAATCAGTAATAAAGGGAGACAATTTATAACTACCCCAGATAGTGGATTAAAAGTATTTTAAAGTAAATAGTCTTTAAAGACTTTTCTAATTTAAAATCATTAAGTATTTTCTAATAATGACAAACCCTAAAAGATGTAGGAAATGAGTTTTTTTTTTTAAATTTTTATTTATTTATGATAGTCACAGAGAGAGAGAGACAGAGAGGCAGAGACACAGGCAGAAGGAGAAGCAGGCTCCATGCACTGGGAGCCCGACGTGGGATTCGATCCCGGGTCGCCAGGATCACGCCCTGGGCCAAAGGCAGGCGCTAAACCGCTGCGCCACCCAGGGATCCCAGGAAATGAGTTTTTAGCAAAAGTTAAACTTGATTGATTAAAAATCTTTTTTGGTAATAAAGACTGGGGCAATATGGTAAAAATACATATATTTTACACTTATTTCTAATTTGTCTATGAAACAAATTATTTTTATTATAAATTTCATAATTGAAATTCCTTGATCCATCTTAGATGAAAGGAATATGTATCAGTCTGTAAAATTAAAAAAAAAACAACAATAAAATCTTTAAAACATAATAAACTGCATCTGGGTGGTGCAGCTGGTTGAGCATATGATTCTTAGTTTTGGCTCATGTCATAAATTCAGGGTCCTGGAATGGATACCAATCAGGTACCATGCTCAGTGTGGAGTTTGCTTGAGATTCTTTCTCTCCCTTTCCGCTCATGCTCACACACTCTCTCTTGACTGTTGCCAACAGTCGAGATATATATTCCATATAATATCGGTTTTGTTTTTTAAATTTATTTAAAATTTTTTTTCATGTTATGATCATCTCTGCATTTAACAGATTTTTTTTGGCAATAATAATTCTAATTGTATTAATTATAAGTATATTCAGACTTAAATGATAAAAGATAAACATTATCAGTAACAGCAACATGAATTAACTACTTACTTTGAGAACTTACACTTATGACTTGGTGTAATTTTGAGTATAGTTGACCTACCATGTTACATTATTTCGGGTGTACAACATAGTGATTCCGCATCTCTCTACCTTATGGTAAGCTAACCACAAGTGCAGCTACCATCTGTCAACATACAATGCTACTACAGTGTCATTGACTATATTCCCTATGGTGTGCCTTTTATATTCCCATGACTAATTTTCCTGTAATGGAAGCCTACATATATCTCATTCTTCTTGATCTGTTTTGCCCATTCCCCCTTAAAACCATCAGTTTGTTCTCTGTGTTTATTGGTCTGATTCTTCTTTTTGTTGGTTTGTTTTTTAGATCCTACATATGAGTTAAATCATATGGTATATTGCCAGTTTTAGATGATCCAAAAGAAGTTGTTTTTAATCTAAGTTTGTGAGGGAATTTAAAGATTGCTAGTAAAATTCTCTTTCCTGGTGATTTTTGCATATTTATGTTGAATTTGAAATTATTTTGGTATATTCCTCTTCATTGATGAGAAGAATTGTATTAAATTGAGTCAGAGTAGTTTGTGTTTATATACAAAACTTTTATAGACTTTTAGGGCAGTACTCATTATACATCTTTTTAAAAAATTTAGAACGTTTATGTTTCTAAGTTTTCTCTAAGAGACATATGTTGAAATTTAGGAGGAAAACATTAGAATTCATTGTTCAGCTTGGATTTAAAGAATGTATGGAATTAATTTGTGGTTCATATTTTGGTCAGAAAATAAGGTCATGTTTCTACATTAGCATTCTTAACAGTTGATATCAATCCAACAAAAATCATGCCAAATTAAATGTAGCATTAAAAAAAATCATGTTGAAGATTTTTCTTGTAATATTTGAGTCCTTTTAATCAATTAATTGCTTTTTCTTTACAATAATTGTAGACAGCTGAAGGGTGATCAAGTTTAAAATGCTGAAAAAAAAGTCTAAAATGCTGAATTTTACTTGAGCATTTTAGAATTGTACAACAGTGTGTATACCAGTTCTAGAAGCATCTAAGAAATGAGGGCTTATGTATACAATATTTTTGTTACAAAAAATGAGAATAATCAGTTGATTTTAAGTATAAAGAAGTTATGTTTAAATGATAACGTTTTTGTTCAGTAAGTTCTGTTTGAAGTTCTTTTTTTTTAATGTGATCTTTGATTTTGCCTTAATGTTTGAATAAGGTATCCATTTCACAAGAGTGTGGACGGGTCTCATTAGTAAACATGGCAGAATACCTTTGAGAAAATAAAGACTTTATTTTGGAATAGTTTTAGGTTTATAGAAAGCTTGCAAAGTACAGAGAGTTCACATAGACTACTTACTGAGTTCCTCTGTTAACATCTTATGCTATCATAGTACATTTGTCAAAAGTAGGAAGCCAACACGGGTGCTTCCAGACTTTAACTGAGTTTCATAATGTTGTTTTCTATAACATGATCCAAACCAGGATACCACATTGCATATAGAAAATTTACCTCTTAAAAATGATTTATCTAGGTTTGTCTAGATACATACAAGTAATGTTTTATAAGCTTCAGGCGTGCGAAGGTTGTAGGGGTGGTGGGCGTTTTGGCAGCATCTAGATTAGTACTTGTTATCTAGCTGTCACTCATTAAGTATTTACATGATTGAATGAGTCTGAGACATATATTTTGAAAGTAAATCCCCATGAACCTACTTCCCTCATAGAGCTAGGTGAAGTTTTGTTGAATTTGTGTTTTTTCATAGTTTTCTTTTTGATGAAAAATTTGGGAGAAACTTTGGAAATGATTGAACTAACCCTGGTTGAATGTGTAGGGAGTATAAAATGAATTGAGGTTAAAGTACATGTAAATTTTTGGCAGAATATATGAACCATTATATGAGACTGTTCTAGTTACATAGGTTTTTTTTTTTTTTTTTTACCCTTTTTAGGCAATATTGCTAAGACAAGTTAAATAAAAATAAGATGGTATTTCAGCTCTTTCTTTGAGCTTAGACTAACATTTTCAACCGCTATAGCATGGATAATCTGTTACGGCTGTTTTTGTTGCACCTGTTCTCCTGCTTAATAATTAAATTTCCTGAATCTTAAAGTTGACCCTGTTTACATCAATTCATCATAATAATGACAGGTTATTGCTATCTAATACTAATTTTACTTACTTAATATTCTTATATTGTTTCTTAGGTCACTGAAATGCAAGCTGAGAGTAGTTATTATAGCCCTCAGAAAGTAAAATCCAAAGAAGTATTGTGTTGGGAACAAGAAGGAACTACAGTTGAGGTAATCATTCAACATTGAACATATATTTAAAACTTTTTGAATGTTCCTTAAAGTTAATATGTAATAAATGGAGGCTTTTTATCATAGTGACGTGTTTAAAATATATTCATGGTTTTTTATTTTTATTTTAGTCATCAGTAGTATTGATTGAAATAATTATGACTTTAACATAGATTCTACTGTAATATGAAACATTAATTCTTTCAGCCTTTCATTTAACTGGTATGAGCTTGTATGTATATGTGGATTAATGTTCATAAGATAGCAGTAATTGAGGATACAAAGATTTGAGGATACAGAGAGAAAGAAGATGTTTCTTATTTTAAATTTGGAAAGGCCATAATCCTAAAGAGGTTTCTGCTAATTCAGAAATTCTACAAGGGGAGCCTATAACATGTTTTTAAGTCTGTAACATTTTTATGAAATTCAAATTTTTAGTTCTAATGTTTCCTTCCCCCTTATAGGCCCTTATGATGGGAGAACCTTTCTTCAATTGCCAGATTGGTTTTGTAGGTTGCAGAGCCTTGTGCCTTAAAGGAATTATGGGTGTTAAAGATTTTGAAGAGAATATGAATAGAAGTGAAACTGTAAGTCAGATTCTCCCCCTACCTCTGCCCCCCTCTTTATGGATAGAATACAGGGATAATGAAGTGCTTATTGAAGTGTTTAACCATACCAAAAAAATTGTTAGACTACATATATCTTTGGCTTAAGAGAGGAACTTCACTGTGTTCCCTGTAAGAAATTATAGGGCTCAGGGGAATTTAGAAAGTTGGTAGCACTTAACACCTGGACAGTAGTTCCAAATACTTTCCAATTCATAAATGCTTCTTCTTTCTTGTTTATGGCAGCTACTTGGAGTTCCTTTTTGGTTTGTAAAATGTTCTTTGCCAAGATAGGCAGTGAAAATGGAGACAGCATTCCTTGTCTTTTTATAGGACTTAAAGTTGTAGTGATTTCTATTAACTACTGAATGGGTATTATAAAACCAAGGTTTTATTTTCTTTAACAGTTTAATGATTTTTCCTCCTGTTCAAAAATTTTGCATTTATTTTTAGGAGGCCTGTTTCTTCATTTGTGGTGAAAATTTGAATATGAAAGGTTTGACATACCTTACAAATTCATTGTTTGATTACCGAAGCCCAGAAAATAATGGTACTCGTGCAGAATTTATCTTGGATGCAGCTCATCATAAGGTCAGAGAATATATATTTGAGCCAATTTCTAGCTGTGTCTGGATGGACACTTTGTGTGAATACTTGTGATTGCCATTTTTCTTTTTAAGTAATACATTCTGAATGCTGGTTGTTTATTGAAACCTTTAGAATATTTTAGTCCAGGTTCTACATCTAGAGAAGTTTGAAGAGTACACAAAGGTCTCTACTTATATATACTAAGTAGCCAATTAGTTTGTTTATCCATTCCCTACTGTTAAAATAGTCATGGAGGAAACTTATAGAATTATCATTTAATTAGCAGTTACTTTTGGATATAGGATTAATGAGAAGAGATGAAGAATTTTACATTTTACTAGGTAAGTGTCTTAGTGTTCGAATTTTTCATGTAAAATAATGTAGTTTTATAGAGTAAATTTAAAAAATCAAAAAGTATAATAGAATAATGTAAATCTTAATCCTTTTTACTACATTTATAAAGAATTCCATTTTAATCTGCATATTTGTATATATTTTGAATATTTTAGTATATCTTTAGTTTTTGAGTTGTTTCCTATAAGTACTGGAATATTTAACAATATATAAGGATTAATTATATTTGAGAATATATATTGGACAGTTTTGCGATGGTGATAAAGATCAAGGGTATACTATCCTATTCCATATAGTTATTAACCAGACATTATTGATAAAGTGGTCAAAATGTCTAGTAGAATTACGGATGTCCTTTGGTGTGGTTTGTAGTAGAGTTAACATTACCTGTTTTAGAAGTGAATTTTTTGGATAGCCTCTGTTCTCCTTTTTTTTTTTTTTGGTAAACTTTTGAGTTGATATTCTATGTAAGGAGTATATTTGATTCTTTACCTATCAGGCTTTTTTTTTAAATAAATTTATTTTTTATTGGTGTTCAATTTACCAACATACAGAATAACACCCAGTGCTCATCCCGTCAAGTGCCCCCTCAGTACCTATCAGGTTTTGTTTTTTTTTTTTTTTCCTATCAGGTTTTAAACTTAGAAGTCTCTTCTGTACAATTTGTGTTCTGTTTGCTTTTCTTTGTTGGCAGGAGACCTACACTGAGGTAGCTGGAATGCAAAGATTTGGGGCTTTTTATATGGATTACCTGTATACAGTGGAGAATATCATTGGCAAAGGTACTATTTCTTTCCTTTGTGTTTGCTTTTCCTTGGATAACAGAAACAAAAGACTCATCAGAATCAGTTGGTCCTTGACTGGTTGTAATTGGTTACATCAGATTTACCTTCTGTTACTTAGGGGAATAAGTTTAATATTATGTTAGAATTTTCTTAGATACTTATTTTTATCTTTGTGTAGCTGACTGAGAAGACATTTTTTTTTTGAGAAGACATTTTTTATAGCCAACCAGATTTCGTTCTATTATGCACCAAATATTAAAATTTTGATACATCAAATTTTATGTTGCATTGAGTTGTCAAAAAGCATAAACGTTTCCTTTTCTGTGTTAAATGCATTTTGAAGGTTATATAGATCTTTTATTAAAAAAACTGTTTCAAGCAGAAGAGTGGAAATAAATTCTTCTGGAGACTGTGGATATATAGTCTTATGTGTTTATAAGCAATCAAACGATGCTTTTAAGAATTTAACTGATACTTTATGTGCTCTTCAATATACTATATTGTACTTATTCTCATCTTTTTCATATTGAAACAGGTTTATCTTTTTTTTGTTAATTTTTCATATAGTAATGATTTCTGTGTGTTAGGTGATGAGTTAGATATAGTGAATGCCAAGAAGACCACAGCATTTCTCAAACTAATAGGTAGGGTTTGTACACTTAACTAAATTATTATAATATAGCACATTAAAAACAGTAGTTGGGATCCCTGGGTGGCGCAGTGGTTTGGCGCCTGCCTTTGGCCCAGGGTGCGATCCTGGAGACCCGGGATCGAATCCCACATCGGGCTTCCGGTGCATGGAGCCTGCTTCTTCCTCTGCCTGTGTCTCTGCCTCTCTCTCTCTGTGTGACTATCATAAATAAATAAAAATTAAAAAAAATAAAATAAAAACAGTAGTATAAATGGATAGCTAAGAGAGGTCTAGGTCAGAAAGTGACTACTTTATTATTTTTTTTAAAGATTTTATTTATTTACTCATGAGAGACACAGAGAGAAAGAGAGGCAGAGACACAGGCAGCAAGGAGAAGCAGGCTCCTTGCAGGGAGCCTGATGTGGGATTCAATCCCTGGTCTTCAGGGTCATGCCATGGGCTGAAGGCGGCGCTAAACTACTGAGCCACTTGGGCTGTCCAGAAAGTGACTACTTTTATGTGTAGAGTTAGAGTCTTCACAGAGGAGTTGATCTTGAAAGATGATAACAAGATAACAAGTGTTGTTAGTTGAAAACAGAAGGAAAGAGCAGTGATTTTCTGCTTCCTTTTTTTTTGTAATGAATTTCTAAATGTTGCTGTTCTCATTGATCAAACCTTGGGTTTACTCTTTTCCCTATACTCTTTCCTGAAGTTCTCTCATTTTTTTCCATGGTTTAGTACCTTCCCTATATTGTTGATGTACATATTTATAATTTTAGTCCAAACTTCTTTAAGTATAGAATTAAATATCTAGTCTGTAGATGGCGTTTTTACTTCTTTACATGTCTCACAAATATTTCAAAACTGAATATGTTCAAATGGAATTATTAAAATCCTTATTACTGTCTACTGCTTTCCTCTTAATTTCAATATTCTTGTCTTGGAAAATTGTTCTTCTGTCTTGGGGCTGTTCAAGCCAGATACTTAGGAATCATCATGACTCACTTTTCATCTACAAAATCTGTTTTAAATTCATTCACTTCTCGTAAACACTCTTCCCACTTTAATCTACTGTCCTCTCTACATTTTAATAGCTTTTTTTTTTACTGGCTTCCTGCTGCCTACCCTTTAGGTTGGTTTAATTCCATGCTTAAAACCCTCACTCACTGCCTTTGCATTGCTTTATTTAAAAATTAAATTGTGTATCATATTTTGGTCTTGAGATCTCAAGAAAGAATTTTGGAGGAAAAGATATATTTTGATATGGACATTGAGGTAGATATATTCAGTAGCCAATTATATATAGGAAAGGGCAACTAAGAACTTCACAAATTGTTACAGTATTGTAGTTACCAAATGTAAGATGGTAGGTCTTCTGGTTGGATATGAAGCCATTTAAATGTGTTATGGATTCCCTGTCTTCTGAGGACATTGGAGTATCAAGTAGTTGTCCTTCAAATGAAGGAAACCAAGCACTGAAAATTGTACATATGCTGCTTCTACAGTTTCTAAAAGATAGAAGCAGTTTATATTTGCTAGTGTGCTAATCTGATTCTATAGCCTGCAGTCATAATTACTGGGTTCAGCTTTTCCTCCTTTTTTGATTACTTGAAACAAAGAAATTGTAGAATGAACCTAAGAAAAGTATTTTGAATTCTCACAGGTTAATTTCAGATACTTTAAAGAAATATTTCAACTAAAATTCTTGGTTTGGGGGCACCTGGATGGCTCACTGGTTAATAAGCCTCAGCCTTTGGCTCAGATCGTGATCCCAGGATCCTGGGATCAAGTCTCACATCAGGTTCCCTGCACGGAGCCTGCTTCTCTCTCTGCATATGTCTCTGCCTCTCTCTTTCTCATGAATAAATAAATAAAAGCTTAGAAAAAATAAAATTCTTGGTTTGATGTCACTGGACATTTTTTTGTTTATATAGTCCATATTATCAGAAAGTGCCATAAATTTAAGTACATAAATGCATATTGATAATTTCACAAAGTTTATAGTAAAGTCTGGAATTTTGAAAGTTGATTTGATTGGCATGTTTAAAGTAAGTTCATGATAGTATTCTAATTTAAGAAACCTAGTAAATGCAGTAAAAAAAAAAACCTTATATTTTGTTGTGATTAATGATGTAGTAGTACTTTAACCACATTGTGAAATGGCATATAAACAAAAATTCGTTTAGTAAGTTTCCTGTGCTACTGCTTGACATTGATAAGCATCTTCTGACAACTATTTTGTTTTTGTTATGCTGCCTGAAAGCATTGTTTTACAAACTCAATTGAAATATATTTTTAAAAGCTTTTATTTATTTATTCATGAGAGACAGAGAGAGAGAGAGAGAGAGAGAGAGAGAGAGAGAGAGAGAGAGACACAGGCAGAGGGAGAAGCAGGTTCCATGCAGGGAGCCCGATGTGAGACTTGATCCCGGGACTCCGGGATCACGCCCTAAGCCCAGGGCAGATGCTCAACCTCTGAGCCACCCAGGAGTCCCTAAATTGAAATATTTCTTATTAATATAACTGTTTGGGTATTTGTTACTATTACTACTGCCTTTCTCGTCTATTTTTAGGAAGTTATTACACATGTTGTTATGGACCTAAAATAATAGATAGCTGAAAATGTAATCTACAACAGGAAAATTTTTAGAGAACTATAAAGAGTTACAGTTGAAACAGTGCAGTTACTGGACTGATAAAAGGATGAGAGAGAAGTATCGTGGTTCATTGCCTGTTTGAATCTAGATGTCTTGGGACAGTGCTGGGGGTAAGGGAATGCTAAAATAGAAGGACTTTTTGATTCCTACATTCTATTTAAGGATTAATTTTCTAAAGCAAAAACAGACTCTTTTGTCTTTAAAGTTACCAGTTTTATACATAGACTTCTAAGGTATGTTATATACAAGCAAACTTTAATGAGAAGTCATGGGTGAAAAAGCAGATGAATCTATAATGAAAGAGGATAACTGGGGATATGTAGTTTTCACCTACACATTGACAGCGCAGATGGTTGGTGGAGTTGTTTTGATAGCTTGCAGAATAGGAAGGGGAATAATTTTCTATCAGTGAGTATAAAAGTATGGGAAGTTAGGGGCAATAGATAAAGATGCTGTTGCTTCTGGCTATCCCAGAGAGACTGGTAAGTCTTGTCTTTTCATTGGGCTGCCTTGATATTGTGTTGACTCTTAAGAGTAGCCAAAGGTTGAGGGAGCTGGGATGACCGAAACATATTGAGAGTGGATACGGTAAATATCTTGCTGAAAAGATACAGCTTAAAGCCAGTCCTAAATTTACATTTCAGACAGACCACTGGCATCTAAATTTAAACTACCTCATAGGGACGCCTGAATGGCTTAGTGGTTGAGCATCTGCCTTTGGCTCAGGCTGTGATCCTGGGGTCCTGGGATTGAGTCCTGCACCAGGCTCCCCACAGGGAGCCTGTTTCTCTCTCTGCCTATGTCTCTGTCTCTCTCTCTGTGTCTATCATGAATAAATAAAATCTTAAAAAAATAACTACTTTATAATCAAGTTGCATTATCTACAAAAAAATAAAACAACCAACGACCAACAAAAACAACAACAAATCCCGAAGCTTATAGACTTCTATTACTTTAGAGACAATTTGATGTCTGAAAAAAGGATCTTTTTATAAAATGACATTTATTTAGGAGGCCTAATAGCCCTTATGGGTCTCAAAGCAGGGCATTTTCCTTGTTTTTGCATATTGTTTGCAACCAAAGTTCTTTTGTTGTTTTCAAGTTAGCTCCACAACAGATTTACATGGCTTAGCTATGAAAAGCAGTGATTTTTTTTATGTGAATAGCATGTTGCTTATACCTAATTTCTAATGTGACTCAGTATTATTTATGCATATTATGTATAATATTCACTTTGTTTTATTTGTGACATTTAAGTCTGTGGCTGTCATCTGATTTTTGAATATTCAGTTTTTGTACATGGTACTGAGACTAAAGATTGAACTCGTTTATTTGAAATTACAGAAATGTGTTTTTTAAAAAGCTAGGAAGTATGGGTACAGAACCTTTGTGTTTAATTAGGCCTTCCTAGATTCTACAGGTACTAAGTGCTGGGAAGTGTTACTTTCCTATTTTTGTTTGAAAAAACAAATGGCTTAAGAATTAGAAATTACCATATGTTTTCGCTTATAACAGTAGATTTATGTATTAACAAATCTCTGATATATGGAGTATATGTATTAGATAAGGAGAAATACTTGCAGATAGAGGCAATATTTTTCTTAGAAGATAGCCCATGGTTTCTTCTTTAATATATGGGCAGATAAAGGATTGAAGAACTTGGGTTCTGAGATGGCCATATGATTTTATTCTGGAAAAAGTTTGAAGCAGGTAAAACCTATTGTTCCACTTCCACAGTCACTATAGACAACTCTTACAGCACCCTGTGAACATTTTTTTTCAGTGAAACTTTATAAGATAAAGCGTTAAAATGCAACTTCCTCTACTTAACCATTCCTAGTCAACATTGTAGTATTGTGTATAGAATTATTGGATATTAGGCATTGAGATTTTAGAGAATAATTTTCTAAGAATGAACATTTCAATTTTAAAGCACTTCTTGTAACATTAAATAGATTATGGGAGTAATTGTTATTTGAATTAGTATTTTTTTTTTGTTGTTGTTAGTAATACCATCTCATTTGTGTAGAGAAAAATATAGATTGGCAGTGTTCTGTGTATTCAGCCAATGGAGAATTGGTTTGAAGGCATTAAGCTGTAAGCTAAAAAGATGAGTAATATTACGATTGGTATATCTGATTGTTTAAAATATTAATGTAAGATGTGGTTTCTTGTAGGGTCTGCAAATCAACAAGACTTTTCTCCAGGAAAAAGTGAAGATATGGGGACAGTTCAGGAGAAATCTACCAAAAGCCTTGTTATAGGTCCTCTTGATTTTCGTTTGGATAGCAGTGCAGTACATAGAATTTTGAAAATGATTGTTTGTGCCTTGGAACATGAATATGAACCATATAGTGGGCTAAAACCAGGTTTGTTTTTGGCCTAATTTTAGTCTCTTGCTAGTTGATTTGTTTGTGTGTGTGTGTGTGTGTGTGTGTGTGTGTGTGTTTAAAGATTTTATTTATTTATTCATGAGAGACAGAGAGAGAGTCAGAGACACAACGCAGAGGGAGAAGCAGACTCCACATAGGGAGCCCGACGTGGGACTCCATTCCAGGTCTCTAGGAACACACCCTGGGCCGAAGGCCGCGCTAAACCACTGAGCCACCTGGGCTGCCCTTGCTAGTTGATTTGAATGATTATATAATCTGATTTGTTGTATTTTGCCAAATTACACTTTTTTATATAGTTTGCCTGCTTTTCATGTATTTAGTTGTTTAAAGAATACATGTGTGTAGAAGTTATGGGAGACGTCAAGATTTGGAAATTATTTATGTAAGTACTTTATTTGCTAGTATTTGTCAGCATTTTATTGCCATGCCTTTTTGATACTTTTTCCAGTGTATATTCTTGAAATCATTTTCCCACCTTAGTAGATTCTAAAGAGCATGGATATGGAGATGGACTCTAAACATACAAATTTAGCATTTAAGGACACTTATGACTTACTGGTAAAGAATTTGTTGTACACCTAATTTTTTCTACATGGTATGAAGGTATCGCGGTTTCAAAAATACAAATTCATTTTTTTTGCAATAAAGCACTCTAGGACATTATAGCATGTAAAGGGACCACTATGCGGTCAGACTACAGCTTGAATTCTGACCCCCGCTTTTAACCTTAGGAAATTTAAGTAAACATCACTGATTTTTCATTTTTCTGCCTCAGTAATGAGTTTAATTATTGTGACGGAGATGGTTAAATTGTTTCCCCAATATCCATTATCTTCTTATTTTATAGTAAAAGAGATTTCATGATAGAAATTCTTATGATAAAAATAAAGATACACATTCCAAGTATAGTTATAGGACTCAAGGTTCTGGCTACCTGGATAGGAGCAGAACTTTAATTACGTGAATTTTGAGGCTGTGACTCTAAAAGTAAAAGTGCATATCTTCCTTTTTTTCTTTACCTCTTCCTTCTGGCTAGAAAAAATTATAATGGCAAGAGCTGGAGCTGCCATATTTGATCCTGAGATGAAAATTGCATGCTGATGATAACAGCAAAAAGATAGCAAGAACCTAGGTCTTTGGTAGCACTATGTCAACTCTGGATCCTTTAGACTCAAATTGTTATATGAAATAAACCTTAGGCTGTTGTCCAAACTTTGACATATTTTTGCCATAGCAAATTTACTGTTACCTAAATGTTATCCTAGTAGGACCAACTTCCAACATCAGTGCATGTAATAGTATATAACACAATGCCTAGTATATATTAAGTCCTTGACAGGTTTATGCATTCGTTTCTTGTACCTTGCTTGAATGCCAGCTCCATCCCAGACACTCTTAAAAGTGCTAGAATATTATGTATAGAATGGCTAACATAAAAAATGGTGATGGTACCAAATGTTGGGGAGAGTGGGAAGAAACTGGATCGCTCATCATTGCTGATAGGAATGTAAAATGTACTTCTGAAAACAGTTTGTTTCTTTAAAAACTAAACATGTAACTACCATATTAGCCTAGCAACTATACTTTTGGGCATTTATCCCAGAGAAATGAAAACTTAGGCTCACACAAAAATCAGTACCTAATTTGTTTTTCTCATGTAAAAGTTCAGGCTGGTAGGTATTGTAGCGTATTAGAGTAACTGTTCCATGAGATTATCTTAGACCCAGAATTCCTTGTGTCTTGTTCTTCTACCATTCTTTGAGATATACCTCATCTACATGGTTCATGTTGGCCCACCATTGCAGTATCTAATTTGAATCAACAGGAAAGTGGGAGCAAGAGAAAATGGTAGGTATGTAGTTTCATTTAATAGCATGGCTCTGTCATCCCATTGACCAAAATTTAGTAACCTGTCCATATACCTAGTAGCAGGGAGACTGGAAAGCATAGTGTCTGAGAGTCCCAGTACTAGAATTAAGTTCAGAGAGTTTTATTGCTAAAAGAAAGATTATAATTAGCAGTCTCTTCAACAGTGGAATTATGCTCCCCACCCACATATGCACATACATATATATAACATGAATTTTTATCTGAAGCAGTTTATCATCTCAAGAATGTGATTATATACATCTATGTATAAATCTACATGTTATACAATATACGTATATGTATATAGACTGCTGTTAGCTCACTTTAGTTTATATATACAGACAATTCTCACCTTGCATGGTAATTAGGAACCATAAAAATGTGCCAGCTGAAATCATGGAAAATGATCATAATGTTACAAATTGAAATTGTTTCACGCTTTTGGATATTTTTGTCAAAACACTAAGAGCTCTCTTACTGTTGGTATGAATGTACATAGAAATAGAAATAGTAAAAAAGTAAGTTTTTTTTGTTGTTAAAAGAGTAGTTTTAATGGTAGTTTTTCTTTTTTTTTTTTTTTAATGGTAGTTTTAAGAGTAGTTTAAATGATGCTTGTCTCCTCTTCCAGTAACTTATAATATAGAGTGACTGCCTTTCCTATGCTTTGGCAAATTGTCATATTTCTAAGTTGGGATCAGATTCCTATACACTTTCAACATTGTAAAAACCTCTGAGGGTTCCTTTCATGGGAAGAATTTTGTTTGCATCACTTCTTGTGGGACATCTTCATTCGTTTTTTTTTTTTTTTTTTGTATTTTTTTTTTTATTGGAGTTTGATTTGCCAACATGTAGTATAACACCCAGTGCTCATCCCATCAAGTGCCCCCCTCATTGCCCATCACCCAGTCATCTCATCCCCCTGTCCACCTCCCCTTCCACTACCCCTGGTACAGGCACTGTGGAAAACTGTGTGGAGGTTCCTCAGAGAGTTAAAAATAGACATCTTCATTCTTGTTATCACCATTTTTATTATCACAACTACTTTCTACATTGGCGTTGATAAGTCTGTCTTCACTACTTCCCCTAGCTGCATATTAAGAGTCTATCCAAAAGTACAGTGTTGATATTCCCACAGTCAGCTGTTTCTTCTGTAACTCCTTGTATGTTCTCAGTTTTTGGTTCTTTGCTGCACTTTCATCTTTGATTGCCAATTCTGTTTCAATTATCCACTTTTGTAAAATGTCACAGGGGTTTATCACTAGTAAGGAAGGAGTCAGCACAACTATATTTTTTGCTGTCTATGTAGGAGTTAAATAACACACATGAGATCCCAGTAGCCAGTAGCCAAATCTGACCAACTTTGAAAGAAGTAATGTAATTGGTCACTGATGATGATGCATATCTTCTATTTATGTTATGATTTGTGGATTGAAGAACTTGCAGTAAGGTTTGTACTTTATGCACTTACTATATTGTGGTAACTGAGATTTGAACTGATTTTTGGCAACTGGCTTTTTTTTTTCAACTGGCATTTTTTTAACTAAAACAAGATAACTGAAATTGATGTATATCAGAACTATGCAAAGTGAGAGCTGCTTCTATATATATATAAGTGCATGTAAATGAGTACATATGTATTAAATCTTAAGTTTTTAGTTCTCCAGTCTTTTAAAGCTGTTTATTGAGGTGTAGTATACATATTGGAAAGTATAAAACCTAGGGATTTAGTTCTGTGAATTTTGCAAATTTAACTATATCTAGGTAACTGTTCAAGAAATGGAACCTTAGCAGTGCTAAGTCCTCTGTGCTCTCCTCTTTACTCCTTTGACCCCAAGAAGGGTCTCTTTAACTTCTAACATCATGGGTTAAGTTTTTGCTTAGTTTATAATTCACGTAAGTGGAATCACACAGTATGTATCTTCTGTCTCTTACTTTAGCTTTAGATCGTTTATAAGATTTATTTCATTTTTATATACTGTTATATTCATTGTGTGAATATACCATAACTTTACTGTTGATGAGTATTTAATATCTAGTTTTTGGTTACTATGTTAGTGATGCCACAAACATTCTACTACATGCCTTTTGGTAAAATGTGCACTCCTTTCTGTTGGGCATGTGTGAGTAGAATCACTTAGGTAAAAGGATTACATTATGTTTACTTTTATTTTTTTATTTTTTATTTTATTTTTTTTATGTTTACTTTTAGTAGATATTTCTAAACTGTTTTCCCAAGTGGTTGGACCACTTAACACTCTTATTAGTAGTTTGAGGAGTTTTTTTTTGTTTCATTTTGTTTTGTTTTTAGTTTGGAGAGTTTTAATTGCTGGGGCTGGCAAACTATGATTTCTTCTTTCGTGCAGGACATGAGCTTATAATGGGTTTTGTGTTTTAAATAGTTAGAAAAAAATAAAAGAATCATATTTTATGACCTGTGAGAACCATATGAAATTCAATTTTCAGTTTCCACAGGTAGAGTTTTATTGGTACACAATCATGCTCATATACAGTTAGGTATTGTCTGTGGCCGTTTTTGTGCTACAGTGGCAGAGTTGAGTAGTTGTGACAGACTAGCTGGCAAAGGCTAAAATATTTTTTAAATAGTCTTTATGTAAAAGGTTTGCTGATGCTTGGCTTGCATGCTTACCAACACTTAGTATTAGCCTTTTTCATTTTAGCCATTTTAGTGGGTCTGTAATGTCATGTGACTTTATTTGCATTTACTTGATGCTTAATGATGTTATCTAGTTTTCCATAGAATTTTTGGCCATTTGGAAATATTATCTTTTGCTTATTTAAGGCTTTGTTGCCCATTTTCTTATTCAGTTGTTTATTATTGATTTTTAAAAGGTTTTATATTAATTTTTTTAACATGGTGAGTCCTTTGTATAGATATCTATATCCATCTGTATCTAAGGCAAATACTTTCTGCTAGTTTGTAGCTTGCTTTTGCATCATCTTCATGGTGTCTTTATGAGCAGAAGCTATATTTTTAACAAAAAAGATGAAGAATTTCTTTGAAATATTTAAAACATATTTTAAAATATGTAAATTTTTATACAGCAAAGACATATATTTACATTCTATAGTAGTATAACTTATATTTGTTAAGGGTAACACTTTTTACAATTGTCTTATTGTTCAAAAGAAAAGTATAATTTGACCTTGAAATTTGGGAACCAACTCAGTTATTTAAAAATAATTTTTTATTACATTTTCATTATTTCACCTTAGATATTAAGGATGAAAATGAAACAGTACTGAATCCTGAGGAAGTGGCATCTTTGGAGGAATATATTCCTACTCGACATACAAGTATTACTCTTCTAAAATGTACCTGTACTATTGTTATGGCTGAATTCAACTTGTTGGATCATTTGTTACCTGTCATTATGGGAGAAAAGGTATCTTTTGCAGTTCACTACTTTTTTTTTCTCATATGTGCATTTTTGCAAGTCCTATGATCTTGTAGGAGGAAGGTGATTGAGTAAAAGAGTATGTGCTTATATAGTTATCCGTGGTGTGTTAAAGCAATGTAACTGTGATTGTTAATTCTTAGAAAGGTGTGTGTGTGTACATATATACATTATATATATATAACTAACTTCAATCTAAGGCTGTATAAAGAAATATTTTTTTTAAAGATTTATTCATTTATCTATGATAGACAGAGAGAGAGAGAGAGAGAGAGAGAGGCAGAGACACAGGAGGAGGGAGAAGCAGGCTCCATGCCAGGAACCCGATGCGGGACTTGATCCCGGGACTCCAGGATCGTGCCCTGGGCCAAAGGCAGGCGCCAAACCGCCGAGCCACCCAGGATCCCCCTGTATAAAGAAATATTGATGAGAGCATGGACCTAGAAGTCAGTCCATATACAAACTATGACACATTGCTTTGTATCTCTAAACTTGTTTCTGAAAAAGAAAACTATTTTTCAAATGAGCTGACAGATTCAGCTGGTAAAGAAGCAGTAAGCCTGGATGGATTCAAATAGTAGTTTGTTACATATAGATAGCAAAAGCAAATCATTAATGGTGTCAGCTTTCAGGGCAACCTTGAAACCAGAGGGCCAAAATGACATGCAGCATACATACACAGCATACTATTAAGTAAGGTGCCTTGTTGTCAAGGATTCAGTTCCACACTTCATCTAAACAGTTACATAGATTACAGCTGTACATTGAAAGGAGTAAGTGGAAACTCCATATCTTACTTGAATGAGGGATGCTGATGAGAAAATGTCTCCTAGCAGTCAATAGAAGGTGAGAATTCTAGAAACTCTTTGCAAGATTCCCTCCCTGTCTTTTCATGTTCTAAGAGAGTCACAGGATGTTCTCCCAAGGCTTAGGTCTGCTATGATTGCATCTTGCTTTTGTGGTCTATATGGATTTGTTTAAGATTGTCAGGGTGCTGGCACAGAGCTGTTCCCTTACAGTACTACCTACCTCTTAAAATCATTTTTAATACTAGATGAGAAAATGTTCACAAACCATTTTGCAAATATTAGAAACACAGTAATTACTAGCTTATTGTTAATGAGGATTTATTAGATGCTTAATACTTGATTTAAGCCATATATAATGTATTGCTTTCTAAGTTTACCGTATACATAAGAAGGTATTATTTCTTATCTTTAGATTTTTTTGGTTATATTTCTTTTGATATCTACATACTGATGATTATAGAAGTAAAAACTGTTCTCACTTTAAAAAGAGCTACGACAGGGAGTTGACTGTCATAGAATAGTTTAATTTTGTGTATTTGCTCTCTGTTACCCACTTAAAATTGTTATGTTGCTAAGTAAAGAGATCATCTGGGGAAAATTTCAGCAGAGAAAAAGTATGTCAGTATTAGACATTAACTTCGAAGCAACTATGAGTAATGAGTTCAAGAAAGAGACAAAAAGGTGGATGGTTTTAGAAGAGACTTCAGTCTATATAAAGAAGAACCAAATTACATTCTGGAACTGAAAGCTGTAACACAAGTTAGAAATAAAAGGATGGGGGCGCCTGGGTGGCTCAGTGGTTTAGCGCCTGCCTTTGGCCCAGGGCGTGATCCTGGAATCCCGGGATCGAGTCCCACATCAGGCTCCCTGCGTGGAGCCTGCTTCTCCCTCTGCCTATGTCTCTGCCTCTCTCTCTCTCTCTCTCTCTGTCTCTCAAGAATAAATAAATATTAAAAAAAAAAAAAGAGGGATCCCTGGGTGGCGCAGTGGTTTGGCGCCTGCCTTTGGACCAGGGCGCGATCCTGGAGACCCGGGATTGAGTCCCACGTCGGGCTCCTGGTGCATGGAGCCTGCTTCTCCTTCTGCCTATGTCTCTGCCTCTCTCTCTCTCTCTCTCTCTCTCTGTCTCTCTCTCTGTGTGACTATCATAAATAAATTAAAAAAAAATAAAAAAAAAAGAAATAAAAGGACGGAAAAAGATATGTCATTCAAATGCAAATCACAAGAAATACAGTGTTGGCTATTTTAATACCAGAAGATGTGAGTTTAAGGCAAGAAATGTTATTAGAAATAGCTGTTTTGTAATAATAAGTGTTAACCCCATGAATGGAACAACATAGATAATTCTTACAGATGGCATGTTGAATGAAAGCAGACAGTCATGAGTTTGTGTCTGTATGATTCCATAAAGTTAAAGAATAAGCAAAACTAGTCTTTGGTGATTGCAGTTAGAATATTGGCTACCTCTGGCAGTGATCTGATAAATTACCTGAGAAGGGATTATATTGCAGAGTGCTTGAAATGTATGGTGGTTACAGATGTAAAATTTTGTTGAGCTCTCCACTTAGGATTTGTGTGCTTTACCATATGTGATACCTTTATATTCCAAAATAAAGTTGTTTAAAAAAGTAAAGTAATTGCTTAATAAGTGGAGTTTAAAAATTATCAATAAAAAGTTTAAAAACCATACGCAAGCAAGTATGTTCAACTTAGTCAATTTTAGGCAATATTTCTCAATAATGGTACTGTTGGCCTTTTGGACTGGGAAGAGTATTATGTAGCATTTACTATCTTTAGCCAATCTCTGTGAAATGCTAGTACTACTCCCCAGTTATTATGAGAATGAAGGACAAACAGTGAAATCGTCTTCCAGGGATTTTCACGTATGTCTATGGAAACATACTGTTTCTCATTGAGAATGATAGTTTATATGGCATTTTAAGGTAGTAAGTTAGTTCGAGGATTAGAAGGGGTTGCTTGCTAATTAAGGTTCATAGTCTGGACATCTTGAAACCTACTTGAATTTATTTGGAACCTTAGAAAGGTTCTATAACACTGAATGCACCAAGCCCAACCTGAGATTCTTAGGATTTTATGAGCTTTTAACGTGTATGTTATTAATAGATATGATATGGATCAGAAGTTTTTCCTCCTTGCAAATTTTGCTTCTTGTGTGAGACTTTGGAGTAGTCTTCTTATTAGTCCCTTTGTCATCTAAATGTGAATAAAGGGCAGGAAGACAAATGGTGGCTGGCTCTGGGATAGCTAGGTCAGTATTTGGAAATGATTGAGGTTAAAAAAATACCATTAAACGTACTGAGGAGGGTTGCCTGGGTGGTTCAGTCAGTTAAGTGTCTGCCTTTGGCTTCAGTCATGATCCCAGCTTCCTGGGATTGAGCCTCATGGTGGGCTCCCTACTCAGTGGGGTGTCTGTTTCTCTTGCTCCCCCTGCTTGTACTCTCTCTCTCTGTCAAATAAATAAATAAAATAATATAAAAAAAGTACTGAGGAGTACACAGTGAACAATTCCAGTTGATTGAAAAATAAAAAGTTTAGCTAAATGGGCAGTAATAATTTTGAAATGTAGGACATACTTAAAATATATAGAAGGTATTTGGTTATAGTAAGAGAGTCCCTTAGAAAGTCATTTCTAGATTGATTTGATGACATTGCAAAATGTGCCAGTCTGAGGCTTGTATAGGGGGCATTGCATGTCAATCACTGTTTTCCTAAAATATAAAGGAAACTCTATTATTTTCTAGAACTCAAGTAACTTCCTGAATACTACAAACTTCCAGTCTCTGCGTCCTTTGCCATCCATTCAGATATTGGTGGATAAAATTAATCTGGAACATTCCGTGCCAATGTATGCTGAACAATTGGTACATGTGGTCAGCAGCCTTACTCAGCCTTCTGATAATTTGCTTCATTATTGCTATGCACACTGCTATCTTAAGGTAGGAAAAGTGAATTTTCTTGTTTATGAGTATCTGGTTTTGGGAGAATTAAATATCTTTTTTCTTGGACTTGTAACTTCATAGGATTAGTAGTACCCCCATAAGATGAGTTTTAAATGATATGTAATATTCATTATTGAATATAATTAGATAAAAGTATACCTATCTGAAAGTTATTCAGTTACTTGACGTTACTAGCTTAATGTTTTATAAGATAATGTTAATTAAGATTTTTGAAAAATTTTTTAAAGGTTTCATTTATTTATTTTAGAGGTGGGTAGAAGGGGTGGAGAGGAAAGAATCTTCAAACTGACTCCCCACAGAGCATGGTGCCCAATGCAGGCTCAGTCTCATGACCCATGAGCTCAAAACCTGAGCTGAAATCAAAAGCTGGTTGCTCAGTTGACTGAACCACACAGGTGCCTTGGTTTTTGAAGATTTTGTGTGTTGTCGATAATAATTTTAAGTAGTTTGAAGGAGCACTTAATTTATAAGGGTGTTTTAAAAGACTTATGATTTTTTGAGGGGAACATTTATTTGAGATAATGCCTCATAAAGAAGGTTTAACACATTTGTTTTTTGGGTTACTTTCCTCTTACTGAATTCATGTTAATTTCTTGATACAAAGAGATAACTTTTAATGTTTTAAATCAAGTTATATAAAGTTAATTATTGGAGGCTTTACTTAGCTCTTCCATTTTTTTTGGTAAATAATATGTCTCACTTGCTTAAATATTGGACTCTCAGTTTCAGCTGAGGTCATGGTCTTGGCGTTGTGAGATCCAGCCCTGCATTGGGTTTCATGCAAAGCACATGGAGAAAGACTCTCTCTTCCTCTCTCTTTATCTCTGGCCCTCCCTGCCCCACTCCTTGCCCCCTCCACTTACGCATGCACATGTCTCACTCTCTCTCTCAAAAAACAGCAACAAAGCATCCCATTGTAGGTACATAAAGATAAACTCAGATGTTGAGTACTAAGTGTTTCTGCAAAGCAAACACAGATGTATAGTCTGAGTAGGAATAGTATTTATCTAATCAGATTCTCTTTGGACTAAAGAAAACTACACAAACTTATATTCAAGAATAAGAATTAAAAATGCACTAAATTTCATGTAGAGGACTCCAAAAGAGGACTCCTGATTTTATTGGTTCACACTTCATCGTTCCATGTTTTAAAGTTAATAAATACTTGCATATTGTAGAATAAAAGGAAACCAATGTAAATATAACAGTTTTAGATCACCTCTAGTTTAAGATGGTAAAATTTGTTTTCAAACCATGTAAAGTAGAACATGTTTTCCTTTTTTTTTTTTTTTTAAAGATTTTATTTATTTGCTCATGAGAGACCGAAAGAGAGAGAGAGAGAGAAAGAGAGAGAGGCAGAGACACAGGCAAAGGGAGAAGCAGGCTCCATGCAAGGAGCCTGATGCGGGACCCGATTCCAGGTCCCCAGGATCATGCCTTGGATCAAAAGCGCCGCTAAACTGCTTAGCCACCCGGGCTACCCAGAACATGTTTTCTTAGTAGAAGTCCAAGCAAAGCCCATTTTTAAGAGGATGGAGGAAATCTACTCCCTTGATGAAAGAGTGATACAGTCATAGGAATAAGAGAATACATTTCCACAGATTTTTAAGTTGATGAAATTAAAAATGTAATAGACTGCTCTTTTTTTGTAATACAGTTTGACTAATGAGAAGAATGGAATTATTTTTCTTGGGATAACATTTTACTTCATTGGAGTTCCTACTTAGTATTCCCTATCACCAAATGGATTATAAATATTTATATGTAAAAGTTATTCTTAACTGTAGGCAATACAAATCAGGCATTGGGTGAAATTTGGCTTGTGGTTTGCTGACCCCTGCCCCAGAGAAATTTTTGCATATGGAGGTATACACAACTGGAGATCTCTATATGCTCACATGGATAACTCTCTAAAATGTAATTTTTGGTAGGAATACCAAGATGCACAATGGTGTGTGTGTGTGTGTGTGTGTGTGTGTGTGTGTGTGTGTATGTATATGATGTGTATATATATATATGTGTGATATTTATGTAAATAAAAAAATCAAAATAATGCTGAAGATTGTTCACACATTTGAAAGGGTCTGTGAAGGTATAAGAATGTGTACGATATATCCCAAATTCTTGAAAGTAGGTGTAAGTGGTTTAAGGGTGGTGTGGGGCGCCTGTAGGACTAGTAGGAGTGTCTTTTTTTTTTTTTAAAGATTTTATTTATTTATTCATGAGAGACACACAGAGAGATGCAGAGAGAGAGAGGCAGAGACACAGGCAGAGGGAGAAGCAGGCTCCATGCAGGGAGCCTGACGTGGGACTCATTCCCGGGCCTCCAGCATCACGCTCTGGGCTGAAGGTGGTGCTAAACCACTGAGCCACCTGGGCTGCCCAGGAGTGTCATGGTTTTAAAGTAGACTTTAGGTATGCTTTAAGGTTTTTAAATTTTTTAAATAATGACTATTGATACGATTTATGTGACATAAATTCACCTTTTTAAAAGAATAGAAATTGGGATTTTTAGGGTTTTCAGAATTAATGCACATGTCACCACTATCAAATTTCAGAACATTTTCATGAATCCCTAAAAGAAATCGTCTGCCTATTAGCATTAGTCATTCCCCATTGACTCCCCACCTCCTACCCCTTGTAACTACCAACCTATTTTCTATTTCTATGTATTTCCTTATTCTGGACACTTCATATAAATGAAATCATATAACATAGGATCTTTTGTGACTGGCTTCTTTCACTTTGCCTAATGTTTTTAAGGTTCATTCAAATTGTAGCATGTATCAGGATTTTATTCCTTTTTATGGCTGAATAATCTATTATATGAATAAACTGTATTTTGTTTATCCATTTATCTGTTGATGGGCATTTGTGTTTCAAAATGGGCATTTTTGGGGCACCTGGGTGGCTCGGTTGAGCTTCTGACTCTTGGTTTGGGATCAGATGGTAGTCTCAGGGTTGTAGGATCAAGCTCCACCCTGGTCTCTGTGCTCAGCAGTGAGTCTGCTTGGGTTTCTGTCTCTCCCTCTTTCTCTCCCTTCTGATAGCATGCATGTGTGCTTGCTCTCGTTCTCTTAAATACATAAATCTTTTTTTAAAAATGGGCATTTTTGACTGTTAATAATGTAGCTATGAACTTTCATATATAGATTTTTGTGTGATCACAGGTTTTCATTTCCTTTGGGTGTATGAAACTCCACAGGTGTGGAGTTGTCTGGTCAAATGGTAACTCTTTATATTTATTTATTTTTAAGCTTTAAAAATTTTTTTAAAATTTTTATTTATTTATGATAGTCACAGAGAGAGAGAGAGAGAGGCAGAGACACAGGCAGAGGGAGAAGCAGGCTCCATGCACCGGGAGCCCGATGTAGGATTTGATCCTGGGTCTCCAGGATCGCGCCCTGGGCCAAAGGCAGGCGCCAAACCGCTGCGCCACCCATGGATCCCTATTTTTAAGATTTTTATTTATTTATTCATGAGAAACACACACACACACACAGAGAGAGAGAGAGAGAGAGGCAGAGACACAGGCAGAGGGAGAAGCAGGCTCCATGCAGGGAGCCTGATGTGGGACTCGATCCTGGGACTCCAGGGTTACGCCCTGGGCCGAAGGCAGGCGCTAAACCACTAAGCCACCCAGGGATCCCCCAACTCTATATTTAACATTTTTAGGAATTACCAAACTTTTCCCCCAAAGGGATTACTAAATTGTTTCCTGTTATACTACCATTGAATTTTTTATTTCTTCACATCTTCACTAATATTTGTTATTGTCTGTCTTTTTTATTTTAGTCATCTCAGTGGTTGTAAAGGGATATCTTGTTCTGATTTTGATACATATTTCCATAATTACTAATGATATTGCATCTTTTTTTCATGTGCTTATTTGCCATTTGTATGTATCTTTGGAGAAATATCTATTCAGATCTTTTGCCCATTTTTGAATTATGTGTCCTTCTATTGTTGAATTGTAAGCATTCCTGAGGTATTCTGAAGGATTTTATTTCTTTAAAAGTGTAGGTGACAGAATGACAATATTCATATTTTTAAAATTCTGGGCAACAATAAAAAATTATTTTCTCAATTGTTTGTGGAAAAAGTCCAGAGAAAATATGATTTCTCTCCATAAGAAAGGTACATATTATCAGTTTCACTCTCTAGTTTCTTTTTGTTTCTGTGGATACATGAATCGAAACTAGATTTAGAGAGTTAAAGAATGAGTAGGCAGTGAAAAAAAAAATTAGCCTTCTCCAGGCTTCTTTCAAGATACTTGCTGATTAAAGGTGAGAAATGGAGTTTTGCTGATGGTTAGAAGTGAGATGGTGGTGAGAAAATTTGCTTTTTCTTTAAGAATAAGTGGAGAATCAAGCATGCTTTTTTGGAGAGTGGAAGAAGAAAATGGTGGGAGGAAGCAAGGCAGAGTGAAATTGTGAGCTAATAGATGAGCTAAGTCAAATGAAGCGAAGCATCATATTGCTGTTTTAGCAATATGAAATTTGAAGAAGTCCTTTATCCTTTTTGAACTTCATTTTTCCCATATGAAATGAAATGATTTATTTTCTCTAAGCAGTTTTAGCTCTGAAGCTTCTAATTTTTAATACCCTAGATCTGATTCTTTTTGTCCTGAAGTCTTTTCTTTCCCAAAATGTTCATTATTCTGCAGAATTCTCATTATAATTATTCTTTCTTTAGTTATTGCATATTCTGATGTATTACTGTCTATAGATTACTTTTTAAAAAATTGTTTTTACTTTATTTTTATAAAATAAACTTGGCATTTTTTAGTCCTGAAAAATAATTTTTCGGTGTACAGTTTAGGGAGAGTAACTACACTCATAACTGTGGGACTGTCATTAATATCCAACTCCAGAATCTTCTCATCAACCCAAACTGAAATTGTTAAACAATAATTCCAAATCCTCTTTCCTCTGTTCCTGGATACATTCTTCACTCTGTCTCTGTGAATTTGACTACTTTAAGTACCTCAGATTAGTGGAATCACATAGTATATGTCCATTTAGCTGTTGTATCTCATTAAGATACTGTTTCTAAGATTTATCCATGTCATAGCGTATTTTAAAGCTGGCTTATAGTTTGAGTCTGAATAATACTATATCATATGTATATACCACATTTGAAAAAATTTTTATTTATTCATGAGAGACACACAGAGAGAGGCAGAGACACAGACAGAAGGAGAAGCAAGCTCCCTGCAGGGAGCCCAATGCCGAGCTCCATCCCGGGACACCAGGATTATGTCCTGAGCTGAAGGAGTTGCTCAACAACTGAGCCACCCAGGCATCCCAACATTTTATTAATCCATTCTTTCATTGATGAACACTTGAGTTATTTCCACATTTCAGCTAATATGTATGGTATAAACGTGGTGTGTGAATACCTATTAACTTCACTGATTTATTTTCTATATATAGCTTGAAATGGAATGTTGAATAATGTAATTTTATGTTTATTTTTTCAGACACAGCATATACTTTTGCACAGAAGCTGTAGTATATTTTAATTTTTTAAATTAAAAAAACTTTTTTTTTTCAGTTAGTTCCCATACAGTGTAATAATAGTTTCAGGTGTACACTATAGTGATTCAGTACCCAGTACTCATCACAGCGGGTGCACTCCTTAATCATCACCTATTCCCCCATTCATCTCTCCTCTGATAACCATCAGTGTGTTCTTTATAGTTAAGAGTCTTTTTCTTGGTTTGCCTCTCTTTTTCCCTTTACTCATTTATTTCTTCCACATAGGAATGAAATCATATGGTATTTGTCTTTCTCTGACCAACTTGTTTTGCTTAGCAAATACCCTCTAGGTCCATCCATGTTGTTGCAGATGGCAAGAGTTCATTTTTAATGGCTGAGTAATATTCCTGTGTGTGTGTGTGTGTGTGTGTGTGTGTGTGTACACAACCACATCTTTATCCATTCATCAGTGGATTGGATGTTCCATAATTTGGCATTGTAGGAAATGCTGCTGTATAAACATCAGGGTGCATATATCCCTTTGAATTAGCATTTTTGTACTTTTGGGGTAAGTATCTAGTTTTGCAATTGCTGGATTTTAGGGTAGTTCTATTTTTAACTTTTTGAGGAACCTCTGTACTGTTTTTCACAGTGGCTACACCAGGTTCCATTTGCACCAACAGTGCACAAGGGTTCCACTTTTTCTGCATCCTTGCCAGCACCTGTTGTTTCTTGTGTTCTTGATTTTAGCCATTCTGATAGGTGTGAGGTGATACCTCATTGTAGTTTTGATTTGTATTTCCCTGATGAGGAGCAATGTTGAACATCTTTTCATGTGTCGGTCATCTGTATGTTTTATTTTTGGAAAAATATGTATTCATATCTTCTTCCCATTTTTAAATTGGGTTTTTAATTTTTTGGGTGTAGAGTTATGCCAGTTTTTTATATATTTTATTCTGTTTCTGAATATATGTAATATCCTTGGTGAAAGCAACCTCAACTCATACTGTGTTGGTTTTCCTTTTTCTAGATAAAGTATTTGTAATCTTGGTCAAGGGCTGTTGATAAATTAGTAGGTTATATAAGTATTTTAAATCTATGTATCTCATTACTGTAATTTAAAGGAGAGTTGGAATTGGTTATTTTGAAATAATTATTTTTGATGTGGTAGATAGGCACACTATCATTATAATTTGTATTTGTCTGAGTGTTCCCATAGAAGCATCTCTGGACAGCGTGTAAATTTAGTAAGTTTAAAAAACATAGAATAAAGTTTCCCCAGAGTTCTTTGCAGTTCTGCAAACATCCAGCAGGGATCTCCTCTACACCCAGTTTCCATCTGAGTGCACTGAATAATAGTGTCTGTGATTATACTGTTGGGGCACTTCATAGAGTATTAGAAAGTGGCTTGAGAGAATTTTTAGTTGAACGAAGATAATCTAATAGGATAAAATATTATCCTTATTCATACTCTAGAAATATTTGGAGGTTGGGCATTGTTTTAAAAATGTTTTATATTAAGTGGTATTAATTTTAAGTGTTGGAATCCTTTCAATGGACCTTTTAGAGGAAATAGGAAATTCTGAAATTGCACAGTGTCTGGAAATTCTTGGTATATGGTGTTGCTCAGAAAAAGTCTTCAAAGAGAATGTATGTGAATAACTTAATTTTTAAGATTGATCATTTAAGTACTAGAATCATTTTTTTCCATCTCAATTCTATAATTTCTTACCACCAGGTTGAAACAGTACTTATTGGATAGTAGGTGTATCATTTTAATTTTTCATTTTCTTTGATAGTAATTCGGTAGGTAGGCCCTTTGAAATGCAGTTTTCTTTAAAAATATGTAATTCTAACTAATATCTCGTTTCCAAAATAATTATTTTGTTCACTTGGAACTGACTTTAGAGCAAATTCTTTGACATTGTCAGTTTGATAGGGACATAATACGTTTTTGATACCATTTGGAATGGTTTAATACTTTTTAAAGAAATGAGTCATTAGTTTATAAGTTCATTAAATGAAAGTATTTGTTTTGGAAATTAGTTACTGAAAAATCTTAAACATCTTTCACTGTAGAACTTATCAGTTAATATAAATCCTAGAGATAGGAAAGTCAGTGCTTTATGAACCAAAGGAATAAAAAATAATAAAAGTAAGTATTAGGCTTAATCTACTTCTGTATGTTGTTGGAAAACAGTAACTCTATTTTGCATCCCTGTGTTTTACTTGTTTCCTGTTTGAGATGTTTATCTTTTACCTTATTGGAAATAATTGGAGCAGAAATAATAAGTTTAGTGTTTTATATAAAGTTTGATGTTATATTGATTCTTCCTATTAAAGCAAATATACTCTTCTGGAATTTCAGGGAATGCTTATAAAATTTCTTTAGTGTGATCTCGTTTTAAGTACAAACATATGAAGAGTAATTTATGTCATGTACCACATTTCTGGGGATGAAAAACCTCAGCCCTACAATTTTCACAGAAGAAAGGGAAAAGATGTAATATTTTAGGACACGTTTGGATATTCTTTTTGTGTGTGCATAGTGTAAGTTGAAGGCAAAATACATTTTTATGATTGTTTTTGTTGTAATTAATGCTCTTTTAGCCATAACATTATATTAATGGTAATTTATTAAAGTTAATTTTTACAATGTGCACAATTCAGGCGGTTTATATTAATAGCAAGTGTGTGCATATTAGCAGACAATAAAACACATAATGTGAAACTTAAAGTTAGTAAGAAGCAATGATTTTTTAGGGATGTGAAAGAATTACTATATATTTAAATCTTTTAATTTGGGCTTAATGTTAAGTTGAGTAAAAGAAAACAATGTTTGGAAAGTGGAAAAAGACACTGGAACATATTTAGTGTGCAGCTGTTGTAGAGCAAATTGAAACTGACGTATTTCATCCTGTGCTTATTAAAACTTTGTGAACATTTGGATCTTTTCTTTTTGTTTCAGATATTTGGTTTCCAGGCAGGATTAACATCTTTGGATTGTAGGGGATTTTACTGCTTACCTGTACCAATCATTCCCTCTTTCAGCACTGCTCTTTATGGTAAACTTCTGAAACTACCCACATGCTGGTAAGGATTATGTTAAAATGTGGTTTATGGTAATTTTCATTTATCATGAAGGGGAAAAATCTCAATTGCGTCTGTCTTATGCACGTGTGTCACTTTTATACAGAACCTTAGAAGAATATCTGAATATGCACTGACTTTTACTGAGACACTAACCTTTCTTTAATGCTTGATGTATACTAGGTCCTAGAATCTTTTGTGGTAGTGTTAAGTGTTGTTGGGTATTAACTATTAATCCATGTTGGAACTACAGTAAATTGGTGCTGCTTCATACTATACTAGGAACTGCAAAGGCAAATATCTTATTTTTTCCTTTTTGAGAGACAGGATGCAAAGATTTTAAAAAGTTGCAAATTAATATCAAGGCCTAAGTATTTATCACCCAAATAACAATTTCATGTGTATTCCTGACCACTAAGAAAAGCATACCCATGACATAGATTTAGAGTATTTGATAATGTCTGTAGTTGCTGCATTTTGTAAGAAACTGATTTTAGCCTCCTTATTTTCATTTGGCTTTGGGTTACTTTATTTAGAGATCCTATTTCCTTAGATTGAAAGAGGGTTATAGAAAGAAAGCCAATAGTTTACCAGTCATAACTTTTCATTGTTTTTTTCTTTGTAGTTGAAAGCATTTTTTAATGTTAAAAACAAAACTGAAGATGTGAAATAAAGTTTAAACACATGAAATTATATTCTAGTGAGATATTTCTACATTTTAAAATTAGGTCATTTTTACTATTTAGAATATGTGTTTGCTTTCCCAACCTGATTTAATAAGCTTATTTTTACAGGATGTATTTTCTGTTAGTTATTTATGAAAAGCAACAGAAGTTCTAGAAAATATTCTTTAAAGTACTTCATTTGTTAAAAAATATATTTCTATAACAGTATATAACTCTTAAAATGAAATTTGTAAATTAAATGCTCACATCTTCAAAAAGTTTGTCTTTTGATCCAGAAAATTAAAAAAATATAAAAGTTGTAGTTAGTAAGTCTTGAAATCAGTTCTTGTATAAAATGAAACCATTATTAAAAAATCATTGTTAATTTCTCTTGGTAAGTTTGATTTTGTCCTTAGTTATCCATATTCCACACATGTCATTTATTATGTTTTATAGAGATTCACTTTTTAACTTTGTATTTGTATATACACAGCATGTTGCATTTGAGCCAAGTTTTATATTCTGATCTGTTAAGAAATACCATGGGATATGTCCCAGTAGTATATCAGTATCAACTTTAATGAATGTGTGTGAGCACTGTTATCTCAGTTATGTGCTGATTTATTTATCATTCATAACATTGAGATTTTTAGAAAAACAGTGCAATTTACTATAGAAAATACTTAGCTTTTTTAAAAAATAAGAAGCCAAAATTTTCAAAATGAATTATAACTTTTATATGAAAAAAATTGAATATTTAAATAGTCAAGGCTTAGTTTAAGGATGTATAGGGCTTACTCTACATATTGCCAAGTGCGATTTAACTGCATGGGCAGCCCGGGTGACTCAGCGCCGCCTTCACCCCAGGGCATGATCCTGGAGGCCCGGGATCGAGTTCCACATCAGGCTCCCTGCTTGGAGCCTGGTTCTCCCTCTGCCTGTGTCTCTGCCTCTCTCTCTGTCTCATGAATAAATGAATAAAATCTTAAAAAAAAAAAGTCTGCTAACATATGAAAGTAAATATTCCCTTTAAATACTAAAAACATGAGATCACACAAAGCTTGTATTCGGATGTGACTTGCTTTTTTGTATTTAAGACCACTTCTGTATTATTTGAGTGATATTTTTCTATGCTTTATGTGAGTATATTGCTTTTTAATAATTTCTTTACATTATTTTCCTTAATAGACTCTAAACTATAATTTGTTCTTAGCAACTCTAAATTGAAAGTAATACATATAAGACTTACTAAATTGAGATGTATCTTACTTAAATGAAATGAATAAGATACCAGATAAAATTCATTTTATAAAGGGCTTATTCAAACAAAATCATATGAGAACTGAGAATTTTATTTAATTCATGTAGTGAGCGAAGATTATTTTAGTAAGGCACCCTAGTTGTGTCACTAAATGTCAGCTCTGTTCCCAGTATGGTATATCCCTTCCTCAAATCATACAAGCTGTTTCATTTGGATTTTTAAAAATCACATTCCAGTTTCTTAAAGCACATGTATGATGCTATTTATATCTATATCTGTATTTTTTCAATAATGAGAAGAACATATTTACTATAGATCGTAGCTTTTGAAACATATACCACATTGAAAAATCTTTTAGTTGGTATATTTGAGTTAGCAATGGAAATCTGTATTTTATGTAAAATAGTAAAATATTTAATACTTGCTTAAAAATGTCTAAATTGATACTAATTATATATATGAAATTTCAAACTAACATTTTAATCAGGTTTGCTAATTTAAAAAATATGTGGCTTAAGTAACATTGAAAAAAATTTATTTTTCTCACATTTGAATGTTCATGTTAATCTATTTTAGCTTCAGTGAGCAAGCTAACACTAAACTCCAGTTTCTTGGGATTTATTTTTTTCAAAATATTTTGGTCATATTTTATTTTTCAATCAGTATTACATACTTTACAAACAAAAAATATAAACATTTCAATAAATTTTTTCTTCATTGCTTTACATCAGATTAACTTAATTCATTTAGTGTCTTGGAACAGGACTGAAATATGTAGGTTATAGTGGGAAAGACACAATGACAATAATATTTAATGACATAGATCTTGAGTAATTCAAATTTTAATTTTCCTCTCTTTTTAGTAAGGGGATGTTTAAAAATGGGCAATGAAGTGTTGGTTAAAGGGCAATAAAGTATAACTTTGTTATCACTAGTAGAAATAAACCTTGGTCTTCTGTAGATATTTTTAAAATTTCTACAGTGGTAGTGCTTTTAGGCTTCTAGATACATTTTTGGAGTTAACATTTTTTTTTCAGGATAGAGAAACTATAATAAATATGCCCACTCTATTTCTAAACTTTTTAATTGAAATATTACTGTTTTATAGAAAAATGTATGTATTATGGTATTTCATAAGTGTATTGGCCCTTTGGCAACCTGCAGAAAGATTAAGAAACAGAATTATATTAGCATCTCAGAAGCCTCTCTTACTTATCCTCCTGCAAGGTTAACTATTATCCTCATTTCTATTAATAATGATTAGTTTTGTCTGTCCTTGGACTTAAATAGAGTCATCCAACATATTCTCCTTTTTGGCTGACTTCTGTCACTCAAAATAATGTTTGTGACATTCATTCATAAGGTAGAATGTAGTTTTTAGATTGTTTGCTTTTGTCACTATACCTCAAATCATACAAGTTTATGTATTGTATTACATAAACATTGACCATTTGTACATCCTTGATCTGCAATTTTAATTGAAAAATAAGTACCTAAAGTATGTGTTAATTTATTTTTTATTTCTTTGCCGCTTTTCCTTAAGAAGCTTCAATTCTATTAGGGGAGACTAGATATCATTCATAAATATTTTTGATTTCCTGTGTTTTGACAGGCAATGTGCTACATATTGGTATTGGGGAAAGAATACAGTAGAATGCAGTGAGGGTAAGAGATATCCCCTGAGCATGAAAACTTAATCTAGTGGGAGAGGACATAGGCATATAAGAAAACAGTTGTCTTTAAATGGCAAAATTGAGGCTTAAATAAAATGTTTATAGAAAGTAGAAAATTTCCCTTAAACATCATGGTTGGCTTCTGAGAAGTGACAGTACAAGTGGGTTTTACTGCTTGAATTGGGTAGATACCAGACATGAGCAGGTTGGTTGGGGTGTGAAAGCTTCTAGGGGGTGATATTGTCTCAACAAAGTCAAGGTTGCTCTCTTGGATCTGTGAATGGATACTGTGGGAGAGGAATTTGGAAGGCTACTAGGCTACTTTTGGGCCTAGACTTGTATATGATTAAGAATGTCTGAGCTCTTTAATATGAACACTTAAAAAAAAGTTAAACCAGTTAATCAAATGTTTATTAACTCAGTTTCTTCCTCATCAGGCTTGTAAAACTGCAATTATAGTCTCAAATTCAGTTTCTTCATAACTGAAGGTTCAAAAATGTAATCTCATTTATATGGAGAAAAATGCAGTATACTTTGGAAGTTCAGAGAAAAATTACTTTGGCTCAGAAAGTCATGAAGAACATGAACATGGTAACTTGTAAGCAGGTTGTTAAAGAATGCATAGGATTTGAAGGAAAATACTCTTTAATGCGGTACATAAAGCTTAGGTACATAAGCTTCACAAACTTTTCATAATAATCCTATGAGCTAAGATGATATTCTCTTATAAAACTATAAAACTCTGGGAGGTTATTTAAATTATCCAAAGTCACACAGTGGATGGGCAAGGATTTTCATAGAAAGTTATCTGATTCCAAAGTCTTCAATCCCTTTCTTACCTGAAGGACTGAAGATGTACATTATCTTCTGTTAATCATCTTCAAAGGCTCAGTGTGCTTTTTGCCTTGTAGTAAAAGTGGATTTCCATGTATTTAGAGGGTAGTTGAGATAGTACAGCTAATAAATTTGAACTCTCCTAGTATACATTCAACAGAATATGGATACTGTGATGATCTCATAGAATTGTAGATAACAGGGTTGGGTGGAATCGTAGGCATTTTCTCACTTTCTAAGTCTATGACATGGCTTTGATTTATAGTTGTCTATCCATGGGTTGAATATTTTATTCAGAGGGACTTCACTACTTTGTCAGGTAGCCAGATTCCTTGTTGGGCAGCTCTAGAGTTCTTTCTTTTATTGAAAAGAAAGTCTGCTTTCATGTTTTTTCTCTTCCTTAATTATTGCTTATATATGTCATGAGTCATTTTTATAGTCATAGGAATGTGGGAAAACACATTTATTTATAAGATTGAGGGATCCCTCTAAGTACCCATTCCTTATTTAGTACAGTAGCAGACGAGTTGGTTTCGATTAATGAAGTTATTGAGCAGTTCATTTGTTTGAGGAAGATGTTTGTGGAATCCGTGTTTGAGTTTAGTGTTAATAAGGAAAGAGGATTTGGTGATAGTAGGCTCATGATAATTGACATGGTGTCTAAAGAAGAAGTGAGCAGATACTGATTCTTTTGCTTCCTTGAAATGGAAACTGAAGCAGCCATCTCTTGTGCTAGCTCAGGATAACACTAGAGTAAACACTTTTAACTTTAATGGAAACTAGGCTCTTCAAGCCTAAAAACAAAATGCCAATAATATTTATCAGCAAACATAGAGAATAAATAACCTACCCCATAGGACTCTCAAAATGATGTGTCTTCAACTGCCCCATCTTTTATAATATCTCAGTTTGAGAACATAGAGTTGGGTATTTTTAATGACCCTGTAGATAGAGCTTTTTATTTTCCTTTTTTCCAGAACTATGATTATTTTCATGTGTCTGCTTTTGTGATAAACATTTTCTTTAACAGAATGTCTTAAAACTGGTAAGACTTGACTGGGAGACTAATTCTCCACTTGAGTGGCAGCAGGCTGATTGTCAGCTTTGGTTTGTGCATTTGCAATGTGCTTTCATGGAATGTTTTGAACTGAAAAGAAACGCTTTCATCATATATTATTTTCTCATTTCAAAGATGAAAAAGCTGAGTCCCAGAGAGTTCAGATTACTTAACCTAAGAGTACACTGTTAATATCAATGCCTCAATTTGATCATCATTTTCTTTTTTTTTCTTCATTTTTTTGATTCAAGGCTCTTTCAGCTGTACCATATTGCTTAAAAATTATTGTTTAAATTTTTCATGGTAAAAGATGTAAAACATCATTTTAACCATTTTTGAGCATATAATTCAGTGGCATTAAGTATATTCAAATTTTTGTGCTACTATCACCATTGTTCATCTCTATAGATTTTATATTCTGTACCCATTAAAACAGTAACTACCCATTACTCCTTACTTTCAGCCTCTGATAATTGTCTGTATAAATGTGACTATTCTGGGTTACTCATGTAAGGTAAACCATTCAATATTTATCCTTTTGTGACTGGCTTATTTCACTTAATATAAAGTTTTTTTTTTAAATATAAAGTTTTTAAGATTCATCCATGCCGTAGCATGTGTCAGAATTTTTTCTTCCCTCACTTGGTCCTTCCTTAAATCCCTCCTTCTCTCCTCCTCTCCCTTTATTTCCTTCTAAATTCATTCCATTTGAAGGTTGAAAAATTCCATTGTATGTATGTGCTTTGTTTATTCGTTCAACCATCAGTGGACATTTGGATTGTTTCCACCTTTTTTAGCTATTGAAAATAGTGCTTTGAACACGGGTGTACAAATATTTGAGTATACCTGTTTTCAGTTCTTTTGGGTATATACCTAGAGGCTGAATTGCTCGATCATATAGTAATTCTGTGTTTAATTTTATGAGAAACTGTCATTCTGTTTTTCACAGTGGCTGTACCATTTTACATTCCCACCAACAATGCACAAGGATTCCAATTTCTCTGCATCTTTATCAATGCTTGTTATTGTAGGTTTTTTTTGATAATAGTCATCCTAAAGAATATGAAATGTTATTTCATGGAAGTTTTGATTTGCATTTCTCTGACAAGTGATGTTAAGCATCTTATATCAATTGCTTATTGATAATTTGTATATCTTCTTTAGGGAAATATATATTCAAGTTCCTTGCTCATATTTAAATTGGATTGTTTTTGTTGAATTGTAAGTGTTCCTTATGAAATCTGCATACTAAAATTTTATTATATGTATGGTTTGCCAGTCTTCCCCTCCAATTCTGTGGGAAAACATTGTTTTTTAATGTGGAAATTCTGTTTTAATCTAACCCCCAAAACAGAAGCTTAGTTTACATATCTTTTGCTTTTTATTTTAAAATGTATTATTTACATTTGACAGTTTTTCCTAAAAATTGGTACAGCTTGAGCAAGTAAAAAGTGATTAAGTGCATATTTGGAATAGTTATACTTACTTTGGGGAGGAAGAGAAAAGTGATAAATTTGTTAGAATTCTTGGAGTATTTTTCAAATTTATATTCAAGTAGCTTTTGCTCTTAACATTTATAGGGATAGCTAACTTAAATTGTTTTCTACAGGAAGATTTTATAACTTTTGACAGTAAAGGGAGATCTTTTCTTGATTATCTTCTCTTAAAAAAACATGTTTGAAAGATACTTAACTGTTAAGTTCTTAAAAACTTAGATACAGTGCTTGACAGTCTATACGTTACAGAAAAATTTAATACTAAATACAATGAAAATTAAAGTAAATAAAGATTAAAGATTAAATTAAATGAGTTTTCATTTGGTTATTTTATTTATTCCGGGTAGGCTTTAGGAGGATGTAGGCCTTAGAACCAGGAGGAAAATTGAGATCTTCATACTTATTTTATTTTTTTTTTTTAAATTTTTTTTAACTTTTATTTATTTATGATAGTCACAGAGAGAGAGAGAGAGAGAGAGAGAGAGAGAGAGAGAGGGGCAGAGACACAGGCAGAGGGAGAAGCAGGCTCCATGCACCGGGAGCCCGACGTGGGATTCGATCCCGGGTCTCCAGGATCGTGCCCTGGGCCAAAGGCAGGCGCCAAACCGCTGCGCCACCCAGGGATCCCCTTCATACTTATTTTAAAATTTTTTTGTAAACACCTCATTGTTCTCATACATCTGGGCTGACATTTATGAGTATGTGTGTGTGTATATATGTTCTGTGTGTATATGTATGTATGTATGTGTGTATTTTTTCAGATTCACATATATACTGGCTTCATCACCTTTTTTATTAACAGTAGTGCCTGTTAATTATTGAAAAACAAGATTTTTTTTTAAAGTTATTTAAGGGAATCCAAAAATTTTGTGAGCATTATTCATTAAAAAGATACTATCACAGCGTAGTGTTCACTGTTACTTGGTTTGAAATTTAAGAGAATGCTGAAATACAGCTCTTTGAGGTATTACTAAGTGGTAAATTAATTCAGCTAAAGCACTTAATGTTCTGATTATGAGATTATTTCCCTAATGATAGATGTTAACATTAATTTTAACAGTCTGGTGAAAGAGAATGTATTTTAACAAATCCAAGCTGATAAAATACTGTTCTGTGTATGGTCACATAGTTAGACATTTCAGAGTAGACTGAGATTTATATGAATCCAGCATTGTTTGGTTTTTATCTTTGTCAGATCCTCTTGAAAGGGACATATGTTGCTGGTGCAGGTTTCTACTTTAAATGCAGATGAGTCAGAGTTTGATTCATTCATCAAAGTAAGATCGAAACTCATCAAAATATGTGATTGTGGAAATTGTGTCTCTACACAATGGTTCTACAGTTCTTAAGGATATATAGATCTTTTAAAGATGCTCAGGGGAGTTGAGAATGAGAAATACAACAATCTTCATTTGTCTTTGGCTCAATTCTTATATCTATTTCACACCTAAAGTTGAATTTCTTTTATTTTTTTATTTATTTTTTTATTTATGATAGTCACAGAGAGAGAGAGAGAGAGGCAGAGACACAGGCAGAGGGAGAAGCAGGCTCCATGCACCGGGAGCCCGACGTGGGACTCGATCCCGGGTCCCCAGGATTGCGCCCTGGGCCAAAGGCAGGCGCCAAACCGCTGCGCCACCCAGGGATCCCAGTTGAATTTCTTTTAAAAATGCTCTATTTTGCGGGGATCCCTGGGTGGCTCAGCGGTTTGGCGCCTGCCTTTGGCCCAGGGCGTGATCCTGGAGTTACGGGATCGAGTCCTGTATCGGGCTCCCGGCATGGAGCCTGCTTCTCCCTCTGCCTGTGTCTCTGCCTCTCTTTCTCTCTCTCTGTGTCTATCATAAATAAATAAGTAAATAAATCTTTAAAAAAAAAGATAAAAATGCTCTATTTTGTTGTTTTAAAGTTTTACATTGGACACTTAAGAATCTATTATCTTTTGAGATCCTAAGGGTGGGATGTTAAGTCCAAATTTTACTGCCTTAAGAGAAACAAAATACACATTGTTTATTTTTATCTTATTAGTCTGCAGAGAGATGGGTAAGCATGATCACAATGAAAATGCCCTATCCTGGTAAATTTTTCCATTATATCATATGGTAAATTTGATTTGGGAAGTATATAGTGCAAACTGTTCTCATACCAGGTTTCTCTTTTGATTTCGATAACTTGTTGAAATAGCCTCTTTCCCCCCATCCCCTGCCTTTGTATTGCAATAAACTCCTATGTAGCAGATTAGCTCAGTTTCTGTCAAATTTCTGAAAGCAAGTGGTTAGGTCTTACTAGTTCTATCTACTAAAGTGTAAAAGTTTTATTTGAGCTGTAGTCTCAGGTCAGGCATACAGTAATGTAGACCACATTACTAGATGGCTCTGTGCATGATATAACTTAGTCTACTATCTTACAGGATTCTGTGTTGTGTCACTTGGCATACGCTTGCATGGTCTTGTTAACATAACCATCTTTCCACTACTAAGCATTTCATTGCATGTTTCTTAGAATGTTTTGTTCATACTTTCTGTTTTCGTCTTTTACTAACTTTTTTGTGATTAATGCTTCTTTTGTATCCTTATCTGGATGATTAAAACGGGGAAGGATGACCAGAATAGACAGGGTACATATTTTCTTCAGTTTTGTGAACAACATTCTCCAGTTTCAATTTTTGTTTTTGAAACTCTACTGAGTTTTTCCACTGTTTGCCTTTCTGCACATTTGATATTGTTCTTTGTTCATACATTCAGATCAATTTCAGAGATATGTGATGAATGCCCACTATGTGCCAGATACTCTGAATGGCTGTGGCTAGAGATGTGCCAGTAAACAAAATAGGCAAGATACTTGCCCTGATGGAGTTAGTTAAGGGAATTTTAAGATGAGACAAACTGGTTTAAGAGGCAGTATAGTGGGACGTCTGGGTAGTTCAGTGGTTGAGCATCGGCCTTTGGCTCAGGGCATGATCCTGGGTTCCAAGATCGAGTCCTGCATCGAGCTCTTTGCGGGGAGCCTGCTTCTCCCTCTGCTTGTGTCTCTGCCCCTCTCTCTCTCTCTCTGTGTCTCTCATGAATAAATAAATAAATAAATCTTTTTAAAAAAGGCAGTATAGATCGTCTTTTACAATCTAATTATATAAAATTGTCCTTTTTGCTATCTTCAGCCTTGGAAGGAGATAATTTCATAGATTTTTTTTTTAAAATCTTATTTCAGTGTATTTAACATACAGTGTTATGTTAGTTTCAGGCATATACATAGTTTTTGATTGCATAATACTTTTGAATTAGTCTATATTTTTATATTTAATTTTGTCAATGATTCATATTTGAACTGAAAACCATTTAGTGGTGGAGAACCAATAATAAGAGCTGAAATACAAGTTCCTCCAGATAAATGAAAATTCATTGGGTAAATCAATGTATCATTTTTATTTTCCAGCTTTTTGCAAACGTTCTGCAGTTGTTTTGATGATTTTGTACTGTGTACTTGATAAAAGCTTCAGCTTTCCTAAAATTTTTTTTTTTTAAGTAATCTTCACATGTATTACAATCTCTGGTATTTATGGATGTTAAGTTAACATATATTAGAGCCTTTGAAATCTATTTATAAATACACATATTTTAAATTTGTATCCTTGCATTATATTAATATCCATTTTTATACATTACAATATATAATGTGAATAAAATACATAATGTGAAGTATGTAAGTTCTTTGTAATTAAGTTTTTTATTATAAGGTTTTATTTATTTATTTACGATTTATTTATTTATTTAATTATTTATGAGAGACACACAGAGAGAGAGGCAGAGACACAGGCAGAGGGAGAAGCAGGCTCCATGCAGGGAGCCCGAAGTGGGATTCGATCCCTGGACTCCAGGATCACGCCCTGGGCCGAAGGCAGGCACCAAACTGCTGAGCCACCCAGGGATCCCCAGGTTTTTAATATGTACAGTTGTTGGAAAATAGATCCTCTTTGATTATAAATTACTGAGATTAATTTTGAAGGGCAATAGAATGTATCATTACTTTGTAATCACGTCTCATTCTGATAATTTTTATGTTAATTGAGAAATAGTCATATCTAATTTGCATATAATTTATATATTAAAAACTTAAAATTGTTTTTCAACCTATGTAAGCAAGTAGTATGTGTGAAATTTATGGGGAATTGTTAATACCAAATTAGTATTAATAATAATAGCATATATGTGCCAGTATTAATGCTGAGTCTTATAGCATTATCTCGTTTAATATTTATAACACCATTATGAGTTACTAATTTACTAATTTATGCATATCTTTGTCTTAACTTACGAATGCTTATACATACAGTAAATAGTGAAGTTGGAATTCACTTTTAGATCTGAGTCAAGCCCCAAGATTAGCAGTCCCTACTACCATTGATGAAGGATTGTATGGCGAATTTGCACTAAGTTTGCATCCTAAAGCATCTTTCCATAGGAATAGCTTTGCTAACATATATATATTTTTAAAAGATTTTATTTGTTTTTTCATTAGAGGCACACAGAGAGACAGACAGAGACACAAGCAGAGGGAGAAGCAGGCTCCATGCAGGGAGCTCAGTGCAGGACTTGATCCTGGGATCCCGGGATCACGCCCTGAGCCAAAGGCTCAGCTCAACCACTGAGCCACCCAAGCGTCCTGCTAACTTATATATATATTTTTAATAAACTGCTTTACTGAGATATACTTTACATAGCATAAAATTCACCCATTTCAGGTATGTAATCATTGATTTCTAGCACTTTAACTGAGTTATGCAACTGTTAATATAAATCAGTTTTAGAACATTTTAGAACATTAGATTCTAATGTCTGAAAAGAAAAGCTAAAGGTGCCATTATTGAATATCATCAATTTTAATTTATCCTAATAAATGCAAATATTCAGATATGAGTGCTCTTAGAGTTTCTACTTCTAAAGTTTTTTAAAAAAATTTTATTTATTTGCAAAAGAGAGAGTCTGAGGCAGGGGTGGGGTGGGGAGAGGCGAGGCCAGGTGGAAAGGGACAGAGGGAGAGATTAGAAGCAGATTCCCTGCTGAGCAGGGAGTGTGATTGGCACTCCATCCCAGGATCCTGGGAGCGTGACCTGAGCCAAAGGTAGATGTTCAGCCGACTGAGCAACCCAGGCACCCTAGATATTAGTGTTTAGTCTCATGATCTTTTTTTTGGGGATGAATAATATTTGAAGGTGAATACTTAATTTTTCATACTTAATGTATTTTCAAAATATTCTTATTTTTATAGAATCCCTGTGAGTAATGAAAAAATTTAGAGAAGTATTTAGTTAGAGGTCTGGCTACACCTGAAACATACATAACTTATAGCAGGCTTTCCTAGTACTTTAGAGTTGTGTAGAAGGTTGTTTGTAAAGTTCTCTGTAATGGATTATTATATGAATTGTACCCATGTTTTTCATTGATATAGTTCTTGTTTTAAAACTAGAGTATACTTTTTAATATAGCAAAATTCAACAATTTTATGTATATAGTCCAATGATTTTTGACAGATACATACAATCAGGTAGCTACCAAATTTCTTTCTTGTCCCTTTGCAGTTAGTCCCTTTCTCTCTCTAGAGTGCATCAATTCTTTGTTGAGGGTGTTTGGCTCATAATAAGGGGTAATGCTGTCTGTCTCCTTTGGGCACATGACTGATTAGCTTGTTAGCTGGCAAACACAGATTATTTTTCTATTCTCTGTATTTTCTTTATTTTGATTAATTTGTTCACAGCCTTGTATTTGTATCGAGATGAAAATTTGATCTAAATTGCATTTGCAGTCTCAAATACAAGTTTGTTCATATCAGAAGGAGTAGTTTTATTATATAAATCCATATATATTTGTTTTGGGGTGTTGGGAAATAGGGACTAGAAATGAATCTAGACTTATGATTATGAATGTTTTTCCTCAGATGTGCCATTGATTATTCTGTGAATTTGTCTTGATTGAATGATTTTTTAAATAATACATTTTAAGATAAAAAAAACCTCTTAGGTAATCTTTATATGAGTAATAATCCAGAATCTGAAATTTAATAAATAACGTGATTTGTTCTGAACATGTTTTAATCAGATGTTGTTTGCCTCTTTCTTAGTACTAACTTTTAAGTCTCTGCCTGTGCTGTTTTGGGATTTAGTTTGGTTAATTTCAACACTTTGTAACATTTTAGCTACAATGTTCAATTATGAAATTATGAATCTTTTCACTGTATTACTAATGATTTTATATGCTAATAAAGTACATTTACTTACTTAGAATGTTAATGCATTGTTTGAAAAAATTCCCTTGAAAGAACAATTTTTATATGTTAACTCCTCCCAATTTTTATTTTTCTGTCATGTTTTGGTTCTGATTTTCTAATGTGTTTAAATAAATGACCAGTTGAGAAATACCTGCTTTTAGAGAAAGAGTGTGTGAATATGAAATTAAAAAGACATGAGAAACACTACTATAGGTAAATAACATCTTTCTTTTTTTATTTATTTTTATTTATTTTTTAATTTTTTTTTTAGCATCTTTATATCAGTTTCCTCTGTGATTTTTTTTTTAAATAAGTGCATGAAGAGCTTGCAACACATGTTAACAACTAGAGTGTTGGTCCAATGAGAATAGAAGGTTTATTTATTTATTTATTTATTTATTTATTTATTTATTATTATTTTTAATTTTCCTCTTGGAAAACTTGATACTTTCCATATGCAGTTTTGTGATCAGTTGGGTGTGAAGTTGTATAGGCAAATATGGTTATCTCTGTTGTTAAAAGTTTTAAACTTAGTAAAATAGTTTGTTTAGTGGTACACAAATGAACATTTAAAGTTCATTCTTAGATTATTGACTTTAAATTTGATTTTTGGATATTAGAGGTTATTATTATAAGATGTACATTTCTTTTTATAAGAAGAATTATGCTGCTAGCTTTTCCCTAGTATTTGGTTTTGTCTATGTACAACAGCAGGAGAATATTATCTTGTTGACAGCATTTTATTCTAGTGACAGTATCTTTGAAATATGTCTGTATTTCATTATTTTTGGGAACTGAAAAGAGTATATTCAAAAGAATTCTATGTTATTAGTATATTAAAAGGGAAGTGTTTGGGTTAGAAATTGCTCAATTTAGCTTCAGATTTGCCTCTAAATTTCTTAACTGTGTTTGAGTAAATCTCTTTTTTAACATTAATTTGAAATTTAAGAACAAATAAAAATTGGAGGTCCTTATAGTGCATAATTAGTGGCAGAAGGTAATCTCTAAGAACAGCATCACAATGCTCTTTATAAGCATTTGTACTTCACTAATTCCACTATATTCAGGGATTTATTTGACTCTCACCATAAGCAAGTCACTTGTTTTTTATTTTATGGATGTGGAAATGAAGGATTAGGGAAGGTGAGCTGGTGGATTTAGAGAAATAAGTCACTGGTTCTAGATCTCTTTTAATTAGTTAGTGATGGAGCCATCAGTAGTTACCAACTATTAGCAAGTTCTTGGTAATAACTTTGTATTCTTTATTATGATATTGCCAGTTTCCTAGATGAATCTGTTAATACTTAGCTTTTTTCAAGTTTCATCTAATTAATGACTCATTTATTTATTCTGAAAATAATATTTTGGCACCTATCATGTGAAAACTTGTGCTGTAGGCCCTGGAGTCCCATGATGAGTAAGATGAAGTCTTGGCTTTTTCTTTTTTGATTAAATATTTCAAGAGGTGTTTTTTGTTTTTTGTTTTTTGTATGTTTCAAGTTTTAAAAAAAAACTTCTTGTTAATATATAGGGTAATACTGGTTTCAGGACTAGAATTTAGTGATTCAATCACTTACATACGACACCCATCACCCATTTAGCCCATTCCCTCACCCAACTTCCCTCTAGTAACCCAGAGTTTGTTCTCTATGGTTGAGTATCTTTTATTGTTTGCTTCCCTCTCTCATTTTTCCTTTCTCTGTATTCATCAGTTTTGTTTCTTAAATTCCACATATTAGTGAAATCATATGGTATTTGTCTTTTTCTGACTATTTCACTTAGCATAATACTCTGTAGCTGCATCCACTTTGTTGCAAATGGCAAGATTTCATTCTTGTTGATGGCTGAGTAATATTCCAACGTGTGAGTTGGAATATTACTATATTCCAATATAGTAATATTTTATATTACTATATATACACATATATATGTATATATATACACACATTCACAATGGAATATTATATAATTATTAATTTATATATATACACCCCCAGTCTTTATCCATTCATCAGTCGATGGACATTTGGGCTCTTTCCATAGTTTAGCTATTGTGGACATTGCTGCTATAAACATTGGAGTGCATGTGCCCCTTCGAATCACTATGTTTGTATCCTTTGGGTAAATTTTTTGAGGAAGCTTCATACTGTTTTCCAGAGTGGCCGCACCAGTTTGCATTTTCACTAGTAGTGTAAGAGGGTTCCCCTATCTCCATATCTTGGCCAACATCTGTTTCCTGTGTTGTTAATTTTAGCCATTCTGACAGGTGTGAGGTGGTATCTCATTGTAGTTTTTATTTGTATTTCCCTGATACCAGGTGATGCTAAGCATCTTTTCATGTGTCTTAATCACTAGCTAACGCTTATATCTATAGCCAGGTTTGTTCGATTGCCTTGTTTTTGGGAGATAATTCTAATAATGTGCTTCTCCAGCCTAAAATACTTTGCTTCTCATAGCTTTTACAGTAAAGATTAAAATATTTAAAACATTCAGCGATGCCCTCCATGATCTGGCTCTTTCTTGGCTGTCTGTGTTCCTCTGAATATTTTCCTTCTTAGCCCTCTCCCACCTTTTGACTTTTTCAGTTTCTTTTTTCAGCCAGATCTTTCACCATATTGTTTCACTAGTCAATAGCCTAAACAACTTTAACTGACCCCGTATTGACACTTTATCTCACTAGATCACATGCCCCTTAATATATTCCTTCATGGCATATTGTTTCTGTTTTTCATTGCACGTCTCATGGAAGTGATTTTTCACTGGTTTGTGTGATTATTTAATAGCGTTCCTTTCTTTTTACTTAAACTCCGTAAGGACTATATTTTTTTATGGAGGACATTTATCTTTAAAACCTTGAATCTGTTGTAGGCAGAAATATCATTGACATGCAGCTGGTAATTTCTTCAGTGATTTCATTATTTATTTGGTTGTCTGATTGATGAAATTTTAGATTGTATGTGTTTTTCACAACCAACTCTGTCTCCTATTTACTGACATAATACGTGTAAAATGTACTCTTAGCCAAAGGGAAAAACCAGTGACTTGAATTACTGAATGTGAACTAAAATTTTAGTGATTTGTCTAATCAGAATTCTCAATCAGAATTCCCACTTGTATTTGAATGTTATTACATATATAAAATATATTCTCTGACCATACTACTCTCTTTTTTCCTGAGTAGTTAGACATTTTTACTTAAGTAGATGAATTATTTATATTCAATAACTTGTGTAGGAGATGATAAGAATATTAAGGGATAACATTTTGCACCTTTTGTATTTTGTTTGCTACCATCCATAATTGTACAATTTTGGACATTGTATATTATAATAATCAGAAATTGATTATATTTTAATGACAATTTTACTTTTTCTCTTATCTAATATTTAAATTGAAATAATATTTCAGAAATTTGAAAAATGGTGAACTTTTCATATCTAAATATAACAAGATCTAATTTGCATTTTATAGTTATTTGCAAATACTACAGTTGTGATTAAAAAATATAACGCTGATGAGGATGTTGTGAAAGGGGTATTCTGATACACTGCTGATGAATGTGAAACTGGATTCAAACTATTATGAGGTGTACATTAAAAATATCACTGTAGAAGTGTGTGTACTAATGCAGGAAAAGCTTGATCTCTGAGAATGTTTAGTTCTAAAATGCAGACTATCGACCCATACACATGCACAAACACATCCATTTAAATTTTAAGTGAATATGAATGCATAAAATCAGTAGAGGTCTATAGTTGTGTATGCTAACTTGTAATAAATAGTTATGAATCAGGTGGAGTAGGATTATTTGTTATTTAATTAAAACCATTTTTTTCTTTTCGTAGAGTATTGATGTGTAAGGTAAATAGTCATTGTATACAGAACTAAATACAAATTTCTTAGCTTTTTAAACTGCTTTATTTCTAAGTTGAGTTAGTGAAGCTTTGTACTCATTTTGTTTTGGAAAAAATGATCTAATCTTATTTTACTGTACAGGATATGAATAATAACAAAAATACATTTTTGGAACCAGTTTGTAAGTTCAAACTTTGCATTTGGGGACTTTATATAAATCTTCAGATCCAGCTGTTGCTGAGGATATTCTTTCAATTGCTCTGAGGTGTGTTGATTTTTAAGAGAATGGATGGCTGTTCCTCAAGTGTATGTATGGCAAAAATTTTGCCTATGCACATGAGAACGGATTGTTTAAGTTAATTCCTTTGCATTGAATAGTGAAAATTATTTCCATATTCTTTATTTAAAATTTTAAAGGAAGAAATTTCTTTAAAGAAATGCCAGGCTGATCCAGAAATTTCATCAGCTCTGTATTGTAATTTGTCAGTAGATGGTATAAGCAGTCTTTTAAAAAGTATTCATTAATTAGAGTATATTCATTTTCAGTTTTTGCTACTACACAATCAAGACCTACGTGTTTCTGTTTCCTTAAATTTATCCTGGAGTTTGTCCAAGTTGAGTTTTAATGAGTTGTTTATTCCACTAGTTACATTCGGATTTATTTTTCCCTAGAGAGTAATGTTTGAATTGATAGTTTCTAAACCCATTTTGTAAAGTGAACATATATGTTCAGACTAGGACTTCTCCAATATGTGAAGTAGGCATTTGTTAAATAATTTTATTTTCACCAACTTAAGTGTTAAAAAGTGGGTTTAGTGATTTCTTAAAAAAAAAAAAATTCCAGAAGTTGTTATTTTTCATATAAACTTGATTGAATTGTTTTTTTCTAAAAGAAATTAAATATGGTGGCATAAACTGCAAGGAAAATTTTATTTTATTATACAAATTGACTACATATTAATGAGACTCCAAAATAGCATAAGTAAAGTTATAAAAACTATTGTTAAGAAATTTTTGAAGCAAATAAGGTATATTATGGTTAGATGAATTGGGTGTAATGAATGGATACATGGGTATTTATTTTTTTATATTTGCTAACCTATTAGAAATAGTTCAAAATTGATCAAAACAAAAGTGAATGAAACCTCTTCTTTGATACTATTATGTTAACAGATACATTGTATAGCCTACCATCTTTTGCCAAATTATTTTTAAATATTTTATTTTAGTTCAAATGCTATTGGAGTACTAACAGAAGCATAATAAAATATACTTTTATTTGTGGTCTGCTATAGCCGGAAAGTAAAACCACAAAAACTTGTCTACGTGTATGATATGATTTGTTTTTTTTTTAATTCTGGCTTTTGTACAAAGTAATTTATTTTCTTTGATATTAAATTAACTCTGAAGGAGGGAATTGCCCCCTACCCTTGGGCAATATTAAATGTAGAATCAATTAATCTTTTTGAATTTGCATATGTTTAAGTTTTTTTATTCAAGTCTATGTTACCGATTTGGGAACCATTTTATGTAACATATGATGGCTTGAAAGTTAGAGTACCATATACAGTAGCTTAATTTGTTATGAAACAGTAAAGGCTCACTTGTAAAAAAAAGAACAAAAACCACCTTTAATTTTGCCTTATAAATAATTATTGCTATAGTTATAAGAACACGGCTCTTGCTACATACACCATAGGACTTTCTGTAGAGTGTCTAACTGAAGATAGAGTAGCTAGTTTATTTATTTAAAAGTTCTTATTTATCTGAGAGAGAGCGGGGGGGGGGGGGAATGTGAGCAGAGGGAGAGGGAGAAACACATTTCCTGCCAAGCAGGGAGCCCAAAAAAGGACCTTAGGGTCCCAGGACCCTAAGATTATGACATGAGCTAAAGGCAGATGCTTAACCGACTGAGCCACCAAATACCCCTGCAGTAGCTAGTTTGTTTGTTTATAAGATTTTATTTATTTATTCATGAGAGAGAGAGAGGCAGAGACATGGACAGAGGGAGAAGCAGGTTCCTTGCACGGAGCCCGATTCAGGACTCAATCCCCAGACCCTAGGATCACCACCTGAGCCAAAGGCAGACGCTCAACCACTGAGCCACCCAGGATCCCTGGAGTAGGTAGTTTAAGTGTACATTTGCAGGGGGGTGGGGGTGACTGGGTGACGGGCACTGAGGGGGGCACTTGATGGGCTGAGCACTGGGTGTTATGCTATATGTTGGCAAATTGAACTCCAATAAAAAATGTACATTTTTATATTGTAGGTATTTGATATGTTTTTTTTTTTTTTTACTCTCATTACTAGTAAATTTTTTTGGTTAGGAATTTTGAGAACATAGTATAGAGAGAAGTACCTCTCCATTTTAAGTGATTATTTTTATTTCAATAAATAACAAAATGATTGCAATGCTAGGAAAGCAAAAGGAACAACAGTGATATAAATTTGTAAATTGGGTCCTTTTTGTTTTTCCTTCTATCCCTTTTAATGTCTACTATTTTACCTGTTTGGTTTATAGACTCTTTTATTCAAGAGTCTGTTTCTTGGTCTGTTCATTTCAGTCCTTTGGCTTTATGGCAGAATGTGACCAGGATTATGACTTGAAGGGTAAATCTAGGTAGAGCCATACATTGCTATTACATTTTGAAAATTGTATGGACAAGGTAATATGTGTCTTATTAATGTGCAACTATATGTTTAAATTGCCTAACATGCTAATTAAGAAACTTGGATGGTTTTCATTTTGTTGTCTTGATATTTTTGAGTGAGAGAAAGCAATATTTACTTAGACTACTGTTCCTAGAAACAGAGTTCTGATTACTTGAGGGAGATTTTTTTTGTTTCAATGAGATAAAACCCACGTGATATGACATTCACCATTTTAAATTATACAGTTCTTTGGTTTTTAGTATTTTCACACCATTTTACAGTCATTGTCACTATCTGATTCCAGAACTTTTCAGAATTCCATAAAAGAGACCCTGTCTCCATGATTTTGGGCATTTCATATGAATAGAATCATATGTGGTATTTTCTGCCTGGCTTTTCTCATTTAGCATGCTTTCAGGGTTCATCCATGTTGTATTTATTGCTACGCCATTCCTTATATTGGCCAAATAATAATTTTTTGTATGGGTATATATCAGATTTTGTTTACCTGTGTCTCAGTTTGATTGTTGGATTGGGTTGTTCCACATTTGAGCTTTTGAGAATAATGCTGCTATGAACATGCATGTATGAGTTTTTATATGAACATGATTTCAATTCTCTTGGGTATATATGTAGCAATAGAACTTCTGGGTCATATAGTAACTCTATATTTACTTTGTTGATGAACTGCCAGATTGTTTTGCACAGTGGTTTTTGTGTTGTACATTCCTATGTCCATTGTGTTTTGGTTATAATTCTTCTCCATTCTTGCCAACACTTGTTATTTTCTCTTTTCTTTTTTCTTTTTTCCTTTTATTATAGCCATCCTAGTGGGTGTGAAGTGGCAGCTTTGATAATTGTTTCCCAAATGATGTTGAATGTCTTTTAATGTGCATATTGGCTATTTGTGTATCTTCCTTGGAGAAATGCCTGTTCGTGTTCTAGTTCATTTTTTTTTCTAGTTCATTTTTGAATTGAGCTATCTTTATGTTGAGTTGTGAGAATTCCCCCCACCCCCCCTTTTTTTTAAAGATTTTATTTAATATGGAGAGAACATGAGTGAAGGGAGGAGCAGAGGGAGAGGAAGAGAAAGAAGAGAAGCAGACTCCCCACTGAGCAGGGATTCTGACACAGGGCTCAATCCCAGTCTCAATCTCTAGGATCATGACCTGAGCTGAAGGCAGACATTTAACCAAATGAGCCACCCAGGTGCCCTGAATTGTGGGAGTTCTTTATATATTCTGGACATTAGACTCTTTACATATGTGATTTACAAATATTTTCTTCTAGTTTATTATCTTTTCACTTTACGGATAATAGCCTTTGATACACAAAATTTTTAAAATTTTTACGAAATCCAATTTATCTTATCCTTTTGGTACAATATTTATGAAACTTTTTAATCTAAGATCATGAAGATATATAGCTATGTTTCTTATTAAGAGTTTGTAGTTTTAGTTTTTTGATCAATTTTGAGTTAATTTTAATGTATAGTGTACGGCAGGGGTCCGTCCAACTTCATATATGAATATCCAGTTGTTTCAAGAGATTATTCATTCCCTAGTGACAGATGATGATTATAATTACTGAAATGAGCTTTGAGTAATGTGTAGAATTATCAAATCATGATGTTTGTTATACACCTGAAACTAATGTAAATTGTATGTCAACTATACTTAAAAGAGTATTCATTCTGCACTTATTTGTCTTGACACCCTTATCACAGATATGTTAGACATAGATAAGGGGTTTTATTTCTGGACTGTAAGTTCTAGGTCACTGATTTATATGTCTATCCTTATTGCCAGTATGACACTGTTTTGTACTAAGTTTTGAAATTGGGAAGTGTAATCAACTTTGCTCTTTTTCAAGATTGTTTTGACTATTCAGTGTTCTTTGAAAGTCAATATGAATTTTAGGATTAGTTTATCCATTTATTCAAAATAGACACCTGGGACGCCTGGGTGGCTTAGCAGTTTAGCACCTGCTTTTGGCTCAGGTCGTGATCCTGGAGTCCTGGGATCGAGTTCCATATCAGGCTCCCTGCATGGAGCCTGCTTCTCCCGCTGCCTATGTCTCTGCCTCTCTCTCTGTGTATCTCATGAATAAATAAATAAAATCTTAAAAAAAAAAAAAAGACCCCCCCCCCAAAAAAAACAAAACAAAACAAAACAAAACAAAAACAAACCAAAATAGAACTCTGGAATTTTGATAGGGATTGAATTGAATCTATAAATCAGTTTGGGAGTACTGTTGCTATTTTAGTAATATTAAATTTTTCAATCCATAAACATGGGATATCTTACCATTTATTTAGATCCCTTCTTTAATTTCTGCTTTGTTGTTTTCAGTGCAAAGGTCTTGTACTTCTTTGTTAAGTTATTCCTAAGTATTTTATTTTTTTGTTGCTATTATAAATGGAATTGTTTTCTGTATTTCTTTTTCAGGTTGTCATTGTAAGTGTAAATAACTAATTTTTGTGTAATTACCTCATATCTTAGAACTTAGTTGAATTTATTGGTTTTAACCAGGTGTGTGTATGTATGTGTGTATGTGTGTGTATGTGTATGATTTCTTTATGATTTCCAAAAAAGATGTCATCAGTAAGTTGTGGTAGTTTTACTTCTTCCTTACACTTTTCTTTTTTTTAGATTTTATGTATTTATTTGAGAGGGAGAGAGCCTGAGAGAGTGTACAACTGGGGAGGGAAGAGCAGAGGGAAAGGGAGAAGGAGACTCCCCACTGAGTAGGGAGCCTGATGTGGGGCTGCATCCCAGGACCCCAGGATCATGATCTGAGCTGAAGGCAGATACTTAACCGACTGAGCCACCCTGGCAAACCCCTCTTCCTTTATACTTTGAATGCCTTTTTACTAATATTTCTTGCCTGATTTCTTGGCTGGAACCTATACTACAGTGTTGAATAAAATGGCAAAAACAGATTGTTTCCTGCTTCCTGATCTTTGAGAGAAAGCTTTCAGTCTTTCATTACTTACGTAAGATGTTAATTGTATGTTTTTCATAGATGTCCTGTATCATATTGAGGAGTTTGTCTTCATTCTTAGTCTGTTGAGTGTTTAAATCATGCAAGACTATTGCATATTTGTCAAATGCTTTTTCTGTGTCAGTTGAGATGTATGTTTTTTCCTCCTTTTGCAAATATGGCGTATTGCATTGATTGATTTTGTTTTTATGTTGAGCAACTTTTTCATTTCTGGAAAAAATACTAGTTGTCACATTGCATAATGTTTTAATTTCTTCTGATATGTTAGTATTTACTGAGGATTTTTCTGTTTGTGCTCACAAGG